>NW_028227257.1:6990000-7590000 GCF_978045245.1 Mus caroli | reverse complement strand
ATTCTCTTGGACTCTCCTGCTGTTGTCTTTCCTCCTTGCCATACAGTTAGGGGTCCCAGACCAGGAGCTTTGGAGGACATTAGGCAGATATTTGAAGTGGAAATTTCTGGTTTCTTTGGAGACTCTGTTGTGTCGTGTGATGTTTTCTTATGAGGATGTTTTGCTGAAGCAGATATGTGAAAGGCTGTTTGGCTGAGGCAGACACTTGAGAGACTGTGTGCTGTTTGGAAAAATATGTAAGTAGAATCCAATAGACAGTGAATGAGGCTCCTGCATTTTGGTTCGCCTTGCAATGCTTCACTGATCTTCACTTGTTGTGACTTCATAGAGAAAAACACGCCAAAGAAACTCTCATGGTATTTTGACTGTTTCTTGCCTCCTTCTGCATACAGAGCCTTTCGGTTTCTTCTGGATAGAGCCTCTACTACTGATTCGTGTTTGGCGTTTGCCAATTGGACTGGGCTGCAGCTACATATTCATGTTTGATGTTTTAGACTGGACTGCTGATATCCTGACAATGAAGATTGGAATTGCCCCAATTAACTACTTTGAAACAGTGTCTGGCTGTGCCCTGCCTCATTGCTGGGGAGCCTGTGCCGCCACTCCACTCTGCTCAGAAGAGGCAAAAAATGCACGCCATAACGGGTTTCTCCACTCAGTGCTTTCCCAGAGCAAAAACCAAAAGAGTCTGGGACAATTGCTGTGGTTCCTAGTCACCACTGGGAGTTGGGAATGGGAGTCCATGGTTCAGGCTTCTTCTCAGGGCATCCATGTGCCAGGCAGAAAGAGGAAAGCAGAGCCAAGAATGGAGTCAGAACTGGTTTGATTGGAGTGAGTGCTGAGAGTGTTGAGGCTTGGGGGTGTCCTGGAGAGACAAGGCCTTCTTCAGGAGATTTCAGCATGACTTTTTATATCACACACACACACACACACACACACACACACACACACACACGGCATTCCTTGATGAAGGAGATGGTCCTTGTGTGTTCAAACTGCTTTAGTTGATAGTAGATGTGAATGCATGCCCTTTACTTACTGTGAACCAGGGATTAAATACCTTTTGCGGAAAGGAGTGCCCAGGAAGGGAAGCTCATTGGCTGAATGCTCAGAACCTATCTAGACACCTCATTAGCATGGAGGAGTCCAGGATTTTATGCTACATACCTGATTGCCATGGTCCTCAGTGGGGTGTTGTGATTGCATGTTCCAGAGCAGGTGGAGTTAGGCAGGGAGTTGGACCCACTCTTACCATTCTCAATTCTGAGTTTCATGGGATTTGAACTCACTTAACATTACCAGTTCTTCTGTCTGGTGGAACAGTCCACTTGCTCCACAAAACATGTCCCCATCCTCCTTGTCCTACTAACTATCTTTCTCCCATTCAGTAGGATAAAAAGGAGGTTGACGCATTACAGAACCCTAAATAAACTAGTCTTTCAAAGATCTAAACCTACAAACATTCTTGGTTCTGAAATTGAGGGTCAACTTCCCAGATGCAACTTCTCAGAGAGCTTGAACATCAAATGACAATCTACCAATATATCCAAAGAAAATGGACTTGTCCCCATGCCTGTGTGTGCCACACAAGTACTCACAATAGCTAAGATGGGGGATCCAGCAATGCACTGATGGATGGACAAGAAAATGTGATCCATCTGCACCACAGAATACTATTCAGCCAGAAAAGTAGTGAAGCTTTGTGATTAGCAGCAATCTGCATGGAAATGAAGACATTGTGTTTAGTGAAGTAAGGCAGGTAGAGAAAGACAAGCATCATTTTGCTTATTTAAGTTTAAAAATTTGATGTCATAGAGGGCAGAATAGGCTCACCAGAAGGTCAGACAAAGGGAGATTGGCTAACGAGAACAGTGACATAGTTAGATAGCTAAGCCATCGTAAAGCCCAGCAGGATGTCGGCATTTACACATTACACATTACACCGTACTAGAGCAGAGGGGTCCAAAGGTTCTTCTCTGAAAGAAATACTCAATGCTTGAAGAGAAGGAAGCACTAACGGCCCTGATCTGATCATTACACACCTATATGAGCACTGAAATACCACACGGTACCCTGTCCATAATGCAGCCATTGTCAGTTTTAGTAATACATACTTTGGGTCTGGGGAACTGGCTCCATGGGGGAAGTCCTTGTCACATAAGCAAAAGGACCTGAGTTTGTACCCCCAGAACAAACATAAGGCTGGGTGTGATCACCCCATACAGAGACTATGATTCCTCTGTCCCCACAGAGAGGTGGAGAATCCCCTGAAGTTTGCAGGTGAGTTAGCATGATGTACACAGTAGCCAACCATCCAAGAGACTCAGTCTCAGTCAAGGTGGGTGGTAAATACCAACACTTGAGGTTGTCCTCTGAACTCCACACACACTCTGGCATGGTGCATATGTAGGTACACTGTGGTATGGTAAACACATGTAGTATGGTGGACACACATGCCAGGGCACATACACACACAGACACACACAGACACACACACACACACGCAACAGGCCTAATTAATTACATACACAGCTCACCAACACTTAATATCAATTTTGTGGACAAGTGTGCTCTTTGAACCTTTATTTACTGGACAAAATGTCGGGCAGCAAGAAGAGGGGAAGAATGGGAATTAGCCAGAAAAAGGAGAAAGAAGAAAGGGAGATTGATAGAAGAGGCATCTTTCTGGCTGATTAGTAAGGCGTCTTTTTCTTTCTTTGTGTTCTTCCTTCAGGGAACTCTCTGTCCCTGCAGGCTCAAATAAACTGTGTCCAATTGCTATAACCAAGCTTAATAAAGAGATAGGAGACTCTCTTTTTATTATTTTTGGCCAGGGATACTCCACTTTAAACTAATTACCAGAAGGCCCAAGGTGCTCATTCAGTCAGTATTATACGTAATGATAACGCTTCTGCTCTCGACTGGGATGAAATTTAAAGTGTCTGCGTTTGAGGGAGAAGGGCGAGGCATTCATTTGCACCTGTGTTATTGCCAAAGACTAAGGATAACACTGATGATGACAAGAGGGAAGCCACCCAGTGTCTCCTGGGGCCCTGTCCCCTTTAGGTCTAGGCAGGGTTTCTTATAATCACAACTTCACATCCCAGTGAAGCTCCCCACACATGACAAACAAGTGGAATTCTTCTCCCAAATGCATACACAAAACCTTGGTGGCACCAGAGTTCAATAAGTCAATGGCGTCAACCACAGGGCCCGCCCTTTCCTCTCCTCTCTCAGACTCTTCGGTTTTTTATTCTGTGCTAAATGATATTGCCCCATCCAGGACGATCTTGTGGTCCTCCTTCCACATTCTGTGAATGGCTACGGCTAAGAGGATGGTATCTTTGCATCTCTCTAAGACATCTCATTTAAGGGTTAACCATTTCCCTATGGTAGTTCACTAGGGGACAATTTGTTCCACACCCACTCTTACAATCCTCTACTCAAGGTCTTTTCCCAGGAAGAGGGCCCTCCTGTTGTGTTCTCTAACTAGGAAAGGTATGGATTCAATGATTGACATTTCCACAAAGATTGGAGAGGCGTTACCCACAAGGAAGCATGGATGGCAGGTGGTACAGTGCTGTGCAGTTGAATGCACTGTTGCTTACACTGTGTTTGCATTCACTAACCACTGCCTGTACCTGCGATGCTGTAACACTGACAGTCCTGAGACTGTGATCCTGACAGACAGCAAAAAGCTCAGTCTCAGTGAGACCACAGAACGACTTCTTCAGAAGACATTGGTCCCTTCGGGAATCACTGAGGCCAAGATACAACAGAACCAAGAGAACTTCCTCTGGCTCCCAGTTTCAAATAGATTCCAGCAGAGAAGGCACTGGCATATGGATGGATGATGGAGACCCCTCACTTCACAGAGAGCCAAGCCATCAACAAGAATCAAGCTCTAACCTTCAAAAGCCCATCACCAATGACCAACTTTAACCCGTGAGACCTCACCTCTTAAAGCTCCAAAGCCACCCAAAGTGCTACCAACCGGGGACAGACATTCACAGTGTGAGCCTATGGGAGATAATTTATATTCAAACCACAACATACTCAATTCTTTAAAGCCTGTGAGTTATTCTTGGCCATAGGAATCTCTATTTTAGCCCCTTATCTTGCTACCTTGGTCCCTGTTAACAGGCCTATCCCATTAAAAAAAAAAAAAAAAAACCAAAACTAAATATTTACTAAGTATTGTCCTATGGCCAAGGATTTAAGGTTGGGGTTTTCAAATTATTTTATGTGCTGAGCATTGGCTTCCATGTGAGTATGTGCACCACATGTGTGCTTAGTGTCTGGAGAAATCAGAAGAGGAGTTAGGATGTCCTAAACTGCTGATAAAGATGGTTGCAAGCCACCATGTGGGTGCTAGGAACTGAATCCAAGGCCTCTATAAAACCCTCCTGAGTTCTTAACTACTGAGCCATCCCTCTCTCTAGCTCCAGGGTTGAGGATTTACAATTAGCAAAACAAGCATGTATCCTGTCCTCAAAACACCATTCTCAGTGTCAGCCAAATTAACAACGATAAGAGAAGAAAACTAATTACAGTGTGTCACCCAGTGTTGACACCTCTCAAAGATCCCCAAGTCACACTTTTAGATGCTTTAGTGAGTTATGACTGACATATAAAAACACTTTGCATCTATGATGTGCACAATGGGAAGAGTCTGGATGTTTGCAAACATCTGTGAAACCTTTATCACCATCTGTCCAATAGACCCACCCACCACCTCCCAATGGTTCCTGGTGGGCTTTCATTTCTGTTTCACATGTAAGAGCTGTTGGCATGCTGTCCACCTTCCCAAATCCTGCCATTCAAACAATGTTGTGTTGTCAGCTCTAAGCACTGTGCTATGCAGTGGGCAGCCAGAACTTCTCAGTGTGGCTTAACCCATTGCAACTTCTGTTCTGTAACATTTGGAAGAACTCTATCTACACCTGCAGTTTCACACTGTCTTAGGGTTTCACTGCTGTGAAGAGACACCATGACTATGGACACTCGTATAAAGGACAACATTTAGTGGGGGACAGCTTACAGTTTCAGAGGATCAGTCCATTATCATCATGGAGTAAAGCATGGCAGCGTGCAGGCAGACATGGTGCTGACAAGGAGCTCAGAGCGCTACATCATCTTGATCTGAAGGCAGTGAGCAGTAACTCCCAGGTTTTTGCTTTTTGGCAGATCTGAGGAGTCTCTCTTGCATTTACTGGTTTCTGACATTTGACTCATGCTCCCTTTTTGCTTGTGGCTCTTATATAGTCACACAGATGCTGTAAACACCAAAGTGACTTCAAGACTATGCGAACAATAAGCCTTGCAGAGATTCTTGCTCAGGGTGACTCTTCATCTGCTTTAACAATCTACTGTGTAGTGTGTGTGTGTGTGTGTGTGTGTGTGTGTGTGTGTGTGTATCAGTTCAGAGGCCAGAAGGTGACATTGTGTGTCTTCCTTGATTGCTCTCTCTGCCTCTATCTTCTTCCTCTTCCTCCTCTTTCTCTTTCTCCTCCTCCTCTTTCTCTTTCTCCTCCTCCTCCCCCTTCTCCCCTCCTCCTCCTCCTCCTCCTCCTCCTCCTCCTCCTCTTCTTCTTCTTCTTCTTCTTCTTCTTCTTCTTCTTCTTCTTCTTCCTCCTCCTCATTATTTAGAAACAAGATTTCTCAGTGAACCTGAAGAGATCATTGATTCACCTAGACTTGCTGGCCAATGAGCTTTGAGAATCTGTTTCTACTGGCCTAGCATTGATGTTACAGTCAAATGCCATACCAGGCTTGTATCTGAGTGACAGGGGTCAGAGCCCAAGTCCCCATGCTTTCACAGTAAGCATTTTACTGACTGGGGCATCTTCCCAATGAGCATCTTCCCAATCTGCTTTTCTCCACAGGAGTTTTACTTTTTCATTTAAAAACTTGTACCCAACTGTCCTCTCAGATACCTATCAGTCAGTCTGGTAACACTTGTACACTCATGGTAGGCCAGTGGGAGCTACATTCTTGAAGAGTGGAAACATCCCCAAACTGAAGGCAGAAATCTCCTTCAAGATCAAGCAAGGAAGCAGTGCCAGGATCAAGCACAGAGCCTCAGAAAGCTTTCCTGACAGAGGGTGGGTCTCAGACCAATCATCCCAGGCTTCTGGAACCGTGTTGACTTACTCACCATGGGAGAAGCAAGCCTCCATCTCCTTCTGCCGAAGAGCTTGCAGGTGAACTGGGCTTTCTATGACATCATCTTGTTTCCAAGTATGTCTTACTTTTTATTAATGTCACCTGATCATGACCTATGGTAATTAACTTACTCTTTGGATCAGACTTAATTTTAATTAAACAGCCCTCTACCTCTCGCCAGGGTAAATGTTTGTTTCTTCCACAATCCTTATCGCAAGGCTATTCTGCAGCACTTTATAGATTTTCTGAGAAATTGCTTTATCAATTTTTCCCCCTGCAGCCGAACACTGAATCTCACTTTTATCTCTAGCTGTTGCTTTAAATTAATTTTCTATTTTTTTCCACTGCTTTCTGTTTGGTTAGTTAATCTAGACATTAAATGTCTTCACCTTCTGACTATCAGTGAACCTCAGTTATGGTTGGTTCCATGACAGTAAAATTGGCCTTGCTGGGTTTCATATTTGTCTTACCTTAATGATCAAATATGTTTAGTATAAGACTTCTCTTTCTCTAAACACTAGCTCTCCACATTCAACCTGGGATCTAAGGCACAAGCTGTGTTTCTTTTGTGTCCTACATTACCAGTAATAAAGATTTTACTGTCAGATTGTGGCCGACAAATGTGAGGCTCTTTATTACTGGTGATGATGGACTGCGAGATGCGAGGAAATCACAACCTGGCATTCACTCACAGCTGGAATTTGCAAGGTTGGCATTTAGAAGAATTATCTGGTGCCTTCATAAACCAAGAAAATTTAGGGATAAAAAAGTCAGAGGATGTATGCAAATATCTTTCCTTACCTCCTTCCTAAATGACTTTTGGTAACCTCGCATGGCATGAATTTGGTCGTGCCCCACCCCCACGCCCCCAACAGAAACAAGTGCATATACAGTACACATGACTCCTCAGAGACCAATTACCTACATAATTCAAGTTGGGGGAATCTGAAGGATGGATGGAGCTGCCTTCCTTTTGACAAGAACTTACACTGTTGTGTTTTAGGAGTGTACTTTAAAATGTGTAACGGGGGCTAGGGAGAGAGCTCTATGGTAAATGTGCTTAAAACACAATTGAGAGGAAGAAGAATTAGATCTCCCACTGCCTATATAACTGACAGGTGGGTGTGGAAGCTCCTCCCTCCCCCTCCTCTAACTTCAAGTGTGGAAATGGGATTTCTGGAGCAAGCTGGCCAGGGAGAATAGCCCTATGTGTGAGCTCTGGGTTTGGTTGAGAGACCTGGCTTTAGTGAATAAGGTGGAGAGCAACCAAGGAAGATTTCTGACAGCCTGAGTTCTCTACAAGTGCGTGCACACAAGTGCACATAGACCTGCATATACACAGTCCTCTATACACATCACATATGTGCACAGTTACAAATGTCTGGCCTGGGATGGTTCATACAGGGATGAAGGATGGAGTGTGAGAAGAGGGAATGATGAAGAATCAACCAAGCCCAAGGCTAAATGAAGATGGCACAGAGAAGCCTGCTATTTCGTCATTTACTTTAAAATGTGCTCAGTTGTAGTCTGCTGCAACCCTACGTGGTTTTTAGATGAGAAGATTTTCTGTTCTATGAAGCTATGCTGGAATCCTAGACCAAAGCAGATAATGGTCAGTATCGCCCTTGCCCATAGACACTCAAACTCTGTGCTCCTGTGAGCTCAGCAGGCCTCCTCCCACCACTGCGGAGAGTCTAGCTTCGCCTCTATCGCAGCTTTGTTTGAACATTCTCTCCTCGTGCACGCATGCCTTTAAGAGTCCCCATTAGATCCTCCTGGTTTCTCGCTGACTGAGGTACGATTTGCAACGCATCTTCCTTATACCTGTCAGAGAATCACACTCTGGCTGGCTTTGAAAGTGGCGCTGGGGAGGTAGTTCAATGGTTAAGAGCACATACTGCTCCATTAGAGGACTGGAAATTGAATTCAGCATCCACATCTCACAAATGCCTGTAACTAGATCCCCAAGGGATCCAGTGTTCTCTTTCAATGTCTTCAGGTACCCATATACACATATGCATATATGTACACACGTAAAACAAGCTTTAAAGCAAAGGAAATATCACTGTAGATAAGCTCTCAAATAATAGCATGGTTAAACAATAAAGGGACATGAGGAAGGAGTGTTGGGAGGCCAAGGGCAGAACCAGGGTTGCTAACATATGGCTTCTGATCCCAGATGTACTCCTTGGGTGGATTCCTTCAAAACCCCAAGTGTCATCTAATCACATGTAAAATATGAGGAGATCTACCTTGTCGGCTTTGCTGTGAAAAATAGGTGTAACAATGCACATTACTACATATCTGGTTCATTGGTTTCAGTGTCTGTTATTATGGTCATAATATTAATTATTCCTATATAAGATTTAAAATGTATCGATGGGTTACTTAGATGTAATTAGGACGATCTTGTTACTTGTCTAGAGATTTCCAATTGAACTTCCAGGCTTCACTAGAGCTCTTAATTCAGGGCTTCCATCATTTTAAAACATGCCTAGACGTGCTGTTCCTGTGTCGTGACCAGGCTATCAGAAGGAAACTTAGCCTTTCATGAACTGCTAGTAATTTACTGACATACACATACACACAAACACACACACACACACACACACACACACACACCTGGAATTCTACAGTCAAATCAAGTTGTCTTTTTATTTCTGAGGAAGAAACAATTCCAAATGTGTTTTGTCAGCAAACACAAAAGGGGATCTTCTGGGGTGGGACAGACACAGTGGATGTCACCTGTGATGGCGGAGTCAGCCCTGTCTGGAGTACACTTCCTTGTGACACAGTAAAACCCACATCAGAAAGGGAAAAGGAGGCCCCAAAGCCTGAGCCACACGTGGATGTTGTGACCTCTGGTCCCAGGAATCAAAATGCTCAGGGTCATCTGTGTGACCTTTGTTGCGGGTGCCACAATTCCAAGAAAAATTAACTGAAAAAACATAGCGGGAGGTTCCAGGGTGTTTACCCCTAGTTCCCAAGACTAAAATACCAGGAAGAGGCTTACTACCCAACACAAGCCCACGAAATATGTCGCCCAGTTATCACAAAGTCAAGTTACAAGAGTATTACCCCAGATGGCTTCTCTGTGGCTGTCATAAAACATTGACCAAAAACAACTTGGGGGAGAAAGGGTTACTTCATCTTATACTTCCAGGTCAAAATCCATCATTGAAGGAAGTAGGGGTAGAACTCATGGGGGTGGGGGTGCTAGCGGGGAATAAAGCAGAGGCCACAGAGAAACACTACTTACTGTTGCCGTGGCTTGCCCATCTCCCTCTCTTATATATCCCAGGACCACCTGCTCAAGGATGCTCCAACTTCCAGTGATCAGGGCCTTTCTATACCAAAATCACCAACCAAGAAAATACCTCTCCCCCCAGGTCAATCTGATGGAGGTTGTTTCTCAATTGAAGTTCCCTCTTCCTTGGTGACTAGTTTGTATTAAGTTGACAAAATCTAAGAGCATAGACTATAAATATAGAAAGTGTTCAGATGTAGAAAATGGGCAGAGACCGTGAGATCTGCTGTGACCTGCCGAGATCTGCCATGATCTGCCATGATCTGAACTACTACTTTTGGAGCATTTTCTGCAGGCAGGCACCAGGAGCGACACACATGTAGCTAAAGGCACACAACAAAAGACAGAACACTGACAATGGTTAAACAACTTCAGTTAGTGGATAACTAATTGTCTCTAAGTGATAAGACTGTGAATTATGTTATGAGTCTCTCAATTTTCAACAATGAGCCTGGCCCTATTCTGGTTTCTGTAGTCACATGCACACAAGAGATACACATACATTCACACAGATGTGCACATACAGATAAAACCAAATTAAATCAATCAATCTGTTTTTAAAAGCAAGACAAAGGCAGCTACACGTAGTCAGTTATCAGGAGTGAACCCTACAACTGTGATCACCAAGTAGCTGGGGGCTTCAGCCCCAAATATCAAGGAACAGATAGTGATGACCAAAACCCCAAAGAGCCCAAATACAGAATGTCCAGGAGCCCCACAATCAAGGACAGTTCACCTTTTGACTTCCGTTGGCCAGGACCCAATACCGGGCAGAAGATCACAATCAGGTAAAAATGGGTTTTGACACATGGCTGTTTGTGCGGTCAGCATTCTGAATCTCTTCCCCACTGAGACCTGATTAGTTTTCTACCTTAAAGTGACTTTGAAGAGTCACCTCTCATCAGAAAGAGGTGCAATGGCCACGCCAAAATAAATAAATAAATAAATAAATAAATAAATAAATAAATAATGCGGCCTTTCTAACCAGCAGACACTGTTGGGTGGCTTCTTGCTTCTATCTGACATTTATTCCTGAGTTTTGACAACTCTGGTGTTGAGAGCTTTGAGGGCCCTCTGCCACCACATTGAACTTGTACGTTAAGATTGACTACAGTGGCTTCGACATTCCCACTAACCTGCCTGCCTGCTCAAGTGATTCATTTGATGATTGTGGGAGATACTTATACTTAAGGGGATCCTACTTTATCTGTGGTAGCAGGAATCGTTTGGAAGTGAAGCGATTCCGGGACTTATCACCAGAACCAAGAGAAGTTGTTAGGGACTCAGAAACCAAAGGAACGTGGTGCTCATTCACAATCGATGGATCCTTTGTCCCAGTCTGATTTTACTGGGAACGATATCCAGCAATATTTCTGCAAATGAAGGCCCTCCTGGATGATGACTGCAATGGCAGATTTCTCTCCCCATCCCCCAGAGTCACAGCATCTTTCTCTCCCACCCCACCCAATGGTCCAGGCCACTGGCGAGTCTGGTTGTACCTGATGTTTCTTACATTGTATAATATTTTGTTCATTTCAACAGCTCCCCGCTTGAATTCCATGCCTTCTGCTGACCAGCTGCAGATCCCCCCCCCTCCTTTTAAAGTCTGCTTAGTGTTACACAAATGATCCAAGGGCAGATTGCAGGAACCTGGCTTTTCCTTTGACCTTTAAATCAAATTTAGAATTTTACAGGGTAGTCGTATCCCTTCCAGCAAAACCCATCAGCTTAATAACGTGAAATTTTCTGCAATAAATCCCAACTATCCACCAAGAAAGGTAAGCTTTACTGACTGTTCAATAGTCCCCATCGAGGGCTCAAGATGTTGGTATGAAATAAAACTGAGCACTATAAGATGTGGGAACCACAGTAGGTGACCAGAAAGGGCAGCTGAGGGAGCAAATATAATGAGGGGAGGATGAACACGCCAAGAAGCAGAAACTGGAGAGGGGGAGACAGGTGACAGGGTGCAGAGAGGCCATCCCAAGAAATGAACAAAGGAGAATAGAGAGGAGATATAGGGGAAAGGCAGTCATTCCGTCTGGCTGTACCAGGAGACTCAGACTCTTTAGATGCATAAGCCTTTCTGCTGAGAAATCCAGGGGATCAGCTTCGGGGATGGGGAGCTGTGACTACACCCTGCTGTGTATGTGTGTGTGTGTGTCTGTCTGTCTGTCTGTCTGTCTGTCTGTCTGTGTCTGTGTGTCTGTGTGTGTACCTGTGTGTGTGTGTCTGTGTGTGTGTCTGCGTGTCTGTGTATGTATCTGTGTGTGTGTGTGTATCTGTGTGTGTGTCTGTGTGTGTCTCTCTCTGAGTGTGGGTGTGTGCGTTACAACACAGACTAGCCCGGCTCTCACTCTGATCGTCAAGCAGATGCTGAGCACTGGCTGAGCATACACACATACATCCCTTCATTTCTCTTCATTCTTTATTGGAGACAAGGGTTCATGTAGCCCAGGATAGCTTCAAACTCACCAGGTAGCCAGAAACAACCTTAAACTCATGATCCTCCTGCCTCCCCCTCTCAAGTGCTGAGATTACAAGTGTGCCCCACTATGCCTGTGCCTATTTATGAGGTATTGTCTTAGTCAGGGTTTCTATTCCTGCACAAACATCATGACCAAGAAGCAAGATGGGGAGGAAAGGGTTTATTCGGCTTACACTTCCATACTGTTGTTCATCACCAAAGGAAGTCAGGACTGGAACTCAAGCAGGTCAGGAAGCAGGAGCTGATGCAGAGGCCATGGAGGGATGTTCTTTACTGGCTTGCCTCCCCTGGCTTGCTCAGCCTACTCTCTTATAGAACCAAGACTACCAGCCCAGAGATGGCACCATCCACAAGGGGCCTTTCCCCCTTGATCACTAATTGAGAAAATGCCTTACAGTTGGATCTCATGGAGGCATCTCCTCAACTGAAGCTCCTTTCTCTGTGATAACGCCAGCCTGTGTCAGGTTGACACAAAACTCGCCAGCACAGGTAGGTAGGGGTGCAGGGTCTTCTTGCGTGTCAGAAAGCACTCAACCAAGTGAAATTTCTCTGCAGCCCCTCCTTTCCATAGTGATTCTGTTAATAAAGGACAACCGTGTCTTCAGGAGGCACACATATGCCTGCTCGAGGAGCCCATAACAATAGGAGTCAGAACAGCAAAGAGAAGCAACAATGGGACAACTCTCACTCTCACACAACTAAAGTCAAGTGCTATGTGTGTTACATAGCTGCCAACATCTTTTTTTTTTAAATTTTGAACTAGTTATTCATATATATATATATATATATATAAAACCTGGAAGGTTCGTGTTTGTGTTTTGTTTTGTTTTCCAATCAAGATTTCTGCCTTCTTGAAATAGCAGAAATTCTACCAGCTTCCTACATGCCAACTTTTAATTTGAGACTGTTCTGGTATTTTCCACAGACATCCTCATCATCCCTCTGCCTATTCATCTACCGAACACACTGGAATTAGCTCCTTGGCCACCATGAGCCGAGCCCATCATCCTGATGCTGCAGCTCTGTACCTGCTTCCTATTCTCTGCTACAGCAATCACCATGAACTTGGCAGCTCAAAACCATATCAGTCTGTTACCTTAAGAACAATGGTGATGGTGTAATCAGCCTCCTTGATATTGACTGAGATTACAGATTACAGTATGGAGTATGGGGCTATGGAGGATATAGGCCAACCTGGGCTATATACTTGTGGTGGTTTGAGTATGCTTGGCCCATGGAAAGTGGTGCTGTTAGGAGGTGTGGCCTTGTTGGAATAGGAGTGGCCTTGTTGGAGGTACTGTGTCACTGTGTAGGTGGGCTTTGAGGTCTCCCCTAGGAGAGCTCCACCCACTGTGGAAGAGACCCTCCTCCTGGCCGGTAGCTTCTTGGCTACCTGAAAAACAGAGTCTCTTTCTGGCCACCTTCCATTCAAGATGTAGAACTCTTGAGATCCTCCTCCAGCACCATGTCTGCCTGCAAGATGCCATGCTTCCCTCCATGAGGATAAGAGGCTAAACCTCTGAAATTATAAGTCAGCCCTAATTAAATGTTTTCTTTTATAAGAGTTGCCTTGGTATCTCTTCACAGCAATAGAAGCCCTAACCAAGGAAAGACTTGAGATCCTTTTCCCAAAATCATACACACACTCTCACACAGACCAGAGAGAGACAGACACAGAGAGAGACAGACATAGAGAGACAGATTGACAGAGACAGACACAGAGACACAGAGAGAGACAGACACAGAGACAGACACAGAGAGGCAGAGACACAGAGAGACAGATTGACAGAGACAGACACAGAGAGACAGAGACAAAGAGAGAGACAGACACAGAGACAGACACAGAGAGACAGAGACACAGAGAGACAGAGACACAGAGAGACAGATTGACAGAGACAGACACAGAGAGAGACAGACACAGAGAGAGACACAGAGAGACAGAGACACAGAGAGACAGATTGACAGAGACAGACACAGAGAGACAGAGACAAAGAGAGAGACAGACACAGAGACAGACACAGAGAGACAGATTGACAGAGACAGACACAGAGACAGACAGAGACACAGAGACACAGATTGACAGAGACAGACACAGAGAGACAGATTGACAGACACAGAGACACAGAGAGACAGAGACACAGAGACACAGAGACAGACACAGAGACACAGAGACACAGATTGACAGAGACAGATTGACAGAGACAGATACAGAGACAGACACAGAGACACAGAGAGACAGAGACAGAGATCTTATGGGCCTGGAGGTCAGAAATGCTAATTGTGACTGGTGAGCTGCTGAGGCGGTGGGAGGGGAGACCATATCTCCTTGCCTTCTGCGACTCTTGAAGGCCATTTGCATTTTTGGTTTATGGCCTGTTCCTCCATCTTAATTGCTAATAGTGGAGGTCTTCCAAATTGGTCTATAATACCCTTTCCTCCCTGTTACAAAGACTCATTAGTTTGCCATGTAAACCACTTAAGCTCTACACGAAACCCATGGAGATCCTGGATAAGTCAGCTTCCCTCCACCTCCACAACCCCCCACCTCTGTGGACATTTAACTTCACTACCTCCCCATTCTGTCTTACCCTGATACCTTCCCAACTCCAGAGGATCGGAGCACGGGTATTTTCATAGGCATTAGTCCTTCACCCTTGCTACAAACTCCACCCTCAAAATGAATCCCAAAACCCCCTTCACGCATAAGCATGTGGAAACTCTTCCTCACACAATCAGGAAAGCGAGAGAAGTGTGGAGGCACACACTGTGTTAGTCACTTTCCCAGGCTCTGTGACAAAATCAAAGGAAATATGGTTTGTTTTGGCTGCTGGAACCATCACAGCTGGAGAGCATGGCAGAGCTCATAGAGGCAGATGCATCCAGCTTGTCACGGCTGGGATAGCCAGGAATCGGAGCAGGGACTTGTGCTCCTCATCTCACCTGTCCCAGTTCCTCAGGAAAGTCTCTTTGGAAATGCCCACAACATCCTGAAGCATTTCTCCTACATAATTCGGAATCCAGTCAAGTTGTCAATGGAAATTAACCATCACACACATCAACACTAGCAAGAACAGGGCAAGATTGGGCTTTCCTAACCCAGACACGGCTCATTCCAGTTTCCCAAGTTAATTCTTTCTTGAGGCGTGTCACTACACAATGTGCACACTTTCAATCAATTACCCCCATATTTTTATTTGAAAGTATTTAAAGGAAATTAAAGAAACATCATAATTCATACTTCTGTTCCTATGATTAAACCTTATGACCAAAAGCAATTTAGGAAAGAAAGGTTTCTTTTAATTTATAGGGTATAGTCCATCACTGTGTCAGTGAGGGAAACTGAGGCAGAAACTCAAGGCAGGAGCTTGAAGTAGAAGCCACAAAGGACTGCAGCTTACAGGGTCTCTGGCTCACATTCAGCTCTTACACAACTTAGGCCCACTGCTTAGAGACAGTTATCACCCACAATGAGCTGGACCTTCATACATCAATGAGCAATTAAAAAAAAAAAAAAAGCTACCCAGAAAGAGGAACTCCTTGGTTGGCCGGCACAGAACTAGACTAGAATGTTCATTTTTTAAAAAATTGTTCTCCCCCCAAATTATCTATAAGACGAGTTCTCTTTGGACTTCATTTTGAGTAAACTTATGGGGTTGTATTGAAGAAAGCAAACAACTTAAGTGCACACTGAACTTCGAACACAGTGGGGAAGGGATTCATTTCACTTAAGATGGGCCTTTAAATTCAAAGCTTTGGGGGTTGTGAAGGGAAATGAATTAAGGACTCCAAGGTCGCTGGCTGGTTTCTAGTGCTGGCTGGCTGCAGGTGAGCAGTGCTACCTCCCTTTGCCTTCGTCAGCCCGGTTTGCATTTTCTTTGGTCACATGCTCTCCATGACCTTGAGCTGGCCGCACAGCCTCCTGTCTGTGTGCTTTTGGGTTATGCAGCTGTCAAATGGAAATTATTATTCCAGCCCCTGTTTTCCCTAGATGGACAGAGAATACTTCAAAAGCCCAAATCTTGACTTGAAAAATCATTTGAGAAATGGCTCTCCAAGCGCATCTCGTCTCTATCAGAGCAATCACTTGCCTCTCTGATCAGACTGGTTCTCTCTCAAGTGCTGAGAGCCTTCACCTCTCAATTGAATGTGCCAAGTCTCTTCTTGTCCCCCAACAAACCTGCTCACCACATCCACTGGGACAACCATTTAAAACTATATTGCCTGTGCTTCTCTGGTTAAAATATTCCAAAGGCTTTCCATTGCCATCTGTACAGGAGCAGGAGCTGATCCCCACGGGGACCTGGCCCCTGCTTCCCTCTTTGGCCACATCTTCGGCATGCTTGGCGGGCTTCTTGCTTCCTTTCTCCCTCCAGTTTTGGGCCATTTAGTTTCTTCACAGTGGCTCCTCACTACTCCCCCTCCCCTACTTCATTACCATCTAGTCCTTCCTTCTCCCAGTCTTGGATCTTAAGCACAAGGCACAGGAAGGAACTCTACCATGGAAATCTTCGTCTTGGGCTTTCTACATTGACCTAATATTTAACGTTCTACCATCCTTGGTAAACAGACACTTAATTAGACCCATTTACCCAACCTCAAATCCTGAGCAGTCAATCAATACATTTAAGTAAATGAAAGATCTGAGCCTTGACTGCGGGCTCTTGGAGGAGACTGCTGGAAATAATGTGGGGAGATCTTGCCTAGGGTTTCCTTGCTGTGTAATATCTTTGTCTCTCTTTGGATTAAGGCAGGCAATCCTGAGCTCACAAGCTGAGTCTGGAAGCTTCCTCTTCTTGGAATCCTGGGGAGATCTTGTGGAAGCTTTGCTGTGTCAGCCGTTCCTTTAAAGGCAGAACTCAGCCCCGAGGCCATGTGGGTGTCTCTTGGTTGGAAACCTTCTGATTACTAACTCAGTATCCTTATTTATTATTGGTCTGTTCTAAGTTTTCACTTCCTCACGTGTAGTCTTGTTCAGTTGCATGTTTCCAGAAATGTGTTCGTTTGTTCTACGTCATCTGATGGGTTGAGATATAATTGCTCATGACAGTCCCTTACAGAATTTCATTTATTTATGGCAAGCATGCTTTCTCACTGAGCCATCTTGCCAGCCATGCCTTTATTATGTATTTATTTATTAACTTCGGTGGAATTGGTTCTAATATCTTCCCATTTCTGGTTTTATTCTCTTGAATCTGCTCTTCTATTCCCAAAGCAAGAAAGAGAAGAAGAGAGACCCTTTTCTCTTTACACCACTCCCTCCAACCCCCATACTACTTCCCCATCCCCCCACCAGATTTGTTTTTCCGATGTAATCTTTGTTTCTCCCCTGCTAACTTCAAGCTTAGTTTCTTTTTCCTTGAGGAACGCAGTTAAGCTTGTATCTTATCTCAGATTTCATTTCTTTTACTTTGAGACGGTTTCTTTTTTCTTTAAAAGATATTTTTAATACTTCAGGCAAATGTGTGTGGCTGAGTATATGAATGTATCACGTGCTTACAGGTGCCTGTGGAGGCTAGAGGAAGTCAGATTTCCTGGAAACAGAGGCTTAGGCATTGCGAGCTGCCAAGATATGTGTGGGAAGCAGACTCCAGGGCCCGAGAAAGCAGCAAGTGTTGTGAACCCCTGAACCATCTCTCCAGCCTCAGGTTTTAGTCTTTCCCAGTGTTGGCATTTAGTCTAAAAGCCTCACTCAATGCTTTTTGTTTTTACTGGTAATCTGGCAAGTTACATTTTAATTTTAGTATTTGTTCAAGTGTTTTATAAATTCTCATGATTTCTTCGTCAACCCCTGAGTTCACAGTTCGAGACTCAGCTGGTCCTGTTCTGAGTTTCCAGATTGGATCAGTGGTTGTAGGAAAAGGTACCAGTGTGACTTCAGTCATTTCCACATGCTATTTATGTTCTGATGTGCTACCACGGCTAGATGATCAGCTATTAAATAAACCTCAGAAAAGCAAAATTGTGTTTACAAAATCAAATTTTGCAGAAATCTGTTGTAGAAACATACATTAACACCAGACAATGTCACACAAAACTAAGGGGGAAATCACATTTGCAGCAGGCCTAAAAAAATATAATACTTAGAAAAGAAAATTAACCAAGGATGTAAAACGATCATCCACTAAAAACTAGACAAGAATTGAGAACGAGATTAAAGAAGACACAGTGACTGAAAAGGCATCCTGTTCTCATGAACTTAATATCCTTAACACGCCTAGAAAATGCTCTGCAGGTTGTTACTGACAGAGCCCTATTATCATGTTTGTAGAAATAGAAAAATAAATAAAATTTTTATAAAACAACCGAAGGTGTAGAATCATGGTTACTGATTTTATAAGATGCTAGGAAATGAGCTATAATAACTAACAGCAATGCTATAATAAATAACAGTGTGCATGTGCATACCTATGTGTGTGTATGTCTGTGTGTGTGCGTGTGTGTGTGTGTGTGTGTATGTGCATAGTGGTCCATATCTATAAATTCTAGAACTTGGGAGGATGAGACAGGGGGATCATGCATTCAAGGCCAACCTTGGGCATATAGGCATTATTTTAAAAGAATAAAAATTTCTATTAACATAGATAATAGAACAAAGAGAAATCTCATAAATAAAGTCATATACATATATATATATATATGTGTATATATATATATGTGTGTGTGTATATATATATATGTATATATATATATATGTGTATATATATATATATATATATATATATATATATATATATATCCATCAGATCTTCAACCAGGTGTCAAGAAAACACAATGAGGCACAGAGAGGCTCTGGGTTCTTTTACAATTTTCGGACCATATTTTTATCACAGATACCAGATATCATAAGCCAAAGAGTGAGATTACGACTTTGTCTCCTAACATGCCTAAGAGTCAGATCAAGCTACTTTATTTTTAATTCATAGAAACCCAGATGGTGTTTGTCAGGGGCCAGGTTTGAAGAGGGGAGACATGGAGCTGCTACTCAGAGGACATGAAAGAGTGGTTACACAAAAGGCATCCTTCTGTATAGCTCCTCGCCTATACCATAGTGTGCACGTGTTGTATAAGTGCCAATCTCATCATAAATATCCTTACTGCAGTTAAGAGTTCATTCACTCATCCATTCATTCATCCAGCCATCTAGCCATCAGGTCTCTCCCCAACGTCTGTTCTCCAGATTTTTATCTAAGTTTCTAGGTGAATATCTCATGACTCTGAAGCTGGAAACAACCAATCTATCTGTAAGAATGGAGCCAAGAAGACACTGAGCACACAGGATGCCCTGCAGAGAACTCATCTGTATGGACGATTTAATAATGTTACCTGTCAGCAAACTTTAAGTATATATTTTGGCTCCACTGGAGTTAAGTTCAAATACTGGGTGCACACAGAAGTGTGTGCCTTTTCTTAGGGGATGAATGTAGAATAGATGGGGTGATTTGATTCAGACTAAAATGCAGTCACTACACGTCTCAGCATACACATTTATAAATGTATAAACACTATAATTACAATTCTTACTATTATTAGCAAGGTTTATGAAAGAGTGGAGTGTGTGGGTGATTCAGGTATGTGGTTCAAAACAACTCAAGCCTTACTTATACCCTGGGTGTTCGTGGGCACTGCTGCCATTATAAGTCCAAACAAAGGACTCACGATCACTCCTCTCGTTGACTCCAACATGTTTGAAATAACAGATTTTGTAAATGCACCACTTTATATTTTATATTTAAAATTATATTTTTTCAATCTCACCGCATGAAGATGATAAAGGTTTTTAACAAGGAAATGAGTAAGTCCCTTAAAGAAATACAGGAAAATACAATCAAACAGGTGGAATCCTTTAAAGAGGAAACAAATAAATATAAAGAAATGCAGGAAAAAATACAATCAAACAGGTGAAGGAAATGAATAAAGCGGTTCAAGACCTGAAAGTAGAAATAGAATCAATAAAGAAAACATAAATGGAGGCAACCATGGAGATGGAAAACCTCGGAAAGAGAACAGGAGCGACAGACATAAGCATTACCAACAGAATACAAGAGGCAGAATAGAGAATCTCAGGTGTAAATGACACACTGAAGAAGTTGATACATCGGTCAAAGAAAATGTCAAGTCTAAAAAAGTTTCTAACACAAAACATCCAGGAAATTTGGGACACTAGCAAAAGACCAAACCTAAGAATGATAGGAGTAGAAGAAGGTGAAGACTCCCATCTCAAAGGCCCAGAAAATATCTTACACAAAGTCATAGAATAAAATTTCTTTAACCTATAGAAAGAGACAGCTGTAAACGTACTAGAAGCTTAAAGAACACCAAATAGATTGGACCAGAAGATAAAATATCCTGCCACATAATAATCAAAATACTGAATGTATACAACAAAGAAAGAATATCAAAAGCTGCAAGGGGAAAAGGCCAAGTAGCATGAAAAGACAGACCTATAAGAAAGAAAGGGAGAGAGAGAGAGAGAGAGAGAGAGAGAAAGAAAGAAAGAAAGAAAGAAAGAAAGAAAGAAAGAAAGAAAGAAAGAAAGAAAGAAAGAAAGAAAGAAAGGAAGGAAGAAGACGGAGGGAGGGAGGGAGGGAGGGAAGGGAGGGAGGGAGGGAAGGGAGGGAGGGAGGGAGGGCGGGCGGGAAACTTACTAACTTACTTTCTCTCCCCACATCTGGCAGCTCCCATGGCTCCCTGTCTAGGGATGGGACTTTATGTTCCTCTCTCCTCCCTGTGACCGCAGTTTTTTTCTGGTTTGAGTTTGTACAAGTCTTGTGCATGCTGTCACACCTGCTGTGAATTAATGTGTGCCATACTTCTGTGACCAAAACACGCTCTCTCCTTGTAATCTTCCTTCGCTGCTGGCTGGCTTTTACTCTTCATGTCCTGGCTTCCATAAAGATCCCTGAGTCTTGGGGGTGGCGGTGGGGGGGGGGGTCTTGGCCACCTTGGCTGGTTGTGGGTCTCTATGTTTGTCATGACTGACTACAAACAAAAGCTTCTCTGACAAGAGTTGAAGGATGTATTCATCTATGGGTATATACCAACAGATCGGTAGGAATTGTCCATTGAGCTTAGTAATAACACTAGGTGCTCTCCTGGGACCTATGACCTGTCCAGCCACAGGTGCCTTGCTCAATAATGGCGGGCAAATGTTTTGCCAGGGTCTATATATGTATACCACATGTGTGCAGTGCCAGCAGAGTCCAGACAATAGCATCAAATACCCCTGTAATGAGAGTTCTGGATGGTTGTGAGGCACTGTGGGGGAGGGGGTGCTGAAAATTGAACCTGGATCTCCTGCAGTAGTAGTTAGTTCTCTTACCCACTGAGCCATCTTTCTGGGACTCACCGTACGCACAGCCTTCAAAGCCCTGACAAAACAAAGCCTGCAACTCCTCCCAGGGTATATGAGATGTAAACAAAACACAGGCACCGCCAAAAGCAGGTTGATGTATCTCACAGTTATTGCTGTTTTAATTTTAGCATGAAAATGTGGGGTGTGGCTGCAAGTATACCATCTTGGTCACGAGGGAGGGAGGTGAGTGTGGTCCTTGAAAGAGCTTTTCTTTCCTTGCATCTTCCAGATCTTTCTGCCATTGCTGTGTGGACCACTGACAGTGTTTCATACTTTGTTTCTGACAGCACAGTCAACAGAATAAATGAAAACCTTCTGGGTTCCTGGCCTGCCTCCTTCCTTCCTTCTTCCTTGACACTGGAAGTTTTTGGATGCTCCTCTGAACCTCAGCTGCTATTCTTATCCAAATAGGAACTTACCAGATAGGTGAGGCTGGCTGGCCAGGACTTGTCACTGCCTCACCAGTGCTGGGATCACAAGTGCCTGCTGCTGTGTTCAGCAGGTTACTGTGGCCATGTCCCTGGGTGAGGTTTTCAGTTGTGAGGGGGAAAAAAAGTTACCCTTGATAGGGAAGAGCCATAAAGGACCCCACCCCAGTGTTGCCCTCATTTCGGCTGGCTCTTCTATTCCACAGTATGTTTAATTGGCGGGTCAGTTTCTCTGATGTCTCCTCCACTAATCTGCATATTTATTCGTGGTGGATGACCATGCTGTGAAATTTGTTACAACTTTGCAGATACTTAAGTCACTGGTAACAAAGTCTCATTTAACTGTGTTGGGATTCTTTGAAGCTTTAATCAAACTTCTGCATCATTTATTCTTCTTGATGAATATCAGATTTTACTGCTAGCTATTGGAGAAACAGGAATTCCCCTGAGATTGTGATTGCAACCATTTTAAGGCTACAAATTAACTTAGGAAGCCTTCCCCTATTTAGAATACTAAAATCCACTGTTCAGAAATATGTCTTTCCATGCCACAGTTGATATTCCTTGACTTCAGAAAGTCTTTCCTTATCTTTATTTTTAAACACACATTTCTCTTAGTTTTGGTAGAGAGATTCTATCGATAAGGCAAGTTTAATAAATGTATTACGCAGTCTCTATGTATTAATGTGCTGTACAAAGATATTCACTCCCATGCAGTTACTTTATACATAATCCTCTTTTTAAAACCACCTGCTTTTATTTCTTTTCATGGGCTTTCAAATGATTCTCTTCAGTATTCCAGATAGACAAGCTGACCAACGGCTAGGGACACTTTACACGACCCCATGTGGCTGTACTGAGATACATAAAAGCAAACAGTTCACTGAAAAGAATACAAACGGTCCTTAAAGAAGTGGCCAGTAGAGGTTTGGGGAGATGGCTCAGTAGGTAACGCACGTGCAGCACAGGCATGAGGACCTGAGTTAAGATTCCCAGCCAATCTGGTTTGGATCCAAAAGGTTGGGAACAAAGACACCACACAGTAACTTCAGTGATAACTATGTGAAGGCTGATATATTCTTGGGGCTTAACAGTCAGTCAGTTTAGCCAAATGGATGAGTCCCAAGCTCACCCAAATGGATGAGAGACTTTACCTCAAGAAAATCAGGTAAAGGGCGACTGAGGAAAGGAAGACACATGATGCCAACCTCTGATACATGTATGTACACACAGCTGACAGCACACACACATATGTGGACAGAAGACAGTAATTTGCATGCTGTAGTCACGTGCCACACCTATCAGGCAAAAACATCCAAGCATTGTAGAGTGTACCATACCGTGAAAGAGGTCAACTGGTGAGATTCCAAGAGAAATCCCCGAATAAACCAATTTGTCGGCATCTGTTGGAAATACATGCAAAGCCCTTCACTTTGGAGCCTAGGAATCTACGTGAAGATTCATATTCAAAAAATAACTTTAATTTGAATTTTTTAAACTCACGAATTAGTCTAATAATTTCTACTTGTTTTGTGAATTGGAAAATTAACAGTTCTCTAAGGATGAGAACAGCCTGTGCCCCCAAGTCTCACATGTCTTTGTCATTTTGTTTGAAGCATTTGATTTATTTAGGAAATTTATGTTTAGCTCTGGCAACTTCTTTATATGGCAGCCCAAAATCTTGAAAAAGTTTTAAAGCCTTGAAATTAGAATACTTTCTTCTTGGTGTAAGTGTTGGTTTCATTGAATTCGACAGGACTGCTGATCAATTTGATTTGCAAATTTTGTTACTTTTTAGCTTAGTGAAGTTTCTCTTATAGATGTGTATACCAACATGTACAAAACCCATACACGTGTGCTCACCCATGTCTAATATCAGACTCACTGTGCCAGCATTCCCCCATTCTGTAATTCTTACTGCATAAATTTCCTACACATAAACTCGAGTCTCACTTTTTTTTTCATTCTTCATTTTAATTTCCCTTTCTTTGCCTTGAAATTATGGGGGGGATTTCTGAGTTGGCTTCGTTGCAACAATCCTGTCTTGGCAACAGCTTTGTACTCTCGGTTTCAAATGTTTCCTCACGTTTACAAGATGGAGAGATGGAATAAAACAGCAAAGGTTTTGGATACGGATGTACAAGTCTTACAAGTGTTGGCACAGAAAGTGAAAAAGTCTATTTCAGCCTCAAGTGACTGGAGCTTCCAGGACAGAGTGTGTGTGAGTTAAGGGACATCTCAGTGGGCTCTTGTCTCTCAGTCTGTGTTTCTTATTGTGTCCCAGTCATGTGTTTCCACCTCTCTCTGACTCCCACCCTACCCTCCACACCTCTCTCCCACTCCTGCCTGCCAACTCTCTTTGGTAAATATTTTGTATAGTTCTTCCCAAAGGGATGTCTTCACTAGAAATTCCACTTCCCATGACTGTTTAGGGGGAACACTTATTTCTCAGCATCCTGCTTTTGCTTGCTGTGGGAGACCTTTTTGTATTATATTTCGGTAGCTATTATTGGTCACTTGACCCAGGCAAAAGCCACTTGTTCTCTGTCATATGTGAGTTCTAGTTTATCATGTTTACGTCATGCATGTAAATGCTGCTGCACAGGTATGGGCCATGGGACAAAAGTCAACAGAGAGATGGTTAAAGGAACTGGGGAACGGGGCAGAGGCAATAGGACACATGAGCAGAAAGGAGGTGCACAGGGGGAGGAGAAGGGGTCGGGGGGAAGGGGGATAAGGTGAAAGGAGATATACAGTCAACTAAAAATAAAAACACTCTGTTTAAAAGTGACATAATAAATACAGCATTGTGGATACTAATTACTTTTTAAAAGCTCAGTGCTGTTGTTAGAAACTAAACTTTCCAACATTTTACATGTACACATTTCGCCAATGCCTTAGTGATAAACATTTGAGAGCCCATAAGTTTGTTGGAGTCATTCATTCATTCATTTCATCAGCAATTAGGCCAGGAAGCCACACCTACCACATGCTAGGCTGATGCTCCCATCAGCGGATCTTCCTCCTGCTTATCCTAACTCTGAGAACATTCTAGTCAAACAACTCTTGATAGTGAGAGCAGTTGTTTGTTTGTTTGTTTTAAATTTAGGTATTCTATTTTTTTTCAACCAGTTCTTTCTTAAAGAGACATTTCTTCTGAGTCTTCAGGACTGTTGATCAGTTAAAACTTCAGTAGCACCCAGAGAGACAACCCAGTGTGGGTTGCTTCCAAGCACCTACATAGTGGCTTACTGCCCCTTGTAACTTCATGTCCAGGGGACAATGTCCACTTCTGGCTTCCTCAAACACATGATACACCCATAGACACACAGAGACACATACAGAGAGAGAGAGAGAAAGACAGAGAGAGAGAGAGAAACAGACAGACATATGCATAGACACAGCCAGAGAGAGAGAGAAAGAGAGAGAGAGAGAGATAGCTATACAGAGAGACAGTCACACACAGAGAGACACACAGGCACACATGCTAAGACAGAGTTACACATAAATAAAAAGATTTAATCTAGTCTTGACTGTACTTTCTGATTAAAATATTCAAAACACTTAACATATTCGGGATCCCTTCCAGAGTTCTATGGTTGTTCATATTTTATTTCTCAGTGTGCGTTCAATGGGAGGATTGTGGCAGTGGTATCTATGTGTGTGCACACTTGTGGGTGTTCATGGAGGCCAGAAGTTGACATCTAGATGTCTTCCTCGAGGTTCTACCTGATCTTTTGAACAAAGGTCTCTCATTGAATGTACAGCTTGCTGGTTGGACATGGCTGGCTGGCCAGCAAACAAGGGATCCACCTGTGCCTGCTGTCCCTTGTCCAGCTTTTACACAGGTCCTAGGGATCTGAACTCGGTTCTCTCACGTGTGCGTATCAATCACTTTCCCCCTGAGCCACCTCCCTTGTCCCTTACTTTTGTTACTATTTTCATTTTCAGTCAGTTCCAGAAGATTCCAGAACTCTGTCAGATGTTTCCCAGCCAATGATAGGCAATTTGCTACAACTCAATATTTCAGGAATGAGCACCGCCTCTCTATGAAATCAACAAACACTCTCAGAAGACAAAAGAGGCAGCATGCCCAGGGTCTGTGAGACAAAGATCCAACAAGAGCCACAAAACACACACTATGTGTCAAGATAGAGAAGATGGCTTCAGAGTGAAACTCACGTCCTTGAGGTAGACATTTCCAGGCAGCAAGCCTATTAAAATCTTTACTGCTGGCAAGGATGTGGAGAAAGAGGAACACTCCTTTATTGTTGGTGGGATTGCAAGCTTGTACAATCACTTTGGAAATCAGTCTGGCAGTTGCTCAGAAAATTGGACATAGTACTACCGGAGGATCCCACAATACCTCTTCTGGGCATATATCCAGAAGATGTTCCAACCGGTAAGAAGGACACATGCTCTGCTATGTTCATAGCAGCCTTATTTATAATAGCCAGAAGCTGGAAAGAACCCAGATGCCCCTCAACAGAGGAATGGATACAGAAAATGTGGTACATTTACACAATGGAGTACTACTCAGCTATTAAAAAGAATGAATTTATGAAATTCCTAGGCAAATGGATGGACCTGGAGGGCATCATCCTGAGTGAGGTAACCCAATCACAAAGAACTCACATGATATGTACTCACTGATAAGTGGATATTAGCCCAGAAACTTAGAATACCCAAGATATACGATACAATTTGCAAAACACATGAAACTCAAGAAGAACAAAGACCAAAGTGTGGACACTTTGCCCCTTCTTAGAATTGGGAACAATACACCCATGGAAGGAGTTACAGATACAAAGTTTGGAGCTGAGACAAAAGGATGGACCATCTAGAGACTGCCATACCCAGGGATTCATCCCATAATCAGCCTCTAAACACTGACACCATTGCATACACTAGCAAGATTTTACTGAAAGGACCCTGATATGGCTGTCTCTTGTGAGGCTGTGCCAGGGCCTAGCAAACACAGAAGTGGATGTT
This sequence comes from Mus caroli, assembly GCF_978045245.1. NCBI lineage: Eukaryota > Metazoa > Chordata > Mammalia > Rodentia > Muridae > Mus > Mus caroli. The sequence continues at coordinate 7,563,268 of NW_028227257.1, read as the reverse complement.
CACAGTTAGCTATTGGATGGATCACAGGGCCCCCAATAGAGGAGCTAGAGAAAGTACCCAAGGAGCTAAAGGGAACTGCAACCCTATAGGTGGAACAACAATATAAACTATCCAGTACCCCCCGGAGCTTGTGTCTCTAGCTGCATATGTATCAGAAGATGGCCTAGTTGGCCATCAGTGAAAAGAGAGGCCCATTGGTCTTGCAAACTTTATATGCCTCAGTACAGGGGAACGCCAGGGCCAAGAAGTTGGAGTGGGTGGGTAGAGGAATGGGCAGGGAGTGCATGGGGGACTTTTGGGATAGCATTGGAAATGTAAATGAAGAAAATACCTAATTAAAAAAAATCTTTACTGCCACAGTCTGCAAGAAAGATGGGCAGACAAAGACAAAGGTGCCTGGGGTAAGGGTGTGTGTGTGGGTGTTGGTGTTTTGTTTTGTTTTGCTTTTGTTATATATTTCTTCCATATCTCTTCAATGCTATTGTTAGAACCTGAAATTTAAAACCTTTTAGGAGTAAAAATTTTGATAATATCTCAGTGAAAACACTGGATATTTTCTAATGAAATTATTCTGTATCCATGCATGTATTTAATTGCCAACATTTTGTTTTGTGTTTGTGACATAGTAGGCACTCTTACAGATACTACCAGCAAAGCCATTCATTAACAAGAGCCTGAGCATGATTTTAGTTTAAATGAGGAAGAAATAGCCAAAGATTTGAGTGAGTGGGTGTATGGATGTGAATGCATGGATGCATGGGTGACAGAAGGGGCCTGCAGATAGACAGACAGACAGACAGACAGACAGATGTTTGGATGGATGGGTAAATAGATCATTAAGTGGATCAATGAAGAGAGGAGGGAGAGGGAGAGAGACAGAGAGGGAGGGAGGGGGAGGAGAGAGAGAGAGAGAGAGAGAGAGAGAGAGAGAGAGAGAGAGAGAGAGAGAGAGATGGCTTAAGTGAGAAATGTCCCCTACAGGCTCAGACATTTCAGTACTCAGTCCCAGTTGGTGGCACTCTTTGGAGAGGTGGTGCAGTCCTACTAAAGGAACTGTGTCTAGGAGTAGACTTTGAGAGTTCATAGCCCAGCACCCCTTCCAGTTCACTCTCTGTGTGGCTGAAGATGTGATCTCTGGGCTTCCTGTCCTGCCACCATACCTCCATGCTGCTTGCTGGCCTTCTCCCTGTCACCATGAACCCCTTCTCCTCTGGAATCTTCCTAAGTTGCTTTTGGTCATTGTGTTTTATGACAGCAATAGAGTAACTAACATACACAGATAGGTGATGATAAGCAGATAGATATATTGATAGGTGATAGGGAATGAGAAGAAGTATGAAGGGACAGATGGATGTGAACACATAAATGCTAGGTAGATAGATAGATTATTGGGTGAATAAGAAAATGATAGATAATAGGACAGATGCATGAATGGATAGCATAGATGATGACAGAGAAAGATGTAATTAATCACAAGCTTACATGAAGTTCTAGGAATGAACCCATATACATGATATCCCTCCTTAGATTTCACCAGCTATGGAAAGCTCATTAGCATGCCAACATACTCACAACTGTCACAAGTTGGATGAAGTAAATGTGTGCTATGGTTTGAATTCATTCCATCAAGCTTCATGTACTGGAAACATAGTCCCCAAGTCCCCAAATGAGGCAAACATTCTAGCAACCAAACTATGTCCCCAGTCCCCAGGATGGAGGCCAGCCCTAAAATGCTGTTGAAAATGGAAGAGTCTTTAAGTGAACATCAAGAGGAAGATGTTTTACCTCCTACCTAAGATGCATATACAAATTTGCAATTAATTGCCCCCTTTCCTCACACCTAAGAACTTGAATTGTATTGAAGTTTGGCCAGTGGGAGTGTGTGACCTACTTTGAAATTCAATTATAATGACATATCTGCCCTTTATTCACTCAGAAGGCCTGGATATTTGGGGCTCAGTTCGTGTAAAATGCAATAAATATGTCCTTCCCCCACAGAGCCAAAGTAAAAATACACACAAAGCATTGTTAGACAGTATTACACAAATATCCAGGTGAAAGTGGAATTACTCCATGACAACATGCCGGCAGAATCTTGACAACCAGAAGTGAGCCACGTGTAACTGTATCACCAGGCTTTTCTTACAGCCCAGCGAAAGCCTCGAGTTCTCAGTTGCTCACTAGAGAGATCACGTTGGTGTTGGAAGTTTCTGGTATTTGCTTTTTCTGAATTTTTCTTCTCTCTTCTGTTATTCTCCAATGTTAGAGAGGGAGGGAATGGGGCTAAAGATTTTTTTATCTAATACATTTCTAAAACAACAGGTTAACATGGTCCTGGAATAAAAATACGTAATTGAATTCTGGTCCTGTATTTCAATAGCAAACAAACTGGCATTTTCTCCTGTCAGCTAATGAAACAATTGGGGACCATCATGGGATGAAAAATGGACAAATTAACAGCTTCATCCGAAGCCGGCGAAACCTTTCTCCTCTCTTCGTGATGACTTGGCAATTCTTTACTCTGGAAACTGGTTTTGAATACTCTGAGGGGGAGCCGAGGAGAACTATGGGTAACTCTATTAAGGATAGTATTATTTATTTGTTTGTTCATTTTATCTCCATAGGTATAAGAAACAGATGCCAAAGACACAGAAAACACTCTTCCTGTCCAAGATAACTGTTCCTTTGTCATCACAAGGTTATTTCTAGAAAGTCTTTGCAAGGGAAGAGTTAAAAGCTTAAAAATTATACAACCCCAAGATGAAGCATAAAAAATTGGATTCCCAGGAACACGCCAGTCAATTTTATGGATAGTGGCTTGTCTCCAGAGTAAGATATTTAAGTGTAAAAAAAAGTGGGGTTTTGAGCCACCATAAGTAAATTATAAGACCCAATATAAGGATGGAAAGCTGTCCTTAAATCCAGTCATATGGACAGCCCAATGTGGTGTCTGAAGTCCTGGGCACTGGTGTCACATAAGCCAGGATCAAGACTTCATCTGGTCACTTAATGGCGTTATTACCTTGCATAAACTATTCCGCAAAAAGTAACTGACTCGGGGAGCTGTTGAACAGGCACCAGGAAAATGGCTCCATGGATAAATTAGCTTGCACAGGCATGAGGACTTGAGTTTGTAATTCCAGCACCCACATAAGAAACCAGCACTGGCTAGTCATCGGTGCTTGGCACTATTAGGAGGTGTGGCCTTGTTGAAGGAAGTGTGTCACCGTAGAGACAGGCTTTGGGGTCTCCTAGCACTCAAGCTCCACTCAGTATGGAAGAGAGTCCCTTCCTGGATGCCTGTAAAACCCTGGCTGCCTGTAAAACACAGCCTCTTTCTGCTGCCTTTGGATCAAGATGTAGTCCTCTTGGTTCCTCTAGCATCACATGTGCCCACAGACATGCTTCCTGCAGTGATGATAAAGGGCTGAACTTCTGACACTAGCAGCCAGACCCAATTAAATGTTTTTCTTGATGATTTCTTGATTTCTCTTCGCACAAATGGAACCCTAACTAAGACATCATCCTAGCCAAGGAACAAATAGCCCCAGGTTCTGTGAGAGGCCTTGACACAAGGGACTACTGCAGACAGTGCTACAGAATGCCAGCATCCCTCTGACCGCTACATACATAGATTCCCACATACATACACACATACATATGCATACACACAACACATGCACACACACACAAAAGATATTTTTAAATTTCTAAAAAATAAACTATTTTCTAAGTAAATTAAGGCAATACATGTCTTAGTTACCATTCTTTTGCTGTGGAGAAAAATCATAGCCAAGGCAACTTATAAAGGAAAAGCATCTTAATTGGGGCTGGCTTAGAGCTTCAGAGGATGAGTCCATGATTATCATGTCAGGGAGCTTGGTGTAGGCAGAAAGGAATAACATTGTAGCCATGGCTGAGAGCTCATAGTTTGAAACAACAACCATAACAGAGAGAGATAGAGGGGAGAAAGACAGAGAGGCAGAGAGAGAGAGAGAGACAGAGACAGAGAGACAGAGACAGAGAGAAAGAGAGTCAGAGAGTCGGAGAGAGGGAGGAAGGGAGGGCAGGAGGGAGGGAGGGAGGGAACAAAAGCCAACTAAGAATGATATGGTCTTTTGAAACCTCAAAGCATACCACCAGGGACACATCTCTTCCAGCAAAGCCACACCTCCTAATCCTTCCAAAACAGTTCCACTATCTGGGGACCAAGCATTCAAACATATGAGTCTTTGAGGGCCATTCTCATTCAAAGCACCACAATGTACTTAAGGTGCTTATCAAATGCTTATTAAAACATTTCATTGATAAACTGACGAATGCATGTTTAACAGATACTTGTTTCATGATTAATAATTTTTGCTTAGCAAAATAGCCATGGCACATCTATGATTTAAAAATATCATTTGGAGAAATACAGATAGACCGTGGTCTCATTTATCTGAGCCCCTATATCAGCTCTACATACATGTGGAGAGCTGGTTGGAAGACACTTCCCCACCTCAATATTCCCAGCATTTATGGCTCTCTGCATTGTAGTTTTCTCTCTACATCATCCTAGGAAAGCCATTAAGGTGAATGCAAAATCAATACTCACAAGACGGGCTTTGACATTTAGCCAAATGGTAAGCTAAGGACATACACGAGAGGTAGAAATTAGGTAGAAAGAGTGGACAGAGATTTGCAGGGGTGTGGAGAAGTCTCCCCCAATGATAAAAGCAGCTTCGAATGCATGCTTCTGTACTCATCGGGACCCAAATGAAAGTTCCTCGATGTTCCAAGGTTGCCATGTTCTCATGTCTGCCTGTGAGGCTTGCCATGTCCTAGAGACAAGCTTACTGCCTGTGTCTAATGGCCCCTGGAGCATCTGTCACTTAACAACTATAAACATACCTTATAAACACAATGAGAAAGTAGCTGCCTTCTTTGGATTCTTGCCAAGTGGCATCCACCCTGTTGCTCATCAACTTACTTGGGGGCATTGGGGGGGAGAATGAACCAAGAGTGACTGACATGAGACAGAATTCAGTATTTTGGGAGAGTTCTATCACCATCAGGGACAGCCAGAGTAACATTGATTACCCACTAGCGAGCAATGGCATTGTTCACTGCAAGCTATGATGAGACATCTTCAGACCTCTTGCAGGTTTTAAGTCTATTTAGGAGCTTGCTTAGCATAGCCGGGATGGTTTGGGAGAGATGGCTGATCAGGAAGTGTTTCTTCATCTATCACAGCCCTCCAGGAATTTACACATCTCCCTCCTAATCCATGATTCTGCACCAGTGGCATTCATCAGCAAGATAGGGTCTGCCCCCAATAGACACAAATAACTAAACTCCCAAGCCCTGAGAACACAGAGGGAAAGCACATGTGTGCATGACTAGAGAGCATCCATGGGAAATTTTGCACAACCCAGCAGCAGAAGTAACAAGGCAAATGTGTGGCTCAGTGGCTAGAGCAGTGTCCGCCATGACTATATAACCTCTGAGGTTTTGGAATTAAACGTGTTTCTTCTTCAAATATGAACTTGTTGACATATACACAAGTTTTATAAAAGTATTTCCATACAAGTGTATCATGAACTAGCTCCAGTCCCTCTTCCTACTATTCCCATCCATTACTCTCCATAAAATCTTGCTACTATTTCCAAGTTCTGTATACACACATGACTGTCTATCTGCATAAGGTTGAGGTCCCACTAGTGAGAGGAAGCATGATAAGTATCCTCCTGCATCTTCTTATGCTCAATACAATCCCCAGCTGCATCTATATACCTGAAAATGATGCAATTTTGTCTTTGTGCCTGAATTACACTCCATCATATATATTCATTACAATTTCTTAATCCATACATCTATTTATAGACACTTAGGTTGATTCATAACTTGGCTATCATGAAGCACATTATAAACGTAGATGTATGAAAAGCTTTTTCTATGATAATTTTAGAGTCTTCCTGCATATACCAGGAGTGGTATAGCTAGGTCATATTCTATTTTTAGATTTTTGAGAAATTCCCATGCTGGTTTCCACAGTGGTCTGACCAGTCACGTTTAAGGGTTTCCTTTCTCTGGAATCCCTGAACCATCTGTTATTTGTTTTCTTGATGAGAGCCATTCTGACTGAAGTCAATTGGAAGCTCAATGGTGTTTTAAGTTTCACTGCTCTGATGGATAAACGGATTAAATGTGTTTTCATATGTGTATTAGGCATTTCACCTTAGGCCTTTGCCTTCCATCTTAAGAACCTCTCATTTCATTTGCACCCTTACTGGTAGGATTGTTTGGTGTTTGGTATTCTTTTTATGTGGTAGATTAGCCCATGCCAAGGTCCAGTCTCAGCTTGGAGAGGAGTTCTGAAAGAAGGGGTGTCTGGGAGCAGCAAAAACAAATGCTGTGAAGTCAAATCATGGGTCCAAGCTAGCGGCCTACATTCTGCTGGAGACAGCTTTCTAGGTGGCTGGCTGTGTTCTGCTTTCTCTGGAGGTCTCTATACAGATCTTTCTATTTTCTGATTGATTTCAGTTCTCCAAGCAGTTCTCTCTTGCTATTCTAAAAAATTCTCTGGATAATTAATCTCTTGCAGATCATAAGCCCAGTCTTTTATTTTAGATATCAATCCAGTCATTGACCTCAGGTTCCCTTTTGATTATCCTATGACTCAGCTTCCTGTGAACCCAACCCTTTGATTCACAGGAGTCAGCAAGCACATTAAAAAAAAAAAAAAAGTGAAAAGGAATTCAGAGATTTGCCTGCCTGTTAAGCACAGACAATAAACTAGCTGGGTGGAACCCTGCCCTGAAATTACCATTTCTACCACACTTAGACCTAATCTTGCTCTGTCCCAGGCTGACCCTGAATTCAGTAATCTGTCTGCCTTGGTAAGCATAAAAAACTTAGCTGGATAGGATCTCCTGTCATCTCCATTCCCTAAATCTCTGTTTCTCCTCTTTATTATCTTTCTGACAAGTTGGCTCACAGAGCAACTTTGTTCCTTTAGACTCGTGAAGCCCCTCATAACTCATATTGTACCCTCATTCTTTGCATAGTTGAGAAATTATATATTTTTAAACTCATGATTTTAGAGCTCTTTCCCACAGCCCTAAGGGCTGTCTTAAAGGTCCCAGTGTTTACCATTTTGCTGAGGCATTAGCCACACCTTCATCCCCCAGACTCGTGCTGTTCATCATGGAATAATTAACAGGAAAAACAGTCCTTGAAGATGGAACATAAAAATATTCACAGTACTATACAAACAAGCCTTATACCAACAGCAGGCACTGATATACATGGAGACCCATGCCACCTGGCTCTGTCCCAGGGGGCAGGAACCATGTCATTCCACCCCTACCATGGTCATGCCAGACCCAGCAAGTCCACTGTCCAGTATATAACTAGTGTTCCTTCTATCCATTCATTAGGTTGTCTTTTTGGTATATTGGCTCCTTCACTGCTCAGAAGATTTTTAATTTTATATAAGCCTGTTCTCAGTCCTTAGCTTTGTTCCTGAGCCATCTGGATCCTTCTCAGTAGGTGTTACCCACGCCTGTTAGCTTACAGCTTTCCTTATATTTTCTTCCACCAATTTCATATCTCCGGGTGTTACACTAAGATTATTGATGCGTTTTGAGTTCACTCCTGTGCAAGATGAAAGACAGGGATCTAGTTTCATCCTTCTGTGTGTGCACTGCCAGTTTCCCAGTCTCTACTGGCAGAAGAGACTGTGTTTTCTCCAGCGGGTTTTCTTCACATCTGTGGCAAACATAAAGCGGCTGGAGCTGGGTGGGTTTGTTTCTGGGCTCTCAGTTTTCTACCATCAACCTACACAAATCTGCTTCTGCGTCTGCGCTGTGCTATCTCTGTTTCTCTGTCTCTATACTTTAACACCTCCAACACTGCTGTATTTCTTCCAGAGTGCTCTGGCTCTTCGGGATGTTTTGTTCTTCTAGGTGAATTTTAGGATTGCTTTTCCCATTTCTGTGAAGGGTTCCATTGGGATTTTGATAGTACACTGAATCTGTAGATCAAAGCTGGTGATGGAGCCATTTTCACAATACTGACTCTGACGATCCACAAACATGGGAGGTCTTTCCATCTTGTACAATGGTCTTCGATTTCTTCAGTGTCTTATATTTTTCAGTGTAGATAACTCTCACACCCCTAGTAAGATACTTCTTTGATGCTATGAGTGGAACAATACCTGATCCCCTCCTCAACACATTTGTCCCAAGTATATAGGAATTCTACTAATTTTTATATATTGATTTTGGGTTCTTCTTCTAAGAGGTTTCTGGTGAAATCTGTAGGGTTAGTTTTTATGACACCCATCACCATATGCAATAAACAAGCATCAATAATATATATATATATATGTATATGTGTGTGTGTGTGTGTATGAAAGAAATCTCCTGGAAAGAGGACAATGTAATCAGGAGTCATCATGTACACCTTAGATACACACAATGCTGTCACTTTAAAAAACAAAACCAAAGTGAAGTAAGATGAATTTTAATTAAAATGATTAAGTACCAAGCCGGGGTTTGGTTTCAAAGGCTAATAATAAATTGCTCTTTTAAAATTTATCTTCACCCCTAGGTGCAGGAATCGTATGGAAGATGGAGAACATAATGAGACAAGCACCGGCTGCTGTGTACTGAGCCTCCAAATCCAGCTGTGCTCAGCGGGGCTGCAGTGACTCTTGCAGGTAGGTGATGCCTGCGCTCCTCCTTGCTGGTGTCTGTATTAAGCAAAAAGGCAGCATCTGTGATGAGCATTGGCAAGTGAAGTGCTGGACCGCATCAGCGCTTCTAGAGGATCAAAATAGAAATCATGGGAGATGGCCCATCATGTAGTTTATTTGGGGGTGGAAAATGACACATATGAATCTGTGTGTGTGTGGTGTGTGTGAGAGAGAAGGGGGGGAGAGGGAGAGGGAGGAGGGGGGAGATGGGGGAAGAGAGAGAGAGAGAATGAGTGTGAGTACCCATGCAACCACAGTGCATACACGTGGAGGTCAGAGGACACCTCGGGTGTCATCCCTTACTTTTTGCCTTGCTTAGGACAGGGTCTCAGGTCTGCTTCTGCATAATCTAGACTACCTGACACACGAGATTTGGAGGTTCCCTTCTCTCTGCTTCCAATCTCATCATACATACACTGAGAGCACAGACGCATGCTACCAGCCAGGTGTGCTGGTACATGCTTTTAATCCCAGCACTCAAGGGGTAGAGGCAGGTGGGTCTCTGTGAGTTCTAGGTGAGCCTGATCTACAAAGCAAGTCCCAGGCCAGCCAGGGCTACACAGAGGAAACCTGTTTTGGAAAACAATAACAACAACAACAAAAACAAAAAACAAAAACAAAAAACAAAAAAAAAAAAATGCTATCATACATGCACTGAGATTATAGACACATACTACCACACACACACTGAAATTACAGACACATGTTACCATACACGCACTGAGATTACAGATATGTGGTCCCATGCATGCACTGAGATCACAGACACATGCTTCATTTGCCATCGGTTCAAGGGATCTGAACTCAAGACTCCATGCTGTTGTGGTAAACATTTTTCCCATTGAGCCATCTCCTTAGACCTTATTAATTTATTTTAAAGTGTATTGTGTTTAAGGATCTGCCCCTAGCACTCTAAGGTCTTTGATGCAATCAACAGACAAGCAAGTAAAATGAAATCATAGAGGACATGGTGTGCTGACCGTGGTTTGTTGATTTACACGGGCTTTCCAGGGTCGCCAGTCCCCCTAAAATGTCTGTCCTGCTTCAAAAGTCACCAAGGAGGTTTGGAGTTGTGATAAAGGTGACCTTGAGAAGAGAGATGACCCTGGATCACATGGGTAAATCCAGTGTAATCAGGATCCTGGATGAGGAGGTAGAGCAGAACCAAAAAACAAAACAAACAACAGCAACAAAAAGTCACCATCTTATGTTCTGAGTTGTGATTATTTGATCTGGAAGGGGCCAGGAGTTGAAGAATATGAACAAGCCCTGGAAACTTGAAAGGCAGGGGCTAGAGAGATGGCTCGCTGGGTAAAGTGTTTGCTATGCAAGCATGAGGATCTGAGTTCAAAGCCCCATGAATTCACTTTAAAAAAAAAAAAAAAAAGGTTACATACATGATCCCCGAGCTAGGAAGGCAAAGACAGAAGGTCTCTGGGTCTTGATGACCAGTCATTCTACTCAAATTGGTGAGCTCCAGCTTCAGAGAGGGACCCTGTCCTAGAAAATCCAATGGACAGTTATAGAAGAAGGTACTCATTGTTGACTTCTGACCTCCACATGCATGTATACACATGCGTACATACATGTATGAACATGTGCACAAATACACACACAGACAATTAAAATCTTGAAAACCAGAAGTAAATGATTCTCCCTAAGAGAACCCACAATTAATGGAGACATGCCCACAGCTTGATGTCAACCAACTAAAGTCACTCTGCATTAGACATCTGGAACTGTCGGTCGGTCAGATTGCACTGTGCTGATTTATGACCCTAATCATAAGCAGCCAACATGGAGGTCAGTGATGGCTGTCACTGAAGACATCTGGGATAAAGATCTGTCACGGTAAATCTCCAGCCCAAATGTGCCCTGGCAATGAAAACACAAATCAGTTAATATGTATACATGCCATGTGCCTCGATTGGGCCAATCTACCACTACACTACTGTCATCCATATCTTCAACCCCATCAGAAATAAATCCTAGAACGACTGATATCAACTGAAAATATATAGGAAGCCTAACACAGCTTCCAAAACTTAACCAATTTATAGAGATCACTGATCACTTGGACAGTCCCTTACTTCAACACGTTGGAGCATCGGTCTTCAGCCTACTGGCCAGGGTCATCTGACAGACTTAGAGAAACAGGAATATTAGGGACTAGCCTACTATGTCTCAGCAGAACCAAGCTGTCCTAACCTGTAATTGTGTCCTTTCTTTGGACAGTATTGTTTCTGTAGACGAAATGAGGCAATTCTTGCCTAGTGGCTGTTTCACTACAACTGGAGTAACTCACAGATGCTCAGTTTCTTCTTTGAATCCAAGACAGGGAAAGCTGTCAAGAGCAGACTGGTCTCAACAACAAGTGAATAAGTAATCATTAAACATCACATTCTGTGGACTTCTGACATTTTTTTAAATCAATTATCTATGTGAAGTAATCTAGACTGTTCTCTGTTAACTACTCTCAGCCATTTCTAATTAAAATAACTGAAAATACCCTAACAATAAACTCAGAGCCATGAATTTCCTATTTGGCCCTTAACTCACAGGCTTAAACATCTCAGATCTGTTTATAATAGCAGCAATAGAAGGACTGGGTCCAAGCCCTGTACTTCAAAATTTTTAGTATCAAAGACAACCTATAATAACCACCCCCAGCCCCAAAGCTTAGGGAGCTGGGATGATGACTCTTCATAACTTCTTCAAGATGAATATGGGCATTGAGATATTTTTGAAGGGAGGGGGAAGGGTAGGGAAATGGGGGAGTTGATTGGCCTTAAGAAGGCCACACCAATGATTGTATTAGTCTCTGATGTCTATGTCCTGACTGGATCCAGATGAAAAACCAATACATCAGGAGTTCAGGCAGGTCAGTTCAGCATGTCTGATGGTGAAATTTACCAAGGCTTTATATTCTGTAATATATAAATCTCAAAACAAATTTTAGTATCCTCAAGATAACCTTTTCATTTGATTCTCTGGAATCTGGTTCTCAAGGAGTCTCCCTCTATCAAATCTGACCCATAGAACTCTGGAAGATGTAAATACCTTAATTGCCTTTTCCAAAAACACAAGACAAAAGCTTTTCCCCAAATCAGCATATCCTTGAGCCTGTAGCCAGGAAAACCTGTAGCTTGCCCTCTGTCCCAGAGGAACAATAAAACAACCACAATACTCAAAATCACACACATTTTAGCCTATTTAGGTCTTTCTAATTTGTCATGTCAGGTTAATAACCCAAAATTCCCATGGAGCCCACGTTAGACAGAATATGAGTCTCTTGAAGACTTCATTATACTATCTTTAAAACAATTGATTCACACTTCTATTTTCCTTTCCTTCCCTTTCCTCTTTCCTCTTTCCTATCCTCTTTCCTTTCCTCTCCTCTTTCCCCTTTCCTTTCCTTTCCTTTCCTTTCCTTTCCTTTCCTTTCCTTTCCTTTCCTTTCCTTTCCTTTCCTTTCCTTTCCTTTCCTTTCCTTTCCTTTCTATACCTGCTTATAAGAGGCAGCTTGTCAAACAAGGATTTAAACCCAAAATTCCTGTGGAGCCCACATTAGATAGAATATGAGTCTCCTGTAAGACTTACTAGAGCAATATATCTTTACACCATCTTTAAAACAATTAATTTAAACTTCCACAAATATCTGCCTATAGGAAGCAGATAGTTTTAAATTGTTAAGCTCTCTTAGAGCAGCCATCCTGTTCTATCATCTATCTGTTGTGCTCTCTACCAGGAGCCACAGACATTTATTTAATTAATACCCATTATAATATCTATCTGTTATGCTCTCTACCTGGAGCCACAGACTTCTATTTAATTAATACCTGTGCATGGCAGGTGATTATCACTGCTCTCTCTACTTGGAATAAGTGACTAATATTCCCTATCTAGTTCCTAACCTTTATCTCAGGTTAGTTGAATTCAAATCAATACGCTGGGCTCCAACCCAAATAAGCCTCGGCAATGAAATCATGATGAATGCATGCTGTGCGCCTAGATTGGGCAGATCTACCGCTACATTACCATCTTCTGCATCTATGAGATCCATTGGAACTTGCAGTTTCTCCAGGCCATGTGCTTCTGCTCTGCTTTTCTTCTTCCTCCTTATCTGAGTCTTTTCACTCTTCCATTTTCTCCTTCTCTCTCCCTACCTTCTGCTGCTCCACCTTTCTTTTATCTGCCCAATCATTAGCTCTTTTTTATTTTACAAATTAAGGTGGGAAGCAGGTTTACAGGAAATCACCTGAGTGCTGACTCATTCCTTGTTCTCAACCACTCACAGGAGAACTGAATTAACATCAAATAAAGTTATCCTCAGGACTACCCACAACAAAGATCTATTAGGATGAAAGGGGGAAACAGGAAGCTCTGTACTGAATAAACAGAGAAAGGAGGTGACGGCACAAAAATGGTGCCCTTTCAGCTCAACTGCCTGGCTGAGAGTCCCCACAGCCTCCTATTTTTGCCACCTTCTCCACCCAGTTCTCGGGTTATAGACATGTACTGCATTCCCCAACTCCTTACATGGGGGTTGTGGACGTGCATTCAAATCCTGATGTTTGTCCAGCAAGCACTTTACCTGCAGGGCACACACGCCTAACCCACCCCAGACCTAACTTTCTTTGGTCCTGGCAATGAGATCCATGGTTTCGTGCCACCACACACTTCCATTGTGGTATAACCACTCACCACCAGTCCCAAAACAACAAGGACAGAAACCTCCAAATGGAAGGCCTCTCAAGGCAAGCCTTCACTCTTTCCAAAGTGATCGGCTTGGGTGTTTTGTTACCACAACAGAAGATGGAGTAATGTGGGGAATTACTGAAAGACACTACTCAGCTGCTGCTGTGGTTAGATCATCAAGGACTGAAATACAATAGAATGGCCAGCTAGCCCGGCCCGTCTAACCATCAGAGAATGATGGTGATATAGGAAGGGACAGCAAAGGCTGTGGTTCTCTGGGCACACAGGACACAAGTCATTCTAGTTGTGAGGTTGAAAAAATATTGTAGCAATGGGAAAGAGAAAGCCCAGGGGAATGGTGAAGAAATAGCCACAATAATTTAGGCAATAAATCAAAGGTGCTTGGATCTCATATCCAGCAGGAGGCGTTGGACAGTGGAATCTATTTTCCAGGTAGAACTGCCAGAACGTTCTGGTGTCTTAGAAATGAAAGCTACCCAGGTTGAGGTAGCAGCAGCAGCTGCCTTGCCTTACTTGCTCTCGATAATCATGAGCTGCAGGCAGCTTAAATCTTCACCCCAAGAGATCTGCCTTTGTGATCCATTCCCACAATTTGCTAGATTATTCAGAACAACGAGAGAGAAATCTCAGATAATTACAATCAAGCCAGGCTCTCAAATAATACCTACATTGTGACTCTCAACCTGCTTTTTCTACTGAATTTTTCACCAGAACTATGTAAGAGGGAAGTTTCACGATATTGGGGAAATGGAGAACTGGGAAATCCAGGGAGCCTGCAGTATCCAGTCCAAGCTTGGGCTCCTGGGTACCTAAGGGGCTGTTGGGTGTTGTAAGCTCCCATCAAAATGTCAATAATTTTTTCAGAAACTGCCTAGACTCTAAATCTTGTGCTGCTGATGATAGATTCACTGTCTGGCTTGGGTTGCTTTATAGTCACTCTGCGTGGTCCAAATTATTCTAGTCCGTAAACAATTAATAAAAATAGGAAAATCAATTACCACTTAAGAAATGCAATTTGTTTGAAAAATAATCTTTAAAACCCTGGAGACTGTGGAGAGAAGAATACAGGATGAGGGCAGAGAGCAAGGAAGAAGTTTGGGAAACATGGGAATACTTTGTATGGGGTTAGGTTATTTGCCCAGCGTCCGGCACAGTTGTCACGAAGAGGGTGAATTCAGGTTCCCCACTCCTCATCCTCCACCAGCACAAGAGGCCACAGTGGTTCTCCTGTCAAGTGTTCTCCACCCCATCTTCAATGTCAGTGCCTGGCATCCCTGACAGAGCCATGTCACACCAATTTTTTAGGTCATCAAGTTTAGGAGTTGGGATACATTTTGTTCCTTGCCCGCTATAGCTGCGTACATGTGGCGATTGTCCAATCAGACCAACCGCTATGATTGGCTCAATGCTGTGTGGCTCCACCCAGAGAACCTCTGAGTTTGCTGGAAGGACCTTGTGCCACCATGAGTTCTAGACTCACAAGGGTATGACATGCGCACCTGGAGTTGTTAACCCTTGCTTGCCTGCCTTAGGAATATACTGAGCTGAACCTTAAGATGGACCCGGACCCCACACCATGCTCTCTCCATTGCTCCCCTACCCTGGAAGGAAAACAAGTACTAAGACCTAAATGGCTGGGGCTGGGGGATGGCTCAGGGCTTAAGAGCATTGGCTGCTCTTCCAGAGGAACAAGATTCTGGTTTGAGGATCCACATGGTGGCTCATAACTGTATGTGAGTCCAGCTCCAGAGGATCCAACGCTTTCATGGGGCCTCTGCAGCTACCAAGCACTGACATGGTACACAGTCATACATGCAGACAAAGTCCCTATACACATAATAGGTAAATACATGAATGAATGAATGAATGAATGAATGAATGAATGTAAAGATTTTATAATTGACTTTGCACATGTGTGTACACCTGTGTTTAAGTGTATCACATGAGTGCAGGCTGGAAGTGTCAGGTCCCTTGGGATCTGGGGTTACATGTAGTCGTGAGCCACCTGATGTGGATGCTGGGAGGGTCAGTTCAAGTCGTCTGTAAGAGCAGTAAGTGCTGTCTACCACAGCAGCCCTAACACTTACAATAATAACAACAACAGTAATAATAATAATAACAATAATAATAATAATAAAATGGTCATTTCGCAGTTGTACTTCTCTACCTTACCACCACAGAGCAGGCGGCTTGGCTCCGGCAATCACATAAAAGCTGATTTACAATCAAGGCTTTTGCAGGAAATAATTAATAAATGTCTCTGAGAGCAATTTGAAATGTATAACGTGATGCTGAGAAAAATAAGGGTAAAACGCAGCTGTTGTTGTTGGCTCCTGTCCCTGTCCACCCGTCTAATGCAGTCAAGCAGGGAAGTGACAGACTGGTTTGAGTCAGTGAGGCCGAGCTCATATATCAGTGAGAGCTGTTGACTGTGTGTCATTACTTCATTCCCAAACCTTTACAGTGCACTCTCTTTGACACCTGTACTCCAAGGGGCACGTATGTCTTCCGCCAACACCTTTTATGTATGTATTATGATCACCCCCATAGAAACCTGTGTGGTGTAAGTACACATGTGTTTATCTCTTTTCCATTAAGCTTGAATAGGGCAGCATCATTATGAAGTGTCATCCATTACAGGAGCGTTTGAGTCTCTCGACATTTGCATATGAATAACGGAAAGAGATTTATGATTCTATCTTAGCACATTAAAAGGTTTTGTTGCATAAATTACACTAATCTGTCCGAGCCTCATCGGCTCTCTCTGCTGCCTGTCTGTCAGAGAGGCTTGGGATGGCTCTACCCTCCGTTGGGGACAGAGTGAGCAGGCACAGTCATTTCAGGGTGTTTTGAAGTTCTGCTTTTAGCAAGAAGAAGCTGCTGACACTGAACAGGCCCGGCTCCCCAGACAGCAGCCACAGCCTCACCAAGTTCTGTGTAATTTGGCATCTCAAAAGCAATAGCCTAACCAAGGATCTCCAACCATGCAGCATGAGTTTAAACAGGGTGAGAACAAACAGTGTAGGAGAAAAACAAAGTCCAGAGAAAGGACTATATGAATCATGATGCAGCCCAGACTAAGTAGGATGGGATAATATGCCAAGATCTAGTGTTAATCACGATGGAAATCCACTCTCTACTATCCAAACCACACGGTGTGCTATAAACTTCACATCCCAAGAGCCAACCCTAGAAACAATTCTGCCTGCAAGTAATCACTCATTTGTGTCTATTGGCGCTGCTCTTCAAGCACATACTGATGTCTAGGCTACTAGAGGCTCCATATGCCCCATCCATGACCAATACCTAATGGAGGTAAGTGAGAAACGAAGGAGCATGCAGCCCTTACCATTTCCACTCTAAAAAGGAATGCTTTAGTTCAATGACCTGAACCCAAGGATGGCACCAGCCCTTTACAGTCTTCACCTGGACCACTCCTGAGCCCAATTCTCAGCCATAAAGACCTTGAATATTAATTTATCTGGATGCTACTCTAAGCTAAACATTTTACTTAAATAGATAGATGAATTAACAATTAATTAATCATGGCAGAAACTATGACAAAATTTATCTTAGTAAGTTTACTACCTATCTGTCTTTGCAGCAAGAAATGCAAAAGAGCCCTGGGAAACGTGAAGTAGTTTCAACCTTGGAAACAACTTATGAATGATTCACTATAATGGCCAATCATCTTCTAGATTAAGTGACTTTTTTTTTTTGGTCTGAAACAAATGATAAGTGTCATTAGATAGCAGGGATGTCCTGAGCAAACACATTAAACGTTTCCGTCAAGGACTGAAAGTGTTCTTGTACTTGATCCTCGGTGGTGTCCTCGGTGAGCCTTATTTTATGTTGGTAGCCTTGGTCACACCCACACTGCCTGCCAACTCTAGACTCTGAAGTCCTTAGCAGGGAGATAGATGTAGGAGGTGATGCCAGTCATGACAGTGAGAGCTCTGTGTCCCTCCATGATCAGGATGATAATGATCAAATGCAGATTCTTACTCTCCACCTGCTGTAGACAGAACCCTGTCATATGCAAAGCTGCTTAATTATAGCCCATTCCTTACACTCTTATGGAGAACAACCATTCTTGGCCTGGTGTTATCTCTTGGGATACTTTGAAACAGGGCCCAGACTCTCAACCAACAGGGCTGTAATAAAACCACGACCGTCTGGAGGATGTCTCCCAGCTTATGAACCTCCACCTGGCCATGTTGAACACGAAGGAACTCAGATGAATTAAGATTTACATACATATGTAACATATATTTGCTTATATTTATATTAATATAAATAATCTATGTAGCATAGCTAATGCAATTCCTGGCATATAGTAAAGGATTATTGAATGTCCACTAGATAAGGTCACTTGATTCAGTAAGCCTACAGTAGGCACAAACTTACAGACTATCCCAAGTTAAGAACTCAAGCAAAGTATCTTTAATATCTGCATTTATTGGCCTAAATCAAAGTGAATGCATTTATGTAAGGCAATGTAAATAGTGTTGAGAAACCCAGATGCAGCAATATAAGATCTGGAGATTCAATTTAGTGGTGACTCATGAGAAGAAAGCTTAAACATCTTGGTGGAGCTGCCAGGAAGGATGAGTGGTGAGGACACAGGCAATCGGGTGTATCCCTTATTGTAGATTTCAAGACAACAAAAATGCCAGTCATGAAGTGTCACTATGACCGTGGGACCATCCTCACATCAGTCATGAGTCATCACGATGGCCATGGGACCATTCTTACCTCGAAATGACCGTGGGATCATCCTTACCTCAGCCGTGAAGCATCATTCCTCACATCAGTCATGAGTCATCACAACAACCGTGGGACCATTCTCACCTCAGTGATGAAGTATTGAGATGACGGTGGGACCATCCTCACGTCAGTCATGAACCATCATGACAGCTGTGGGACCATCCTCACTGTGTACACTATATCTTTACTGTGACTCCAGTTAGATTCACACCCCTGGAAGAAACCAGTGCAGAAACCCACCAGGTGCCTCATCTCACATGGAGCAAATTTGGGTAACATTTGCTGAGGGCAGAAATGAGCAAGGCATGTCCTGATGGCTTGCACAAATCGAAAAGGAAACCACATACAAAATACAGTGGGAATTCCTGATCATGTAAGCAAACATGTGCAGGGCAAGAATAATTTCACTCAGATCTAGTCAGAAAAGGAATGCACACACTACAAATCCTTCTGAGGGTAAGAATCTCTTCTGGCCATAAATGTGAACTTACTCTGCTCAACAGTGTCAGACAGCTACCAAAACCTGAGTGACAGATGACCACAGTGTTCACCCAACTTATCATCCAAAGAAGTTACCTTGTCTAAAACAAGTGGCAGATATCAGTTATCAATGAAACTGTCCCAGGCATGCAAATCATGTTGTAATCGTGGCTGCAATTTGATCTCATTGGTTGGACCACTATGTTTTCTGCTTTTCAAAGGGTGGGGTTCAGAAATACCAACTTAGAGAATGCCCCTTTAATCACAGTTTCAGGATGATCAATCGGTGCTAAAGCTAGTGATCAGCAGAGCAGGATACCCAGAGAGAAGAGATCTGTGGTTTCTGGTAGCTGAGGCAGGGAGAAATGGGGAATAACAGCTGACAGGTTTGGGTTACATCTCTGAGTCATGAAAACATTCTGGACTTACATGGTGACCATGGACACCCATCTTTGTGAATATAATTTTAGTGTCATTGATTTGTATACATTTGGAAGTGAATTTCATGGTACAAGGACTACCTTTCAATAAAAAAAAAGCATTTATAAAACTGAGAGAAGAGAGAGCAGTGAGAAGCAAAATATTTATTAACATGGATGAGAAACCTCTGGCACAGGTACCTATGAACCTCAAAGAACAGTGAGGAGTTGCCATCCAGAAAGCAGCACAACAGCATCTTCAACAGGGAACCAGAGTGAGTGCCACCAAGAATAGAGCCACCTGACACAATGTGCCTCCTGATGTGAGGCACAATATCACACTTGTGGTGCTTGCTCAAAGACGTGTGACCCGAATCCCTAGATAAGAAACTATCAGACAGACGTGGGAACATCCAGAGTTAGGCTGCTGACAAACTGCTCTCATGGATCCACAAAGGGGTCGTGAAACTGGTGGAACTGAGGGTCCTATCACAATGAGACCTTATGTAGAATTATGGGTTGTTACTGAAGAAAGAATCCCAAGAGGAGGGCAGATTGGAGTATGGTGAAGCTGACACCAAGAACACATGCTTGTGAAAGACACCCTACAGCACACACACACCCCAAAGAAAAAAAACAGTGAGGTACTGGGACATGCTTGTAAGCCCATCCCAGCAGCCTGAAGGCTGACTAAGGAACATGGGACTTAAAGCCAGCCTGGGCTTTATAGCAAGACCCTACATCTAACTGAGGAGAGAGAGAGAGAGAGAGAGAGAGAGAGAGAGAGAGAGAGAGAGAGAGAGAGAGAGAGAGAGAGAGAGACATAGAGAGAGAGGGAGAGAGAGAGAGAGAGAGAGACATAGAGAGAGAGGGAGAGAGAGAGGGAGAGAGAGAGAGACATAGAGAGAGAGAGAGGGAGAGAGAGAGAGGGAGAGAGAGGGGGGAGAGAGAGAGGGTTAGAGAGAGAGGGAGAGGGGAGGGGGGACAGGGGAGGGGGGAGAGGGGAGAGGGGAGAGGGGAGAGGGGAGAGGGGAGAGGGGAGAGGGGAGAGGGGAGAGGGGAGAGGGGAGAGGGGAGAGGGGTAGAGACCAGGACAGGGAGAGGAAACAGAAGACATAGAGATTCATTAAGATGAACATGTAAAAACAGAGGCAGAAGTTGCTGCTGTGAACCAAACCAAAGGTCTGGGCAGCTGCCATGAAATACAGGACGGCCATGAGACAGGTGTTCCCACAGCATCTCCACAAGGAACCCACCTGATGATGCCTGAGTCCTGTGACTCTGCGCGTCAGAACAGAGAGAGAATGAATTCCTCCTGAAACGAACTGTCGAGTTTGCATGGATTCATGACAACAGTTCTATGAAACCCAGGCAGTCGTGAAGAAGACAACCTTGTTGGAAGAGTTGTAGAGGAGGCATCGATGAGGGCAGATGTAGCACAAACCGGATCTCACCCAAAGAAAAGCATACTGGGAGGGTGTGTGTCAAAGCATCACACAGCAGCATTGTAGCAATAACACCATGGAGTCCCATGAGCTGAGTGAGACTTTATGAATTGTGAGGCAGGGAACACAACATCTTTACCAAACTTCATTTCTAACTCTATTTTTTTTTCAAAGCATTTAAAAACTGGAGCGGTGGAGGGGGACTTAATTGTATAGCCAACATCAACTGTGAGAGTCACTGGTATGGTTCCACTCTGAGCAAGTCATAGACATACCACACTTCAACACTATTGAGAGTCAGGCTGATCCAAGGCTTTCTCGGAGAACGAAAGGAACCTGGTTCTGTGTCTCTTCCCAGAGGCAGGCTTGGCAAGGCCATTCTGGGGCTAGTGCTGGGGTCTCAAAGGTGTCTGTTCCTGGGATTTGGCTTCCCACACCCCCATAACGAGACTGGAGTTATCAGCCCCAAGACCGATGTTTGTTCAGTCTCTGATGCCCTTGAGATATCCTGTGCTCCCCTTATGCAACACTGCTTGATTAGCCTCCTGCTGACTTTGTCCCATTGCATGATGGCTTCTGCTGACTCTGTCCCATTTCACCCCTAGAAATACTATATATGATGCTGTACTTCTTAATAAGCTTGCTTGGCATAAAACGTAACTTGTGTAAGACCCCAGCTTTTGGTATTCTTTATCATCTCATCTCCTGGCTCTCCCACTTTGGACCCCGTCACTGAAGACTGACCCACTAGTCCAAGTCACTACACAATTAAATGTTGCTGTGATAGCCTAAGAATCATACAACTTCTACTTACACATGTATGTATGTCTCAGACATGTATGTATGTCTCGGAACATATCTGCTCTTATGCTGGCTTGGGAAGAGTAGAAACATTGAAACTGGTCATCCAGAATGAAGACAAATTATAGCTTTCTACAGTGTCTCTGTGGGGAGAGGTCAAGGGTGTGTTGAATCATGCACATGCATGAGGAGGCTCAGATGGCAACCTCAGGGGACATTCCTCAGAGGCCATCTTCCTGTTTTTGAGACAGGTCTATCACTGACTAACTAGGCTAGGCTACTGGCCAATGAACCCCAGGGACCTACTTGTTTCTGCCTGTCCTGGGATTAAAGTATGTGGCACTACGCCAGGGTTTTTATGTGAGTTTTGGGATTTGAACTCAGATCTCCATGCTTTTTCAGTAAGTACCTCGCCAGTGGAGTCGTCTCAGATTGGCTACTTTTTCTGTTGCTGAGGGAAAGCAATAGGTACCAGGAAGGAAAAGCTAACTAGCCTACCTACAGCTTCTTCCTCTGGGAGATGGAGCAACAGTTGGACCATAACACACAAAACCAGCCCATTTGCCCATTTGAGAGAATGGCACTTGTGGTCTGACTTTGTTTCTAAGGCAAAGTCTCACTGCTTAGCCCTGCCTAGAACTCACTAGGTAGCTCAAGCTGGCCTTAAACTCACAGGGATCCTCCTGCCTCTGCCTCCTGCCTGATGGGATCACACACACACACACACACACACACACACACACACACACACACACACACCTGGTTACAACCCATGATTGTGAGAAGAGAGAAGCTCAGGACAAGTGTGCTGTGCCGCTTGCTGGTTTGATTGACAAATGGGGATGTCCTTGTAAAAGCTCTGCCTACCAGCAGCACTGTTCTCTGTCCAGCAGGGGCTGCAGCTCTTCTGGTTCATACCATGGGAGTTTCTGGGGTAAGGGGGTCAGAACAGAGGCCGCTGTCACTCCAAAGGCGTGTACCTGTCTTCGATTCCTCCTCTCCTTGTAATTCATGTCTTTAATCATCTTCTGCCTGGCTTGGAAAGCCATTTTCATCCTTGCCTGAAGTGGGTGAGATGTTTGCTGAGACAATCAGCTTCAAGAACCTCACCAACGCGGCCAAGATGGAAGCCTGAGGTTCCTTTTATCTTCCTGCCAACGGTATCTACAGATCACCATTGTCTCTTTCAAGTGACTTTGGGCTCTGTGGGTGCTGAGCACATTACCCTGTTCCCTGCCAGCTCTGCTGAAGCCGGCACGGTGCCCACTGCCAACAGTGCAATTTGCCAGCAAAACATCCAAGCTGGGAAAATGCACACACATCAGAAGATCCGCTTGGAGCATCCGAAGCCAGGCAAGGAACTCATGCAGAATTGTAATTCAAATCAAGGCCACCCAGCTCTGTTGGAAGCCTTTATAGAAAAGAAACAGCCTTGTACCTAGGGCCACTCTGAGGTCTCTCCAAAGGACACACATCTGCTAAGAGGTGCCTGAGGCACTGCTGTGGTCTAGCATCCAAGGTGAAGGGATAGCTTCATTTAGCCTAGACCCTAGAAGTGTTTCCTCCCACCCTGAGGCCCCTTAGGGGTTTCTCTCCCGAAGTACCAGCCAGAGAAGCCTGCCTGTTGGCCTCTCACCAGGAATGACACGCACAATTACCAATCTGGGAGAAAATATGCATTACAAAGACCTTGGCCATGGCTTGGAGCTGACTGTTAGGACATTGGACTTTTGGTCCCCACACATGATTCCCTCTCCCATAAACATGCCACCTGACTAGAGAATAAAGAATCCACAAAGGGACAGTCATTCCAGTCCCTGCTTTCCCCATTCCCAGCAATCTGAGCTGGTGCCTCAGGCTGGGCTGCTTAAAGACTTGTGTTGTTCTGTGTTTTCTTGTTGGTTTCTTTGTTTATCCAATAACTGGCTGGCTCAAAACTGATTGACAGTCTTTATTTGTCACTGTGATAAGTGATTTGTGAATCAGGGTCATCTTCTATGTACCCAAAAGTCAGAACAAATTGGGGCACTGTTTTGCTATGTTGGATTAGGAATTTTGTTTAAGATTTTGGACCCCAGGGCTGGCTTTGCTCCTCAGAAGTTAAGAGCACTGGGTACTGTACCAAAAGACTCAGATTTGGTTCCTAGCATCCACATGATGGCTAACAACCATCTATAACGCCAGTTCCAAGGGCCTCGGAAGATGTGCATGTGGCACAGACATGCATATGGGCAAACACCCATATGCGTAAAATTACAACTAAACTTTAAAAAGAGAAGTTGCAACTGTAAGACTGTGTGTCCGCACAGTCCTGGGACACTTGAGTTACAGTGGCCATATATTTCTCTCATGTTTTATTTTGGGGGAAGATGGGCCAGTATTTGTGCATGCATGCCTGACAGCTTGGATAAATACAGATAGAGAAAATTAGCAAGGAGGAAATTATTCACAAATAATGAGGTCCACAGGCAAATTCACAGGCAGTAAGGAAACAGCGGTTCCCTGAGAGCTGACCACAGGCTGGTCCTTACACTCTGTGGCTGGCAGACTTATCGATTAATGTGCAGCCACTCCAAATAGAGCACACTACCATTCCAAAAAGACAGCACAGGGAACACTTCAAAGATTTGTGTCTTTAAGATGAGGCTTTGTGTAGCCCAGGATAGCCTCAAGTTCATAGTCAAGAACCATGGGAAAACTCAAAGTCCACCATGACTGGGTAGTCTCTAGGCTTGGCTCAGTATGGGAGACCCCCTTCTTTAGCAGGTTTTCTCCTTCTCTGACCTTGTCTGAGGAACTCTAAGGCCCCCACGCCCCTCTCACCTCTACCTGAGGAAAGTCACATAGCCTCATTTAGTTTATAGGAACAATTACCTTTCTCCTGACAGAACCTGTTCAGCTAGCACCTCAGATTCCTGAAGTGCTTCCCCATGCTAATGAGGTATCCCAGGCACCCTAAGCCCCCAGCCAATGACCTTTGCCCACCCTGGATATCCTCAGTCCTCCAACACTTTATAAGCCTTCAATCACCCTAAGTAAAGTTGATCTGCCTACTGACTGCAGGTCCCAGTGAGGTTTATTCACCATACCTACTCACAGGGCTTCCAAACCCCCTGTTTGATATCTCTGCTCCCACTGCCCTTGTGGACTATATCAGCCAACGGTCCACAAGGATGGGGAGACGCTCAAAGAATGACTTTCATTTTCTGAATTTACCAGAGATCAAACCCAGGGCTTTGTCCATGCTGGGCAAGCACTCGACCGAGTGAGCCACATCCCCAGCCTGCTTCAAAGACATTATTCAAAATCATCACCAAGAGAACCTGAAACGTGTGCAGAAGCCACGCTCACCGGATTCATAGAAGATGAAGGAGAGAGAGGTCAAGCCTACATCACAGAGCTCTGCTGAAGATGAAAGAGGCAGGCGCTCTGATGTTGGACATCGTCCCCATCCTCTTACCCACAGGCCGAATGTCTCAGGCTCCACGGAACCTAGATGGCCGGCAATCTACATTTTCATGCAAACATTCTCTTATTCCCCACATGCAGACTGAGCTACAGACAAACTGTTTATCCTTCCACCCTGGAGAGATTAATCAACGTCCAGGTTGCATAACTTGATGGATGTGCCATGCGGCATCTTCCAATGTAGACTGTTGGAACTGGCGATTTGGGTCAACAGGTAAAGATACTTACAAGTCTGACCAGAGGAGTTAGATTCCCAGGAATGCAGGTGAAGCTAGAAGAAGAGAATGACTCTCTGATTCTCCTCACAGGGACAGTGGCATGTGTGTGCCCTTCCTACACACAATGACAATAAATAAAATGGTTTAAATTGACTTCCTAACTCTCATAAAAAAATAACTGACTATCCAAATGATTAGTTAAATAAAACATAAACATAGACACATCTGCATTTGTATTATACAAAGATGCACACATGCTCACAAGCATGTACACACACCAACAATAACAACCTCCTAACAGTGGCCATTTCTAAGAAAGACAGTGTGATTTAGAGAAGAGCAGAGGACATGGGACGGAAGAGAGAATTACAGGTTTTTCTCTGAACACACACAAACTTTAATTTTACAGAAAATATTCTTATATTGTAAAGCAGTTTTAATAACATAAAATAACTTGTGGTAATCCCCTATATAAAAAAATTAAGGGCTTATCAAGCATAAAGTGCTTAAATGTATTTCAAATTGCTCAATGGGAAAACTGTTCAATAAAATGTGAAGCTTGGTGATAGAGTGCTTGCCTAGTAGACATGGGACCCATTTCCAGTACCATAAAGAACACAGGGGTGGAAAAAATAGAGAGGATGAGGAAGGGGTCAGCAGGGAAAAGAAGTTAAAGGTTAGAAGGGGGGAAGAAAAGGCAAGAAAAGAAGGAAGAAGAGTAAGGAGGAGGCAGTAGAGGAGCAATCAGGAGAGGAGGAGGAGGCAGGAGAGGAGGAAGAGGCAGGAGAGGAGGAGGGGGAGGCAGGAGAGGAGGAAGAGGCAGGAGAGGAGGAGGGGGAGGCAGGAGAGGAGGAAGAGGCAGGAGAGGAGCAATCAGGAGAGGAGGAGGAGGCAGAAGAAGAGGAGGAGGCAGGAGAGGAGGAGGAGGCAGGAGAGGAGGAGGGGGAGGCAGGAGAGGAGCAATCAGGAGAGGAGGAGGAGGCAGAAGAGGAGAAGGAGGCAGGAGAGGAGGAGGAGGCAGGAGAGGAGGAGGAGGCAGAAGAGGAGGAGCAACCAGGAGAGGAGAAGGAGAAGGCAGGAGAGGAGGAGGAGGCAGGAGAGGAGGAAGAGGCAGGAGAGGAGGAGGAGGAGGCAGGAGAGGAGCAATCAGGAAAGGAGGAGGAGGCAGCCCTTACTCCTGGATAGGAAGCACATGTCCTCATTCCCACGTGCAGGTCTCATCCTGTTGCCTCACACTGCTGCTCCACAGACCAAGGGTGTGTGTGTTCCGGTGACGCTGTGTTCACAAAGCAAGCTGCATCTGGCCCTCGGACTGAAGTTTTCCCACTCTCGACATAATGAGATGACTTATGGATAAAGAAGTAGTCTGCACTCATTTACAGATATTATGGGCAGATTGTTCATGCACTTTACATATAAATATTTCACATATGGCTTAATTATAGATGTGCACACATCTATGTGATTCGATAAATGACTCCCACAAATTCCTTCTCTGCAGCTGTAAAAAAAAGAATGAGTAAGCCACAGATTATGACACAGGAATCCTCCAAGATATGCTAATCAGATATGTAAATCAGATATGCTAATCAGAAAACACAAGCATCAGATGTATTCCAACAGTAAATCCCTGCTTGGATTTAGCACCATGCAGGTTTTAGGGGAAGGTTTTGAAAATGGAGTAGAAAAGGTCGCCATTGCCCCTAAAGATGACAGCAGGTCATAGGGAAAGTTCACTTCCTTTTATATTTATGGTGATTTGAATGAGAATCGCCCCCTTAAACTCATATTTGAATGCTTAGTCACCAGGGAGTGGCACTTCTTTGAAAGGATTATGAGGTGTACCCTTGTTGGAGAAAGTGTGTCTAAGTGACTAAGACAATATTCTCTTGTACTTTTTCTTACTATTATATATCATTTTAGCTCTAATGTGTATATAAAGAAACTTAATAAAGTGTATAGGATGGGAAGGACTGAGCAGGGAGACACTGTGCTGTTTGGAAGCTCATCCCAGTCAATTGTTACCACACTTGGTGAAGCTGTACTGGTTTTTCAGGTGCCAAAGTGCACGTGGATCAAAAATGATTATCTAGGATAAGATAAGGGTGTAGATCTCTATTACTTTTTCTTCTGCGGGGAGGGCGGGACTTACAGGGCCAGGCAGCTAGACGTTCATTATGGGGAGGGCATAGAAGCAGGAGCAGCTGAAACAACCGGTCTCTACGCAAGAAATGGGGCGGGGCTACAAATCCCGGGATCCTGCCCCTAGTGATCTACTTCCAGGAGGCTGCAACTCACGACCATTTCATTACCTCCCTAAATAGCCGCCATCTAGACACCAAGCATTCAAACACATGAGCCTATGGAGGAATTTTTCATTCAAACCAACCAACTCCTGAAGACTACATGAACCTGGGCAGTGTCATGTGACCGCCATCTGGGCAGGTGAGCAGTGGTGGCCCCAGGATAAGAAATTCAGAATCATCTTCAGCTTATTGAGAACGTCAAACCCAGTGTGGGCTACAACAAACCCTGACGGGAAAACAAAGTCTCCTCATCAACCTGACCTTTGTCACATGTTCTCTGGCCACTGCTGGCCAGGAGGATCTAGGCAAGTCTAGCCATTGTCCTGAGCTTCTTCCCTTTGTCCCCAAGTGAGACAAAATTAACATTATTTGGCTGTCCCAGTATCGCATCTGTCCAGCAAAAAAGGAGATAACATACCTTTGCAGAACAGAAACATAAAATAACTAACACCATTTTTCCTCATAGCTTTCCAACAAATACCATGTGAAGAATTGATTCAACCAACATAATCATTTCTGCTATCGAGGCTTCAAACCCATCCTCCCATCCGTATTTCTATCATGGTAAGAATACTGGTATCATTTAGGATGTTGAATGTGAGTCGGTTTCCTTGGCTATCCAGCACTGAAGACAGAGGTATGGCTTATTCTTTTGCATATATTCAGGGCCATGGATTGTGGCCAGTATAGATTCAATATATACTTGATGAATGACTAAACAGAAATGCAGTAAGGGCACAAAATAAAATGGAATGACTAGAATAATCACATGGTGTGTTGAGATGAAGATACACAGCCCCTGAGTAACTCAATGATATGGCTTGTAAAACAGTCACAGGGCAAAAATAGGACCAGTACATCATGGCTTGAATCTGTTGAGGGAAATATATGTGTGTGTGTGTCTGTGTCTGTATGTATATATATATATATATATATATATATATATATACACACACACACATATATATATATACACATATATATTTCCATATATAAAGTTATGCATATAATGGATAAATGTGTGTGTATGTGCCTCACTATATGGTTGTCAAGCACTGTATATTTGTCAAATTAT
The DNA here is from genome assembly GCF_978045245.1 of Mus caroli. Lineage (NCBI taxonomy): Eukaryota > Metazoa > Chordata > Mammalia > Rodentia > Muridae > Mus > Mus caroli. The sequence goes on along the minus strand of NW_028227257.1, from coordinate 7,534,830 downwards.
AATTTGATTGATATTTATTGAGTGGCCACAGCCATTGTACTTTAAGGTGAAGATACAGTATAAGAAAAGTTGTCGGCCAGCTACCCACAACACCCTCCACAGGATCTTAAGACTTCTGGTGAGTGGAACACAGCTTCTGCTCCAATCCAATTGCGCACGGGACCTGAGACTGCATTAGTTAGGGAAGCAGAAAACTGGCCTGAGTAGGGCCACAGGCCTCTTCTGGCCGGACCAGCACCGGGGTAGCTAGAGCGCAGGGTCGCCTGACACCCGCCAGCTACCCACGACCCCCACCACAGGATTTTGAGACTGCTGGTGAGTGGAACAAAGCTTCTGCTCCAGTCCAATCACGCGAGACCTGAGACTGCTTTGGTTGGGGAGGCAGAAATCCGGCCTGAGTAGGGCCACAAGCCTCTTCCGGTCAGAACAGCACCAGGGAAGCTAGGGCGCAGGGTCGGCTGACACTCGCCAGCTACCCACAACACCCGCCACAGGATCATAAGACTTTGGTGAGTGGAACACAGCTTCTGCTCCAATCTTTAAACAGTGACAACGACAACAACTAACCCCAGAGATTACCACATGGCGAAAGGTAAACGTAATAATCTTACTAACAGAAACCAAGACCACTCACCATCATCAGAACCCAGCACTCCCACTTTGCCCAGTCCAGGGCACCCCAACACACCGGAAAAGCTAGACACGGATCTAAAAGCATATCTCATGATGATGGTAGAGGACATCAAGAAGGACTTTAATAACACACTTAAAGAAATACAAAGGAACACTGGTAAACAGGTAGAAGACATTAAAGAGGAAGCACAAAAATCCCTTAAAGAATTGCAGGAGAACACTGCTAAAGAGTTACAAATCCTTAAAGAAAAACAGGATAACACAATCAAACAGGTAGAAGTCCTTAAAGAAAAACAGGAAAACACATCCAAACAGATGATGGAAATGAACAAAACCATACTAGACCTAAAAAGAGAAGTAGACACAATAAAGAAAACCCAAAATGAGGCAACACTGGAGATGGAAACCCTAGGAAAGAAATCTGGAACTATAGATATGAGCATCAGCAACAGAATACAAGAGATGGAAGAGAGAATCTCAGGTGCAGAAGATTCCATAGAGAACATCGGCACAACAATCAAGGAAAATGTAAAACGCAAAAAGATCCTAACTCAAAACATCCAAGAAATACAGGACACAATGAGAAGACCAAACCTATGGATAATAGGAGTGGATGAGAATGAAGATTTTCAACTCAAAGGACCAGCAAACATCTTCAACAAAATTATAGAAGAAAACTTCCCAAATCTACAGAAAGAGATGCCCATGAACATACAAGAAGCCTACAGAACTCCAAATAGACTGGACCAGAAAAGAAATACCTCCCGACACATAATAATCAGAACAACAAATGCTCTAAATAAAGATAGAATACTAAAAGCAGTAAGAGAAAAAGGCCAAGTAACATATAAAGGCAAGCCTATCAGAAATACACCAGATTTTTCACCAGAGACTATGAAAGCCAGAAGATCCTGGACAGATGTTATACAGACACTAAAAGAACACAAATTCCAGCCCAGGCTACTATACCCAGCCAAACTCTCAATTAACATAGATGGAGAAACCAAAGTATTCCACGACAAAACCAAATTCACACATTATCTCTCCACGAATCCAGCCCTTCAAGGGATAATAACAGAAAAAAAACAATACAAGGACAGGAACCACGCCCTAGAAACAACAAGAAAGTAATCCCTCAACAAACCTAAAAGAAGACAGCCACAAGAACAGAATGCCAACTTTAACAACAAAAATAACAGGAAACAACAATTACTTTTCCTTAATATCTCTTAATATCAATGGACTCAACTCCCCGATAAAAAGACATAGACTAACAAACTGGCTACACAAACAAGACCCAACATTTTGCTGCTTACAAGAAACTCATCTCAGAGAAAAAGATAGACACTACCTCAGAATGAAAGGCTGGAAAACAATTTTCCAAGCAAATGGTAGGAAGAAACAAGCTGGAGTAGCCATTCTAATATCTGATAAGATTGACTTCCAACCCAAAGTCATTAAAAAAGACAGGGAGGGACACTTCATACTCATCAAAGGTAAAATCCTCCAAGAGGAACTATCAATCCTGAATATCTATGCTCCAAATACAAAGGCAGCCACATTCATTAAAGAAACTTTAGTAAATCTCAAAGCACACATTGCACCTCATACAATAATAGTGGGAGACTTCAACACACCACTTTCACCAATGGACAGATCATGGAAACAGCAACTAAATAGGGATACAATGAAACTAACAGAAGTTATGAATCAAATGGATCTGGCAGATATCTACAGAACATTCTATCCTAAAACAAAAGGATATACCTTCTTCTCAGCACCTCATGGTACCTTCTCCAAAATTGACCACATAATTGGTCACAAAACAGGCCTCAACAGATACAAAAATATTGAAATTATCCCATGCATCCTATCAGATCACCATGGACTAAGGCTGATCTTCAATAACAAAATAAATAATAGAAAGCCAACATTCACGTGGAAACTGAACAACACTCTTCTCAATGATACCTTGGTCAAGGAAGGAATAAAGAAAGAAATTAAGGACTTTTTAGAGTTCAATGAAAATGAAGCCACAACATACCCAAACTTATGGGACGCAATGAAAGCATTTCTAAGAGGAAAACTCATAGCTCTGAGTGTCTCCCAAAGGAAACTAGAGAGAGCACACATTAGCAGCTTGACAACACACCTAAAAGCACTAGAACAAAAGGAAGCAAATTCACCCAAGAGGAGTAGACGGCAGGAAATAATCAAACTCAGGGGCGAAATCAACCAAGTGGAAACAAGAAGAACTATTCAAAGAATCAACCAATCAAGGAGCTGGTTCTTTGAGAAAATCAACAAGATAGATAAACCCTTAGCCAGACTCACTAGAGGGCATAGGGAAAGCATCCTAATTAACAAAAATCAGAAATGAAAAAGGAGACATAACAACAGATCCTGAAGACATCCAAAACACCATCAGATCCTTCTACCAAAGGCTATACTCAACAAAACTGGAGAACCTGGATGAAATGGAGAAGTTCCTAGACAGATACCAGGTACCAAAGTTGAATCAAGATCAGGTCAATGATCTAAACAGCCCTATATCCCCCAAAGAAATAGAAGCAGTCATTAATAGTCTCCCAACAAAAAAAGCCCAGGACCAGATGGGTTTAGTGCAGAGTTCTATCATACCTTCAAAGAAGATCTAATCCCAGTTCTTCACAAACTATTCCACAAAATAGAAACAGAAGGTACTCTACCCAACTCATTCTATGAAGCCACAATTACTCTGATACCTAAACCACAAAAAGACCCAACAAAGATAGAAAACTTCAGACCAATATCCCTTATGAATATTGATGCAAAAATCCTCAATAAAGTTCTTGCTAACCGAATCCAAGAACACATCAAAACAATCATCCATCCTGACCAAGTAGGTTTCATCCCAGGGATGCAGGGATGGTTCAATATATGGAAATCCATCAACGTAATCCAGTATATAAACAAACTCAAAGACAAAAACCACATGGTCATCTCGTTAGATGCGGAAAAAGCATTTGACAAGATCCAACACCCATTCATGATAAAAGTCTTGGAAAGATCAGGAATTCAAGGCCCATACCTAAACATGATAAAAGCAATCTACAGCAAACCAGTAGCCAACATCAAAGTAAATGGTGAGAAGCTTGAAGCAATCCCTCTAAAATCAGGGACTAGACAAGGCTGTCCACTTTCTCCATACCTATTCAACATTGTACTTGAAGTCCTAGCCAGAGCAATTCGACAACAAAAGGAGATCAAAGGGATACAAATTGGAAAAGATGAAGTCAAAATATCACTTTTTGCAGATGATATGATAGTATATATAAGTGACTCTAAAAATTCCACCAGAGAACTCCTAAACCTGATAAACAGCTTCGGTGAAGTAGCTGGATATAAAATTAACTCAAACAAATCAATGGCCTTTCTCTACACAAAGAATAAACAGGCTGAGAAAGAAATTAGGGAAACAACACCCTTCTCAATAGTCACAAATAATATAAAATATCTTGGCGTGACTCTAACTAAGGAAGTGAAAGATCTGTATAATAAAAACTTCAAGTCTCTGAAGAAAGAAATTATAGAAGATCTCAGAAGATGGAAAGATCTCCCATGCTCATGGATTGGCAGGATCAACATTGTAAAAATGGCTATCTTGCCAAAAGCAATCTACAGATTCAATGCAATCCCCATCAAAATTCCAACTCAATTCTTCAACGAATTAGAAAGTGCAATCTGCAAATTCATCTGGAATAACAAAAAATCTAGGATAGCAAAAACTCTTCTCAAGGATAAAAGAACCTCTGGTGGAATCACCATGCCGGACCTAAAACTTTACTACAGAGCAATTGTGATAAAAACTGCATGGTACTGGTATAGTGACAGACAAATAGACCAATGGAATAGAATTGAAGACCCAGAAATGAACCCACACACCTACGGTCACTTGATCTTCGACAAGGGAGCTAAAAACATCCAGTGGAAGAAAGACAGCATTTTCAACAAATGGTGCTGGCACAACTGGTTGTTAACATGTAGAAGAATGCGAATCGATCCATTCCTATCTCCTTGTACTAAGGTCAAGTCTAAGTGGATCAAGGAACTTCACGTAAAACCAGAGACACCGAAATTTATAGAGGAGAAAGTGGGGAAAAGCCTTGAAGATATGGGCACAGGGGAAAAATTCTTGAATAGAACAGCAATGGCTTGTGCTGTAAGATCGAGAATTGACAAGTGGGACCTCATGAAACTGCAAAGCTTTTGCAAGGCAAAAGACACCATCAATAAGACAAGAAAACCACCAACAGATTGGGAAAGGATCTTCACCTATCCTAAATCAGATAAGGGACTAATATCCAATATATATAAAGAACTCAAGAAGGTGGACTCCAGAAAGTCAAATAACCCCATTAAAAAATGGGGTCAGAACTGAACAAAGAATTCTCACCTGAGGAATACCAAATGGCAGAGAAGCACCTGAAAAAATGTTCAACATCCTTAATCATCAGGGAAATGCAAATCAAAACAACCCTGAGATTCCACCTCACACCAGTCAGAATGGCTAAGATCAAAAATTCAGGTGACAGCAGATGCTGGCGAGGATGTGGAGAAAGAGGAACACTCCTCTATTGTTGGTGGGATTGCAAGCTTGTACAACCACTCTGGAAATCAGTCTGGCGGTTCCTCAGAAAATTGGACATAGTACTACCGGAGGATCCAGCAATACCTCTCCTGGGCATATATCCAGAAGATGTCCCAACCGGTAAAAAGGACACATGCTCCACTATGTTCATAGCAGCCCTATTTATAATAGCCAGAAGCTGGAAAGAACCCAGATGTCCCTCAACAGAGGAATGGATACAGAAATTATGGTACATTTACACAATGGAGTACTACTCAGCTATTAAAAAGAATGAATTTATGAAATTCCTAGCCAAATGGATGGACCTGGAGGGCATCATCTTGAGTGAGGTAACACAATCACAAAAGAACTCACACAATATGTATTCACTGATAAGTGGATATTAGCCCAAAACTTAGGATACCCAAGATATAAGATACAATTTGCTAAACACATGAAACTCAAGAAGAATGAAGACCAAAGTGTGGACACTGTGCCCTTTCTTAGAATTGGGAACAAAACACCCAGGGAAAGAGTTACAGAGACAAAGTTCGGAGCTGTGATGAAAGGATGGACCATTTAGAGACTGCCGTATCCAGGGATCCATCCCATAATCAGCTTCTAAACGCTGACACCATTGCATACACTAGCAAGATTTTGCTGAAAGGACCCAAATATAGCTGTCTCTTGTGAGACGATGCCGGGGCCTAGCAAACACAGGAGTGGATGCTCACAGTCAGCTATTGGATGTATCACAGGGCTCCCAATGGAGAAGCTAGAGAAAGTACCCAAGGAGCTAAAGGGATCTGCAACCCTATTGTTGGAACAATATGATGAACTAACCAGTACCCCGGAGCTCTTGTCTCTAGCTGCATATATATCGAAAGATGGCCTAGTCGGCCATCACTGGAAAGAGAGGCCCGTTGGACTTGCAAACTTTATATGCCCCAATATAGGGGAATGCCAGGGCCAAAAGAATGGGAATGGGTGGGTAGGGAAGTGGGGGGGGGTATGGGGGACTTTTGGGATAGCATTGGAAATGTAATTGAGGAAAATATGTAATAAAAAATATTAAAAATTAAAAAAAAGATATAGTTAACAGAAAAAAAAAAAAAGAAAAGTTGTCACTTCTGCCTTGGCATTTATGGTCTAGATGGCAAATCTGAAAGTAATGAAACTGTCATACAAATATGGAGTTTTTAAATCATTTATTTCTGTTTATTCGTGTGTGTGTTTGTGTGTGTGTGTGTGTGTGTGTACTCGTACATGTTTGCATGCAGTGCCTGGAAAGGCCAGAAGAGGGTACCAGATTCCCAGACCCCGGAGTGGAGGCAGTTGTCCACCACCTAATCTGACCGCTGGAAACTAAACTTGAGTCTTTTCCAAAAGCAGCGGATGCTGCCTCTCACTGATCCCAGCCCTGTTCGGGGTTCCTAAATGTAGATGCCTGTGGAGAAACTTGGAAGTTCTGTAAGAACGTATAACAGAAAGGAACCGAGGAGGGGGGCACTCTGGGGGAATGAAGAAGCCTTCACCAGGGAAGAGATGCAGGAAACCAAGAAATAACTAGATTGGGAGCATGCATTCTACATGTAAATCCACAGGAAATGAATATCCTGGTGGAAACGACCAGCATTGAAGACTCTGGGGAACTGTAGGTACGGCATGTCAGGGGAAGACAGTTGTGAAGGAAGATGCATGCAGAAAGATGGCAGGCAGCCCATGGGGCACCTTCCTTCCTATCTCAGAGCGCACAGATGAATGGCATTTCGAAGCTTCCTTTGCCACTAGGGATTGTCATGTGACTGCAAATCTACCCTACGGATGGACAGAAGCAAGGTGTTCCTGATGATAAAGGAGCAACCACTCTACCTCTGACCCTCTGCCCCAAGGGAAGGGAGCACTGGCTAGAAGGGACCTAGGGACACCCAGGAGAGCCACTGTCCATTACCTCATATCTACTTGGGCTATTACCTGAACAAGATATAAACTCCCACAGGTGGCAACATTCTACTTGAATTCCCTATGTTCCTGGCCCACAGAAACCATGAAAGGTAGGTAGAAATCAGACGATGCAGACAGTTAAGACTTGGGGAATGTACTGGCTATTTTTGTGTCAATTTGACACAGCTGGAGTTATCACAGAGAAAGGAGCTTCAGTTGAGGAAATGGCTCCATGAGATCCAACTGTAAGGCATTTTCTCAATTAGTGATCAGGAAAGGCCCCTTGTGGGTGGTGCCATCTCTGGGCTGGTAGTCTTGGTTCTATAAGAGAGCAGGCTGAGCAAGCCAAGGAAGGCAAGCCAGTAAAGAACATCCCTCCATGGCCTCTGTATCAGCTCCTGCTCCCTGACCTGTCTGAATTCCAGTCCTGACTTCCTTTGGTGATGAACAGCAGCATGGAAGTGTAAGCCGAATAAACCCTTTCCTCCCCAACTTGCTTCTTGGTCATGATGTTTGTGCAGGAATAGAAACCCTGACTAAGACAGGGAAGGTATCTTAAGAAGTAAAAGCCAGTGGGGGATTTTATGAACAGTGGTGGCCTATACTCAAACATATTTGGGGGAAAGATGATTGAATTTTCTCTGTGGAAAGTGATAGATAGCCTCCAAACAATGACACCATTGCATACACTAGCAAGCGTTTGCTGAAAGGACCCTGATATAGCTATCTCTTGTGAGACTAGGCTGGGGCCTAGCAAACACATAAGTGGATGCTCACAGTCAGCTATTGGATTGATCACAGGGCCCCCAATGGAGGAGCTAGAGAAAGTATCCAAGGAGCTAAAGAGATCTGCAACCCTGTAGGTGCAACAACATTATGAACTAACCAGTACCCCAGAGCTCTTGACTCTAGCTGCATATGTATCAAAAGATGGCCTAGACGGCCATCACTGGAAAGAGAGGCCCATTGGACTTGCAAACTTTATATGCCCCAGTATAGGGGAACGCCAGGGCCAAAAAATGGGAATGGGTGGGTAGGGAAGTGGGGGGGAGGGTATGGGAGACTTTTGGGATAGCATTGGAAATGTAATCGAGGAAAATATGTAATAAAAAAAAAGAAAGTGATAGATAATAAATCTGTTTTCCTATTTTCCTTTGCCAAAACAACCCTTAGTGGCCAACTGATTCTAGAGACATGAGCTGATAAAGACTGATCAACAGCAGGTTAGAGACAGTCGGGAAGATGAACAGACTGGCAATGCAAGAGTCAGTGTTGAAACAGCAAAATCATCAGAGCTATTTTTAGAACTAAAATTGGAAGCAAGGCTGAGCATGGTATTACTACCAGCACTCAGGGAGCAAAAGCAGGTAGAGCTTCAGTTTGAGGTCAGCTGGCATCGTGAGTTCAAGACCAGTCAGGGCTACAGGATGAGACCAAAAACAAAGTGTTGAAGCATCAACAGTCATGGCAGACTAAAAAGATGTGTAGGGTCGTAGGATTGAGGTACCGGGAATCAGGCTGAAGTTCCAGCATCACTTGACTCTTGGGCATGTTGCCTAGACTTCTTTGGTCTTCAAAGTTCCCCATTTGTAAAATGAAAGAACAGTAAAATTTGTGTTTCAGAATTTGCAGGAGGCTTCAAGAAGGTAATGCTAGTAACACAGAGCAAACAGAACTATTTTATTAAATATATATTTATAAAAGTGATGATCATGTGATGGTTTCTTTTCCCTGTCAACCTGACATGCTGTAGAATCCTCTGGGTAGAGAGTCTTATGGGGAATTATCTACATCAGGTTGGCCTGGGAGACTGTCCTGATGGCATGAGGTAGGAAGACCCAGCCCAATACCAGTGGCACTACTCCCTAGGTTTGGGTCCTGGACTGTGTAAGAGTGGAGACCATGAACTAAAAAGTAGGCATGCATGCATTCATTCTCCCTCTGCTCTTGACTGTCAGGTGACTAGCTGCCTCAAGACCCTGACTTGAATTCTCTACAATCTGAGCCATAACCTGGGACTGTGAGCTGAAGTAAACACTTTCTCCCTGGAGTTTCTCTTTGGTTAGGGCATTTTATTACAGCAACACAAAGGAAGCTAGGAGAGTCCATATCTCAAACCTCGCCCAAGCCCCTCTTTGTTTCCCTGGTTCTTAGGTACCACACAATTCCTGATCAGGAGTCAGTCTCTTCATCTTCGTTCTTGTAATTACTCACACAAGTCAGCTGTCAAAGGCCACTGACAAACTGACAGAGTCAGGAAGACGTGAGGATGTCAATGGCTGTAATCAAGGCATGTGATAACATCCTCTTGAAAACTACCAAGACCAGGGACCTGTAGGAATCATGACATGACAGGGGAGAAAGGCAAATGGGAACCATTCCACTGAGAAATAAAGATTCTCTAACTTAGGACTGGTAATCTCAATAATGCCAGCGTCTCCAGTCTGTTAGTCCATGGGATGTGAGCACAGAGCCAGCCACCTGCAACTGTAAGTGCTCAACAGTGCCCCTAGCCTCTTCCCAGTTGCTTCCAATAGAGTTCACCCTGGTTGTTACAACCAAAATTGTCTAGAGGTGGGGCAGACAATCCTCCCTTCTGTGGAGTCTTGGGTATTTTTCACCGGGGGTCATCAGATGGAGACGTCTTATGGAAATCACGTTAAGAACTTTGTATTTTCTTCCAGGAGTGGTGGTGAGAGGCCAGTTTGAGCTACATGGCAGAACACTATCAGAAAAAAAATGTGTGTATGTGTGTGTGTGTGTGTATACATACATACACACACACACACATATATATATATATATATATATATATATATGTATATGTATTATATATATATATATATATATTTATATAAAATCTCCACTACTATGCTTCTTGTCTTCTGGGAACAGTGTCACTGAAATATTTAAAGGAAGGTGAGAGAGATCTATTACTTGAACAAGCATGCACCGTTTAATGAGGGAGAGATATCTGAGAAATGCATTCGGGTAATTTTGTTATTATGTGTCAGTATTTCTACTCAAATCAAGATGGATATGATACCACTCTGAAATACAGTTTGCACCACCGTCCTACATGCTGCCTGTCATTGGCTTGAGTGGTATGGTTGTTCTTTTACTTATTCATTAAGAATAAGAGCACTTTTTTTTTTTTTTTTGGCTTTTCAAAACAGGGTTTCTCTTTTTTTTTTTTTTTTTTTTTGATTTATTTATTTATTATATGTAAGTACACTGTAGCTGTCTTCAGACACTCCAGAAAAGGGCGACAGATCTCGTTACGGATGGTTGTTAGCCACCATGTGGTTGCTGGGATTTGAACTCTGGACCTTTGGAAGAGCAGTCGGGTGCTCTTACCCACTGAGCCATCTCACCAGCCCCCAGGGTTTCTCTATTAATCCCAGCTGTCCTGGAACTTGCTCTGTAGACCAGGCTGGCCTTGAACTCAGAGATCCACCTTCCTCTGCCTCCCACTTGCTGGCTTAGTGCCAGGCCTATGCCACCACTACCCAGCAATAAAAGGACATTTTAAAGTACTTGCTGAGCAAGCATAAGGAGCCAAGTTCAAGTCACTGTAAAAAAGCTGAGTGCTGTAGTCTATACCTGTCCTTGTGACCATAGCCTGAGGAACAGAGACGGCAGGATCCCCAGAGCTTGCTGGCCAGCTGGTCTACCCACGTCAATGAACTCCAGGTCAAGTGGCAGACCCTGTCTCAAAACACAAGTGGAGAGGCATAGAGGGACGTTGACTTCCAGCCTCCACATACATGTTCACATATGTGTTCATTCACATGTACTTGCTTACTCACACATATATGTACAGGAACACAGGCATGCACACACACACACAGCTACTCCAAATTAAATTCATGTGATAGCATGTGCATTCAGGTTTTACAGTCCACTAGCTGCTGCTCAACCATGTCTCCACCATTCTGCAAGGTCAGTCCTGACCACGTCTCCACCATTTTGAGAGACTATTCCAAAACTCTGAAAAATGTATTTCAAAGTCTGATCACTGTGACTTCTACGTGGCCTTACTCATCTGGCTTTTATGTGCCTAAACTAGTTATCTATCCTGGGACACCACCTTAAACGTAAGCGCTAAAAACACCACCCATTTCTTTCTCAGTTTTACAGGTCTGAAGGTAGTAAGGGCACAGGCAGTGGCAGGCTTCTGACTGGAGGTTCCCCCCAACACTCACAGAGAAGTGTTGGTGGGGCTCTAGTCCCACGTGGAGAGAGCAGGAGGCATCAACTACTCCCGCGCAGTTCAGTTCAGCAGCAGACGCCATTTCTCTGTGATTCAATGGCCGAGCTCTCCCTTCCTTGATGGCTGTTTCTGAGCTTATCTCTCATCTCCCAGGTGGTAGAAGCTGCTGATCCTGGACTAGTTTACTCCATCTTCAGAACACACTGCCGTCCTGCACTAAAGCCCCTCTTGATGTGTGGGTGGCTACCTCTCACTTCCCTCTCACTTCCTATTGTGCCATCAGCCAGGCGGATGTCTATATTTTTTTAACCTGATTGGCTCTACTCCCCCAACAATCTTCTTATCTCTGTATCTTGGAGTCCTGGTCTATATAAGAAGGAGAAAAGAGCAGGGCACCAGCATCCAAGTCTCTCTGCTTCCTGGCTGCTGATATACTGTGGCCAGCCGCCTTTCACTCCTACCTCCATGCCTTCCCTGCCATGATGGGTTGTACACTCTTAAGTGTGAGCCAAAATAAACCAAAGGGGCAAATTACTTAAGAACTGCAAGGCCCCTCCCCTGCAGCATCTAGATCAGTTGGGTTGATTCGTGTGGATTTGAGAGTCCTGGATGGAGCCGCTATAGAATGTCTCCTTCAAAGCCTTCCTGTAAAACTCAGAGCAGCACAGACAAGAGAATATAAACTCCAACGTCTGTTACATCTTCCTTCTCTGGGAGATGAGTGTTGTTCACCTTGGTGGGGATCCGCCACCCACACGAGGGTCCATAGCAATTTAATTCTGGCCCTGTTGGCCCTAGGACCCTGAAAAGACTAAAGAATGTTGAATGGTGGGAGGAATTCATTTGTCACAAAAATTTCATCATTTCTGTGAAGTGATTGAATATTTACTTTGTTTCTTCTTATTGGAGTTTTAATTTAGCTGCAACAGAGAGAGCGATTCTGAGCACCTCATCTCATTGTGAGGGCCCAGGCCTCACCAGGAGCTGGATTACAGGCTTCATCAAAGTGAGGGGGCAGAAATATTTTAATTTTGTTTTTAATTATACAATAACAAAAGCTATTATGAACTGGGGAAGAATACCTTAAAATTAATTATCAGGCAGGAGAAGTTTCTGGGCAAGTCCTTTCAAAGCTTAATCAAGATAAAATAAAAAGAACATAAAATTAAATTTGAAAAAGAATTTGAAGGATGAAATGATTTCAGAGTGGAGCACAGAATAAAATATCTTATGGGAGATGAAGGGCTCCAAGCTAGATACTCCTCTTGAATCAAACCAGTCTCCAAAATTGAGGGAAATAACTGAGTCAAACTTCTCCCAGACTCCATCCCCGTTTATATGACAGCGTTAGTGCTGTTTTATTAGACAAGATGAGATGTTAATGTCCACTCTAAACATAAAATAACCCCAGATCCACATGACCAACTCCAGGAAAAAGGCAGGATTTGGAAGTTCTTCCTTTGAGAAGGCTCCGCCCACTTTAGGCTACAACATACACACAGGGTAAGTCTATCAACAGGAGTCTCCCCAAAGTACTTATAAGTACTTAGTGCATGCCCTGTGATGTTGGTATTGACTGTCAGCTTGGTAGGATCTAGGGTCATCCAGGAGACAAGCCTCTAGGCATGCATTTGAGCGAGTTTCTAGACTAGGTTCATGAGCGTGGGAAGATCTGCCTGAACCGTGGGTGGTTCCATCTCCTAGACTGGAGTCCTGAGCTGCAGGGAACAGAGTGAGCCCAGCACCAGTGTTCACCTCTCTGCTTCCCAAGCACGGATGCAATCTGAGCAGCTGCCTCGGATCCTGATGCCATGTTGCCCCACCATGACGGACTGAACCTTCTTCGACTAGTACATGCCAACCCACTGTCTGAGGCCGCTCATAAGCCAGTTTCTCTGGCTGTGGGCTCTGTCCCAAAAGCTTTCTAGTGTCCTCGAATGAAATGCTTTTTTTCCCAATCTTTCTGGATTTAACAAATGTTTAGCTCAAGTCCCCAGCCTTCTTGTGTGGGCTGATTGTAGTGACAATTTGGAAGTTTTGATTTCTTTTTAAAAAAACACAGAAATATCATATGAATATGTTCTCATCTTAACCCCACATATGGAATATGAGGCTGCTTCAGATCGCTGATTATGATTTGCCTTGTGCTCGTGCAGGGGTAGGGTTTTGCCAGCTGCAGATAGTTCCTGTGATTGTGTGACATTTGGAATTCTGGGGACCTTTCACGGGGTATATATAAATGCTAGAGGCCCAAGAGGCAGGGTGGTTTGTTGGTTGTTGTTGGTCACGATTTGTTAAATAGTCGTGTGCAAAGAAACAACAAGAAGAAATTAGATATTATGATGGCAAAGATCAAACTTGACTAAGGAATTTGATGCCCCTTAGCAGGAAGCAGTCTAGTGATAATATTGTCTCCTTTTTGACCCCTGGCTTTATTCAGGGATCTCTCTCCTTTCTTCTCTCTCCTTCTCTCTCTCCTATCCAGTGTTAGGGGATGAAAAGGTGGAAGAAAGGTGGAAGAAAGAAGAACCCATACAGTAGCCAAGAATGGCTACAACTGCTGACAAAGCCTCCTCTGGAAACTACGTGCTCCATTCTCCCTCTATGTGTCTATGTTCATATGTATGTATACACATATATGTAGGTGTATGTGCACATGTGCAAGTACACACGGAAAGGCCAGACAATGAGGTTGGATGTCTTCCTCAGTTTCTTTACACTTATTTTTTGAGGTTGAGTCTCTCACTGAACCCACAGATCACCTATTTGGCTAGAGAAGCTGGCCAGCAAGCCTCTGAGGACCCTCTTACCCCTTCCCCTGCTAGGATTGCAGGCTTGCACGGCAGTGCCTATGGTTTAACTCTACAAAGTGCTTTACTGACTGAGCCATCTCCCTGCCCCCACTTTCTCTTTAACCCATCCTTCCCTATCCTGGTGGATATGTCTCCTGAAACTCTCCGGTACATCTTTGAGTATTCTACAAGTCATACAAACTCTTACAAATGGCCTCTTCTGTTCTCCAGAGTTCATTCTTCCCACCTTTCCCTTGGCTTCCCTCACCCTCTCCTGATCTTTTTCTCTCTCTTTCTCTCTCTCTCCCTCTCTTTCCTCTTTAGACACACCCAAGATCCCAGCCCATCCCATCCACCAACTGCCCCATCCCTCCTCCCATGATGTCCTGAACCTTTCTTCTTTTTCTCATGACCTTTCACCTCTTATTTGTGCCTTGTCATGAATTTCATTGCCTTGAAGAATGATCCCAATGACGAAATGACCTTTCCTCATTATGACCAGTCTCTCCTGGTGCATGGCCTTTCTTCCACTAGCGTTATCAAATATAAATTATATGCATTACGATAAAGACATCTATGGAGTCATTTTGTTAATGTTCTCTCCTGTTTAACTCCCATTCCCAGAAAAAGGAGCACTGCCGCTGTCTCTTCCCACCCTCTCATCACCAAAACACAGTGGGTGCTAAGCAATTGAATAAATTAGTCACCTAGTAGTGCACAGTGGTGTAGCAATTTCCTCCTCCAAAAAAACATTCTGTCTGAGCTGTTAAAACTGAGAAGGTGAACAATTTAAAGAGCCCAGGAAGTCCCTGAAACTTACCAGATTCACTAGGCCCCCTCTTTCCCCCAAAATGTACAAAGACTACTAAGAAATACTCTCCAGCAAGCTGGAAGAAGCTCAGACAAGCTTCTGCCTAGAAGGGCCCCTCTCCAATATGTTGAGCTGCCTGCAGGTTATCCAGTAAGCACCAGGTTTCCAGCTTTTGTGAGGTTTCATCCATGCTATGGTGAGCTTTGGTGATGTACCTATCTCTAAGCCATTTCTGTTCCTGGAACTCACCCCCCTCCCCATGCTCACATAAATAACCCAAGCAAAGCTCAGTATCGGCAAGCTGGACTATGTGGTAAACTTATGTGATCTGCCGTGGGGTCCCTATCTGGGCGCATAGACATTTGTTGACACAACACTCACAATAAATCAGTACTGCAGAGTACTGATTTCAGGTGATGAGGGAAGGAAAGGCAGCTGGATGACGGAGAGACAAAGGAAATCACACGTTAATACACGTTTGTGCTCCAAGTCTCTTTTGCCTGAATTTTGAAACATCCAAAACAAATAAACTGTCCAGAAACAGTCACACGGAGGCTTGTCTAGAAGACCGGTTTCTGGATGGCACATGCACGGGTCAGGGCCCTAGTTGGCCCTTGGGGCCCTCAGGAAGACAGGTAACTTGGAGGACTGCAGCTTCTGAGCATGAGCGCCAGGCATCAAATGTGTTCTTCTCTTGCCCAGCAACCTAATCCTGGAATTTAGCCTCTTGTTTGCTTTCGGTCAAAACAGAAGCGAGACAGAGAGTGTTTAGATCCTTATGGGGACTTTTTGATGTAAATTTCTAAGGCACTAGAGTAATATTTTATTAATATATTTTTTCTCGATGTGAAAACTCATGGAGTTTCACAGCTTCAAGGCATTAAAAGAACAACCATTTTATTAGGCCTTGTCATTACTTGGGTAAGGGAAGCTCTGGAGGGGAAACAAAGAAGTCAGAAAAGATGAAGCTGATTTTGCTCTAATCCTGTGCACTGATGGGGCCCTGTGTGTGTGTGAATGCATTCATGGAGAAAGACGGGTGGGTATTTCTGACTGTATAAAATAGAGAGAGAGCAAGCAGATAACAACACTGTCTTTGCAGACAGACAGACAGAGAGGAAGACAGGGAGTGATCACCAGGTAGCTCCTTAATTCTTCCACTTAAGAGTTAAGAAGATTCCTGCCAGGGAAGCAGGATGGTGCCTTGCTCAGCCATCATCAGGGGTGTTTCCTTCTGCGGTAGATGGGAACAAATACAGAGACCCACAGCCAGGCATTACACATACAGAGAGAGAGAGACAGAGACAGAGACACAGACAGAGACAGACAGAGAGGGACAGAAAGACACAGAGAGAGACCAACAGAGAGAGACAGAGACAGACCTTGGAGCACACAGCTACAACTGGGAGGTCTCCGTCAAATCCTCCCCTCAGAGCTCAGGGAACCCCATAGAAGAGGAGGCAGAACAAGTGTAAGAGCCCGAGGGGATGGAGGCCACCAGGAGAGCAAGGTCCTCTGAATCATCTGAGCAAAGCTCCTAGGAACTCACAGAGACTGAAGCAGAAGGACAGAGCCTACACAGGTCTGCACCAGGTCCTCTGCATACACACATACTGTGGCTTTCAGGTGAGTGTTTTTATGGGGCTCCTGGGTGTGTGAATGAGTGGGTCTCTGATTCTTGTGCCTTCTCTTTGAGCTATTTTCCTTCTGTTTGTTTGCCTTGCCCCACTTTGTTATGATGGTTTTGTTTTATCTTACTAGATTTTATTTTGTTATAGAAAATACTTTACCCCCTTTCAGGAGCCATCCAGGAGAGGTGAGGGCTAGCGGGTGACTTTCCTGGAGGTGGCCCACTTACTGTTTTTGCATAGCTTCTGATGAGTGAGCTCGGAGAGGCAAGATCACAAGAGACATCTCAGAATTGCTTCTTAAAAGCTGATATGCCTTTTCTATCACCATTGCCTAATGATTGCTGGGCATTAGCCCACCCTGTTGGGCAGACTTCCTGCAGATCAACATAAAGATGAACTTTCATGAACCAATGTTGTTTAGATGAATTAGTGGTTTTATACAATTTCTGGTTTGATTCAAATAACTTTAGGAAGAAAGTTTTAAGAGATGGTTTGAGTTGTTTTGCTAGAAAGATGTAATAAAGTTAGAATCAAGAATAGAATGTGCCCAGTCCTCATAAAGGCAACATAATGAAAAAATACAATGAGTTTTCATAAATTACACTAAAAAGAGATAGGCTTGGGAAAATTTTATGTTCAAAGGAAAACATTCATTCTAGGTCAGATCTGAGGATGAAGCCACAGGTGTGCACTATGATAAAGCAAGTCCATGTGAAACTGTTGCTTTGAACTTATAATGAGCTTATGGAATGAAACACTGCTTTGAACTTAATATCAATATCATTCTGTGACTCCCCTTTTGTGTAACATTTTATCTATGAGGTAATTTTCTAAAGAACCTTTGTCTAAGAAGGTATAAAAAGGCCACAGAGAAAGAATAAAGTGGTGGCTTAGGGGGCTCTGCCCCATCCGCCCAGATGTATACATGTATATACGTCTGTTTGTCTATACATATGTGTCTAGGTATATATGTATATATGTATGTAAGTATGCATGAGCACTTGTGACTTGATGTTACAGGTGATCAGGCCTGACCAGAATGTGTGTGTGTATGTGTGTGTGTGTGTGTGAAAGAGAGAGAGAGAGAGAGAGAGAGAGAGAGAGAGAGAGAGAGAGAGAGAGGGAGAGGGAGAGGGAGAGGGAGAGGGAGAGGGAGAGAGAGAGAGAGAGAGAGAGAGAGAGAGAGAGAGAGAGAGAGAGATTCTATGCATGTCTGTGCATACTGCCTATCTTCCTGGTTCTTAAAAAGTTAACAAGTCCTAGCCTCTTGCCTGGTCATCTGGTCATCGAGAGCTCCTTGACCCATAGAGAAAAGAGCCCTAACAATTAAGCTTGCTTGCTTGCTTGCTTTCTTTCTTTCTTTCTTTCTTTCTTTCTTTCTTTCTTTTTTCTAACTCCCTGATGGTAACAGAAAGAGTTTCTTACCAGAAGCCAAAGGCATTTGGCCTTAGAATAGCAAAGAGAAAAGAATTGCCAAAGATAAATAAGCTTTGGTTTCACCACTGTATTAGTCAGGGTTCTCTAGAGTCACAGAACTTATGGATAGTCTCTATATAGTAAAAGAAGTTATTGATGACTTACAGTCGGCAGCCCAATTCCCAACAATGGTTCAGTCGCAGCTGTGAATGGAAGTCCAAGGATCTAGCAGTTATTCAGTCTCACACAGCAAGCAGGCGAAGGAGCAAGAGCAAGACTCCCTTCTTCCAATGTCTTTATATTGTCTCCAGCAGAAGGCGTAGCCCAGATTAAAGGTGTGGTCCAACACACCTTTAATCCCAGGTGAAAGGTGTAGCCCAGATTAAAGGTGTGTTCCTTAAACTCGGAGATTTAATCTTCTGGAATCCATAGCCACTATGGCTCAAGATCTCCATACCAAGATCCAGATCAGAAACTTCTATCTCCCAGCCTCCAGATAAGCGTCACTAGTGAGCCTTCCAATTCTGGATTGTAGTTCATTCCAAATATAGTCAAGTTGACAACCAGGAATAGCCACTACAACCACTGACTCCATACCCCATCACTACCTTTCCTCGGGATCCTTTCATGCCAGGCTGGACTGTGGCAAGCCCCCTCCTACAAAAAGAGAGTAAGAAGATAGGGGTCAGAGAGATGGCTCAGTGGTTGTGAGGCATCATACTATTCTTCCAGAAGAGTCCTGTTCAGTTCCCAGCAACCATGTAGGAAAGCTCACAATGACTTTAACTCCAGCTGAGAGTCATCCAGTGCCTCTGGCCTCCTTGGGCCATCTTCTCTCACATGCACACATGTGCACATTCATAGACATCATGATGATGATGATGATAATGATGATGATCTTAAGTGGAGTTAAGGAAAACAACAGCTTACAAAGAAAGGTTTCAGGATTTGCTCAAAGGCATTCAATACATAAGTGGCAGACAGATTTTTTTACACACATCTGTGTGAACAAGCATATGGACCCCATCCTCAAAGACCTAGAATGAATGTCTCAAACCCACTTTTGTAGTAAATGCTGCCAGCTGCGTTTGTAAAACACCAGGGGTGATAGCCATGTCCCATCATAACATCTGATTCATTTTAAAAGCATGTCTCTCATCCTGGTTTTCATTTTTATTTATTTATTCATTCACTCAGTAAAAAGATGTGTAGGTGAGAGGTCATGTAGCTCCACAGACAACTCCAGTCTCAGCAAAGCTGGGCAGTAGCACCTAGGACTTGTTGATTAAGACAAGACACTTGGGCTTCCTTTTGGTAGCATAATCCTGGATGGCCCAGATTCCATATATTTCTGTTCTTTATGAGTTGCCATGATACTCTCTATTTTAGCAAATTGGAAAAAAATATCCCAATATTGTTGATTTAACCAAATACCTGGTAAGAGGTAACTTAGGGAAGAAAACATTTACTTTGGCTGACAGCTGGAGGGTCACTGACAGTCGGGCCATTCTGTCACGGAGGGATAACATATTGACAGGCACAGAAGGCAGGAGTGGGAGGCTGGCTGGTCACTCTCCATCTTTGCTCTCCGAATAGTGAACAGGAAGTGGGTTCTGGCTCTATAGCTCAAAGTCCACCTCCGGTGATCCATTTTCTCCAATGGGGCGCCACCTCTTTTTTTATTATTATTGATTATTTTATTTATTTACATTTCAAATGTTATCCCCCTTCCCAGTTTCCACCTCTTAAAGGTTCACAGTCCCTTCCTAAAAAGCACAACCATCTTAGAACCAAGTGTTCAAACCTATGGGGGACACTTCACATTCAAACAGCAAGACTCCCAATCAGACTGTCCTCATCTCCCACCAAACAGGGACCCAGGAGCACAGTGGACCAATAATACTTCTGTGTTGGAGCACTGTAATCCAAGCTTCTGCCAGAGGTAAGAACGTGGACCAATCAGAAATGCCCTCATTTAAATAGCTCTCATTTGTATAGCCTTCATCTGCATGGCAGAGACTGAAACTCTATAATTTGGGCTAACATCCCAGGTCAGAAACACCAACCAGTCTGGACCACTTTCATTCATGTGATGGGAATGACATGCTAGGAAACCCAAGGAGTCTCCAAATGAAGACCCCACGGCCCGCTGCCTAGGACTACTGTTACTCTGTGCTGCTAACCAGCAACCCCTTGCAGTGTGCTAAACAGACTCTACGTTCCATAGCACAGCTCAAAGGGTGAAATCTTTCACTGTCTGCCAGTCCTGTTCCCGCAGAGCATAAGCTGGCATGAGAAGCTGGTCTCAAACAGGAGTCAGCCCATGGTCAGCCCACACCCAAACCTGTATCCATCCCATCACTCATAGGACCTCGTAAGTGACTAAGGACCAGGATAGTGCACTGTGGAGTAAAAAATACATCCTCCACATTTAAAACCCCTCCTCCACAAACACAGAAGCAAGCATAAAGCCACCGTGACATTTATCCCCCCAAATGTCTCATCTCCAGTGTAAGAGGATTAAGGTGAAGTAGTGGAAGAGGAGGCTGGGGGCTGAGGGAGATGTAAGAGATATGAAGGCCAATATAATTCAGAATGAAACTGATTTAAATTTTTGC
The DNA here is from genome assembly GCF_978045245.1 of Mus caroli. Classification (NCBI taxonomy): domain Eukaryota; kingdom Metazoa; phylum Chordata; class Mammalia; order Rodentia; family Muridae; genus Mus; species Mus caroli. The sequence goes on along the minus strand of NW_028227257.1, from coordinate 7,514,163 downwards.
TAAGATTTTTACAGCTGCATATTTCACCCTTACAGCCTACCTTTAGTCTTATTTACAGTTTTGATTAAATCTATACTTGGGGTATTTTCTGTAGTGTATAGAAATATAGTTTTATGTAAATATCTCTTAGAGAGATCTGTAAAAGTGTCTCTTATAATTGATATGATGTTTCAAAATACAGAGCCAGTGTTTCACGATCAGAAGCCCTTTCTGGGCTTAATGGTAGACAGCAATCCACACTTATATTTACTACTTTTTAATTATCTCATTATCTGTAGCCATGAGAAGCTCTGATTTACCCAGACAGGAGATCTGGGGAGTCATATATCTGAAGGCACTGGATACCTTCCATTAATCTCTGTCTAAAACTTTTCTCCTTCTTTGAGTAATTGGAGAGAAAGAGAGAGAAAACCTTAGCCCAACTCTCCTACCTCAAAGCTTCCATTTATCAGTCGGCTGTAGACGTCACTTGGCCATAAAATTGAAAAATGCAGCCCATGTCAGCACTTGCATATTTATACCCAGCACACTGAAAAATAAATGCATAAAATTCTAATACGTCAGGTGTTACGTTGTGAGATTTCACTGGGAACCATTGCCATTAGAGAGGGGAGAGGGAGTAGCCAGAACCATTCTCATATGGCTGTGCCTACTTTAGCCATGTCTAACTAAAGATGGGGGTGGGGGGGTGTGAGTCCCCTAGTCATGAGAAGAGTGTATGTTGCCATCTGTCTTTCAAATCCACTGTCCCGGATGGCTCATACAGTTCAGGACAGCCAAGCCTGAGTTGGGGACAGGAGCCATGTGCGGTGGAAAGGCAGAAGCTTGATAGGACAGAATAGTGTTATGTCATGTCTCCAGGGACACATGAACATCCCCAATGATACCAGACCAACAGCGGCTGGTGCCAGTGGGAATAGCTACTGAGTTAGAGTTGTCTCCTCATTGATACACCCATAGTTCCTATGGCGAGTGCCGGTTCCTTTATAACTCTTCCCTTGGCAACCCAGAAAGGAACACGCTAGAATCCTATCCAGCCTAGGCTCCCACAAGGCTTCTTTGAACAAGAAATCAGCAGGCCATCATGTCCCAGACAGCCATCCTATCCACCTAATGCCTGAAGTTCTCCCCTTCCTCTGTAGGGCTGATGGGGGCGGGGGTGTCACACAGCCCCACCTGGCTCCCCCAGAGTGAAATCTCAACTCAGCTTCTGCGGGTGATGAGTTAGGAGGCCTCAGAGTTCTCACCTACAAAACAAGAACAAACTGAATCCTCGGGCGCCTGCTCTCCGAGGGATCACTTTTGGTAGGCTGGCTGCACGCATGCGCTCTTGAGAAACGTCGGTGTTTATTTCCTTTCTGTTTCCCGTGGGTCCTAATCTCAGTCAGAGAAACAGCAGAGATCACACAGGCCTCGACATCACTGAAGGTGGCAACCCCTTTCTTCTTTTAAAACTCAAAATGCGTTTGAAGTGTTTCAGGATTCAGATGGGATGGCAGGACTTGGGTATAATCGATCTATGGGTTTGAATGAATAAACCCTACTTGAGGCATCTCCAGGTGCTCTACCCAAACAGACTGCTAAATTGGCATGCAAAATCTCCTTCACAGGCTTTTGTGTCTAAAGGCTTGATCTTAAGCTGCTGGGCTTGTGGGAGATGAAGCGTCACTGAGGGTATATTAGACACTCACATGTACTAAGATCTGTGCAATAAGCTGCCATTCATTCCTGACACCACAGAGCCTCTTGCATCATGGTAGACTTCATCCCTCAAACACTGAGCCAAAATAAACCTCACCTCTGTCTTAGTCAGGGTTTCTATCTGTGAAATAAATACCATGACCAAGAGCAACTTGGGGAGGAAAGAGATTACTTAAGCTCACAGGTTACATTCCATCTTCCGGCAAAATCAGGGAAGGAGTTCAAGGCAAGAACCTGGAGGCAGGAACTGAAGCAGAAGCCATGAAGAGTGGTGTTTACTGGCTTGCTTCCCATGGGTTGCTCATCTTGCTCTCTAAGAGAGTGAACGTCTACCTTCCTAGGGATGGTACCACCCATAGTGGTCTGCTCCCTTGCACACAACAATCATTAAACAAGACAATGCCCCCACAGGCTTGACTATGGTCAGTTTGGTACAGGCATTTTCTCGATTGAGGTCCCTGTCTCTCAGACTCTAGCTTGGATTGAGTTGACAAAAACAAACAAACAAACAAACCTAACCAATATATCTCTCCAAAGCTGCTGCTTCTCAAGGATGTGGTCATGACAACCAGAAGAGCAGCTAATAACCTAGATATCTTCTGACTGTGGCCAGTCATTCCCTTGTGGGATATAAGAAACACCATGCATGTGCCAAACTGGAGAATCCCCCCAGTGCAACTCAGCTATCTGCAGAGTCCCCATAGTGGTTCCAGTGTCTTCATCCAGACCTCCAGGGAGGAACTCAGCTGTGGGTGTGCAGACTCCTGGCTCACACTGCATGACCTTGAGCCCTGGCTCAGTATCCCCCAGCCTTGCAACCTTACCCAAGCTGTCAATCTCAGTGTGGCCCTTAGTCTCCTCACCCATGAAGTAGGGTTGGATGGGTAGACAGCTCATCACTAAATTCACTGCAGATGGTTAGCAGGGGAATTAAATGAGAAATGATAGCGAAGATCCTCCTGCAAATACCACCTCTGTCTGTCTCTCACTTACCCAGGGCACTAAGGGGGTGCTCTGAGAACACAGTAGATTTGGGGTGGAGGTGCATGTGCACATGTATGCAGACACCGGAGGACAACCTTGGGGGTATTCTCAGGATGGCATCCACCTACATCTGGATCAGCAGGCAGCTAGAGAGAGACGCTAGGCCTGATATTTTTATTTTTATGTTTTTAGCTTTGTTTCATGGGCACTTGTGAAGATGCTCATTTTTCTGCTGCTGCTGCATAATGTCTTTCATAACATCCTTAAGCCCTGTCTGTTGATGACCCTGCGTTCCTCTACAGTCTTACTCTCTGACTGGTTGGTAAACCATTGCTGAGGGAGATTGTTGGCCTTTAATGGTTATGGTGCTTTGAGTAAGAATGGCCCCAACAGGCTCATATATTTGAGTCTTAGGTCATTAGAGAGTGGTGACGCTTCTCAGGGATTAGGAGGTGTGGCCTCCTTGAAGTGGGTGTGGCCTTGTTGGAGTGGGTGTGGCCTTGTTGGAGTGGGTGTGGCCTTGTTGGAGTGGGTGGGGCCTTCTTGTAGTGGGTGTGGCCTTGTTGGTGTGGGTGTGGCCTTATTGGAGGAAATGGGTCACAGAGAGTGGGCATTAAGATTTTAAATGCTCAGAAATCCGCCTGCCTCTGCCTCCCGAGTGCTGGGATTAAAGGCGTGCCAGGACAGCCAGGGCTATACAGAGAAACCCTGTCTCGAAAAACCAAAAAAAGAAAAGATTTTAAATGTTCAAGCCAGGCCCAGTATCTCTCTCCTGCTGCCTGCTGATGCTGATGTAGAACCCTGAGCTACTTCTTCAGCACCATGTCTGCCTGTATGATATCACACTTCGCATCATGATGAGATTGGACTAAACCTCAGAATCTGCTAGCCAGTCCCAAATAAATGCTTTTTGTAAAATAAGAGTTGCTGTGGCAATGACTTATCTTCACAGCAATAGAACACTGACCATGACAACAGTCCTCGGCACAAGTCGATTCTTTTGATTTTAATTTTAATTTTTGAGACGGTTTCTTTCCTTGGCCAGGCACTTTTGTGAGCCCCAGGGGTTACAGATATGGGCTACTAATTCTGGATTCTTTACATGGGCTCTAGAGATCAGCCTTGGGTCTTCAGAATTTCACATCAAGTGTTTTACCTACCGCGCCATCTCCCCAGCCCCAAAGTAGATTTTCAGCATATTATTGAAGGGTCTGGCCATGTCTGCAGCAAGATTCACCTGTATTCCCTAGAACTGTCTCAAGGAAAACAAGAGAGAAAGAAGTCAATTCCTAGGAAGAAAGCTAGCGAAGAGAGGCTGGCTGGCTTCGTCGGACTGCCTTGGCAAGGCAGCCGGGCTCGAAGTGTCTCCAGTATTGGGGATCCATTAAGTATCATCCAGATGACAGGGCTTCTTTCATTTCAAGTCAATCCAAAGTAAAAAAATATTTTTACACAAAGCATAGTAATTTATGCAGCAACCAGTCTATAATGAGCAGGTTCAATAACAGATAATTATATGGAAAGTACTTAAATGCTAACTATGTACTTTTAAAATGTTGCAAAAGTGGGTCCATAATTAAATTATAATTACAAGTAAAAAATCTACACAAAGATTATTCCCTGGGGAGTTTTCAGAGTCTCATTTCCAGGCCCACAGACAGCTTCTCACACCCTGATCCGTTCCTTTGTCAGTGGCTCCACTCCGATCCATTCATTTTGCATGATGGATTTTAAATTTAAAATTAACTAAAATTATCTTTCCAATGACTAATTATCATCTACAATGATTTCAAATAAAGAGTTAGGTTGCTGTTAAAAAAAATGAGTTTGTGAGCATATAAGTTTGAAAGTTTGGAAGATGTACAATGTAAAGGGCATTGGATAATCATTGAATAGAAATTAAACTACACACAAAGGCAGAGAAAGGTCAAAATGAGTGATTAAGTATGCCTATGGAGGAATGCAACAAGTACTGAGGTGATAAAGTCACAGAAATTTCTAGAACTCTAATCTGATTATAATATATCTAGTTTCTGGGGATGCAACACATCTCAGCTGTATAAAAGAAAACGAGGTATTTATTGCTTCATAAACCTAAAGGAAATGTGTGTGTGTGTGTGTGTGTGTGTGTCTACCTTCAAGGCTGGTTCGATCCAGATCTGAAGTGGTATCACTGAGGTTTAAACCCTGCCCTACTGTTCTCTGAGATCCCCTTTTTCCTTTTTCTCACAGACTCTGACAGAACCTGTGTCCTCAAAGCTGAGGAAGCCCAGTGATTCATTCCAGCAATGGCTGGCTCGTAGATCTCTCAGATCAGAATCTCATTGGTTCAGCCAGAGTCTACATGTCCTTCTCTGCGCCATTGTCTGTGGTAAACAGTCCCTCCTCTTCCAGCTTCTCCCATCCTGCTTCAACATGAGTACTCTCTCGTCATTTGTAACTTGTGTATTTCAAGTCTTTATTGGCGTATATCAACTACACATAAGTTCATAATGATATTTTCAACAGTTTAATTCACTATAATCCATTTGCTTGAAAAATTCATGATGTCCTTGCTTTTAGTAGTATTCTATTATGTAAATGAACCACATTTTCTGTGTCCATTTTTTGGTTGAGGGACATCTGGGTTGTTTCCAGCTTCTCGCTATTACAGATAAGGCTGCTATGAACATAGTGGAGCACGTGTCCTTGTGGTATGGTAGAACATCTTTTGGGTATATTCCCAGCTGAGTCTTCAGGTAGAGCTATTTCAATTTTCAGTGGTTGTAGCAGTTTGCAATCCCACCAGCAATGGAGGAGTATCCCTCTTTCTTCACATCCTTACAATCCCACCAGCAATGGAGGAGTGTCCCTCCTCCACATTCTCGCCAGCATGTGCAATTGCTTGAGTTTTTTATCATAGCCATTCTGATTGGTATAAAGTGGAAGAAAATACAGTTTTGGGGGGTGATTCAGGGTTAACAGCAGGTACCTCTCATTGGCTTGCACTGAGAGTTAGGGGGGAAACCTTATTTGCATGTGGGAAGGCTTGGTGCTGCTCCTGTGTGACTGATAACCACACACCTCTCCTGTAGGGGGTTGTGGGGGTGGTAACCTTGACAGGAGCCAGAGGCCCAGGAGACATGATATTACACCTTCCATCACATGAAGGTGAAAATCACCACCCATCAGGTCCCTGGGATTCCAGACCTTTGCTCAACTGAAGACCAGGCAGTCTGTGTGCAGCCCACTGCCCCACATATTATTTTCACCCTCTTAAGTTCATTTCATCTTCTTCGTCTGTTCTTTTTACTTTCTATTGACAGAAAAGCAGCTATGGGCTATCCTGAGGCTAAATATTCCAGATATCTATACTGTAGCCTAAGTTTAATCCTCATGCTTGTAGTATGAAGTAGATGCTGATGCTGATGCTGATGCTGTGGATGATGATGCTGGTGCTGTGGATGATTGACTAACAAAGCCAAGCTCCTCGGTAGCAGTTATACTCCATCTTTTCAGAAGTCCTAAAAGATGGGGGTTGAGCCTCATTTCAGAAATAGTGCCTAATCATCCCACTTCCCAAGACTGAAAGGAGGTCTCTAACCATAACACTTTCCATGTTGGGGAAACCAGGAAAGGCCCAGGCAAACTGTCACAAGCCCAGCAGCCCACCGACAGGAGCTCAAGGTGGCACTGTTCTTAGTTAACAACAGTGCCTGATGCTACCATCTGCTATCCACCCAGAATAAGGTCTAATGGTCAATATCTAATTATAAAAATGGAGACTCCTGGCTAGGTGTGTGCTTCGTGCCTGTAACTCCAGCACTCAGGAAACAGAGGCAAGAGAATTTTTGTGAGCTTAAGAGACATCTGGAGGACATGGTGAGTTCCCAGCAAGCTTGAGCTACAGAGGGAGACCTTGTTTCATATTAAAACAAAATAAAGTAAGTAAGACACCTAAACATATTGAGTGCCATCCTTAATAGATGGGTGCTCCATTAGTCCAAGGAGAAACTTGCAACTGGAAATGTTTTCATGTCTGGCTCTGGAATGGAAAGAGTGTAAATGTTCTTTTGGCCAAGAGAAGTGCAGCCATGTACAGTCAGTGGATAACGCCTGTGGCAGTGATCCTGTAAGTGGGCTAGCAATGTCCTATGGCCTGGTGACACAGTGGTGATTACAGCACCACAGCCCCATTGACTGCCCACGGTTTGTGTGACTCTAGTGTCAGCAAGCCACCTGAGTGCCAGCTTTACAACGGTGGACACCATGGAGCGTGCACAGAGAAAGTGCAGCATTTATACACGACGGAGGAGTACCTGGCCACAAGGAAGAACAAATAACATCATTTGCAGGAAAACAGAGTTGGAGATCATCATGTCCAGAGAAACAAGCCAGGCTCAGAAGATAAACACCGTGTTTTCTCTCATACGTGAAATTTAGATTTATAAAGGAAAGATGTGAAGGTACAAGGGGTCACTGCGTGAAAAGATGAAGGGGAGAGAGAAAGAGGGGGGAGGAAGGGGAGGGAAAAGAATCATTCGTGAATACCAGCAGAGCACATTATATCCGAGTGTGCCGATGGCATCATCAGAAACCCGTCATTTTGTATTATTAGCATAAGCTAATAAAAAGCTTGATGTTACATATACAACTATATATAATTTATAACACTGAATATTGTGTAATACACACACACATGGACTAATTTATAACACTGAATATTGTGTAATACACACACACATACAATGTGCACGCATGTTGTATGATTCAATGTCTTGCATTCTTACTACGTATCTGTCCTTCCACCATGCTGGTCATGGAGAACTCAGGTCAGCAGGCTTGCTAGTAGACACCTTCCCTTACTGAGGCGTCTCCCCAGTCCCACTGTCATTGTTTGGTGTGTACAGAATGGCTACTATGCCTGGCTGCCCACGCCTCTCTGGCAGAAGCCTCAGACATCTATCCCTTGGCTGCATGGAGAAGCCACATGCAGCGATTGACCAGTGACCTCCCAGGCATTGGGACAGCACTCACAAGACCTGCACAAGCTCACACCAGACAAAGGAGCGGGGTGGGGTCTCAAGGTGTCCCCCACCACCACCCCCCAGCTGAGGAGAAATTGGTCACTGAGTGTTTCTGGGAAAGGAAGAAGTCAGTTTTCCTTAAAGGCATGGCCCCTGATAGGTCCAGCACAATCCAAGATAAGGTCACACATTCAAGAGCATTTGGACAGATTTTGTTTTTTAAAATGAGGACACAGAGTTGGCAGGATAGGGAGGATCTTGGAGGAGTCCGTGGAAAATGAATATGATCAAAATACATTGTATGAAATTCTCAAAAAAAAAAAAAAACTAATTAAAAAGAAACAGATTTGTCACAGTAAATTACCAAACGCAGGTATAATTAATCAAAGGCACGGCACCAGCTGCCTCGAACCAGTTTCTCTGCCTTTTGACTAGATGGGAAATGACTGTAGAAGAGATTTAATTGTGACAACTAATTAATCTGGGGTTGTTTTCTAGCTTTGTCCTTAACTAAAACAAGCATGCAATGTGCCTCTGCCCAAGTAGCAACTGTCATACCGACAAGAGGATAATTCCTGCAATTTGGGGACGTTGTACAAACAAGTCGCAGTGACTGCTGAACCTCGGCTGATGTTCAAACACACTTCATCAGACTGATCAAAACAGCAAATCAAGCCACCACTTAAAGGAAATCAGATCAAACAGCGGCACTCGTTGGAATATTCATTCACTTTGAAGAACACTTGGGAAGATAGCTTTTAATCAGTTCTAGGACACTCTAACCTCTGGGGTGCTGGGTGAGTGTTGTTGCCATTCTGCATGCATGAGACCACTGCGTTTGCTCATAAGATGCAACATCCATTTACTGCATAGGTTTGCCCAACGATCAAATGCAAGGTGTGATCCTCCACCAAGTACAGACAGCAGACCTGGTCCTCCTTGTCATTTTAATCAAGAACAATCATTGGTCTCCATTTAGAAGCATGATTAGTCTGTCACCTGAGAGTCTCAGGGGAGCAGGGGAAACACGACGTGCCCAGAATTCCCTAAGAGTGAAGCCCAGGGGCTGGGGAGAAAGCTTAGTGTTGCTTGTTGGGCAAGCATGAAGCTCTGAGGTCACATCCCCAACACCCACATAGAAATCAAGGCATGATAGGACTATACCTGTGATCCCAGCACTGGGGAGGCAATGACAGGGGGTTCCTAGGACTTGCTGGCCAGTCAGCCTAACCAAGTCAGCAGGCTCAGGCTCAGGCTCAGGCTCAGTGAGAGACCCTACTTCTAAATTTAAGGTGGAGAGGGATAAGAAAACACTTGATGTTGACCCCATTGTTAACCAATGGCCTACACACACACACACACACACACACACACACACACACAAACTCACACATACCCTCTCACATTTACATACAACACACACACCGTACATTCCGTATACCGGTGGTGTGTGGAAGGCATTCCACACATTCCGCACATTCACACACTCTCTCTCACACACACACAAACTCACACACACTCACATACACACACGTACACACACTCTCTTACATACACATCATACTCTCACACATCACACATACACACAACAGTGAGAATTTGTGACAAGGAACCAGACTTGGCCAACATTTTTATGAGCAAATAAATATTAAGCAACATTGTAGAAAATAATCATGGTGATTATAACAAAAGTAAAATGAAACTTTGTTCCAGATCCCAGATGATATAAAGTGTCAGCTTCTTCTTACTCGACTCCTAAGTTGAAAATTAACTATTTAAAAAAAAAAAATTTTTTTTTTTACTCCAAGGATTAATAAACTACAGGCTATGGTCAAAAGCTAAGCTAAGTTCACTCTCTGATTTTAAATAAAGCTTTATTGAAGCAGATGTGTGCAATCACTCATCGGCAGCTGCTTTTCTGAGAGAATGCCACTGTGGAGTGATGGAAATATGACTGTCTGGCCAAAAGAGCCTGAACTACCCATCTCCTAGCTCGGTAGAGAAGTTTGCCAACATCTAGACTAGAGATCAGGGGCCCAGAAAAGAAGGCAGAAGCGTCTAATTACAAACCAGCTTTATTTCTGTAAAAGAAATAGAAATAGATACTTGACAATATTAAGGCATCAGCTTGCATAACTACAAACATCTGTATGCTTAAAGCCTGTGAGCAGATCCACCCAGAAAGAGACTCAGGATTCTCAAAAGACATTTCTCTTCCCGCTTTGCTCTTACACAGCATTGCCGGAGCCCCGCCCTATGATCTGTCTGCAGCCCCGCCCCTGTGATCTGTCTGCAGCCCCTCCAAGGCCTGTGTTTGTAGTTTGCACTTAGGTTCCATCATGCCCTGGGGCTGTGGTATGAGGCTTTATCTGGATCTCCACACCCTCCCTAACTTCTCCAAGCTGCCATCTTTTCTGCCACTCACGGGGTCTCAGCTCAGCAGGCTCCAACTCTAGTTGCATTCTGTGCCTGGGGTTTTGGCCATCAGCCTAGAAATACCAGTGCTATCGTCCCTGGCCTGTCCTTGGCTTCTCTCGGTATCTTAGCACAGATGTCTCAGAGGGCTGCTACGGCACCTTGAGGGTCACGCTCAAAAAAACGGATGCATCTGAAGCACTCTTTAAGTTAAAATTTAAAAGGAATGAACTCATGAACATTCAAACACTTGCAGATGAGGCCTCCAGTGCCCACCCTGCAGGAGCAAGGCAGCCATCAGCACCAACAGATAGGTGATGGAGATGAAAATGAAATGCAGTTAATTGGTGAGATGCAGGGCTGTCGGGTCCTCTTGCAGACTGGTCACAGACTGGAGGCATTAACGAAGTAGATTCTGTGTGCCTAATGGGAACAGAGGCACGTGTGCTTCCAGTTGCACTGCTCTCATTGGCTATACTGGTGAAAGTCATCTCCTTGGGCTTTGTGTTTTGTTTGGTTTGGTTGAGACAAAGCTTCACTCTGTAGCCCACTCTTGCCTTGAACTCACAGAAATCCTCCTGACTCAGACTCCCACATATGAAGGTTACAGGCAAGTCAATTACAACACCCACTATCAAAAACTATTATTGCAAGCTTAAATTTCTCTAGCAGTCACGGCATTTGCAGCCCATCTACAAGCCCTGCCTCTATTGATTTGTGATTTTCACATCGTTCCTTTATCTTTAGCCTTTTTTACCCAGCCAGGCAATTATATACAGCAGTAAAATTAAAACCCGAGTTTGCTACAATGAGGCCTGATAGATAGTACTCCTTTGTGTTGTGAGACTTTTTCTCTGAAGACAGGTCATACCCTTCTCTGCTCAATATAGAATGGGAAACCACAACAGATCAGATGAACGATTGAACCAAAGTCCAACTTAGTGAACCAATGAATTTATTGGGGTTAGTTATGGCACTATGGCTGAGGGGTTACTTATAGCAGTGTGCTTGTTTGAATGAGAATGGCTCCCACAGACTCCTATGTTTGAATATTTGGTCTACAACTGGTGGACCTATTTGGGAAGAATTAGGAGGTGTGGTCTTGTTGAAGGAAGTGTGTCTCGAGGGAGATGGGGGGCTCTGCTCACACCATTCCCAGTGTACTCTCTCTGCCTCCTGCTTGCAGATTAAGAGGTGAGCTCTCAGCAGCTCCTGCTGCCAGGCCTTTACTCAGACACGGGTACTTTTATCCTCTGAAACCATAAGCTCAATTAAACGTTTTCTTCTTTAAAGCTGCCTTGATCATAGGGTTTAATCACAGCAATAGAAAAGTAGCTAAGGCAGGCAGGGATGGCTGAAGATCAGGTGCACCACTGCAGGGCCCACCCAACACAGGTGAAGGCTTACAAAGGCTAGGACCCTGAAACTCTCTGAAGGACTGGCAAGCATCGTGTGAGTCTGAGAGCCTCCTCTCCACAGACCCTTTCCCACAGCAGACATTTTGAGAAGGGGCCCTGATGAGTCTCCTAGGTTTTGGCTTTCTCAGATAGGGGAGTCTGTGGACTTCCTGAATCTTATGAGTCTCTGCCCACCTTCCCAGCAGGAGCATTGCAATTTGGAGGAAGTTCACATATAACACATATAACTCTTCCCTTTGCCCCCCAATAACTACTATAACTGACGAACAGGTAAAAATGGAACTCTGAGATTCATGTTTTTCAGAAAACAGGAGATATCAGACACTCAACTCTGTGTGAATTGAGACCACAGGGTTCCAAATGCCCGGAATGAAAGCTTTGACCCATCTAGAAATATCTACTATGTTGGGACTGGACCTCTTGTGTTTCCTGTAATCCATATTGCATATCTGTCCCGACTATGGGAACCTTATATGAACATCGCCTTCTCAGTTACTCTAAACCTCACTCTTATTGCAGGCTGGGTAACAAAAGGCAGAACCCATGTGCACAGAAAATGTGTTCGACCAACCTCCTAACTCGGTGACCTTCATCCTTCCTAACACTGCGACCCTTTAATACCGTTTCTTCATGTTGTGGTCACCTCCCAACCAAAAAATTATTTTTGTTGCTACTTCATAACTGTAACTTTGCTACTGTTATGAATCATAATGTAACCCAATGCTCTGGGGAGACCCCTATGAAAGGTCATTCAATCCCCAAAGGTGTTATGACCCACAGGTTGAGAACCACTACACTAACCCCTTACCAAAGAGGTCACAGGTGAATCTCCATTCCCCTCTGTCTGCCATTTTGTTTTGGCAGTGGTGATGGTGACTTGGTGGTCATCTTTATTCATATAACATGGTATGTATGGTAGAATGAGTCAAATCCCCTTCCCAGGAGAGTGCTCAGTCCTACCCAGGGTGACTGGTAACACACTGAAAACTATGGTCTCATCGGGCTAATGTCAGCACTTCCTGACAGAGCTGTATGTCCAGTGTTGCAGGCCAATTGCTCTGCACAGGCTCCCCAGGCTCCTAGAGACCCTGGCTAGCCAGGCCCCAGAGACCTATGCACTGTTGGCCACCTCCATACTGCCAGGATAAAATTCCTGACAGGAGCAACCTAAGCAAAGAAGGCTCTCTTCGGGCTCACAATAGAAGAATACCGCCCATCCTGAGAGGGAAGGCTGGGCAGCAAAAGCCTGAGGTGGCTTCCATGGGCAGGAAACAGAGAGAGGCAGGAAGCATGCTGGGATCAGTTAGACTCTTTAGACACACCCTCAGAAACAAACTCAGAGGCAGGTCTCCGTGATGATTCTAAATCTAAATCAAACTGACAATGAAGATCAACCAGCCCAGGGACCATGCTAAGTGCCTTCTATCTGGATGTTTGAATGTCATGTCCCTATTGTGAGACACCTTCCCAGGCACCCATGTATTATGCCCTTTGTAGTCACAGGGGCTCTCTGTGGTCCTTTCGATCACTGTTCTCTTTCCATAGATACAAAAACTGAGACCCAGGAAAGCTTGCATGCCCCCTATCATAAGACTGGCAATTGACAAATATCATGGACATTAAAATCCACAGATCCTCAGCTCTTGACCAGCATCCATTTTCATCTTCCAGGCGCCGGGGCAGAGACACGTGCAGGGCCGAAGGTGGATGCTCCAAGCAGCACCCACAATGGAGGTGATGGTCCGAACACCAGATGAATTGGAAGTTAAAGCAGGGTGCTTGGCTGTGTGTCAGCAGGGCAGGTCCACTGGAGACTTAGGAGCTGGGTGGCATTGTATGAGTTTCCTGCTTCAAAAGATTAATGTGATGGGAAGGATTGAAGAGGCCAAACAGAAAGAGAGCATTTCAGGATTCTCTATTAAAATAATCCAAGCATGACGAGATAAGGGCCTCAACCTGCTGAGAGCAAGCGAGAGGGCGAGCAAGAGAGGGAGATGGAGCTGGGGTTGAGATTCTTTGAGGGAATGCCTCCTTCCCTCAGTTTCTCGGTCCTGTCCTTTATGTGGTAGGTCTGTATTTTGCCTCTAACAGTGAGCCCAGGTTTTCCTTCCCCCTCTCAGAAGCAGTTCCTCTCTAAGCCCCTCCCCTATCTCCCGGCTTGTGCTCAGCACTGGCTTCCAGGACAGCCCTATATTCTACTGCCTGAAAAAAATGCTCTCAACGGATCCCAAGCAGAAGTGAGCTGGCGCGTCAGAGCAGAAAGCATTAAGGTTAATCACCTAATAATTTACTACAGTGAGTGCATCTGGAGACATTTTGATTCCCACTAATTGTGCATCAGGCAAAGTAAACAACACTTTGTCCATATTCCAGCTGTGTTAGCATGTCAAGGCGAGCCTCTCTCTTGATGTATAAAGTCCCTGTCGCTCTCCCTGTGAGCATAAAGCCACTTGATGGGCCACTGGAAAAACCAACAGCTCTTCAGTCCCTGTGGATTGGTTTTGCAAAGATTTTCTCTTAATAGACCCATGAGCTGACCTCATCCCCGGGTGCCATTCAGAGAACTTGTGTGATAGACACTGATGGAATTACTCAGATGCTCCATCATCCTCAGAGCCTGAGGAGTAGCTGCGGACAGGATGCTGGAGCTGAGGTACAGTAGTCAGGGCCTCTTATAAGAGATGCCAAATCCAGGCACAAAGCCCAGATCATCCAGCAGCTAGCCAAGGGGAGCAAACAATAATCAGGCAAGACAGCCACCCGGCGTCTGACCTGGAACAATGGAAATGCCCTGAGAACCAAATCCAAAGCCACTCCCCGGCATCCTCCATCCCTGCCCAGTTGTCTCTACCACACCGCCTTCACTTCTCCCAGGCTCCGTAGTGATCCTGATGGGGCCTGATTTTTCCATCTCCAGCTTCAAGTATGAATGTTGGGGCCAGGCTTGGTCACCAAAAGCAATTTGTCCCTGGGCACAGGGCAAAGAAGTTAAAGACAGACACATTTCCCAAGCTAGACCAATCAGATTGATTATAATGCTCAACTCGAGTATTTTGTGTTAGCTTTCAGGGAAAGAGAGTTAATTCAGTTTAAGTTATCAAAAGAACTCAGTTCAAGCTTATAGAAAGTGGTTGACATATCACCATAGGAGGGAAGCGTATCACGACAGATGCCAAGCAGAAGAGCTGGCACCAAACCCTAAACTGGCTAAGGCTGAGTCCATAGGATAGTGTACAAGCTCTTGGATACAGCCATGCTTAAAGCCAGCAGGACTGAAACTTGCCTGCCCTTTGTTCTTGTAGAAGAGTAGGTGTGGTGTACGACCTTGCAACCAAGATTTTCTACCTGGTGGTTTTTGTAGAGCTTCAGCATGGTCTGTGGTACCTATCTGAAGGTACTGTATAATTACCATTGGTTATTTTTAATTGGTGTTCAACTACTACGATTATTAAAGACTCCAAAACTCAGTCCTATTCAGGCACCATGTTTAAGTTGTATTTTTATTTAAGTGTATCTCTGTGTATGAGTATGCAGGTACACTCAGGGGCCAGAAGAGGGGGTCAGATCTCCTGGAACTGGGATCACAGACTGTTCTGAGCCAGCCTACTTGGGTGCTGGGTACTGAACGCTGGTCCTCAATACATGCTTTTAACTGCTGAGCCATCTCTCTGGCCCCCTATACCATTTTATTTAGCAGATTAGCTAGAGATCTTGGACAAGGGAATCTATCTAATTCCTATTTTCTGCAAAGATTCAAAGCAATGCAATGTCTCTAACTCAGTGTCCATTTAAAAGGAGCAACCAGAACATGTAGAGTTGTCTGTAGCAGCCGCAGTCATGGAGGTGAGGGCAGAAGACCATGGCTGTCCAGCTCGGTGTCTGTGCTCAGGACTGTCTCTCTATGTTCTATTCTTAGCTGTCGCTAAGAATCTAATCCCCATGAAGACATGGACTCTGACAGTACAAAGTGCGGTGAATGGCCACTCCCACCCTCTGAAAGCTCATGTGTGTTGCTGGAGTCATGTAAAAACTTGTAAGTCGTGTGACTTCTAACTAGAAAGTACTACGCAGAGCCTTACATTCCAGACGGGATGGCTGAAGCTGGCTGGAACTGAGCAACTTAATAGAGCTCCATCCACCTGGGAAAGAAGAGAAGTCCCCGAACATAACCTGGGGACAGTCACCTGCCGGAGCATTTTGCCACCATTTGTTCTTGAGACAACTGTGTGACCTTGAGGAACATCTGGTCTCTCATCTGCAATGTTAGCAGGATAGCAGAGCCCACCTCACGAATGACAGATGGACTCAACAAGATAATGAATACAAGCTCTTCTTCACTACAGCCTGGCCCAATAGAAAATCTGGCAAAGGCTTGCTAGGATTGAACTTTTAATCCCAGCACTAAGGAGACTGAGGCAGGATGACCATGACTTTGAGGTAAGCCAGAACTATATAGTTTGGGAGCCTGTAACTGTGAAGAAGAAGAAAAGAAGAAGAGGAGGAGGAGAAGGAAGAGAAGAAGGGGAAGGGGAGAGGGAGAAGAAAGGGGGAAGGGGGAGGGAGAGAGAGAAGGGGAAGGAGAAAGAAGAAGGAGGGGAGAGAGGAGGAGGGAGGGGGAAAGAATGAATCTGTGCACAGAAATCTAAATCATCTGAGATGAAAAAAAGAAATCACAAAACAACCCATCATTCTCTTAGGAAGTTCATGTGGGACACAGGACAAACCTGAGAGATGGTCCAGGCAGCCCCGCTGTGGTGGGAAAAGATTAGGAAATCCATCAACACAGAATGACAAAGTAACTTACAGCAGGGAAACACAGACTGCTGCAAGAAATGGGGAAAGAGTGTCCCGCAGCTCAGTGATGCAGCCAGATCTGCGGGACACACTTTTAAGCAGAAAACCCAAGTGACAGCGACATGTGTAAAAGAGTACACAGCATATATTTCTCTGTCTCCTTCCACAAGCTACAAGAAAACCTTGTCCTTTTAAAATGTCTTGTGAGCGCTGGGGAGATGACTTAGTAGATAAAGTGCTTGCCTTGCAAACAGGAGGGCCAGCAGCGTTTGATCCCCAGAACGCACATAAAAAAGCCAATGTGGTAGCATGTGCTTATAATCACCGTGCTGAGGAGCTGAGGAAGCAGAGACTGGAGAACCCCTGGGCCGCTATGGCCAGCCAGCCTAGACTAATTGGTGACCCCACGTCCAAGTGAGAGAGGCCCCGTATCAGAAACACAAGCGGTGTGCTGGAAAGACGGCTCAGAGATTAAGAGGAAAAATCCAAGTTTGGTACCTAGTACCCACATCCAGGAACTTACAACTGCCTGCAACCCCAACTCCAGGGAGCCAAGACCTCTGGCCTCTGCAAGCTCCTGGACTAATGTGTTCAGAGCTACACAGAGACACAATTAAAAATGATTTTTAAAAATCTGGAAAGACAAAGTAGACGGCAACTGGGGAAAACCCTGCAGGCTGACCCCCATGCATGTGCATGGGAACAAGAAATTATCCGCATGAGCACACACACATGTGCTCGCGTGCACACATAGCCTTGTAAGTGCACACACAACACCTATGCTATAAGCACCAAGCTGAGTGTGGAGTAGAATCTTCAGCTTCACAAGTCTGCTATGATTTAATTTTTAACAATAAAACACTGGTCCTAAATTACTTATGAAATTAAAAATTAACAGCAAGGAAACTCTGGAGGTGACTAAGGGTGACCCCAGACTGTTTCCCGCTAAAAGAAACCTGTGTACTGGGCACAGTGCTATGTGTGATGGTTTGTATATGCTAGGCCCAGGGAGTGGCACTATTAGAAGGTGTGACCTTGTTGGAGTAGGAGTGTCACTGTGGGTATGGACCACATTCTAGGTGCCTGGAAGCCAATATTCTGCTAGCAGCCTTCAGATGAAGATGTAAAACTCTCAGCTCCTCCTGCACCACGCCTGCCTGGCTGCTGCCCTGCTCCCACCTTGATAATGGACTGAACCTCTGAACCTGTAAGCCAGCCCCAATTAAATGTTGTCCTTATAAGAGTTGCCTTGGTCATGGTGCCTGTTCACAGCAGTAAAACCCTAAGATACTACAGTAGACCACAATAAGGAGAAAAAGTAACCCAGCCACTGTCCACGGCGTAAAACAAATAGGAAGAAACAGGTTGATAGACTGAATTCTTGTTTGCTGATTTAATTTTTCATTGTTTTTAAAAAATCTTAACAGCATTTGGCTGGTGGTATCCCACACACAGTGCAATTATCTTTCCTCAAAACACCACTGCCCCATTGCACGTTTCCCACCTACCGTCCTCTACCCCTCACGCTCCCCCCGCCTCCTGGGGGGGAAAAAAAGGCCTGCCAGAATTGTTGTATCTTGTGGAGAAATTATCATCAACTGTCTTTTCTCTTCATGAAAAAAAGAAAAAGCCTTCACAATGAGACTGATGAGTGCTGTTGTTTTATGTGTAAGACCTTCACCCAGATGGAAGCTGCATTCCTCAGAAAACCCTTGAAGTGTGACCTTCATGGTAGAAACAGCCCGAATGAGGCAGCATGACATCTAACACATGGCCTGTCTGGGCCACGTGCACAGCTGTACATGGCCCCTGATCACCCACCCTACATGTGCCTGGGTGGCTCCACCCCCACAAGTCGCTGCTTTGTTTGTTTCAAAGTATAGTTCACTTTTTATAAATTTTTTTATGTGTCTGAGTGGTGTGTGCGTGTATGAACACATACATGTGCCCATGAGCTTGTCTGCTTGTGCATATGTAGAGGCCAGAGGTGAACCTCAGGTGTCTTGCTCTGCTATTATCCATATTTTTGAGACTGAGTCTATCACTGAGCCAGGAGTTCACCATCTTGGCTAGACTGGCTAGCTCCAGGCAGCCATGTGTCTTCATGTGTCACGGGCACCCACTGGCACAGCTGACATTTATGTGAGTTCTGGGACTCTGAATTCAGGTCCACAAACTTATTCAGAAAGCATTTCAGCCACTGAGCCATCTCTCCAGCAAACAGACCACTTATCTCATTCATCATTATGGATGTCCATCTCCTGCTGTCCACCCATTGCTCTGATCTGATCTCCCTCGAGTGTCCCCCTCAACCGCTCAGTCCCAGTGGTTTCTCTTTCTACTTTTATGTTATGTGATTACAACATATATACATATAATACATATTGAATTGTCTGAGCAAATAATGTGACATTGCCTCAGAGTCTGGCTAACTTCACTTACGTCATCTTCCTCTTCATCCCTGCTGCGAATTACATGAGGCCTCACACCTTTAACAAGCCCTGAATTCAGAGCCCCAAAGGGCTCAGATCTGCTTGCATCCACATGGGGGCTTTGGACCCACGCGGAGACCCTCAGGAGGAAAGTCTTCTGTCTCCTGGCTGGCCTTGCCCATTGCAGGGAGCTCCCATGCAGCCTCCTCACTGATAAAACCATCTCAGAGTGTTCCCAGAAACCTGTGACCTTTCTCTCCTGACCCTTCTCTTCTGTTTTCCCAAACTCAGTAAAGGACACTTGAATCCTAAAGGTGGCAGGTGGGAGCCACTTACATGGCTGCTGGCTCTCTGTTATTGCCTCAGTTCTTCTTCCTCACGGGCCCTTTTGATTGAATCATCAATATTTCTCCCTAATCCACCTCTTCCTGGATCCTCACTGCCCACACTGGTATCAGCCACCATGATATCAGCTCTCACTTGGTCGAGGGCAGGACTTCCCCCTCAATCTCTCCCTTCATCCTTGCCTTCTGTCTATGAAGTAACACATGCAGATGTTAATCCTTCCGTGGCTTCCTGATATACCCAGGTTAAAACACTCCATGCTGTACGAGTAGGACCCATGTGATTCCAACAGGAGTTCTCCCTCCCACGTCCCTGTCTCCCTTTTTCTTCTCCCCCTGGAGTATTTGCAAACTTGACCCCTTCACTCCCATAGCATTCCTGACTTCCATGTTAGCCTTCCTTGGCTACCGCCTCTTAGTCAGGCCCCTTCTACTAGAGAAAAACCTTCAATGTCTTGGCAGCACACATCACAAACACAAAACCCCTCATTCAGGCATTTAGAGAATGTGGAAAGTTCTGGGTCTTGGTTATGACTGGTGACCTAATTGACCTCACCACCTGACACTTAGTTGACATGCAGATGCATTGTAGAGTAGAAACATATTTGTAGGGTATGGAGAAACGTATTTGTGAAATTCTGTGCTGACATTTAGCATTCTGATAGGAAGAGAGGAGTGCTCGGTAAATGGCATTGAATTAAACACTGTCCTCTTTGACCTTGAAGAACCCGCTTTATGAGAGAGGAAAATATATGGAGTAAACAAAGCAAATACCATAAGCCAGGGTGACTGCAGGCTAGTTTAACTATTAAATCATATCCTTTACATATGTTGGGTTTACCAGATGGACTTCTTAAGAGGTAGGGTTAGGATTGGTTAGGGTTAGGGTTAGGGTTATGGTTAGCGTTATGGTTAGGGCTAGGGTTAGGGTTAGGGTTATGGCTAGGTCAGCTTGGACTTAGTGTAAGACATGGCTCCTAGCCTCCAGGGTCATCCTGTGTGCCCCTGCCTCTGCTGACCCTGTCCCTGTCTCGATTTACTCTCCTTCAGGCCGCAGAGAGAGAAGTGGTCTTTCTCCTCAGATGAGAAAGCTACAGCTATCTCCACCTTTTATCCAAAGTGTTCTTCTTCCAGCTTGTCCTTGCAAACCTGGGTCAAGTTGAGATCATTAAATTCTTTCCCTAAGTAGTGACAAACAGACTTTGGGAGACAGCTGGCAACACCACTGCCACCACCACCAAACCTCAGAAATCTTAAGGGCCAGAGGCAAACAGATGTTGTCCCCCTTTCCACCTTTTTTATCAAGGCCAGTAAGTGGTAAAAGACTTCAGGCTTATTTGACAGATGCATCCTAATGCAAATTAACAGGAAGGGGGAGGGGGAAGCAGACCACAGAAGAAGTAAAACAAAAAAATACAACTGCTTAGCTTCTCCAATTTCCCCATCATAAAATCAGGTTCTGCATACAGGTAATGAAGGAAGCAATGTTCCAACATTCTGACCTCTTCAGAGTTCACAGCTGAAACATCTTTTTCATACTGGATCATCATGTGATTAATAAGTACACAAATTAAGAAACAGAGCATTCAAATGATTGAGGAAGTGAATTTGTGCCAGACAGAAAGCACTATTTTTGATGGGCTTGAAGGATGCCAAGGGCATGAGGTTGAGTTCGGTTACAGTTTAAAATCTCAATGTCTCTCCCATAGGCTCCTGTGCTTGAACAGTTGGGGATAGCTGGCAGCACTGTTTGGGAAGGTTGTTGAAGCTTAGGAGGTAGCCCCCCACTGGAGGATGTGGGTAGGTCTTGAAGTTTTATAACCTCACCCCACTTGCTGTTGCCTCTCTGTTTCTTGCCAGTAGATGCAATGTGACCAACATTCTTCCTGTCACTATCATATGCCTTCCCTAACCAAGGACCACATCTTCCCAGCATAATGAATGGTATTGTCTCAAGTTTAAGTCAAAATAAACCCCTCCCCCTTTAAGTTGCTTCTTGATAGGTGTTTTGTCACAACAATCAGAAGACTAAGTAACCTTAGTAACTTTAGTAAGTAAACTTAGAAGACTAAGTCTGACCTTTCTACATAGGAAGACAGAGACTGGCTATTAGGAATGCTGTTTAAGAGGATGGGACTTGGGTGGCTCTGTGTACAACTACTCTGTTTTGATTAAGATGGTTTCCTTATTTAAGCCCATGAACATATCAGAAATTATAAAGGGCTAACTGGTCTACCTCCCCAACCACCTCTTGGCAGAACTGGTAGGGAAGAGGCAAGAAATGGATATAACCCAATTGAAGACACACACTGGAGCAGAACAAAGGGAGAAGGAGAGGAGGCTGAACTCAGAGAACAGATCGGTTGAAAGCCTAGAGTAAGGGGAAGGGGGAAGGGAAGACGCAGACACACTCAGGGTGTGATTTAATAAGACAGCTGTTTAGAATCAAGTGAAGCTAGATTTGTTTAGAAGATGCTGGAGATGAGTGAACCAGAATCTTCCACGTTTATGGCCGGTAAGCTGAAAGTGACGTCAGCAAGTCTGGAGGAAGTTGGAAGTCAGCAAGGAATCTGCTTCTCTACCTGCCACCTTTGAGGTCCCAAGAGGATATGCAGGTGGAAACTCCCAGGAGGTTACTGGAGATATAGGAACACATCCAAATGGGTGCCGGCCTGGGGGTGGTCGTTAAAATAGCCTTGGCTGGAATTCCCTTGAAATGCTGGCACCTCTGAAATGTAGATTATTCTCTCTCTCTCTCTCTCTCTCTCTCTCTCTCTCTCTCTCTCTCAGAAGGAACTGACCAAGAAGTTTATCACCCAGAGGCTCCTGTGCCTATCAAACAGCAATGAATGTAGAGCACCAGGAGAGCACCACCCTCTCCATACCAGCACACACACCCATAGTGCTATGGCTTTGGTGTCCGTGTGTCCATTTGTCCACAGTTTGTAAACCCAAACTTAATTCGTAAAGCAAAATATTACTGTGGATAAATGTGAATAGAACCACTAATTATGAACAGAGAATAATGGTAAAAATGGAACTCACAGGTAAAGATAGTGAATGGATCTGACTAGGAGCTGCTGCAGTAGACAGTGGTCATTTTAACAATATTTGACTTGTGCAAAAATCCTTTGCTTTGGGCTCCTGCATTCCTCATCACCAACCCCCTCCCTCCCCGTGAGGAATCCCCTCTAGTTATGTTTTCAAATGCAGCCACACCCAATCATATCCATATTCTCATGAGCCTCCTGTGCTAGGCCATTCCTGGGCCTCATCATCCCAGGTCTGGGTCCCAGACAAACCAGGGTGAGCCCTTATGGCACAAGGCCTGCTGATGTTGTTCAAGCAGTTGCTGCCAAACCTGGGCCTTTTAGTAGCTCTGATGGCCCGTCATGAATGCCTTTGTAGCATCCAAGGCTTCCTTGACCCAGCCAGCATCTATCTGTATGAGGACCAGCATCGCCCCTCACCACTCTGGGTACCATTCTAATGACTTCATGAGACTCCCTGCTGCTCTGAAGCTGGGTCTTCTAAACCAAGGACTTCAAGGCTGCTTCTGCTAAAGGCACCCACTGACTCTCATGTGGGCTGGCAGCTGCAGCAGATGCCTGGTGGGTAACTGAAAGCAGGCGAATGCTTAGCTTGTCTGTCTCTGTTTGTAGCTGCCTTTGCTGAGCTGG
This sequence comes from Mus caroli, assembly GCF_978045245.1. NCBI lineage: Eukaryota > Metazoa > Chordata > Mammalia > Rodentia > Muridae > Mus > Mus caroli. The sequence goes on along the minus strand of NW_028227257.1, from coordinate 7,491,389 downwards.
GCCGTTCTGTCATGCGGTGACCACAGTTTCCAGGAACATTAGGCCCTACAGATAAATTGTCTTACGATGAGAGTGAAACCTGCCACCCCTCCACCCTGAGCACTCTAGGTAACAACCAGCGACTTCTGTCAGGGATATGCAACTCCCCACCCACAAGCAATCCTGAGGCAATGACCAGCATGGCCCACAGTCAAGAACTTGTTAACTCTTCCTGATGCTTGGCCTCAGTCCTCACTCCCCACTACGGAACCTCAGAATCCAATGATAGCATCCCCTCAAGCAAGTGCTAAGGATGTTGGATTCTTTCCTTGTCTGCCTGGTACAACCATACTTGATGAAGTTCCCATCCAATTTCCACCACGGCCTTTTCAGTTTCAGTTTGGGGGTGAGTGGGACTCCCACTAACTAATAATCCCACAATTCTTCTAGCCCTTCACCTCTTCTCCCCGATGCCCTCGTTTCCATTGAAATGCCTCACGCCCACCTTCCCTCTCTTCTGGAAGGCGACACAGCTTTCCACATTTGCATCGTCTAGCTTCTCACCTCCTCCACAGCCGTCTATAAAGAACTGAGCTTTTTCCGCTGTATGAGTTAGCTTTTTAAGCAACAGATAATGTCCTAACTACTCTCCATGCATGGACACCTTTAATTCCTGTGTGTGCAGGTATGTATTTATGTGTGTCTTTGACATGGGGATGTTGGAGGACAACCTCAGGTACCTATCCTTCCTCAGGAGTCTTTCTCCTTGTTTTAAGGAGATAGAACCTCTCATCATCCTGTAGCTTATGGAGTAGGCTGGGCTGACTGACCAGGAACTTCCCTTGCTGCCCCGCAAGCATGGGACTGGGAGTGTATAACACTAGGACATGTTCAACTCTTTTACACGGATCTTTTTTTTAAGACCCGATTCAACCTCTTACGGTTGGATGGCAAAACTTCACTGGTTCCACTCTCTCCAGCCCCAGCAATCTTCATCCCCACAAACATTTACTACAGGTGCTGTTGTTTCCCTTGCTTAACAGAGGACACTAAAGCTTACCAAAGCTGCAAGGCAAGTGGAAGTCAGATCTAGTACACTCGGAAGGGTTGGGTTTTGCTGAAAAAGTTCCCCAACAACAACTTAAATACTCACTGCTGTTCATGAGTCCAGAGCCGGTTTCTTTCTGCCCACTGCATAGCACGCAGCTTCTGTTGTCCAGTTTAATGCCTAGTACAAGACAGCTGCGTGGGCTCAGACCCTCACATCTGTATTGCAAGGAGCATGGAGGAGGGAGGAGAAAATGGAAAGGTAAAAACGGTCTCCTCCTATCCTGAAGAGTAGTAAGCCCTTAAAGGAACGTCTGGAAGGTTCTCACAAAGCTCCACTCCCTCGCCTCATTAACTGATGGAGCCATAACTACCAGGAACTAAAGGGGAAATGAAGTTTCCCCATCCCAGGGTAGCAAATTAATCCAGCTCGTGCAGTAAGGAAACAGAGAGCACAGTTCTTTAATGGTCCTTGTACTGGCTGGTTTTGTGTGTCAACTTGACACAGGCTGGAGTTATCACAGAGAAAGGAGCTTCAGTTGAGGAAATGCCTCCATGAGATCCAGCTGTAAGGCATTTTCTCAATTAGTGATCATGGGGGAAAGGCCCCTTGTGGGTGGGACCTTCTCTGGGCTGGTAGTCCTGGTTCTATAAGAGAGCAAGCCAGGGGAAGCAAGCCAGTAAGGAACATCCCTCCATGACTTCTGCATCAGCTCCTGCTTCCTGACCTGCTTGAGTTCCAGTCCTGCATCCTTTGGTGATGAACAGCAATATGGAAGTGTAAGCTGAATAAACCCTTTCCTCCCCATCTTGCTTCTTGGTCATGATGTTTGTGCAGGAATAGAAACCCTGACTAAGACAGTCCTCTTTCAACCTTCCATCCTGGATGGAAAGGGCAGCTCAATCGCCCTCCTAGAGCAGGTAATTGGCACCAATTTCTTCTACTTTTTGTATGGTTGCTTTTATTTTTGAGACAGAGCTTCATACAAAACAGGATAGCCTCAGACTCACAACGCAGCCAAGAATGGCCCTGAACTTCCTATCCTCCTGCCTCTACCTCCGGAATGCTGGGGTTACAATCACCATACTACCATGTACCATTTCTGTGGTGAGGGAGACCAAACGCAGGGCTTCACCCACAGGAGGCAAGCACTCTACCAACTGAGCTAGCTACCTCCAGGCACAGACATCGGCTCTAACTCCAGTTCAACTGCTCCAGCGCTTCCCACGTTCCCACACTTCAATCCAGCAGGGACCAAATACCCATGTGAGTACTGCCAACGTCCCCAGCTTGCTTTTTTTTCATTCTTCCCTGTTCTGTCTGCTGAGCAGAGCAATGCCTTTGCCATCCTGTCATCTAACAATCTGAAACATTCCTGCTCAATTTCTACGTAAAAGCTCAGCTTTCCAGTTCTTCAGATACTCCTTAGGAAGAACTAGCCTTGGCTAAAAGAACCCAGCCCTCCCTCCCACCCTCTGCCCTCATCCCTTTGCACTGAGCTGAGCTCTGAGGAGCTGGGGCACAGTGACTCCGACTCTAGCACCATAGTGGCTTCTGTATAGCAGGTGTGTCTTGTGTTGGCCCAGTCACCCACGCAAAGCACCATGACAGCAGATTGTGTGTGGTTATTAGGTCTGTGCGTCCACCCCCTGGGGAGGTTCTGAACCATATCACTCTGACCATCTTTTCAGCTTCCCATTGGCTGACGTCTGGCAGAAGCTTAGTGATGTATTTTGCCAAGAAAAGGCCCTTCTACTTCACCACCAGTTGTTAGGCCCCGATTACATACTGAAAAAGTATAACATAAAAACAAAATTCTAGGTCTTTAGGCCCAGGCTTGAGAATGTGGCCTCTGTGACTCAATGCTCCAAGGTATGCTAATCATAAAACAGATAGCGACATTCCTCCACCCACCCGCTTCCTGGGTTCAGTGCTCGTTCAAAAGAAAGGTAACCCTGGCTGTTGCTGGAACCCGCTATGCAAATGTGCTATTGTTAGGGGCTCTTAGAAACTGTCTTGAGAGATAACCTGCACAATTACCAGGTATTCCTTGTGACTTTTGTGACTTTGTACTTCCTTGTGACTCTTAACTGGTATCTTTGGTATTTTCCAACAATGCCCTCCCCACTTCCTTGAGTTGTGGTTTCTTCCTTTAAATACCCCCTTACTCAGCTACTCGGGGCGCCACGGTCCTCTACCCCTGCGTGGTGTATGACTGTGGGCCCAAAAGCGCTCTTGAATTAAAAGTCCTCTTGCAGTTTGCAGCAAGACCATTTCTCCTGAGTGATTTGGGGTGTCACCTATCCTCAGTCAGAATGTGGGGGAGTCCTCACGTTGTGGGTCTTTCAATACCAGCTGCCAGGCCTGTTTGAATCACGAAGACATGGAAGACATAACACTTAATTCATTCGGTGCCCTTGGGCCCACCAAACCTTTACTTCACCAACCTGTTAAACTTTTCCGTTCAGAGGGCCACCATCCATGAGTATGCTCTCACCCTCTCAACAAAAGAAAATGGAGGGTAAAGTGAACTTTTCTCATGATTTCTTTGTGCTTCATACAGGAGAGTACAGCTCAGGTCACTTGGAGAGCAGGATGACCAGAAGCCAGCACTCAACCCATGTCCCCCAAAAGGGCCCAGTGTGAAAGGGCCCAACTCAGTGTGACTCCCAAAAGGTGAGTAGTTTAGCACCATCTCCTGAACAGAAAAGTTACTTTCCTGACCGATCTCCAGAGGCATCCTACAGACGGGATTTGTTCTTTGTTGGAACTCTTGGGTGTGTTTAGGGGAGATGTCTTATCAAGTGTGCTTACAACAAAAGTCTCTCTCCAAACCTGGGATGGCCCTTCACATGATAAAAGCAATTCCACCTGTGGAAGGAGGTGGGCAGGGAAGTAGCCACCCAAGAAGCAAAAACAAGAGTGAGGACAGGGTGGAGGGCTCTGGGGACAGCAGTCTTGACCCTTCTCTTAACTGACTGTGCTGCGCTGCTGCGCTGAGCTGGGCAGCTCTACAGCTTTCTTTGAGCTGCCTCTTTTAATCCTAAAGTGTAAAATAGGACCCCTGCTGTGAGGAGGGGGCCTTGGGACACACAGTTGCCTTTTTGTCTGTTTTTACTGTTTTATAATTAGCGAACAAAGAATCAGGTTTCACTGAGCCATTTCTGTTGGTTTTGATCTCCCTTCTCTGTCTCCCCAAAGCCTTGCCTCCAACCCCTGTGCACGTCCACCCCACCCCCACCCCCTTCCAGGGCACAGGAACTCACCATCTTCTCTCTCTTCTCAGCCTACCAGCCCCCAGCTCCCTACCCACCCCACCCACTCCTGCTCATGGTCTGCATTCCTTTCCAGTTCTGTGACTTACAGCCACAGGCACACATGCATAATCATAGAAACTAGGTTCCAAGATTGAGACCTAGTATTTGTTTTTCTGGCCTGGATTACCTCTTTTAATATAATAATTCCCAGATCTACACATTTTTTCCCAAAAATGTTATAATCAAAAGGCAAAATAAGGAGGAAACAGAGAAGGAGGAGGAGGAAGGAGGGGGCTAGCAAACCCACACACCTGCCAAACCACTGCCTTCCCTCAGGAATTAGGTTAAAGACAGGCAGTGGTTTGGCAGGTGTGTGGGTTTGCTAGCCCCCTCCTTCCTCCTCCTTGTTTATATGTTGTTTGTAATCCCCACGCCAGGGACGTGGAGAGACCCCCAGATGCTTGGGGCTTAATAGTCAGCCAGTCTATGCTAATAGGTGAACTGCAGACCAGGCCAGTGACAGACTTTGTCTTAAAAGTCAGCCAAGGTAGACAGAGCCTGAGGTTAGGCCCTGGCATAGGTTTGCACAACACACACACACACACACATATGGCCACACCCATTGGAAAATATCCCCTAGGCCAAATTAGCTGAACCTGCTGAAATCCTCAGTTAGGACTCAAACTCCTCACCGGGATATTCAATGCTGATGTGCCTCCTCCTGCTGACTGTGCACACAGCACAGGCGCATTGCCCCCTGTGGGGTCAGAGGCTGCCATGCCCTACATAAACGGGGACAATGCTAACAAAGGCAGGTCAGGCCCAGCCCATGCTCACCAATAGCGGCTGATTTATGAGAGGAAAACTAAAACAACTGCCTCCCAGAGACAGCCCTTGCAACCCACCAGATCCACAATTAGAGCTGAACTGTGCAATCTTTGCATTTAAAGGGAAATCAATGGCATCGATCGGATCAAATAAGAGCAGCCACATATGAACGCATGACACTTCTGAAGGCTGCAAAACGCTGTTTTGAAATAAAACATTAAGAATAAAATCAGTGTGGGTGTCTTGGAGCCATAGACAAGGGGAGGGGGTACCCAGCAGGGAAGCTTGGGACTTCTGACTTCTGTCAGACAAGGGGTGCAATTGCTGTGGGTGAGCTCTTGGCTGGTGACCCAGGTTTGTCTAAGCCCTCAGCAGCCGACATTTGTCGGTGGATTTTATTTAACAGTAAGGACTTCAATGGTTTTCTTACCCTCTTTCCTGGGGTTCCACACAGCAGTCAATTAAATTAGCCCCAAACTTGAAAAGACACCAAAGTAATCAGTTTATGAGGATTTAGATCACAGGGGCTCCAAGGCTGGTGGGACCAGGCACTCCAGTCTGCAGTCACTGGGCTCTGGAATTACATCCTGCTTCCTCCGAAGGAAACTTGTGGCCAGCCGGGCCGGCGGGGACTGCATGTTATCGTCGGCTTTAGGGGTGTCCTTCTCAGCCAGCTCCATCCACACTTCAGCCTCAGGGGTGTGAGTCTCTGGGAAGCTATTGCTAAGACTGTAGGGTTGTCCCAACTCCCCAACACCAATAGACATGATAAAGCGTGCTCCTTTATGGGAGTCACAAGGAATCATGCAAACACAATGGCAGGAAAGCCGAGCTGAAAAGGTGACATGAAGAGTTGACTTCTCAATCGAACAAACAAAAACCTTTTTTTTAAAAGTAGTTTTAAAAGTAGTGAGGCCTGGGGTGAGGCTCAGTGTGTAAAGTGCCTGTCCCTCATTGTGTGATTCCCAACCCTGCAGGGATCAGATGTGGTGGTTGGTGCACAGCTATAGTCCCAGGACTTGAGAGTGGAGGCAGGAGGATCAGAAGTTCAAGGTCATTCTTGGCTGCATTGTGACTTTGAGGCCATCCTGAAACACAAAAGACACTGTTTAAAAAAATAATGCGAATAAGAAGCAATGCATGAAGCCTTCATATTTGGAAAAGTTGACCAGGCCAGGCATTAAAAAACTGCTTGGGAAATATTTATTGTCAAGCAATGATGCTCTCTTCAAACTTCGACTTAAGAGGAAGCCCTTGGGAAGCCTCCGAGGGGACGAGGTTTTCCCACACAAGCCTCCGAGGTAGAGTTTCAGGGTTATCTAAGTTACATGGAGGTGCGGGCTTTTATGTTGCTTCGATGGTAATGAAATAAGCCGAGACATTTCCATCCCTTTATTAGCGTTTCCATTAAATCTGATGCATGGTGAAGAGCATGGCCTTGAAAGAAGAATTGAGGACGAGCTAGCTGCAGCCAATTTTCATATCTCTAAACGAAAGTGAAGTGGGATGAACACCGTAATGCAGCGAATAAATCCCAGGATCCCGGCGAATTTATCTCAAGAGCTGAATCGCAGAGCTACAAATAAGTAGCTAAACTAAATAAGGAGGGGGAAAAAAAGAGGCCATAAAAGCCAAGAGCCGCAGCTTTGGATTTGTGGTCGGGGTGTACAGGTGTGTGTGCACACCTGTGGAGGCCAGAGGTCAGCCTTGGGGGCCATTCCCAAGGACTGCCCTGTCTGGGCTGAGACAGATTCTTTTGCTGAACCTAGAGCACACAGTTTCAGCTAGGTTGGGGTGTCAGGTGAGCCCCAGGGATCTGCCTGTCCCTGCCTTGGAGCCCCTGGAATCACGCTCAGCTTTTTACCTAAAGATCACCCTCCTGTCCTCTTGCTGAACACCGCACTAGCGGAGCCATCTCCCCAGCCACATAGTGTTGTTGTTAACAAATAAAGTCATTAATTGATTCAAATGATACTTGGAAGCACCTACTGTGTGTGAGACGCCACTCGATGTGCTGCAGAGAACAAAACAGACAGAAAGCCTGTTGCTGTCTGTCTGACATTCTGCTCGAAATGTAACAGGCATGTAACAGAGCTGCAAGGGTTCTGGAAGCCCCTGTCTTCTGTGATGGTCCCCTTCTCTGCTACACGGACCCTGCAGAGGCTGGTCCTCAGCCTCGCCCCATCACTAAAACAGCAGGAAGGGTAGAGGACAGCTGGGTACCAACCTCCTTCCCCACACCTGTGCAGATGGCAGAGCTGGTACAGTCATTCCTGACTCCACAGAGGTTACACCTGTCAGGAAAGCCTGGGGAGGAGAGAAGGAGAGGTTGACAATAGGGTAGAAGCTGATTGTCTTTATTGATACCTCAGAGAAAGAAGAGAGAAAGAATTGCAAGTGAAAACAGGCATTCGGGTTTGTTTTCTGTTGCTTCAATAAATATAGCATGGCCAAACTTGGAAAGTGTCTGTTTGGCTTACAGGTTCCAGTTTATCATTCAGGGACCCCAAGGCAGAAAGCTGGGTGCTGAATCTGAAGCAGAGGCCATGGGGGAGTGCTACTTCCTGGTTTCATTTCCATGGCTTGTTGACTCTGCTTTGCTATACAGCCCAGGACCACCTACGTAGGGATAGTACTGCCCAGAGTGGGCTGGGCTCTCCCACATCAATCACTAATCAATAACATGTCCCGTAGACATGCCCACAAGCCAATCTGGTAGGGTCAGGTCCTCATCTGGGGTTCCTTCTTCCCAGGTGATTCTAGTTTGTGTCAAGTTGACAAGACCTAATATCAAAGAAGTATGCCTAGGGATATCATCATAGAACTTAATGGGGGATCGTGGCTAAGGAAAGTGTCTAAGAGTGGGATATTGAACCAGGCTCCTTAGCTTTTAATACAGTAAATTGCAGGCAGAAATTTGCCTTAACATTCCCTGCCTCCCTAACTATCAAATTAAAATGTCAGTTCACCCTCTTCTAAGTGGCCTCTTGATGTTCTGCTCCTGTAGAGAGTGACAGAGATGTGTTGTTAATTGTTTGGGCCTGTGTGATTGGACTGGTCACTTACCTGACCCAGGGTCCACGAGCAACTTCTGTTCCTCTGCTCAGGGGGAGCACAGGAGTGTCAGGATGAAAACAAGACCAAGTCACCATTTCATGCTTGCCAAAGCACGAGCTGTTTCTATAGTCTTAGAAAAAAATTAAGGAGTAGCACTCAGCCAGGTTCACAGAATTAAATTTATTTGACTTGTAAATGCTCCCTTGAAGTGATTGACAACTATGGAAATGACCAGGCAAATGTTATGCAAATCTCAGTCAGGGCTTCTCTTCCAAAATGAAAGTTACATAATGTGTACTGAATAGGATAAAGATGTTTGATGACCAAAAAAAGCAAAACACAAAACACAACACAACAAGAAACGGAAGATAATGGAGACCAGTATCTTTGTAGTGTTAAGGGATATAAAGTCAGGCTCCTCATTGCCCCTGAGATCTGGGGTGTGCTATGGGTGGTATAGAACCCACTGGAAAGCAATGGTGTTAGATCCCAGAGACAGAGACTGAGTGAGGTCTGTCTGCTTATCACCAACTACTTAATCAACCAACGACTCCCACTTGTTTGGATTTCTTCTGGCTCCCAAGAACAGTGGATCTCAATGGAAACATCTGGATCTGTGACTCTGGGATGAGTTCTGTTAGGACCAACTAACCTGGCCTCCACTCTGGGTTTCTGTCCTGTACTCTTGAATGATATGAATCCCCTGAAGAGTGTGAAAAGTCCTTAAGATCAGAAAGAGTCATGGATCCTCAGTGTCCTGGTGACCATGCAAGCTGGGCAGAACAATTCATCCTGGTATGCTTCCAGCCTTTCTTTTTTGTTGTTGTTGTTGTTTTTGGTTTTTTCAAGACAGGGTTTCTCTGTGTAGCACTGGCTGTCCTGGAACTCACTCTAGACCAGGCTGGCCTTGAACTCAGAAAATCGCCTGCCTCTGCCTCTCAAGTGCTGGGATTAAAGGCGTGTGCCACCACGCCCAGCAACTTCCAGCCTTTCTTGAGTGGCACCTGGAGGATTCCATTATAGCAGTGCAACACTGAGAAATGAAACATGCACTGGACCAGGAATGAGATCTGGATCCTAGTCATGGAAACGAGGGTGAATGAAGTGAGTCCCAGACCACAGCATCGTCCTCATCTGCTGCTGGGAGGATGAAACCAGCCAGTGTCCATCCACAGGGGGATGGAGAGACACAACATGGTTCACAAACAGCAGTGTCCATTCATGGGTGGATGGAGAGACACAACATGGTTCACAGACAGTAGTATCCATCCATGGGGGTATGGATAGAGAAAAAACGTGGTTCACAGACAGCAGTGTCCATCACAGGGGGATGGAGAGACACTGAGGTTCACAAACCACAGTGTCCATCCACAGAGAGATGGAGAGACACAGTGTGGTTCACAGACAGCAGTGTCCATCCACAGAGGGATGGATATAGACACGTGGTTCATACTGTCGTGACTTTTGCAACAAGATGGATAAAACAAGAAGCCACTGTGAAGTGAAAAGCCCTAAAGCCAGATAGACCAATGCTGCCCAGTGGCATGTAGATTTAAATTTGTGTGTGTGTGTGTGTGTGTGTGTGTGTGTGTGTGTCTCAAGGGGTGGGGTGTAAAGGTAAGAAACAGAGAATAGGGGAACACATTTGACATGAAATCAGGAGAGACTCTTTGAGGAAAAGAAGGGGATTATTAGCAGGAAGGGATAGGAACAGGAGATGACAATGAGGGTGAAGCACAAAACCCATGTGTGCAAATGCCCCAGTGAAACTGCTTACTCTGGGTAATGATTTTTTTTTCTTCTGTGGGTTTTCTTCTGGTTGCCACAGATGGGTACATGCAAATACACCACACACACACACACACACACACACATTTACATACACATGCAAGTACATACATGCATACAAACATATGCATGCATACAAACACAGACAGATAAACACACATGCATGCAAGCACACATATATACATACACACATACACACTCATGCGTGCATACACAGGCAAACACTCCTATATGATGATTTTTTAAAATTTAAATTAAAGAAAAAAGTAAAGGCGTATAGAAATGCCCTCTAAGCAGGGAGGTCTGAGCAAAGATAACATCACTGGGAGTCTGGGACTGTGGTTTCCAACTGTAACACACAACACAAGAGGCCAAGGCACGAAGATTACCAATTAGAGGCCTGCTCAGGCTATATAATGAGGAAGTGCCAACACAGCCTGGGTTACAGAGTGAGACTCTTTCTCAAAAGAAAATAAAATTAAGATGCTTGTTTTTTAGCTTTGACTAAATGTTATATTAGTTTGTTATTATTATTTATCACTTTAAAAGCATTGCAGTTTCCCCAGCACCTGCTGTTGAAATTCAGACATCATCACCTGGCTTTCAATGACCCTGTCCTCCTCTTCAGTCACTGTCTTCCTCTTTCCAACATCCTTGGCCTGCTGGACACCCTAGACATGTCTGAGGGGCACAGGCATTCACCCTTCCACGCCCTTGCTCTAACTGCCTCTTTTCCATAGAACAAACGGCAAAACCCAGCTAAGCCAGCCCTGTATATTGAAGTCAACCTGAGCCACGCACGCTGTCTTAACTTTGACTCCACCGAAAAGAATTCATGTTAAGACGACAATGTCAACAAAAACGAATCAACAAAACCGAACAAACGTCCATCGATATCCACGGTGTAGGAGGGCACCAGCTGTGACCAGCAATTGGCTCTCCTATAATCTAAGGCACATATTGATAAATAGCCTCTATCATCCTAAGTGGACTACTTTCATTGCTAAATGCTATTCCTTCCTATGTGTGAACTGCATTTTCTTCATACTTTCATCCATTTGTGAATACCTGGGTTGACCTCTTGTGTTAGATATTGTGAGTAGTGTTGAAATAGACATGGAAGTGCAGGGGTTTCTTGGACACAGCGGTTTAATTAACTTTGCATATACATCCTTTAATGGCACGGCTGTGCCTGGTGGCTGATCCAGTGTCAGTTTGGGGAAACCTTGGTGCTATTCGCTGTTTTCTGCAGTGGCAATATAAGGGGTGCTTTCTTTGAGCCTTGCTACAATGACCAGGCCGGATGCTGCTGTGTCGCTGCAGTTTTGATTCATGTTTCCACAAGACCCGTGGTGCTGACATTGTTCACACACTAGTGTATGTCTTTTTTTAAAGAGCGTGTTCTCATAGCACTTGTACCACATCACAGTAACAGACCAGGCACAGTGTTTATAGCAATGAACCACACACATGTGACTCATTCTCAAGAGGGCACAAAACCGTCTTTACAGTAGTCGTGCTTTTACAAAGAATACAAGCACTGTGTATAATTTTATCTGGGGGATTATTTCTAAAACTCCATTGAAAATGGCCTGCATCCTATCCTGAGATCACCTTAATCACATGGAATAGTGTGTCAAGCACACACAGAGATCTTGTAGATGCTGTGCATTCTGAACCACACAGGGGAAGTCGTGCGGATGCTTTGTGGTCCTGTTGCTTGCTTTCCAGCAGTGGGGAGATCGGTACAGGCACTGATGTTGAAGACTCAGAATCCTCTGCACCAGAAAACACAGGTTCCTACACACAGAATCCTTCCTGGTGCTGAGGGCAAACCTCTCCTCCTGCAGGTCTCAGCTTTTTCTGCACCTCTGTGTGCTGTCCCCTGCCCTTGAAGCTGCCAGATCTAGAATTTTGCTGACAGCTCAGCTCCTGTGCTGGTTATAATGGCTTCTCACTTGCTCTTCTTAAAGTATGTAATATTGGCTTGTCACATGTGCCACCAGTCAAAAAGCTTTGTGTGTGTGTCTGTGTGTGTGTGTGTGTGTGTGTGGTGAACACTCAAACTCCATTATATTCAAAGCATTCATTTTTAATCTGCTGCAAATTCAAGAATTGAGATGGAAATCCTGGTTTGGGTATTGAAAATCTTTTTTCAATAGTTATTTGGTTGTGTGTGTGTGTGTGTGTGTGTGTGTGTATGTCCCCCTCTATCACTCTCTCCTTATTTGAGGCAGAGCCTCTCCCTGAAGGTGGCCCACAGTTTCTTAGCTTTTTTCTTCAACAGGAGCCAGTAGTCTCCTTGTCTCTCCTCCCCCTGAAAGCTTGGCTTCCAGGCATTTGTCAAATGTCCTCCTGCTACATGGGCAAATGGGACCCATACTCTGGTCCATAAGTCTGTGAAACAAACGCTCTTAACCACTGGGCCACCCCTCAGCCCCCGACATGCTCAGTGCCAAGCTTTCTATAGTCCTAGAAATACCACGGCCCTTCCATGAATGTCCATACACTTGTCTGTCTTCTTTGCCATTTTCAAGTTAACTCCCAACAAACTGTAAGCTTTATTTATTCATTCAAGAACTACTTATTGATCTCTGATCCTGCACAGCCTCTGTGGTAGACTGGGGGATCTATAAGTGAGTCAGACAGGCACACGCCCTCCCCTTTATGGAGCCGAGAGTCTCGATGGCAAAGACAAATACAATAAAGGGGGTTCCATAAATCATCACATAATTAAATTTGTGATCTATTCCGCTCTAGTGAGCACCTGCTGATTCACATCTCCAGCTCCTGTGAGCTCGGCTCCTCCTCCCTGTGAGCTCGGCTCCTCCTCCCTGTGAGCTCGGCTCCTCCTCTCTCTGAGTCCGGCTCCTCCTCCCTGTGAGCTCGGCTCCTCCTCCCTGTGAGCTCGGCTCCTCCTCCCTGTGAGTCCGGCTCCTCCTCCCTGTGAGCTCTGCTCCTCTGTGCCTGTGACTTAGGAGTCAGCCCTACCCTATAGATGACAAGTGTTCCAATCACTGTCCAAGGCCTCTAAGGGGAGTTTCTGAGTTGAGCACGTGACAAGTATCAGTCAGTGAGACTAGGATGGGGATGGTTACTGCTGAACAGCTCTCTTAAACCAGGCCAGGGCCAGCGAGATGGCTCAGTATAAAAAGGAGCTTGCCACCAAGCCTGACAGCCCGAGTTTGTGTTTCCATCCTGCACTATCCGCCCTCACTGTCCCTTTCTGTCTTCCTGCAGTGACTTCCTCTGCTGAGAACACTGGGTTCTAATACCCCATGAGTTACAGACTTAAGTAGTTCATGCTTTTATAATGTATGCCATGTGTATAATACACAGTATCTTCTTTTACGCTCTGAATGCCATCCTGCTGTAGGAAGTCTGCCTTTCCTCATTTGGGATGTGAGGGCACAGAGCCAAAGAAGGATTTGATGATGTGCCCAAGGTTGTCAGCAGTCAGGCCTCGGACCCTGGCAGTTTGGGTCCTGGCGTCGTCTCCAACATGTACGTGGTAGTTAGGGTCTCCACATTTGGAGAGGATGCACCTGTCCATACCGAGCCAGGTGGGATCCATCACCATGGCAATGCCATATTCAATCTCTTGTCTTTCAATCTCCTCCCTCACATAGGAGACAAAGGGATGGAATTACACAGGATCACGTAAAATGCTGGTTCTCCCCACAGACGGCCCTGTATATGAACACCATCCATCAGACATGCCATCACAGAAGTTTATCAACCACTGACCCAGCCAGTGCTTCTCCGTTCTGAACTCAAGATTCTCCATGGCTCAGCCATGACCCCCAACTCCCAGTTCAATGCTTGCAATACCTGTCTTGTGGCATCTGAACTCAGCTGAGTCCAGCTTCCTGCACCACACACACACACACACACACACACACACAACACCTGTGCTCAGACTGGCTTCTTTTGCTTCCTCTCTTCATCACCGGTTCAAATATTGCACAAATCCAGAAGCCACTTGCGTGCTCAAGCCTTGCCACAAGCATTCAAGTTGAAAGTGAACCCCCTCCCTCCCAACCCCCACCTCCACTCTCCACTGTGTGCCTGGGTTAACAAGACACCAGTGAAGACCGCAACAGCAATGAGAAGAATGGCCTAAGCTCAGCTCACATCTCCTGCATGAGCGTGGGACACCAGGCAGAGTGCTGGCATCCTGTAGTGTTTTCTGTGTTGCTCTGTTTGAGGATGTCTCTGGGCATCTGTAATGTGATCCTCTCCCAATGCAGGGGCACACACGAAGTTGTCAGACAAAGGGAATGATAGTTGAAAAGGAGAAAATACAAACATTTCCCTGAAGTTCCATCCTTAGAACATAAATTCCTTTCATTGTACAGGAATCATCTTCTTCAGGTCCAGCCTGAGCTGACCCTTCCGGCAAGGGAAGGGAAGGCGGTGTGCAGGCTTAGGGAGTTGGGCTGACCCTCTCTTCTCTCTTATCACTTTGAGTGCAAGCACAGAATTCCAGTGGAGAACAAACGCACACCCCTATTTTTCACTCTGACAGTGCTATTTGTGGGAAGTGAACCTCAACATCTCCGGGGAACTCTATGGTCTGTGGTCCTGAACCAGAGCGCAAGCATCCTTTCCAGACACAAAACTGATATTAAATAGATAGTAATAGCAGTAGCTGTCCACTCGTGAGTTGAACACATTCTATGAACCTTTCTAATGCCTTTATGGAATTGGCTTCCCAGCTATTGAAGCACCATGGGCTCCAGAAGTATTACTTACAACCAAGAAATTACCTACAGAACAGTTCTCAGGCAAAGCCAAGGAGGTGGCTGTTCAATGTCTTCTGTATCGCTCCCCAGAAGAAAATAATACGAACAAAAATGGGGTTTATCGAGAGGATATTGTTGCTTGTAGCCGCAAGGATGGCCAGTGACCTCACCTACAAACGTTCATTTACTCTCACAGTAAACCCCACTTGCTAGATACTATGGTCACAGAGTATGTGTGGGCAAGGACATCCCCAACAGGTAAGGAATGTGCATGTGGGGGTGGGGTGGGGGTAGGAGAGAGAGAGAGAGAAAGAGAGAAGAGGGTTAGTGTAGCCTGCTTTCCCTGCCCTGTGGCCCCTCCAGGCTGGGTCTATGACCTTGGCTTCTGTATTGCTGTGACTGGTAGGATGGATGAAGGGATGGGTGAACTGTGTATTCTGCCCCTCAAGAAAATGTCATGTGTTGAACCTGACCTTGCTTTTTAATTAATTATTAAAGTAATGTATTCAAGCAACAACGTCGAAAGTGCATGTGCAACAAGAAATAAAATCATTGTTAGATACACAATTGTAGTTAAAATATCTTTGAAATAATCATTATACTCTATGGAGGGGGAAGTGCTTGAATGCACGGAAGCAGAATAGGATTGGCTGGACCGTGGGAGGGGAGGGGATTATGGGCTGTGCAGGAAGCAGGCCTGGCTGAGGGCCCATGCTGCTGCAGCTGGCTCCTGTCATGCACAGGGACGGACAAATCAAGAACCAATTGGGAAACAGGACCTTAGCAGCAGAACCTCCCCCTTCACTGTTATTTTTATGGATGCTTAACATTATTTTTATATAACCCATCCTCCAAAAACAAAAAGATGGAACAAATAAAACCTTTATTCTT
Organism: Mus caroli; assembly: GCF_978045245.1. NCBI lineage: Eukaryota > Metazoa > Chordata > Mammalia > Rodentia > Muridae > Mus > Mus caroli. Next base: position 7,475,796 of record NW_028227257.1, on the reverse strand, counting down.
CTTCCCTGACCCCAGATTGTTCTCCCCCCCCCCACAGGAAGGCAACCGGTATGAGATTTCTAGCACACTGACCCAGAAAATTTCCATTTGTTTACAAATGGATCTGTCTAAATTCCTTCATCTAACAAGTGCAGCCAGGAGCCTTCCCAGTCCCTTCATCACGTGGGACACTCTCTGCCTCCCATCCTGGACTTCTTCCTCTCGTGCTGCCTGGTTTATTCCCAACGTGAGGCTGGACATTCATTTACATGAAGCCAAATCCACACAATGCAAAATTAGTAACGTGAAAGCAGGTAACACAGCGTCAGTGAGCAGGTTCTCAATTTCTGTGAAGCCCTCACCTCTGCACAGATCCAACGCACTTCCCTGGAGGAAGTCAGGTGCCCCGTAAATACCAATAGCTTTGTTGATTCCCTTCTTCCCCAGTTCCTGGCAGTAGTGACCCATGCTCTGCCCGGGTAGACTTTCCTCTTCTGGCTGTTTTCCATCAGTCAAGCCATGTGATATGTGGCCCTAGTGTACAATTTTGTAGGTCAGTCCACATCAGCACACTGTATCTGACACATTGAATGGATAGACCGTATTTCCTTTTCCCATTCCTCAACTGATTGACAACTGGGAATGTTCCCACCCATTTAACTCGACTTGCATTGCTATGAGAACTTATGTAAATGCTTGCAGTTACTGGTATATGTATAGCCGTAAATTTCTGAGTTACATGACAGTGCTGTGCTTGGCTTTGGGGGAATACCTGAACTCTACTGCAGTGGCTGACCTACCTGCATTCTCAACAGCACCATGGAAAAGCACAAGTCCTTCCAGCCCACATGGCCAGTTACCCCGTCACCAGGTTCTGCTTGTTACTTGTTTTTAGAGCATTCTTACTTGCCTCTGCCTACTATGGACTGAAGGAGACTGAAGAAGACAGGACTGCAATGCATCCACGACTGTATCTTCATTCACGAACACAACGCCTTTCACCCACAGAGAGCCTACATATATTTTCGCAAAGAGCAAGAGTCAGGTAACAAGAGCAAATTGTCAAGTAACCACAAACGACCTGCATACTCCTTCTAGAAGCTGCAGGATGACTTCATGCCAGACATTTACTCCCAGTCTGACTGCCTCTGAGCCCCAAACCCACCAGTCACTCCCCCTTTCCTCTGAATGCACTGAATCTTTCTAGTGAGCAGCCTAGTGCTACAAAGGTCTACTCCTCACGGTCTTAGGCAGTTTCTGATCTGCTCCTTGTCCCTGCTTGCTCCTCCCCTGCAGAAGCTGTTCTTCAGCCTACTCCACCCCTACCTCAGGGCCTTTCACTCCCCTTAGCACTTCCTTCTCAGAAAGGTCTTCTACCAAATATCCAGGGGGCTCCCTCCCTTCCAGGCCTTCAAGATTTAGTTTATATGTTCTACTACATTAATCAAAGTCTCTCTCGCATACATACACAGACAGACAGACAGACAGACAGACAGACAGACAGAAAGGGAGGGAGGGAGGAAAAGGATGGAAGGAAGGAGGGAGGAAAGGATGGAGGAGAAAGGGAAAGGATGGAGGGGAAGAGGGGAAGGATGGAGGGGAGGAGGGATTGAAGTACATAGAAAGGGAGGAAGTGGGAGGGAGGGAAGGGGGAGGAGTATGCAGCCTGCTTTTGCTTGACCCCCTCCCTCTGGTTCCCATGGAATGCAGTCTCAGTGTATCGGTTTTGTTCCTATATTCCCACATGCCCAGCAGCTTCCTGACATGAGGGATTTACGTTACTTCTGTACCCTGGTCCTGCAGGGAGCCAGTCAGTACACACAGGTGGATGAAGAAGCAGTGTACTGACTCCCTTCCCACAGTGCTCCAGTGCTTTGTTCTGCTGTGTGGGAAGCAGCTGTGGGCAGGTCTCCTCACCCCTTTATTAGCACATCAGATTGATGGACACTTGGCTTCCTGAATTCTAAGCTGGGCTGTTTGTTGCCTCCCAGGAAGCCCAGGAAGGGTTCACCCTCCTGCTCTCTCTGCAGGGGTCGAAATTAGCTCAGACCTCCTCTGCTTTGTCCTGCCTGGGCCAGTGTGGCTTAGCGTGATGAGTAAGGAAAGTTTATGGCTTTCTACCCCATGGGCAGGATGCACTCCTAACAAACAGCAGGTCCCTGTTTGCACTGGGGACTGGGCTAAGGGCCTGGGGGGTTTGGGGGGGAACCTAGAGAAGAGACGAGCTCTGCATTTCCTATCATTGAGGCTTCCAGGGAATGAAGCAACAAAACCTGTAGCCTTCTCTGATAGGGTCAGCCATAACAGACTGCCCCACCATGAAGCACCGAATTCAGTCAAAATTTTAATTTTTAAAAACAAATAGAACAAGAAAGGTTGAACTATCACTGGCAGACGTGAGGATCTGAAATGGGGACTTGCTCAGAAGTGATTTTCGTTTTCTCTCTGACCCAATAATGGCTTTTCCAAACTCTGTCTTAGATGCTGCCCTTGTTACTGTTATGCTGCCGTGATTTAAAAAAAAAAAAGTGCACTGACCCAAAGCAACTTGGGGGAGGAGAGGGTTCATTTAAACCTCCACATCACAGTGCACATTGAGAAAGGTCAAGGAGGCAGGAGCACAAGCAGGACCTTGGCGCAGAAGTCATTGAGGACTGTCACTTCTTGACTAGCCCTCTGGCTCACTCCCAGGCGCCTGCCCGCTCAGCTGTTTTTCTCAAACAGCCCAACCCACCTGCCTAGGAACGGTGCTGCCCATGGACGGGGGCGGGCCCTCCTATGCTAGCTCCTGTGTTAGTTGGTAACCCAGACAACTCCACACACGCATAGTCACAGGAGGGTTAGCTAACAATATCACTCCAAAATGTCAAAACGTCGGGCATCTCTGATCTAATGAAACATCCTCTTGTGGGAAAATGGGAAGTGTCCTCCTCAGGCTCCTATATTTGAATTCTTGGTGCCCAGTTAGTGGTGCCATCTGGGGAGGTTATGGAGCCTTTAGGAGGTGCATCCCTGAGAGGCGCTCTGAGGGTTTAGAGCTGCACTCCTTTCCTGAGGTGCTCCGCATTTTCTCACAGCAACAGAAGAGCAAAGGATTACATCTTTACAGATTCAAGCGTCAAACCCAAGTCCAGGGTTCTCTGTTCCTCTGTACTTAGAACTCAGGGAGTCAGGCATGTTGTTGGGTACATGTAGAACCCCAGTGCAAAGGCAGAGCTCCCCAAAAGCCACAGAGGCTGACTGAGATCTCTGGTTATTGGGACAAGTGATGGGATTATATGATGGTTTTGTTCAATTGCATCATTCATTACTGAGTATATTCACTCCCCACCAACTTCTGTCCATTCGCTGTTCCTAGTCTTCCCATAGAGCTCCCTTCTGATCTTGTACTACATGTCTGTGTGTACATAGGTGTGTGTGTGCATTTGGGTGCACATGTCTTTATACATGAGTATGTAACTGTGTGTGCATGTTTTCCTCTTTGGGATAACTGCCAGATTGTCCCATTTTCCTGTAACTGAGAGAACCTCACCCTTCTTTACTGCTGCCTGGACTACATTGTGCAGACATGACACACTGCCATTGTGAGGACACACTGCCATTGTGTGGACACACTGCCATTGTGAGGACACACTGCCATTGTGAGGACACACTGCCATTGTGAGGACACACTGCCATTGTGAGGACACACTGCCATTGTGAGGACACACTGCCATTGTGTGGACACATTGCCATTGTGAGGACACACTGACATTGTGTGGACACATTGCCATTGTGAGGACACACTGACATTGTGAGGACACACTGACATTGTGAGGACACACTGCCATTGGGTGGACACACTGCCATTGTGAGGACACACTGCCATTGTGAGGACACATCTGCTAATGGGCACCTAGGCTGATTCCATGCCTTGGCTTCCATGGACAGTGCTGCAGTAAACCTGTGTGCAGGAATTTATGTGCTGTACCAACTTAGATCCCTTTGAGTCTCTCTCAGGTGTGGGGGAGCTCGGTCAGGTGATGTTTTTCGCTCTTTGAGGAACCTTTGGGCTAATTTACAAAGTGGCTGCATCGGGTAAATACTCTCCCCCCACCCATTCTTGACCCCCTGCTCAAGACCAACATTTCTCAGAGTCTTCTGGCCCCTTCCAGATGGATACCTTCTAGCTCCAAGGCAGGCCTTTGGTCTCCATCTCCTCTCTCTTGCTCCCCTCTCTCCCATTCCAGGAGTGGGCCTGTGTACCAGGGGCTTTCCACAGGGATCTCTGGCCTGGCCTGGTGCAAGAGTTCTGGCGAAGGAAAGCGAGTGCGGGCAGGGAGGGGAGGTGGCTTCCACCACTTTCCCAGCTTCTGCTGCTTCAGTTGGCTTCACCTCCATCTCTACCGTGCCTTCCAGGTTAGTCAGCTACAACTCAGGCTAGGTCAACTAAAGAATGACTAGCCAATGAGGAGTGTGGCAGAGCTACAGGCTGCATATAGGGAAAGCAGACCTCTTCCCAAGTGTTACAGCTCTTTGGACAGACAGCTCAGATGATGGAGTAGTTCTCACACACCTCTAATCCTTCTGGATAGGATTCTTATATACAGTTTTGGGGTGGGTAAGGATCTGACAACAGGTAATTCTCATTGGTTTGATCTAAGAGCTTTGGGGAAACCTTATTTGCATGTGGAAGGACTTAGTGACTGATGGCTACATACCTCTCTACAGGGGACTGTGGGAGCCTCTAGCTACATGACAGGAGCCAGGGACTCAGGAGGCATGGCCGAACACCTGCTGTCCCATGCAGGTGGAAGTCACCACCCATTAGGTCATCAGGTTTCCAGACCTTTGCTCAACCAGGGACCGTGACTGCCCACCACCCCACATCCAGGGACTTCAAAAACACTTCAGAAATTGTACACAACAGTAACAGATGAGTGGGAGAGAAAAGATCACACCTGTCTTCACAACTGTTCCCATGCCCAAAACAGAATGCATGTCAGCTTCCTGTGTGAGCACGTGTGTGTGTGTGTGTGTGTGTGTGTGTGTGTGTGAGAGCTGGATTATTTGTGCATGTGGGATAAACGTCTACTTATATTGCTCATTTAAAATTATGGATGCAGATTGTTTAAAATACTCTATGAAAAGAGGTCCTAAGTGGCTCCTGAGTGAGGGAGAGTCACTTTTCTTGGTGGGAGTAGCCACTGGGAGGTTGCCCATGCCCCAGTGGATGACCCCACACACATGTATATGAGCATCACTAATTAGACTTAGTGGCTTATTAAAAAACAAACAAACAAACAAACATGAAACTAGGAGAGGGAGAGGGATGTGGGGAGGATTAGGGGGAGATAGGGAACGACCAGCACACATTGTACAGAAGTACGAAGTTTTCAAAAAGATTAAGTCAAGAAAAGGAGATTGGTTCCTGTCAGAGTCCGCAAAGTGGTAGTTAGAGTTGGTTAGAATCCCTGGTTTATCACTTGACCAGTGGGGGTGAATTGAACCAATTTTGTCTGTGCCCCACCCACCTCCGAGAGCCTTGCACTGTTTCTGAGAGAGGAGGTGAGAACGGCGACAACGGCGTCTTACAAACCAGAGACGCGCAAATCTAGAAGAGAAATCCCCCAATCAATCAGGGAGAGGCTCAAAAGAATCGGGCGGAGGAGAAGGAACGACGACCGACCCACCGCTTTGGAATATTTGATGGGAGTCAGGAGATGATGTCAGAGTCCTGCTGTGTCACGGGAGCTCCTGGGTCCGGCTGGGCCTGTGGCTTAGTGAATGTTTTGGCTCTTTAGCCAACTTCAGTTTTTAATGAAAACAATCTCAAGTAAGTTCTCATCGTCTGCACCTGAAGGAAGCCTAGCTAATGAAGGCGGTTACCTTGGTTTTTTAAAGGAAGAACGCAAAACAAAGACAGTCAAAAGCATGAACCTTAATTACAGAAAAGGAGCTACTGGGGCTTCTGGACAGCAGCTGTGTGGCAGGCGTGAAGCCAGGCTGCGGCAGGGCACACGCGGGCCTTGTGCAGTGAGTCGCGCTTAGCATAAACACCCCTGCCTATCCAGTCGCCTCTCAGAATTCTTCTTTTTTTTTTTTTTTTTTAAGTAAGATAAATAAAACACCCAAAGTTTCAACACCCAACGCCTTCTCTTGGCCTCTTAAAATGAATTCTGTGTCTCAGTTACCATTCTTTGTGTCAGAGAGAAGAAAAACAGACACGCAGGAGAACTTCCCCATAAATCAATCTTTATTCCATCTCAAAGCCAGCGAGATTTTCCAAGCATTCCAAAGGTCTCCTTTCTTGAGTGAAATATTACATTTATTTAATAAAGCAGCCAGGATTTACTATCTGGGCACGGGTAAGCACTTTTCATTTTCCACAAGATAGATGACGGCTGCTGAAGGCTTTCTCCCTCTTTTCTGCTTTATTTATATATATATTTTTTGTCTTCCCGGCTATCTTTCGCTATGACTGCACAACCTTCCCATCACAATTGAATTACTGAGCAGAGCCGAAGGGAGACTGTCCCTAAGGGGGTGCTGCACAGGATACAGGCTCTGCTTCCTTTTAAAGCACTAGAAATGAATGTCACCAGCCGTGCCTTTAAATGATGCCGGCGTACCACTCTGGTGGAGCTATACCACTGTCCTTCCTCATGTGTCCTGTGACATGCTCACACGTCCAATTCATGTGTGTGCATTCTGCTGCATGCACAGGTGGATATGAGAGTGCACACTCACAGAGCTCAGAAGAGGACATTGGGCACCCTGTTCCTCCACCCTCTGCCTTATTCCTTTGAGACAAGGTATCTCATTGAACCTGGAGTTGGCCTAGTGGTTAGTCAACAAGCCAGAGTGATACTCCCAGCTCCCATCTGTCATAGTACTGTGGTTACAGGTACCTATACTTGGCTTGATAGAGTCCTCTCTCTCTCTCTCCCTCTTCCATGTGGGACCTGTGACTTGAACTCAGGTCTTCAAGGGTTTGGTAGTAGGTACCTTGCTGTGCTGTGGTACTGCCCTAGAAAATTTGAGCTCAGGTGCTTCTGGTTGTGTAGTAGGCACCCTGACCCACTGAACCTTTCAAGCCCAGCCTTCCAACTATGATATTAAGTGGAGACATATTGCTTTGGGGGAGCTAAACCATAACCCTACACACACACATATACACACACAGAGACACATACACACAGACACATATATACACAGACATACACATATACACACAGACACACATATACACAGACATACACATATACACACAGACACACATATACACACACATATATACACACATATATACACACATATACACACAGACACACATATACACACAGACACACATATATACACAAAGACACACACACATATACACACAGACACACATACACACACATATACATACAGACACACATAGACACACACATCTACACATGAACACACACATACACATATACACACAGATAGACAATGCACACAGACAGACAACACACACACATGCATACATGCACACATACACACAGACACACACATACACATACATATACACACAGACACACACATCTACACACAGACACACATAGACACACATATCTACACATACACACATATACACACACACATATACACACAGACACACACAGATTGACAATGCACACATACACACACATATACACACAGACACACACCTCTTCCAGTTTAACTTGCAGGAGAGCAGAGGTGGATAACAAAGAGGTGAGAGATTTGACAAGCTGAGTTTCCACAGGGAGAGGAAGACAAAAATCCTAAGCCAGATCTGGGTCCCTTGGCTTAAATCGAGGCAAGGAGCTAGTGGTGCTTTAAATAGAGTGACTGCTGCAGACAGAGGAGAGAAAGCAGCTGGAGGAGAAGACGAGCGTTTGTTTTCATTAGCTGCCAGCAGGACAGAAGGTGAGGGTTTCTCTCGACATCTTCACCCGTAAGTTGGGCGGCAAGCCAGTTTGCTCTTTGGCAGAAAAACTCCAATTAAAAATGTATGACTTCCATCTTCCAGAGGAGGAGGGGCCAAAAGTCAGCACTGGGCTGTGCAAACACTGGAGGCTGCAGAAGCAAACAGAGGGACTCTCCTTACCTCACTTGCCACCTGCTGTCTGGGACACAGTTCTGCTAATGATGGGCAGAGAGGGAGGAGATACAAGCAGCCCTTACAGGTGACCCAGCCATGAACCCTGCACTAGGATTCCAAAGCTGCATCTGGTGCCAGCAAATCAACCAAATGGTTCCCCTAGCTGCTAACATGCATGCTCTTATGTACACAAACAAAAACATGCACTTTCAAATGTATGTGTGCAAGTGTACAAACCCATGTGCACCCACTTGCACAGCTCCTTAATAGCATTTCTGCCAATTCTTGTCCTGGACCCTGGATTCTCAATGCCTGGAGATACCTCCTTTATCGCCTCGATCTCTCCTGCCTTCCTGCACTCTGGCCTTGTTCATCTCTACTCTGAGCTCCTCTCGTGGATGATAAGCAAAGGCTAGTTTCGTTAATGAAAGGCTAGATAGATAACCACAGTGACAATGCCCCATTTCCCATTATCTCCTTCCAGGTGAATGTCAACCACCTACAGTCTTCCCTCCACATCCCGTTTCTTAGCTCCACTGGAAGATTCCATTCCCACTTCTGCAATGGAAGCCAGTGGTCCATGCCAGAGTTTCCTGGTGGCTTTGTCAAGTGGAGCCTTATAGGGCAAAGTGAATCTTCTGGGGGTGGGAGATTGCCCTTCCCTCAAGCTCAGACAGTCTGCTTGAAGAGGTCAGCTCAGGAACTTTGGAAAATTCCACTGGACCTCTCCCATCCTGGAAGTGAAAGGTTATACAGAGCATAGGCACCTGCCCTCTGGAGGGGGGGGGGCTGATTGCATTCCTCAGACCACAGGGAGGAGGGACTGACCACCAGCCACCTGCGAGTAGGGGTAGACACATTGGCCACCTACCTCATTCCCTATAGACCAATCAGCTTAAAAGCCATACTATCTGCCAATCACATTGTGCCTAATGGTTGCTGCCTTAAGAACTGTATAAAGGCTCACCGAATGGGCTGCATGTGGTCATTCTTTCTCCATGTGCAGGGTGACCCCAACATGGTGGAACAATAAATTCCTCTTGCTTTTTGCATCGATTCCTGGTTCTGCATCGTTCACTCAGGGAGTCCCCGGTAAGCGAAGGCTCTCCAGAGTCTTACACTCTGATACCTGGCTTTCCCAGCATTTGACAGCACCTCCTTCCTTCTTCTTTGTGACACTGGGCAGTTCCAGCACTCACACTTACAATTTAGCTTTCATCTGAACAAGAAGACTGCTGGGCATGGTGGCTCATACCCGGAATCATGGTGCTCAGGAGGCAGAAGATGGAGGCAGGAAAGTTGTCACAGATTTCAGACTGGGCAGGCCAGATAGTAAGTTCCAGGCCAGTCTGGACTAGAATGGGATAACTGTCTCAAAGGAAGGAAGGAAGGAAGGAAGGAAGGAAGGAAGGAAGGAAGGAAGGAAAAAAGGAAGAAAGGAAAGGAAGGAGGGAGGAAAGGAAGAGGGGGAGAAGAAGAGAAAAGAAAAGAAAAGAAAAGGAAAAGAAAAGAAAAGAAAAGGAAAGAAAAGAAAAGAAAAGAAAAAAGAAAGGCAGACGTGCATCAGTAAGAACCTACTAGAAATTCATGGGTCATTCACAACCTGCAAACCTGATCTCTTCCATTCCAGCGACTTAATAAACCACTTCTTTTGCTCATTATCCCCGAATGAGGGCCCTGGTCAGTGGAATTTCATTAGTTATAACATGTAGGTTGTCCAAACTCATCCTTCTAAAGTCTAAGGTATCTTTTATTATCCCTAATGACTCAATCGTAGTACTAAGGAACTCTGGGTACTTTTTATCTTTTTAGTACAGTTGCTATCACCCTTGGATCCACGAGAACTCTCTTGTGACTACTTGCCTTGGGTGTATATTTGCTTAAAGCAGTTGTCTTTCTTAGTTTATGTTACACATCAGTGAATCTCTCCCTATAAATCCTCCTCCCCCAGTGATTTCCAGCTCCTTGCTTTCTCTTGTGTGTTGGCATCCACCAAATCACAGCTGGATCAAGTAACTCGCTTCTAACGACTAGAAGAGAATAAAAAATAATAATAAATGTTCACCTAGCACCTTACTTGCTGAGAATTTCATTGCCTTTTGGGCTGTCAAATGTTGACCAAACAATCTGCTGTGGTAGAGCCAACTTTATGTCAACCACATGGGAAGAACTGAGACTTCCAGTTCATGGGTGTGCTGGCTAGTTTTGTGTCAACTTGACACAGCTGGAGTTATCACAGAGAAAGGAGCTTCAGTTGGGGAAATGCCTCCATGAGATCCAACTGTAAGGCATTTTCTCAATTAGTGATCAAGCAGGGAGGTACCCTTGTGGGTGGGACCATCTCTGGGCTGGTAGTCTTGGGTTCTATAAGAGAGCAGGCTGAGCAAGCCAGGGGAAGCAAGCCAGTAAAGAACATTCTTCCATGGCCTCTTCATCAGCTCCTGCTTCCTGACCTGCTTGAGTTCCAGTCCTGACTTCCTTTGGTGATGAATAGCAATGTGGAAATGTAAGCTGAATAAACCCTTTCCTCCTCAACTTGCTTCTTGGTCATGATATTTGTGCAGGAATAGAAACCCTGACTAAGACAATGGGTATATGTCAAGTAGATGAATTCTGTCATCGACCACACAGGTTTGAAAACTGATTCTTCGGCAGAGACTTCAGACAAAACCATGGCTTTGGCTGACAACTTAACTGAAGCCTAGAGTGAGACCTTGAGCCAAGACCACTTTAGTGTCTGGAGGTGAGACCCTTGTCCTTATTCAAGTCACATAAACAGGGAATTCAGGCATTAACACCACCAAGACACAGCAAGGAAACAAAGCTGTTGAAGAGCCACAGACCACCCCTTCAAAGGAAGATTTTAACTGACTGATAGTCCTTTCTTGTTTGGTAATCACAGAAATACAAAGAAGTGAATGAGGCTTGACAAGTCATGCAGCCTGTCGCCAGCTGCATGGAACACCGCTCTTAGTATAGATCGTGTAGGATGTCACAGCACCATGTGGTTGAATTCCTTATGTGTCTGAAGAAAAATGGACTACACTTGGCCCTTTGCTCCTCTCTCCTAGAAAGGCCACAGTCTGAGCTACTCCACTCATGTGCAAGGCGTTTCTTATGGGTCAAAATGAAGTGTTACTCTGAAATCATATGTCACATTCACTTGAAGTTTCATGCCACCTGGATGAGATAAGACATGGACACACAACTAGAAGTAGCAGCAACAAAATAGGGGTCTCTAAGCTGAGCACATCAAGTGTTTATTTTTGGCTCCCAATAGACAGCCAACACAAGTCAGCCTTGGCGTATGTGTATCAGCAGTCAAAATGTCAGTATGTGTTTCCCATAGTCTCCAGAGAAAAAGGGTGGAACAAGGTAAACTGACCCCTGTGTCTTCCTGGGAGAGGCACAGGTCATTTTGACTCCTGTTATACTGGAGTGCTATGTTCCTGTCATGTGGCCCACCTGTGTGCCCGGAAGGGAGAGAGCCAGATGGCTTAATGGATGGCATGGATGATCTCCTCAACAAGTGCTAAGATCCTACTACAGATGCTAAACATGCTACCTCTCGCTAGGAGGCTGTCTGGCGATGAGAACAGGAATCTGTGCACAGGACCAACAGCTTTAGGATCCCTTCCTGCAGACAGAGGTTGTTTGGTTGACCCCTGTGTCATTTTGTAGTCTGAATCAAGTTGAGAAGGACGCTGGGTACCCAGCTCTCTGTCTTGACCTTAGCACTGGTCGTGCCTCTAGGGCGTTTCTGGAAGAGATGAGTCTCTGGATTGGTGAGCCAAATAAAGCAGATGGCTCCTCCCAGGCAGTGTGCAAGCCCTGGAGGTCCTGAACAGGGAGAGAGAAAGATTGGATTCATTCTGTGCTGGCTGCTGAGCAGAATGCTGATCTGCTGCTGTCCTGTGTCCCCTGCCCTCCCTCTGTGTCCCCTGCCCTGCCTCTGTGTCCCCTGCTCTCCCTCCAAGTCCCACTGCCCTCCCTCCTGTCCTCCCTCCGTGTTCTGTCACCTGTGCCCTGGTCTTCAAGCCTGAAGACTCAGGTGGTACTCTGACCCCATCTGCTCCGTATCTTGCCACCTTCCCAGTAGTTTCCCAGGCTCCAGTACAAAGAGGGCACACCATTGGACTTTCCAACTTCCAAGATCTAAAGCCTTGGTTCTCAGCCTTCCTAATGCTGTGACCCTTTAACACAGTCCCTCAGGTTGTGGTGACCCCCAGCTATAAAATTATCTCTTTGCTCCTTCACAGATTGTAATTTGCCTCTGTGATGAATCATAATGTAAATATCTAATATGCAGGATCCCTGATCTCTGACCCACAAAGGGGTCGTGACCCACAGGTTGAGAACCACTGATCTAGAGTGAGTCCTTTCACAGGCCCATCTTCTGTTGGTTCTGTTCCTCTGGAGATTCCTAACTCAGGTAACCCCTACAGTGTCAAGGCTTGTGTTGATGAAGGAAAGAAAGCTGCCTGGTGGTGGAGGCCATGTTTGAAAGATGTTACACACCAGGGAAAAAAATACATCTCCAGACAAATCAGATGATAAAGCTGTGTGAAGCACATACACAAGGCAGGCACATAGGGCTGGAGGTGGGGCTGTGTGTGTGTGTGTGTGTGTATGTGTGTGTGTGTGTCTGTGCACTTGCATGCACACACTTGCATGCAACATATGTGCCTATGTATGTGTGTATATGTGTGCAATGGCCCACTGCATTGTCGGTGTCTATATAAGCTAGCAAGGAATCCACTAGGACTGGACGGCCCCCTGGGAAGCTGAAGCCCAACAGTGTTTGCCTAGAGGAGGAAACCCAAAGCCTAGCAGGCGAGGACGCCACTCACACGGGTAGCATGTAAAAGTGCGCTGTGACTGAAGAAAAGAAGCCCCTGGAGGTGGTGAAGACAGATGAGAACAACACAGAGGATTCATCAGTACTGGCATTGAGAACCAAGGGGGCATACTTCTTTATTTCCAAGAACCAGGGTGCAGACATGGAGAGAGAGAGAGACAGTGAAGAAGGACTGGATTTGGAGGGCATCAAGATAAATCCAGTTTGGATGAAGAGATGGACGGGTGGATGTGGGCGTGCTATACATCACTGTTCTCCTTCAATTATCCGTGGAGAGCTCTCGAGGCACCAGTGCCAGGGGCAAAGAGCAATCTGCCTCCCAGGTCTTAGCTTGTGAGAGCCAATCCACAAAAGGGGGCCATTGCCTTGGAGAAATGGCTATTTTCCTATGCTTAAAAGGAGAGGATGTACAAGCTGGACTTAGAACATCTTTCCCTGCTCAGAGCGTACTCAGGGATGAAAATGTGTTTTATCATTGAACCTGAACTAAAAGGCTCTTCTAATCATCCTGGAACAATCTGAAACTTTAAGCAAATAATGGTAGCAATGGATTATGTCCAATGAATAAACTCAGATACCAGGAGGCACACCTGAAAACAGGCAGAGTTTGGTGGAGAATGAGATGTTCGGCTAAGCCTCGCAGACCTTCCATAAGATGTATCTTGATTCCATGGGGCGTGGGGGAGGGTGACCAACATCAGTAGACAAGACCGGAGGCTCAGAAGTAGACAAGCCTTGACAATCAGAAGTGCATCACAAGGGATGGGGACAAGTTTAAATCATGCCTCCCACAAGGCTGCAAGCAGCAGGACTTCTGCTAATACTCTGGCAAAGATGCCAAGTTCAAATCCAGTCATGAGAAGTCACAAGGCAAGCCCAAAATGAAGAGCACGTGATGAAGAAAGCACCATCCTCGGAGAAGCCAGAGCCAGGGGTGCAGATGCTCAGTTGGTAGGCTGGCGGGACATAAGCGTGGGACCTAAGTTCAGATCCCCAGCACCTCCATGGGACCGGGTAGAGCAGTGTATACTAGCAGTAAGGACAGAGGCAGCGATCCCTAGATGAATACGTGAGCTAAGTTCAGTGAGGGGTCCTACCTCAAAAGATACAATGGAAGGATTGAGGAAGACTCCTATACTGGCTGGTTTTGTGTGTCAACTTGTGTGACACAAGCTGGAGTTACCACAGAGAAAGGAGCCTCCCTTGAGGAAATGCCTCCATGAGATCCAGCTGTAAGGCATTTTCTCAATTGGTGATCAAGGGTGGGGGGTCCCTTGTGGGTGATGCCATCCCTGGGCTGGTAGTCCTGGGGTCTATAAGAAAGCAAGCTGAGCAAGCCCGGGGAAGCAAGCCAGTAAGTAACATCCCTCAATGGCCTCTGCATCAGTTCCTGCTTCCTGCCCCATGTGAGTCCCTGTCCTGACCTCCTTTGGTGATGAACATCAATGAGGAAGTGTAAGCTGAATAAACCCTTTCCTCCCCAACTTGCTTCTTGGTCATGATGTTTTGTGCAGGAATAGCAACCAATCCTGACTAAGATAGCTCCTGACACCAACCCTGGGACTTATGTGTGCTTGTCCTACCTGTTGTCACAAACAACCACACACCCATAGAAAGAGTCAAGGTCACTGGAGGTGGATGGGGACTGAGGAAACATCTAAGTCCCACGACATCAGAATAAGAGCATGATTCTGATGCATAATCTTTAGCTACGGGAGACAGGGCTGAGATAACTCTTGAACCCCGGTGGAGTTCGGGAACTGATGCACTTGTGTAATGAGAATTCTAGAATTCTGGTTTCTTTAAAAGCACAGAAATGTTATAAGAATATGTTTTCATTTTAATCCCAGGTATGAGGATATCGGGCTGCTTCAGATTGCCCACAGCAGCTGACTATGATTGGCTTCGTGCTCTGGCAAAGGTGTGGTTTTGTCTGCTGCAGGTAGTTTCTACAATCCTGTGATGTTTGGAATTCTGGGAACATTTCAGAGGATTCGTAAATGCTAGGGCTCAGAAAGGGGGCGTTGATGGCTGGTGGTCCTTCAGGGGGCCTGGTTGTATTTTATTCATAGTCATGCTAAAAAAAGAAGCAAGTAGAAAGAAATTAGATTCAGGTGTCTCTTTCTCTCTTTCTCCTTCTTTCTCTCCTATCTAGTGATAGGGGGCAAAACGGGGGGGGGAGATAAAGGGGAGGAAAAAGAAGCCACAAAGTAGCTAAATACCAGCTACAAACAAAGAAGAAATAAGAAGAAAGGAATTAGATTCAGAGGTCTCTCTCTCTCTCTCTCTCTCTCTCTCTCTCTCTCTCTCTCTCTCTCTCTCTCTCCCCCTCTATACTTCTTTCTCTCCTATCTAGAGGTGAAACTGGGGTTGGGGGTGGGGATACGGGGAGGGAAGAAGAAGAACCTACAAAGTAGCAATAACCAGCTACACATGTGTAGCTTCAGAGGGTTCATGAGCAAAGCCATGATTCTGTGGAATCTTTTTTTAATGCTGCACAATAACATAAAGAAATGTATTGATGGTAGGTTAACGGGAAAGGGGAGTTAGAACATGGTGCGAGCTCAGATGTGTTCTTTAAAGGGAAACACACTGGCAAACACGATGCTTTAAAACACACTCATGTACACAAGTGCACACAAACGCAGCCACGTGTGCACAAGTCCATGGCATCAATAATAAAAGTCTCTGAGTGGGTGCATAGTTTAGAATCTTTGTTATTTTCTTTCAAGTGCCCAGGTTTTCTGCTGGGCTTGGGAGTTCCTATGGCAATGGGAACCTGACATTTGTTTTCACACACAGCCTCATATAGGCAGCAAGATAAGGATGAGGAAGGTGTCAAGGCACAGACCATGACTTTGCAATCCCAGGGGTTCTAGGTCTGTCTTCCTTGGCCTCTTGCACAAAAGGCATCTTTAGGATCCCTTGAGGGAGCCAGGGTAGAGGCTAAGAATTAGGAAACTGCTGAGTATGTTGTCACCAATAGTCACTGGAAGGTCAGCTGACTCCCTTGGCTTCCTTGGAGCAATAGGAGGCGTATATGCCATTAGCGACAACTTCTACACATAAGAAGCAGGGAGGTTGGCTCTCATCACAGGGCCTTCCATCAGCCTGTGCTCCAGAACTGAGGACCAGGGCTTGTTAACAAGCCTCCTCCTGCCTTGCTTGTCCTGTCAGTCATGGAGCTGGCAGGGGAGAGAAGGGAGAAGTTCCTTTGAACCTTCCTATATGCACCAACCACCGGGTCCTCCCTCCTGCCAGTGACTCCGACAGCACCCACTGAGTGGTTTTTGTTGACTACACTAGAGCAAACTCTCCACGAGTCATAGCTGACACTTTTCACAGATGTGTTTTTAATGGGTTGTAGATGAAAAGATGCCTTAAATTCAACTTCATTTCCATACAATTGTGTTGCTCTGAGCTGGAGTCTTGAACATTCAAGGTTGGCAAGGGCACTGCCAGTGACTTACACTCCCAGCCACAGTCAGGTTCTCTAGTGAGACTGAATGAAGCTGGGAGTGTTGGACCCAAGGAGTCACAGAGCCCTGTGTACTGAGGGAAGAAGAGAGCCCAGTCCTTCTGGGGTCTGCCCCATGCATGCAGCATGACTTGGTCTGCCTCCCCCCCACATGCAGCATGACTTGGTCTCCCCCCCACCCCCCACCCCCGCATGCAGCATGACTTGTTCGGTTTTAAGTGAACAGGTGATACACTGATAGCTCAGGAAACATAAGGAATAAACGTAACTAAATAAACCAGCTGGAAACAGTCCAAGCTGGATTGATGTGTTTAGTTCACAATCCAGAGAACTGCCTCTCACTTTGACCTTCTTCCTTCTGTCTCAGACTTCATGGTCTCATTAAGAAAGCAATAGGAGAGCTAGGCAAGATGGCTAACAGATAAAGGAGCTTGCCCCCGAGCCTGACGACTTGAGTTCAGTTCCCGAGACCTGCAAATTGGTACAACCACTCTAGAAACCAATCTGGAGGTTCCTCAGGAAATTGGAAGTAGATCTGCCTGAAGACCCAGCTATACCACTCTTGAAAATGTACCCAAAAGATGCCCCACCATGTCACAGGGGCACGTGTTCCACTATGTTCATAGCGGCCTTATTTGTGATAGCCAGAAGCTGGAAACAATCTAGATGTCCCACTACAGAAGAATGGATACTGAAAATGTGGTTCATTTACACAATGGAATACTACTCAGCTATTAAGAATGAGGACATCCTGAGTTTTGCAGGCAAATGGATGGAACTAGAAAATATCATCCTGAGTGAGGTAACTCAGACCCAAAAGGACATGCATGGTATGTACTCACTAATAAGTGGATATTAGCCAAAAAAGTACAGAATACCCTAGATACAGTCCACAGAACTCAAAAAGCTCAACAAGATGAAGTGCCCAAGTGAGGACGCCTCAGTCTCACTTGGGAGAGAGAAGAAAGCAATCACAAGTGGGGAGGGAGGGAAGGACCTGGGAGGGAAAGTGGATGGGGTTGGGGCTGAGAGGGAAACCTGATCTGGTATTGGGTGAGGGAAAAGGACTGAAGCCCTGAGGGCCAACAGAAAGAATTTAAACAGGCAACCTCAGGAAATAGGAGGTTGGGGGGGCCCCCCAGAATGCACCAGAGACCTGGAAGGTGAGAGATTCCCAGGACTCAAAAGGAGGGACCTTTGATGAAATGCTGGACAGTAGGGGGAGGGAACGTATAAAGCCCACCTCCAGCAGGAGGAGTGAGGAGTGAGGGGTGGGGCTGCCATCCCACAGTCACATCCCTGACCCAGAGTTGTGCCTGTCTGAAAGAATTACAGGGATGGAAATGGAGAGGAGCCTGAGGAAAAGAAGGTCCAGTGACAGACCCCAAGTGGGATCCAGCTCAAGGGGAGGTCCCAAGACCTGACACTATTACTGAAGCTATGGAGTGCTGACAATCACAAAACGGGTCCTATCGTGACTACCCTCTGAAAGACCCAACAAGCAGCTGAAAGAGTCAGATGCAGATATTTGTACCCAATCAATGGACAGAAGCATCTGACCCCTGTTGTTGAATTAGGGGAGGCTGAAAGAAGCTGAGGAGAAGGACAATCCTGTAGGAGGACCAGAAGTCTCAATTAACCTGGACCCCCGAGATCTCTCAAACACTGGACCACCAAACAGGCAGCATACACCAGCTGATATGAGGCCACCAACACACATACAGCAGAGGACTTCCAGGTCTGTGTTCATTCAGAGATGATGCACCTAACCCTCAAGAGACTGGAGGCCCCAAGGAGTTTAGTGGTCAGGTGGGGTGGGGGGTGGGGGCATCCAAGTGGAGACGGGGTGGGGTGGGGAGGAGGTGTGGGATGTGGAGCAGATGGAAGGTGGATGGGAGAAATGGAATATAGAGTGTAAAAAATAAATTAAAAATAAAATTAAATGAAAAAAAAAAGACCTACAGTGGTAGGAGAGCACCTACTCCTGCATGTTTCCTTATGGTCACAAGCTGTGACATAGGGATACATACACACACATGCATATACACATACATGCATACATACATACACGCATGCATGCACACATATTTAAACATACACATGCATGCATGCACAATGCATACACATACATACATGCACTCACACACACACATACATACATGCACTCATACACACATACATACATGTACACATACACATGCATGCATGCAAACATATATACATGGACAATTAGTTAATTTAAAAATGATTTTATTGGAAGAATTTGAAAGAGAAAATGATAGTCAATAACGACACAATCATTCTTTATTTTCATATTAAAAGCAACCCTCACATTTGAGTGGCCCTCTATGGCCTGTGGAGCTCAGCATGTATTTTTATTTAAAGGTTTATTGTCAGAGTAGTCTAGCAGCAAGTGATATTAGCCTTGCCTAGCCTGTTTGTTGACAGCTATAGTTCCTGCACTCACATGTAGGAGGCCCACGAGTTAGAGGTTAGCCTTGCCTAGATGGTGAGACTCTAAAGCATTAACAATCCCCGTGGTTCTAAAGGAACCTGCAGCTTCTTCAGCTCCCACCCTAGAATTATGGATTCAGAAATGACGGCGGGAGCAGAGGGCATGTGCAGAAACAATATAATGTTTGTACTGAACACCTGATGAGGTCTTAGGTGAAGTGAAATTTAAAGATAATTAGAGTCTAAAATCCTCTTGGGGAAGCAAGGAAGAAAATAGCAGCACCATTTACCTACCCAAGGTCACTTGGGGGTTGACTGGAGGACTTTCAGTCCTGGTAGCTTTCCCAGTCACTGGGCAGCACCTAGGAGCAAGTCCTGAAAGCCCCTCCCACCCTCACCGCTAAGCAGCATCCCCCATTGTGAGTCAGGCTGCTCCAGAATCCACATGCCTCCTCAGGAGTAGGAGAACAGTCCTACCTGAACCTCACCTGCTGGAACAAAGGTATCCCCATCTCTCCTTGTTCATCTCTGTTCATACCGGATTCTAGCTGGAAGAGGTATGGGGATCCTGAGGGCCCGTCCTGAGCTTCAGAGCTGGGTCTGGAGGTTGGGGAGACAGGCTCACATAAAAGTCAGAACTCTGGGCAGTCATCGCACTAACTCCGTGGGCTGGTCACTCCATGGGAACACTGGCTTGATGAGGTAAGCATGCTCCCCCTCTCCTCACCCTGTCTCTCCTTCACCTTCCCAAGTGGAAGCTCAACTCCTGACTCATCTCTTCTTTCTTCATGAAAAAAATAGTTTGGAAGTTTCCCAACCATCTCTGTCACAATCCACCTAGAGCCACAACCTGATGGTGCTCAGCCACAGTTGCTATTGGAAAATTACTCACGGGATAAGAGGCTTGAAGTAAAAATAAATGAGAAGAAAAATCTCACCAACCAATCTAACTGAGAGTCTCGGGCATGAGAGTCTCGGAGGTAAAAATGAAGTGGAGTCATACAAGGTTCTGAAGGAATTGCTTTCCCTACAAACCAAAATGCACAGGTTCATACTTCACCTGAGCTTAAAGGAGGCTGTGTGCTGGGTCAGAGGAATGGAGTGACTCACAAGGGAAAACCCCTGCCCCGTTACAGGTTCCAACAAGGGTTTCCTGTGAACTAGAACCCACCAGAGACCTGCTCTCCACAGGGGTTCAAGTGGGCTTTGAAGGGCCTAACACAGGCCAAGTCAAAAGTCCGTCATGCTCTGTTCCTAGAGCCAAAGGCACTCTTTAGAAATCTGACAATGATGTGCATTAAAGAGCTTCCTCTCTGAAGCACTCGCCTCCCACCATTGTTCCCAGAGGCCCCATGTCACTCCTTAGCCTTGCACAAAGCCTGGCCCTGAGAGAAGAGGTGGTAAAACCATGACAGGGAGGCTGGTAGCAGGCGTCTGTTTCAAAACATGAACTCAACCCATGCTAACCTGTGTTCTGCATTCACATGGCAAAGTTCCCGCCCACAAACTGCAGAGGGCAGCGATTTGTTTGTACTGAACATCTGATGAGGTCTTAGGTGAAGTGAAGTTTAAAGATAATTAGAGTCTAAAATCCTCTTGGGGAAGCAAGGATGAGAAGCCAGGTTCAGCATATGGGGTATACAGTAGGAATGTGGAGTATACAGGAGGCACACAGTGTATAAATATATAATATATATTAATAATATGTCATAAATTATATAAAATAATATCAATACATTTGTATTAATATAAATAAATAAAATGCACTAATATATTGTATATTAATAATGATACAATATTATGTTTGATATATCATAATTACTAATAATATAATATTAATACATATTCTATATTATATAAAATAAGCTTAGCTGACCCGGTGTGTCTTTAGTTTAAAAAATCATGGAGATCAAGGCAATGACTCATTTGGCCAAGTGCTTGCCTGACAAGCATGAAAATCTGCATCCTGTCCCCAGAACCAATGTAGAAACCCCAGGGTGGCAAAGCATCCTTGTAGCCTCGACGCTAGGGAGATGCAGACAGGAGTTCCCCCGAGCTCTTGTGCCAGTCTCTCGTGCCAGTCTGTCTAGCCAAATCCTTTAGTTCTGAGTTCAGTGAGAAGCCTGTCTCCACAAACTAGGATGGAGAGTGACTGAGGAAGTCACCCCACATGGACCACTGGCCTCCACACGCATGCACACGTGTACACAAATGAACATGTACATGTATATACACAGAGGCAAATGATGAATAAGTAAGGAAATGATTTCTTTTTCAGAATACTTGGTTTTTGAAAAAATCAGTTCTTCTCTTATGCAAAGTAGCACAACCACAGTATTCCTTCCCTCCACTTCCCCCAAGTCCCCCCACCTCCACTCTCCCCAACATTTGCTCCTCCTTCATTTCCCTTCAGCAAAGAGCAGGCCTCCAAGAAACAACAACCAGACATGGTAAAACAAGGTGTCTTGGTTAGAGCTTTATGACTATGAGGGGTCACCAGGACCATGGCACCTCTTATAAAGGAAATCATTTAACTAGATCTGGCTTACAGTTTCAGAACTTTAATGATGGGAAACATGGTGCTACGCAGGCAGACATGGTGCTAGAAAAGGAGCCGAGAGTTCTACATCTTGATCTGTAGGCACCAGAAGCAGTCTGCCTGCCACACTGGGCATAACTTCAGTACAGGAGAACTCAAAGCCCACCCCCACAATGGAACGCCTCCTCAACAAGGCTACACTTATTCCACCAAGCCACCTCTCCTAATAGTGCCCATTCCCTATGGGTCAAGCATTCAAACACATGAATCTGGGGGTGGGGGTGGGGGGTCATATCTATTCAAACAACCACATTCCATCCCGCTACCCCCATAGGCTTGCCCTAACATAATGTACAAAATGTATTTAGTACAACATAAATATCCCTATAGTCTATCACAGTCTCAACAATGTTTAAAAGTCCAAAGTTCAAAGTCTCTTCTGGGATTCATAAAAATCTCTTAACTGTAATCTCCCATAAAAATCAAAATCAAAACCATATCACCTACTGCCAACATACAACAGCAGAGGATATACATTACCATTCCAACATATAGGGAAGGGGGCACAGTGAGGAAATACTAGACCAAAGCCACATTGAAAACCAGCAAACTCCAAACTCAGCATCTCTCTGTGTGATGTCAAAGTGCTCTTCAAATCTCCAACTCCTTTCAGCTGGGTTGGCTACAACACTCTTCTTTCAGGCGGTTACCACTCCCTGTTAGCAGCTGTCCCTGGCAGGTATCCCCCGGCTCTGGCATCTCTAACCTCTTGGTGTCTCTAGTGAAATCCAGGCTTCACCTTCACAGCTTCACACGGTGGCCTCTGTAGGTCTCCATGCAGGGATATCTCTGACACATTTCTGGTCTCAGCAGCTTTCCTTGGTCCCAGAAAAAGATTTCATAACCCCTTTCTTCTGTCCTTGATCCTAAAGTCAGAACCATGTGGCCGAAGCTGCCATGTTCTGCTGCCTGCTGTGGTTGGAACCTGGACCCCTTGTTCAACTACGTCTTCACCATCTTTCTATTATCCATGATTTCCTTCACTACCTAAACTTGGCTGACCTGAAACTTGATCTGTGGACCAGTCTGACCTTGAACTCAGAGATCCGCATGCTTCTGTCTCTTGAGTGCTGGTATTAAAGGTGTGTACCACCAAGCCTGGACCTAAATCTTTCTTTAATTCCTTTTCACAAGATGGAAGCTTACCTGGGTGAGATCCTTCATTTAATTAATCTGTTTATCTCCTTTAACACAGGATGTAGCTCCATTCCACTTTCTGGCGCACCTTCTCTCCTTGAGTCATACATTTTGTATTTTTTTTCCTTGTTCAGCATGGTCCTTTTCATCAAACTGTTCTTCGTAAGGGTGGACACCAGTAGCCACACGGCAGAGTCTATAACAGGCTGCTTGGATTTTCTTTACAAATGCTACAAACCTAAATCTCTTCACTTTCACCTCAGGCAGACGCTTTGGACAAGAGCAAAAGCAGCCACATCCTTCACTAAAATATTACAAGAATTGTTGGGAGCTATTAAGACAACACAATTATCCTGATCTCTGAATTGGACCTCCCCCACCCCCCGAGAAGAAAAGGGGGTCAAAAGCCGGCCACGACATACCGTTCTGAGAACAACCACAGGATGTTCCAGCCCTAAGTCAGCGCCAGATGTCCTGACCACACCCTGATACCACCAAGTTCCTGCTTCCCCGTGTAACTGCCTAAAGAATGTGCAATTCTATTGCCCCACCCCTCCCGCTGATAAGTACCTGTACGTCCCCTTTTGCTTGTGCAATTCTACTGCCCCATCCTTCCTGCTGAAAGGCACTTCCCCTTTTGCTTGTGCATTTAAACCTTGGGCCTGGCTAATACAGTGGAACCTTGATGCCACTCAGAATGTTTCCGTGTTGTTCTTGCACAAGGTTCTCGTCTCTCTCTACCCCCCAATTTGGTTCTTAGGAGAAGGTCCCCTTGAGACCCTCAAATAACTGGACCTGCTAGATGGGTCAAAGAATGATCTCTAGGCAGCACACTAAAATTTTTATCCTCTGAAACCTCTTGAACCAGGCCACCACAGTTCAAATCGTCCTCAGCACCTCTGTCTTCTATGCTTCTATTAGTATGGACCAGTAGGCAGAGCTTGAAGCAGCCCGCTTTCCTAATCCAAAGTCCCCAAATCCACACTCCTCCCAACAAAGGCATGGTCAGGCCTATCAGAGCAATACCCCAGGTCCTGCTATCAACTTCTGTCTTCGTTAGAGTCCTATGCTGTGAAAAGATACCATGAACGTGGCAACTCTTATAAAGGAAAACATTTATTTGGGGCTGGCTTACAGTTTCAGAGGTTTAGTTCATTATCATTGTGGCAAAAAGCATTGTAGGATGCAGGCAGACATGGTGCTAGAGAAGTTGCTGAGAGTTCTACATCTTGATCCACAGGCATCAGGAGACTGTTTGCCATCCTGGGCATACCTTGAGCATAGGAGATCTCAAAGCCCACCTCCACAGTGACACACTTCCTCCAAGAAGGCCACACCCACTCCAACAAGACCGTACCTCCTAATAGTACCACTTCCTAGGGGCCAAGCATCAAACACATGAGTCTATATGTGTTTATATGAGGGAACATATCTATTAAAACCACCACACACAGTGCAATAAGACAAGGCAAAAACCTCTTATTGAGGTTGGAAGAGGCAACCCCATAGAAGGAAAAGAGTCTCAAGAGCAGGCAGAAAATCAGAGACACGCCACTCCTACCCTAACAGGAGTCCCACAAAACCATCGCACTAATAGCCATAGCATATGCAGAGAGAAGCCTGGAGTAGATCCGAGCAGGTTCCATGCTTGCAACTGGAGTCTCTGTGAGCTCATGCGAACCCTGCTTAGTTGACTCAGTGGGCCACATGTTCCTGATGTCTTCTATTCCTCTGACCTTATAATCTTTCCACCCAGTACCTCAGGATTCCCTGAGCTCTGCAGGAAGGGACCTGATGGAGACCTCACGTTTAGACTTCTTCCGCTGTGGGTCTCTGTACTGGCTCCCATGTGCCTGTTGTTGCTCTCTACTGATGACTGGACAAGGCACTGATCTGTAAACTAGCAGAATATCATTAGAAATCATTCCATTTGTTTATTTATTTATTTATTTATTTATTTATTTATTTATTTATTTGCCAGTCACAGCAGTGACTAGATAGCCCAGATTGGGCAAGACACGGATTTATAAGTTAGCAGAATATCATTAGGAATCATTTAATTCATTCATTCATTCATTCATTCATTCATTCATTGGCCAGTCATACCAGTGACTGGATAGTCCAGAGAATTAGCATACAAGTTCTTTTATAAGTTAGCAGAATATCATTAGGAATCATTTCATTTAATTAATTTCATTCATTCATTCATTGGCCAGTCATACCAGTGACTGGATATCCCAGAGAATTAGCATAGAAGTTCTTTTAAAACCTGCTTGGGGGGCGGGGGGGATTAAAAGAAAGAAGAATAGGCATCCCAAGCCCCAAGAGAAGGCTCTTGCGTTCCTTCTTTCCTTCCTAACAGATAATGGCCTTGAACTCTCGAAACCTCACGGATGACCTTGTGGCTTTAGTTCTGTCTCAGCTCCATGGTTCTGTGCCAACAAGCATTGTAAAGGAGGGTTTGGGACTTTCTCTCTTATTTTTAACAATTCAGAAAATGAGGAATCTTGCACAACAGGACTTTTTAATGGTTCTTGTGGACTCTATGGTCCCTTTATGAGTGTTTATAAAATACTGTCTTACCGTCTGCCAAGAAGGAAAAACAAGAAAGTCCTCTGGCCCCTGACACAAGCCTGGGGTGGGATGGTGCTTCTGATGTTAAGCCAAAGTCCTACAGTGTCCTACAGCCTCTGGAAGCCTTAACTGCATCCTGGCTTTCAGGCCAGGGAGAGAGCAGAATGTGGCTTCCTGTGGAGCTCAGACAAAGGCCCCCTTGGATTGCTGAAATGCAGGGCTATCCTCTCCCCAGAGCTCAGTTTCTACAATCTCTCCCAGCAGCACTGTTCCTTCCAATTATCCCAGCCCAAGAACAGGAGGGTAGATTTAGAGTTCCTTCTGATACAGAAGTCACCCCTAACCAACAGGAGCTGAGTCCTTGCCGCTGTGGCATTATCCCTCCACCTGCAGGGAACTGACCTCACCTCGGGGGAGAAGTAACACTGAATCTAAAGAGCAGGGTCCCTTAACTCTCACATTAGTATGATAGCAAAGTATCAGTGTCAAAACATCAGTCCAACTCTTTCCCACTGAATTGTCAAGTCGGATACCAGCAAAGATTTAATGGCTGTTTTTCTGCTTTTTTTTTTTTCTGGATTAATTTTTCTCTCTGAATGCTGCTATTTTGATCAAATGCTTCCTTTGTTGGCATTTCTTCCATTTGTTTTCTTGCATGAGGCAAAATCATGACAGTGCTTGACTGTGGTGCTAAAAAATGCTAACAGTAAAAGCAAAGATAGTTTAAAAGGAACACGTGTGACTGTTTATGCATTTTTAAGACAGCAAAGGAAAGGATCTTAGCAGAAAATAGCCTCCTACTCCTCACAGACAAAGAGGGACACAGAAAGTCCCCAGCCCCACTCTGAGAGTCCCACCCAGGCTGAGCGATATGGTAGTGAACTGGGCCCCTGGTCTATGAGACAGGGGGCTGCGGAGCATTAAAGCACACACCATGTTCTTTTAGAGGCTGAAGAAATGGCTCAGTGAACTAAGCACTGGGCTTTCCATGAAACCACCTGAGTTTGATCTGCAGAACTGACCTTTAAAGGCTGGGCATGGTAGCCACACTTAGGACACAACCCCACAGAGAAATAGGAACAGTACCCAGGAAGCTCACTGACCAGCCAGCCTATCTGAATGAGTGATTCTAGATCCCATGGACTCCATCTCAAAAGCAAAGCAGTTGATTGTGACAATGTATGGCAACAGGATTTGCTGAAGGAGGTGGAAGCAGGATACCACACGTTTGAGGCTATCCTGGGCTACACATATTCCTGGGTATGGTGGCACATGTCTTTAATACCAGTAGTCAGGAGGCAGAGGAAGTTGGATCTCTTTTGAGCCCTGCCTCCTCTTCCTAGTGAGTTCTGGGACAGACAGGGCTGTGTAGAGAGACCCTGTCTCCAAACACAAAGTGGGCTGCTCCTGTGGACTGACATCTGAAATCCACCTCTGGCCACCACATACAAATACACGTGCATGCATGTGTACCCATCATATCCACATACATACATCCTCACACACATGTGCTACCAACTATCCCCTCACAGTGACACATGCATCCACACAACATGTACACCCCACCTCCCTCCCCCTGCCACAGAGAGAGAGAGAGGGGGAGAGGGAGAGGGAGAGGGAGAGGGAGAGGGAGAGGGAGAGAGAGAGAGAACAGGGGTTTTGTGTAACTTGGAGCCTGGAGATATTTTCAGACCTGCAAATCCACTGTGCTGTTAATCCTTCAACTTCTTGGCCAGGGAGCTATATAGACACAGTAATGCCAAGTGCTGCCCTGTGCCTGGGCAGTAATTCCCACGTACAGCACACCTTGTCTGTTAGCTGCTGGGTAATGGCCCTCCCTGTACTCCCACCTCAAGGCGAGCCCAGCCGCTGCTTCTCGGATTTCATTCTTCTTTTCTCTAGAACGCTATGAAAGAAAACCATGAAATGACTCCCTGGGCGGACAGGTCAGTCAAGCCATTTATTTTTAACATTTGTCATGAAGATAAGAAAGAAAACACAAGAATGTGGACATAGTTACCCACACCACACTAATTTCTCTGCATTTTCTGTCTGTTATTGATTATGCTTTGACAGCAAAGCTTCAACACAACAAAAACAGAGAAACACCAGAGACAGGCTGGGAAGAAATGGCTGTTGTCCAGCAGAGGCAGTGCTACCCCCCAGAGGGGAGCACTTTGTTTACAGGGGAAGCAAGCTCTAATTCCCTCTGTGACTCAGAACAAGTGCTGCTGCAGAGGGAGGTTCTTTCCTCTGGAGATGCCACGAGATGCCCTGTGCAAGATGCCATGGTGACTGACTCACTCACCTGTGTCTCCAGTCCAGCATCTTTCCTTTACTCAGAACCATCCTGCAACCCTTGCTTGGTCTGTCCCAGTTGGTTCCCTGGCTTTCCCCACTCACAGAACAGGATTCCAGACTGGTCCTCTCCAAAGCCTGGGCCTGAAGGATCAGCACTGCTAGCAAAGGTTGAAGCATCCAAAGCGGTTAGTCACATGTAGACTCACATGCCTGCATCCAGGCATCTGCAAGAACTACATGGGTTGAGGCTGCCTGATGTCCTATGTGGCCCCAAGGCAGGCAGACTCCCTTAGAGATAAAGCTAGAACTCCTCACATGGGGCTACAGAGGTCGATCAGCTGTTAAGAGCACTGGCTGCTTTTCTAGAGGATCCACGTTCAAGTCCCAGCCCCAACTCTGTCACTACAGTTCCAGGAGATCTGACACCCTCTCCTGACCTCCATGTGCACTGCATGCACATGGGACACAGACATTCCTGTACATACTCATGCACATAAAATAAAAGAAATAAATCTTTAAAAAAATAATAAAAACTTGCTAAAATGCAGATTACAACTGGTTGGGTCTGGTGTGAGTCTAGACTCCACAAAGGTTTCTAACAAGATCCGGAACCTGTAGGTGGTACAGTTCATAGGTGTTACTATGAGTAACAAGGCTGAAGATGACAGAGGTCTAAGTCAGCAGCAGCAGCTGAGGGTGCAGCAGGCAGCTGTTACCCTCGTAGAAGCACAAGCCCCTCCCAGATCTGCTCCCTCAAAGACGGCATCTGATCCAGGTCCCCGGGTGATTCTTATATGTGTTGGCATGTTAACCTGTGTCAGCGTGTTGGTTTGAAAAGCCGACAGAAAAGTTTAGGGTCAAGGTCATAGAACTAGTATTGCTCTCACAAAGGTTGAGGGTAGCAAGGTTCTGTGTGTGTGTGTGTGTGTGTGTGTGTGTACACGCATGTGTGATTTTAATCTTGAAAGCCATACAGAAAGCTGACCTGTATTAGTAAGGGAATAAATGCTAACTTCTTCAATACTCTCCTCTGCCAAAGAGTTTCTAGGGATCAAATTGTGCCAAGGACTTGTATGAGAATAGTGAGCAATGGCCATATATCTCTGTTTTCAACACTTATAGCCACCAGGTCAACCAATATAGGAGCTGGCTAAGCCCAGAAGACACTGCTGCCCAGTGGTTTATAGAGTCCAAGAGGGTGAATAAAGCCTATGGCCCTCAATGGGAATACAAGGTGGGACCGCACCTACAGGCTGTTTTGAGCGATAAATCCAGCTTTGTTGGTCTTTAGGGCCAAGAGCAAAACAGGGAAAGGGAGATGTCAGACATGCTACAACCTTAGGATCTTGCAGCCCACAGCCTGTTATGAGGGTGAATTCATCGATGTTGGTTGACAATGTTTGTTTCAAAAATTAAAGTGGGGGCTGGGTAGATGGCTCAGCAGGGAATACCACACAAACAAGAGAATCTGAGTCCAGAACCCCAGGACCCAGGTACAGTGGCATGTGTCTGTAACCCCAGGGCCTGGGAGGTGAAGCCAGGAAATTCAATAAGGCTTAATGGACAGCAAGGATAGCCAATTGGTGAGCTCCAAAAACCCTGTCTCAAATAAGGTCAGAGCAACCAAACAAGAGACTCAATGTGGACCTCTGGCCTACACACACACACACACACATACGTACATACAGGTATACATACATGACAAACATGTAACAGGTTTATACACAAGACTAACGTGTACACATAATATAAAGCAATAATTTGCTTAAAAGAAAAAGTAGAGGCTAGAGACTAATAGAATACAAGAGAGAATAACTAAAAATCAAAAGAAAGAGGTCAGCAAACTTAACTCAGTAATAATACTTTAATTTTTAAAAAATGTAATTAGATCAGTGAAGTCCGTCCTGGACCATGGACAGCTCCCTCAAAGCGTGTGGAATCAGGCAGATTCCCTGCACAGCTCTTTCCTTCAGCTTGGTTCACATGAGTTTCTTTCAGGAGGAAAATGCTGGCTGTAGACAATAGCTACGGACATTGCAGCATGTTGAGGGGCCAAGGCAAACACGGGGCTCAATGAGCATGCATTTTTTGCACACATCAATTTCCAAAAACAATTTATCAAGTTACAGAATATACAGGGAGCACCTAACGGCATTTGTGAGAGTATTTATGAGACCACTTCCGTACTTCATCCTGGTCCATCCCAGGTCCTAGTTCCGTCTTCCTTGTGCCAATCCTCACAGCCTCCACACTCCTTCCTAGTGCCCATCTTATACCCTCCACAGGTTTGCTTGTTGTTCTGCCCATTTAGGAGCCTTAAATGTTGGGTGTGGCAAAATTCAGTGATCAGCTTCAAGATCCCAACTCCTGCTGTCTCCCAAGCACTTCAGGTGTGTGACTGAAACTTTGTAGCCAACTGCAGCCAACTGCTTCTTTGCAACTAAAGTAACTAAAGCTCAGAGAAACAAAAGAACCTGCCAGAGTCACAGGGATAGGGAAGGAAGTTCGCAGTGCTACATCCTGTATCTACCCAACCTTGTCAGTGCTTTTGTGACTACATCACCCCTCCTCTTGCTTGTTCTCACTCAAGCTAGTTTTATTTTTTATCTAAACAATGTGTCTGTGATAACTCTAAACCTCCTAGAACCTAGTTAAGTTGAACCCCCATAGTTCTCATCCTGGCCTGAGCTCTTCACGTGGACTTCAGCATCACGGACCTGATGGCCACAGTCTCAGGTCTTCCCCAACACACAATGGATTGTGCATTCCAAGATGCATATGTTAGCCTTAGTTAGATGCGTAAGTTAGGACATAAAGCTCAGCACTTCACCAATGCTCTTGCATGTTCAGAAGAATCAAGAAACGTAAAAGAGGCACCACAAAGATGGCTACAAGTCCACTTGTCTAATACATTGGTACACTGGCCTGTTTTGATAATAGCCTAACTCTCACCATCCTGCCATGGGTGTCTATTGGTCATTTCCATACTCTTAACTCCTGTTGCCAAAATAATGACTAACAGATCTATTCCCTTATGACTGCCCTGCTGTGATGTTCAGATGCAGACTTGGTTTGCATAGATGGGGTGGAAGTAGCCACTAGGCAGAGTTGGTTCATGGCTAGAGCATCCCAGTGCTCTATGAAGGAAAGCCACTCTTGTTATCTCTGTATGCAATACTGGAAAACAAAACCAGTATTCCATATTATAAAATCAAGGTTATTAAGTGAAAGCTAGCAGAGGACAACCTGAATCAAGAACTGTTGCCAGGATCTTCAGGGAGTTCTTTCTAGGAAAGAGAGAAGTCTTCCTAGAGCTGCCTAAACATCCTATCATGGAGATCAATCAGACTCTCTGGAAGTTGTGCCAGAGTGGCTCTTTTATAACATGTTCCCTGTGGCTTCAGCTACAAGAGGACCCTTGCCCCAGCAGGGCCACAGACCTAAAAATAGAACCACCACCACCACCACCACCACCACCACCACCACCACCACTACCCATGTCTTCCCCTTCAAAGAGAAGTGCCGGGAGCAGGCAGAGCCTTTGCTACAATCCTCTGGTTAGAGATACCAGCCTGGATATTGGCCACCAGTCATTCATACATGGAACAACCTTGTGATAGTTCAAGAGATTGTTTTAACTTCATTTTCCTAGCAAGTCCTTGTGAAGGGAGAGTTTGCTAAATTCATTGATTCCCTTTTGGCAAGCTTGCAACTCCTGGATTTGGACAGATTAAGTAGAGTAAAGATTTCCTATACTTACTCAAAGGACATTACCTAAAAACTCAGGGAGGTTTTCTTTTTTTCTTATAGGAAAAAGGAACAAGGAGAAGGGAGGGAGGGGAGGAAGAAGGGAAGGAAGGCGTGAGGGAAGGATGCAGGAAGGGAAGGGATGATGGAGGGTGGATGAACTACATAAAAAGACACAACCTTAGAACCGAAAGGACCAAGCCAACCATTTCACTAACATATAATAATCTTTATTCTGTAACAGAGACATAAATAATTTTATGAATTCATATGACCTATACAAAAGACAAAATAAGATATTGCACTAAATTTAGTGATGGAGTATCTGGATTTAATATTAGCTGAACAGATAAATATATACAAGTTAAGGAATTAAGGCAAAAACCAGATGATATTTCAAACACAACAGGAGATTTGAAAAATAGATACAATTAAAAATAAGGGCATACTATCTCCAGTTAATAAAGTGGTCATAGTGAAGGAGAAAATATTCCTTATGGGTTTAATAAAGTAGCTATTATCGATCATGTTAATTGAGGTTGAGCGATAGAGTATTTGATTGCCCACCGAGGAGAGGTACTTTGCCAAGGTTTGGGGCTGAGCACTAGAGTTGGGGTAAATAACTTCTTCTTTGTCAGATTATGATCTGTTTTTCCTATTAGAAAATATAATTTGGAAAATATGACTCTTTCACATATATAATTAAAATACAACTATGGAGCATTCATTTTAGGGGCAGGAGGGAGGTGATGTGGGTGAGTTCAGAGTTCAGGGACATTTGGAGGAAAGACATTTGTTACCTTATGGGTAGAGAGAACACAACGCCAGTCACTAAAATACAATCCCAGTCACCTTAAGAGAACAAAACAAACAAATTCAAAAGTAATTGCAATTTGTTTTAAAAGTATAATTAATAATCAATGTATCCACACGTGTGTACATGTCTTTGGCAGTTCCACTATAACCACTGAAGTCAGAACTTCCAAGTTTTCTAACTTTCAGACCCATTAGCCTGTCTTTCAAAAACAAAGAAATAAAAACCCCACATCTGCAGCCTATGCTGTAACAGCAGGAAACTAAACAGGACAAACCTTGAGACGGCTTCTGACAGTTAACACGTAAGCAGATCGGGGATTTTCAACTTTTAGAGTCCCGATCCACATATAAGGAAACTGGCACACACACGAAAATGATCTGTGAAACTTTGTGTCTGTCCAGACAGGTTTAGAATTCCCAAAGAGAATCCATAGTCACCCATGAACAAAACAGTAAGAGACATCAATCCAAGAGTGCTCTTCTGATAACCCAGGGGTGGGCACCCTCACTCTTGGGCATCACGGAGAAGTCGGGTTCTATAGAGGAAACACCAGAAAGCCAGAAAACGTGGAGTACTGCCAGCCGCCGAGCAAGTTACCTTTCTCCAGTTTTAGGTAGACCTTATCTTCTTTGTCCAGGTACAGGAGCACTCCATTGGTGGCGGCTTCACGGGTCACGTCTTTATCACCAGCAAATGCAGAGATAACTGGTTTTCCATTTAACATCAAGTTAACCTGGAAAGAAAAATCACCCACCCCCAAAAAAGCTCCCTTTAAAATCGACATCTGTGCTAGGAAACAGTTCAAAGCATGACCTGGTCAAATATTTGCTATTTTAGAAATATTCTTCTTTCCTTTCAAACTGGACATATGTCAGGGTCAGATTTAATGTGTGTTTGTGTGTATGTGAGTGTGTGTGTGTGTGTGTGTTTTTCTGTGTGTGTATGTTTTCCAATGAAAATTTCCTTATATTCCTACAAAAATAACGCCCTCCAGAAAGCCATCTAATCATGTGGAAAACTGACTTTCCCTCAGTGTGGAAACAAAGCTAACCACTGGACCAGCCTCTTATGCTCAGCTTAAACTATTTGGTAACAAAGTTATCCACTAGCTTCCCAATGTTGACCTAACCCTGACATGGTCAGATACCACCAGCTGCTCCCAGCAACTGAGAAGGCGTCTCGGTTTCTGGAATTTGCACAGCAACAAAAGTCATTTGAGATGTCAGTTTCCAGGGAAGTAGATATGTTCACTACACACTCCCTTTCTCTAGGTTAAGATTAATATGGAATAGATGAAACCTAAGGCCGGTCAGTTGATCCAGTCACTGGGATATAAAAGTGGCAGATGACGGTGCCATCTATTAATCATAGGGACATAAAATATAATATAAATGCTAAGCATTCAATGTAACATATTCTAGAACTCTATAAACATGCACTACACTAACTATGCAACTGGGGAGAAGTTGCTAGAAAAATAGAAGCCAAAAATAAGCTCTAGCACACCAAGCTCCGCACAGCCTTTCTCAAAAGTGTCATCAGTAGCTGGCTCCTTGGTAGTTTGGTGGCTTCAATAGTTAATTGCAACCCACAATTTTTAAATGATAGCAAACCTGTTTTGTTTGTTTTACGTCCATTTGTAAAGTTTTACGAGACTTTTTTCTGTATAAGTTTGAGTAACTTTTATTTTGGCATGAGATAAAAGTAATATAGTCCATAGAGATCCCTGTCATGGAATCTTTGCCAAGCTGTGTTGTTGTGGTTGTTGTTGTTGTTGTTGTTGCATCACACCGTTTTTAGATGGTAGTAACCTTGTTTTGTTTATTGAATGTTCATTTGTAAAGTTTTGTAAGTTTTTTTCCATATGAGTTTCAGTAACTTTTGCTCAGGCATGAGATAAGACCAACCCCCTGTACAGATTTGTGTCGTGAAACTTTCCCAAGCTGTGTTTTGTTGTTGCTGTTGTTGTTTTGTCTTGTGTTGCTTATTTTTCTACACGCTTTTGTCACACACCCAAGTGGATGTTGTAAAGAGAAAAAAAAATTGCAAATCACATGCCTTTGAAAACAAACAGAAAAGATAGACAACTATCTTTATGATGCAAGTACACCCTGCAGAGGCGAGGAGCACTCAGTGGGAGGACGTACCTGGATGGTTTGGCTCTGGTAGACTTTAATTACGTGAAAACTGAAACTATAGATTCCTTTCCTCGGTGCCACAAAGACAGATTCCAATGTGAAAAAATTACCCACGTTAACCAGGATCTACAGATAAAAAGCAACAAATAACGGCAAATTATAGTTTCCTCCCATGAGTAAAATAAATTCCTCCCTCCTCCCCTTCTTCTTCCTCCCCCTCCCCCATTTCTTTATATGGTCCTTCTCTCTTTTTTTCTCTCCTGTTTCTTCACTTTTTGTTTTTTTTTTTTTAAATAACTAACTTCAGAAACAAAAGAGAATAAAACAGCTAGTCCTATGTCTTTCTTGTTAAGTGACTTGGAAATAAAAGTGCATACTGGAAGCGTCTTCTACCTTTTAAATCGTACAGGAAAAAAGGTAAATAATAAATACAATGACTGTGTTGCATTCATGTGTCAGTTTCCAGGCCGAGGTGTCTGGGATCACCAGAGTACCCTGTGAAGGTCTGTCTTAGCTTTCACTGAGAATCGGAGGGAAGACATCGGCTGTTCAGTTTCATCTCCACAGTCTATGCGCCTTCCCAATGTCCAGAAGGGACATTACCCAGCCAGCCAATCGGCATCCTGCAGTAATCCCTGTGTTCTCTGCAGTAATCCCTGGACACACCACAGAGGCATGTTATCCCCTCTACCATGGGGCATTAGCCCATGGCACCACAAGTTGGTGCCACAGAGATGGCAAAGCCAGGTTCTTCCCCTAGTCTCTGCCAGAGCTGTCCTCAGACCGATGGCTATTATTTTTGTTTATGTGCCATCTAAGCCTTAAATAACATACATTGGCACTGAATCAGCCCTGGCTGGGTGCCAAGAGAAGGGCATAAATGTGGACAGTAGACCGGGTGGTCTTTCCGTGCTCTTCCGTACCTTGTTTTATCTTCCTATCAGTCACCTGAAATCTATTTGAAGTTCAAAGGTCAAAAGTGAAAATTTAAGTTAGTTGCTGTTTCTAAGAAAGCCACAGTGTGCCTTGTGTTCCAGCGTGTGTCCTGGTTGTGACATTAACTCTGAATTTCTGTACATTCTCGGTCAAATCTCGGTGCCTCGGAGGTACATCCCTTCCTGGGAGAGCATAAGAGCCCAAACAAAACAAGGAAGCTTTCTTTCATGTCTCACCAAGAAATAAATCCGTAACAATCAGATGTGTCTCTAAAGATATATTTCCTGCTTATTAGAGTTAGTCTGCTGTTATCTGTCTTAAACATCATCATCTTGTCAAGATTAACATATTTCGTACTTCCTGCTTCATTTCCTCAAAGTGCACCATGCCTCTTTACAGCACGCCAGAATGTCAGAACACTTAGGTAAATGCACCAGCCTCAGCCCTGCCTTGAAATACAGATCTGTGTGCGGTGTGAGATCCCAGCTTCCCACCATAAGTATCAGCTCTCTGCCCTCTGACGTGTGACCAGATGGACTTTCTAAAGCCCCGTCACCAGCTGTGCACAATTCCCTGACAAAACATCTTTTGCCAAGCACGTTAGAATAATGTAAAGTGCTTAGCCAAGACTGGGAGACTGGGACACAAGAGGCATCCTTTATTAACAAAGTAGAGGTGCCAATTATTGTTGATCAGTAAACACGAAGCTAGCCTCGGAGTCTGCAGGGTAATAGAAGCATCCAAGCACGTCAAGATTTATAACTAAATGTGTCTTGTTGTCTCAAAGATGCACGGCTCCCAGAACAAAAGAAAAACCCCTTTCCTGTTCTAATTGGTGGGAAGGACATTGAAAAGAATGCCCCAGACAAAGATAACACAATGTCCACGAGGAGGCTTCAGCATTTAGATAATGCACTAAAACACAGACCAGGCTGGCGTTAGTCTCCCTCTCCATCACTTTGTTAAACACTGCACCAAAATCTCTAAAGGGATTACTTAATTCATTTTTTAAAAAAATTATAGCTATCCCATTCTAAGCCTCTAGGGAGACATCTCTGTCTCTAGCCAGCTGGCAAGTGTCTTACTTAGAATTAAGTCAAGAGCACGAACATCACCCGAGTCTTTCCAGGCACGTCCCGAAACCCCACTTAACCCGCCTGCGGGACTCGGCATACAACTGTAAACTGTGTGACTTTGGAATAAGACAGACTCCTGGTACTGTTGGAATTGGAACCAAAATGCAGGCGTCAGGGCTTTGCTAAGCTGAATCCCAGGGATTGCTCGTCACTCCTGTCTACAGAGCCCTGAGCAGCTGGGCAGAAGCTGCAGCTTTCATCAGTTTCAGCCCCATCCCCTGGCTGCTACCTCAAAATCTGTGCTTTCTCAGCAAATTACAATGTCCTGGGGGAACCAGAAAGGGAAACCCAGCCCCCAGCGCTTACCTGCCCAAGCTCTATGCAATTACTCCGTCCCTTTTCCTCCTGCCTGGACAACTTTTCTGAGTGGAGCAATAGTGAGAAAGGCTTTTGATCTCTACCAGGCGGGGTGGTGTTAATCCAGCTACCCTGGACCCTGCGGAGTCACCCTAACTAGAGATCTGGAGATGGTCTCTGACCCCCCAGAACCACACCCCTAATCCTCTGTGTCCACCTGGAAGGGTCCCTGCACCTTGTGGAACCCCAGAGCCTTGTGGAGAGATGAGCCTCCACCTGAAAACACAAGCCAAACAATTCAGACTGTCTAATAGGGCCCCCCTCAGGAACGCCTCCAGGGCACCTGCTGATAAGTCTGAGCCAGAGGCCCAACTTCTCTACCATTAAATCTCAGCATCCAGGGACAGTATTCCCTTCAGCCCCTGATGACCTGTTGCTGTTAAACTTGTCTTATCTCCAGGGGCTTTCCTCTGCGCTCCCAAGCCACCCACCATGCAGGCCTCTGCCAAAGACTACGGGACTGAATGGAGGCTGTGGTTGCTGGGGAAGGGAGGAAGCTCTGAGTTTCAAACTGATACCTTCAGTTGATAAAACGATCTCGCCACATCCTATTCATACTAGCTGAATCTGGGCATGCAGCCCCCGATACCCAGAGATCACCCATCCCCATGTGCGCTCTGCATCCCTCGGGAGTCTGACCTGATCAAAGTAAATGATGCGAGTCTTGTTGCTCATCTCAGATGGCTCGTGGTTGGTGCTCCGAACCGCCGAAAAGGCCACCTTGGAGTTTGCTGCCCGGACCGATATCCCCAGAGGGGAAGATGATGATCCCTTGGAGTCTGTAGCTGGGTTCGAGTCGCACACCACCAGACACTTGCCCTCCAGAACGATCGGTTCAGTGTCATTCTGTGCCCAGACAGGCAGCACTAGAATCAGCAGAACGGCTGGTACCACGGACAGCGCCCGGCGCGCGGAGCCCATGGTGAGCCGCGTGCGCAAGCGGCAGCCTGGCGCTTCTGCTCCCGGGCGGCGCCTGCTTCCACGGGATCCGGGAGCTCGGGAAGACGCCAGTGGCTAGATCGACAGCGCTGCAGGAACAGCGGCGGCGGCGGCAGCAGTGGCGCGCGCACTTCCACCAATTCTCAGGACTGAAGTCTCCCTTCGAACTGGCTGGCTGGCTCTGTTACCTTTGTCCTTTAAGGAGCTCATGCAGAACTCCTATCCTAACTCCTCCACCCCCAAATCAGTTTTGCCTGGGGCCACTGCACCCACACTTGTCCCTTGACATCTAAAAAGTCTCCAGACCCTCTCAGTCACACCTCAAAAGAACAAAATAAATTCTCACCCCGAACCCAAGCACTCCTGGTGAAGCACAGAGCTGAAGACACAGAGGGGACTCCGCGAGTAAACGCTAGCAAAGGTGGCTAGTGCCGAGCGGTGCGGGTGTCGGTCCTGTCCGAGGGACTCTGGTTGGCGCAGGAACAAATTACAGAGGCAGGAGGTGTTTTCGGGGATGAGAAGAATGCCAGGTTATGTCCATGGCTAGGATGCTAGCGACTCCCACTTGCGCTTGGTCAAAAATTCCCCCAAAGCCCGGTGTCACTCCGATGTAGGTAGGCGGCAGCTTAGTGCCCGTCGCCAAAAGCAGCTCTAAGGTGCAGGGCGCCTACTGCCCTGGGTTCCCGCGTCCCTGCGCACAACTTTGTGTCTCAGCGCGCAGTGCAGCCGGGAGGGACAGCGCAGAGAGGGCACCCGCGCGCTATTTATAGGAGTGCTGCCTGCAGATGGCTTTGGCTCGCCCGTTCATCCCGTGGATCCCCGGAAAGCAGAAAAGGCGTCCGGTGACCCCAGCGGAGCAGCGCCTGTGTGACGTTGAACGCACCCGGACAGAGCGGGACGCACGGCGCTGCCTGCTGCCAAGGTCTGAGGCCACTTGATTCCCCGAAATCGCACTGTGTGTATGCAGAGGATGATGCTCACCTGCCTGCGCCTGCCGGGGGTCCGCGGCTGCTCGCTGCCAGCTCCACCTGGACCCGCAGAGGGAGTTGTGGGTTCCCTCACCCTGCCCTGCGCAAGACTCTCTGAACCGAACGTGGCGCTGCCAGCTCAGATGTAGAGATGGAAGGACCTCGGCGAATCTGCGCGGTTTGCTATCTGACGCTAAGAGGACCAGCCAGTGTCCCCCAACTGCGCCTGGTCAGGAGCTTGTCCCACGTAGCCCTCGAACCTGGAGAGCCCAGAAAAGCCTGGGGGCAGTTCTGTGCCCTGGGCGGGGCGGGTGTGGAGGAGGCGCCTGATTTATTTCTTCTGCTCAAGAGGATGAGCCTCAGAACCCACTGGGGCTCACCTTCTCACGCTGTGCAGCCATCCCAATCAGGGGCAGGAAAAATCATAGTGAACAGTACCCCTTAAATGTAACAATTAAAATGCACACCCCGAGAGTACTGCACCCTCCCCCTCTTTGATGTTCCTCCCCTGTGCACTCCACTGCCATCTTGGCCTCTGACTGGCAACTTATTTTCCTTTTCGGAAGCCACGGAAGGGAAGCGGGGAAGCAGAGCTTGGCTTTGGAGTTGGCTGCATGAACCTGACCAAGACCTTAATGAGTGGTCAATACTACCCAAACTAAGGGCCCTGGCTTTCTGGTTCAGTATTCTTTGGGGTTAGGACACTCCCAAATTCCTTATTGACTTCTCTTGACTTCAGCTGCAGGAGAGCAGTGCAGCTATTCTCTAATCAAAACAACATCCCCATGGAAGCAGCCATCAGCCATTCGGACCTCCTGATTAGTACGTACTGGTTGCAAATTGTTTAGAGGTTGCGTCATGTCCTTGGGTCAGATCAAGCTCCCCAGATGGTCATGTGAGTTCTTGGAATGGCGTTCAAGCCCCTCCTCTGCAGAATCCAGACCTACATCTTTAGTCTGATCTCCTAAGGTTCTCCAAGGGAATGTGTGCCACAAGCTCATGCTGAAATTCCAAGTATTAAGATGCAAGGTGCCCCTAGGGTTGATCCTTAGCCCCAACTTCTTATAATGATATAAAGATATGCTGTCTGGAAACACAGTTGAGGGAGGTAGGCAGTGCAGCTTGTGAGTAGCTGGGGCTCTGGGGCTATGCTATTTGTAACAATGTTGCATATCTTTCATCAAAGCTCTAAAAAACAGAAGAGCTTGCCAGGCCTTTAGGAGAGTGCCACCTTGACACCACCATAAACTTCATATAGTCTCTCATATGACCTTTTCTGATGTCCTTATTCAAACACTGATCACTAGTCATTGTAGTGCCTGTGGCACTTCCGTGGTGTGTGTGTGTGTGTACATATGTGTGCATGTGTGTGCAAATGTATGTGCATGTATGTATAAATGTATATGCACATATGTATGTGTGTGCATGTGTTTATGTGTGTGTATGTGTACATGTATATGTCTATGCATGTTCTA
Organism: Mus caroli; assembly: GCF_978045245.1. NCBI lineage: Eukaryota > Metazoa > Chordata > Mammalia > Rodentia > Muridae > Mus > Mus caroli. The sequence goes on along the minus strand of NW_028227257.1, from coordinate 7,435,811 downwards.
TTGTGTGTGTGCATGCATGTGTGTGCATGTGTGTATGTGTGTGCAAGTATGTGTATATATGTGTGCATGTGTGTACGTGTGTGTCTGTGCATGTTCTATTGTGTGTACATGCATGTGTGTGCATATGTGTGGGGGGGCATGTGTGTGTGCATGTTGTGTGTGTGTGTCCACTCATGTATGTGCACGTGTCCTGATGTATTGCTTTACGCCTTACTCCCTTGGGACAGGGTCTCTTACTGAACGTGGCGCTGGCTCTCTGTCAGCCAGCCTCAGCAAACCTCCTGTCTCCCCCTTCTCTGGTGCTGGTGTCATAAGCACGTGCATCCACACTTGGCTTTTCCTGTGAGTTCTGGGAATTTACTAGGCCCTCATGCTTGCAGAGCAAGAGCTTTTATTGACTGAGCCATCTCCCTGGCTCCGGGGCTGGGTTTGAGACCAGACACTAGAAGAAAATTGGTTCGACTTTTTCTCTTGTAAGGGTAAGAGTGCCTTCTCTGGCCAAGATGAAGAATCTTAGCTAAGCCTTGGGGTTTTTGTTTGTTTGTTTTTCAACTGGGAGAAGTTTGGGAAAGAACTCTATTGACAGAGCTGTTAAATAGATAATCTTTATCTTCCTCACAAGCCCTGATATATTCTCTCTGTATTCTTTTCTTCTTTTAGGATTTATTTTCCAAAGAAGCTCTTAGCTAAATAAATTTCTTTCTTCTGTCACCAACGAAGTATTTTTGTAGGCCCCAAATCCAACAGGGGGACTGCATTACAGACCCAGGGGCTAAATGAACAGCGACTGAACACTTCTAAATAGAATGCATCCTATCAGTCATGTGTCCTCTAGTACAAGCTAATTGGAGCGAAACTTCTTCCGTGAAACCCAAAGCCAAAGCTTCAGTCATCTGGGTGAAAGTCTTGGTTCCTTGTTAAAAGAAGTCTTGCTATTCAAGGTGACCTGTAGGTGTGGGATGGGGCATTTCCTGCAGTCACCTGCTAGGAAAAGTTATATGACGTTGTGAGCCAATCAGTTATACCTTTCTCCCCTACGGAAGACTGAACTGAGAGAGCTTCAAGGCTGTGGCACTGGCAATCCCTTAAATACCAGAAGTCCATTACGTATCAGAACTAGACAGACTGCTGAGAGGAGGCTCCCAGACTGTCTTTGTCTGGGCTTGGACCTCAAGGCTGAGACAGCTGTGGGGAAGCACTGTATGCTACAGCCGCAAGGTCAGTACACTCCTCAGCTGTCGCTGTCATGTGGGAGGTATGCCGAAGCTGCAGCAGAGTTCGTTGGGATGGCAGGAGGCTTCCATGCTGGTGACTGAAGCCAAGCCTGGAGGCTGGGGAGTTTTCCAGTCCCTAACTTCTGTCAGGCGAGGTCAGCAGCCCTCTGACCTTGGACTTCCTGAGGCTGTCCTGTTATCCTGCTTCTTATCACAGTGCATCCTTGCTGAAACCACTGTTGTTAAATCAAACCACAAAAGGCTGGGGAGAAGGAACTGACAACTGGGAAATGTGAAATATGCAACACTTGGCTCCTGCCAAGAGACTAGAAAAGTCCTCTGCCTGGGGCAGGTTTCCTGAATAAGTCTCCTTAGCCCTAGCGCTAGCACCTCCCTCACCTCCAGCTGCTTCAGGAGAAAGGAATTAAAATCAAGCCCAAGTTGCTTGCCAGATGCTGTCCGAATCTGCCTCTTTTTCTTTCTCTTTTTTTCAGTTAAAGATATGGTATCAGAGATGGCTGAGAAGCTTGTTAGAGCCAGAGGTGGTGGGTGACTAAAGGGCAATGGTATATCTCCAGATATAATGGGGCAGTTCCACAAATGAACTCTCCGTGGCCGTGACAGTGTGCACAAGACCAGCAGGAGCTCAAGGCAGACAGAATCCCAGCCTGAAGTGTGAGGTTCTTTTGGCGTTTAATGCCTGCTGAGAGAAGGGAGAGTTAGTTTCCTGTGAGGATGCTCTAGAGCAGGCCCCACACCCATACGTATTTGGACAACACGTATCAGACTTGATGGGTTCCCTGTGTGTTTCTTAAAGAACGATTAAAAACAGAACACAAAGTTGGGTGCAAAGAGAGGTGGGATTGGATCCGGGAGGAGCGCTGTAGATGGATAGTAACAAAAATACCTACTCAAAAATAATTAAAATATTTTAAAGTGTGGTACTAGAAAACTTACCATCTATGACTCAAACGCTTCCCTCCGCTGAGGTTCCCAGATGCCTTTAGATGCCCACCCCGCCCCCGTTGGATGCCCCCCTCCTTGGATGCCCGCCCTGCCCCCTTTGAATTCATCTCTGTTTCACATCTCTGTAGCTGGGCTTAACTTCTCCACTTGAAAACAAATTATGTCTCCTACGGGAACTTAGTGTTGAGAGAGCCAAGATAGGCAGGATCCAGGGGTGAGCTGCTTCAGAAGATGGTGTCTGTGAGAAGGCGGACAGGCACCAGAGGCACTGGGTTCGGAAGAACTCGCCTGGCTCTGAGTGACTAAAGGCTACAAGCATCCTGTCCAGACAGCCTCGGGTCAGTCACGCAGGCGGTGGGAAAGCGAGAGCACGTGAGCCCGAGGTTCGTGTCCCAGCAGGTCGAAGCTCCCTGAGTTGATTAATTACCCCTCCTTTAAAGTGATAGCTAAGAAAGATAGACCAAGAAAATGTTTTGTTTTGTTTTGTTTTGTTTTGCTTTGTTTTGTTCCATTGAGTGAAAGTAAATGGCTTATGGAGAGCAAAGCCCTGAGAAGAAAGAAGAAGAATATGAGAACCACAACGTTCCAGAGCTATGCCAGACTTATCCCCGTGGTACCTTCTGGAGACAACGAAGCGGTAGGCGATTTAGTAAAGATGGTGCTATCGAGAAAACTAGATGATGATTTCATGATCTTTCAGTTTAATTTACCACTTAAAACCTGCCTGAGATTTTCCTCTTCCTACCTCAATGTCAGCCAAGAAGATTGGAGTTGAAGTTGTCAGTGTGCGGTGAGGTGTCTTGGCCGCCATGGCAGTCACATTTTGACTCTCTGTTTTGGCTTTCCCATAGTGCTCTATGTTTGCACTGGTCAATCTATTTATTACAATATCAAGTTATTGCATTTTTGCTGTGTTTTCTGTGGGCTATGAACTCCCTCAGGAGCACAGGATTTAGTGGCGCATGGAGATGACTAAATAAGTGTTTACTGAGGGGAGAAAAAAAAAAAACCTTACCACTGCTCTGAGATTTCTCCTTGTACAAACAGTATCCATTGAAACCACTGCCAATGTAAGAGGAAAGAGGAAAGTCTTTCAGAAAGTTGAGAGGAGCTTGATATGTTGAGTCCACTCTCTGCTACTGTGTTGGTGACATTGATGTTGCCGTGATAAAACAATGGATACAAGCAAAGTATGGAAGAGTTTATGAGTCTTGCAGTGAGAGAGAGAGAGAGAGAGAGAGAGAGAGAGAGAGAGAGACACTGTAATGACCAGGAAGGCCTGAGAACAGGAAGCTGGATCAGGACGCTAAGAGGTCGCATTGTCAAGGCCACACAGGTAAAGCAGGTAGAAGGACATGAAGAGAGACACAGCTATACACTTTCAAACACTATTCACAGCGAGGAACTCCCTAAGAATGGAAACCCCAAAGGAGTAAAAGGGGGAGTATGGGCACTCCTGACAGTTTGTTCCACAGCGCTTGCATCCTTTTTACTTATAGAGAATTAATGTGTGTGCTGGCTGGTTCTGTGTCAACCTGACACATGCTAGAATCATAGAGAGGAAGGAGCCTCAGTTGAGGAAATGTCCCCATGAGACCCAGCTGTAAGGCATTATTTAAAAAAAAAAAAAAAAAAACTAGTGATCGATGCGGGAGGACCCATTGTGGCCGGGTCCACCTATTGTGGACCCATCACTGGGCTGGTGGTCCTGAGTTCTATATGAATGCAGGCTGAGCAAGCCATGAGGGGCGAGCCAGTAAGCGGCACCCCTCCGTGGTCTGCATAACATCTCCTACCTCCAGGCTCCTGTCCTGTTTGAGTTCTGCCCTGACTTTCTTCAGTGATGGACAGCGATGTGGAAGTGTAAGCCAAATAAACCCTTTCCTCCCCAACTTGCATTTTGGTCACGGTGTTTCCTCACAGCAATAGAATCCCCAACTACGACAATATGATACCTTGTTTTTTACAGTTTTTAAAATACTGCTTTATCTATTGGATAGACCCACTGAGCACAATTTGTGCTCTCCACATACTTCTGAGCATGGAACCCACAAGTGCAGCCAGATCAACCCACCAGGAGTCACACTCTTAAGGAAAACTGAGTCTCCCTCCCTTAGAGGCCACCAACTCTCTACAGCTCTTCAGTTATGGATTGGGGCTCACTTACCCCTCCCCCTTGATACTAGAATGTTGACGGTCTTGATCTCGTGTAGATTTTATGCAAGTATCCACAGCTTACCTGAATTCATGGAAGCTGTGATTCTATCGTGTCCAGAAGACACTGAGGTCGGTTCTCCCTGACATCTGGTTCTTAGGATTGCCCCACCTCCTCTTTTGCCATGATCCCTTAGCCTTGGGGAGGGCTGTGATAAAGAGAAGAAAGGCCACATTGTATAGATGCAAGGACAGAGCTAAACAGCTGAATATCTCTCGCCTCTGCCCCTCCCCTTCCTTCTTCTTCTCCTACCCCCTTCTCCTCAGCACACCTGCATTATTCTTTTGATCACTATAATCTATTTCGTTGATACCCACATGCTGGAACATAGCAGCAAACACCCCTAAAAATTACACTCACAAAAGATCTATTCACCCCAAAGTTGCCCCAGAATTCTAAATATTGATGAACTTTGGTGCCCAAACTGTATCCATGCTCTCTGTTGAAGATGGATCATCACATATACACAAACACAACCGATTCTGTGTTTACACAGACTATGAAGATTAGGCAAAGCTGGGGAAAAGAAAAGACCTAGAATGGTATTAAAAATGCCATGTAATGATGCAGGAAAGAGCAAGCTAAGGATTAATCTATACTGTGTGATTCCGTGTTAGTGCCCTGTAAATGCACACAAACGTTTACATAATAACAGACAGAAAGTATGAAAGAACTCGTCAGCAACTCATCCACTTCAGAGGAGCACAGGGGAACGAAGCCATTAAATTTGCTTCAGTTGTTTGTTATTCGAATGGTCCCAGGAATCATATATTATATTATGAAATGCATTTTAAATACACTAATTTTTTAAAAGGAAAATGTTGCTGGTCAGATCTCTCAATAGCAGCCTGTTACGGTAACATTTTCAACCCATAACTTAAACTTCATAAAGTTTAGAGAGAAGGAGACCCCAAGGTTCCTTCCCATACACGGTCTTGGTGAAGCAGCAATTTTCCTTCTTTGGTTATTAATCCAACTCATCAATACAGGATTACCCACTCTATTCTGCAAAAGTCTCAGACATAAAAAGACTCACAGTAGACATCTGAGGAAAAAATTGGAAATGGTAAAGCTTATGAGTCACATCAAAGTCCTGGTTGTATTTCAGATCCAACTCGGCTCTTTATGTAACGTGTTTAGCGCTCGCTCAGGAAACCCTGATATATGCCCAGACTCTTTTCTTGTCTGTGCTGAATTAGAGAGAAAATGAATGTGAGGTGGCGATGGATGGCTGCTACTTGTGCAAATTACCTGGGAGGCTTATCTCCAAGGCAGACTCGCTGAACCCAGACTGAGTTGATGGCTTTGTCCATGAACAGGGGGGTCTGTTTTATGAACTGGCACCCACAGGAATCTGCAGCTCTGCCTTTGTAGATGTCGATGGTGAGATGCAGCCAGCAGGAGTCCATCTGCAGTCAGGCTGTTAGCTCTCAGTGTATTCAGGGTCAGCTCTGCCTCCTGTTAGCTTTATGACCATGACCATGGAGCAAGTTACAAACCCTCTTTGAGCCGAGATTGCTATCATAAAAATTATCCTCGGTGCATGGCTTGAGGGGGGTTGGGTGGAGACATGTAATAGAGCACTAAACACAGGACCTGGCGCACAGAAGGTGCTAATTAGATGCTGCGATTATTGTAATTAATTTATGGCATCTACTCATGGCTAAAAGTGAGCCTCAATGCACAGCACCCAACAGCAGAGGCCATTAACTGCTGGCAAGCAGCAGCCACAACTCAGTCTCGTGGACTCTGCAGGAGGGAAGAGTGAGCCATGCCCAAGAAGGACAGACAATCAAAGTTTAGCTAGCACATGTTAACCAAAGCTGGGTAGATGAGGGCCTGCCACTGGGCACATGGGAAGTTCTACAATGAAGCTAAGCTCTTGGGAAGATTTTTCAGTGGTTTACAGGGAATAGCGAGTGAGCCCAATCTTCTATTTCTTTCTCCCATCCTTTTTATATTTTATGTATGGTACATTTGTTAGGTGCATGTGACATGCAGGTGTGTATCTCAAAGCCAGAGGGCAATGCTGAGTGTCTGTCCTTATCATTCTCCACCTGACTTTTTTTTGAGACAGATCTTCCACTAAACCCAGAGCCCACCCACTGGCTAGACTGGCCAACCAGAAAACTCCTGGAACCTTTCTGCCTCCATTCCCCTTACCCCAAGCACAAGGCTTAAAGATGGGAGGCCCCAGGCCTGGATTTTTATGAAGGTTTTGGGGATTCTTGTGCTTGTGCACCAGGCCCTCTATCAGCTGGGCCATCTCCCAGATCTCCTCCCTCCTCCCTCCTCCCTCCTCCCTCCTCCCTCCTCCCTCCTCCCTCCTCCCTCCTCCCTCTTCCCTCCTCCCTCCTCCTGGGTCTCATCTGAAGGAATCACCATATTAGTCAGTGTTCTATTGCTGTGAAGAGGCACCATGACCACAGCAACTCTTTTTGTTTGTTTTGCTTTGTTTTGTTTTTGTTTTTTGAGACAGGGTTTCTCTGTATTGCCCTGGCTTTCCTGGAACTCACTTTGTAGACCAGGCTGGCCTCAAACTCAGAAATCCGCCTGCCTCTGCCTCCCGAGTGCTGGGATTAAAGGTGTGCACCACCATGCCCAGCGACCACGGCAACTCTTATAAGAGAAAGCATTTGATTGAGTCTGCCCTAATAGTTTCAGAGGTTTAGTTCATTCTCATCATGATGGGCAGCATAGAGGCACATAAGCAGTCACGGTACTGAAGAAGTAACTGGGAGTTCTGCATCCAGATCTATAAGCAGCAGGAAGAGAGAGTCACTGGGCCAGGCTCAGGCTTTTGAAATCTCCAAGCCCGCCCCCCTCCCCCCGCCCCCCTGCCCCCACCCCAACAACACACTTCCTCCAACAAGGCCACACCTCCTAATCCTTCTCAAGCAGTGCCACTCTCCGATGACTACACATTCAAATATATGAGCCCATGGGGGCCTTTCTTGTTCAAACCACCACAAGCACTGAACAGGGGTAGACAGACTCTCCAAAATGGAAGTTACACAGAAGTCATGAGCAGGCAGTGATCAGTAGCCCTCATTGTTCCAGCAGAGGGATCCAGAGAGGAGGGTAGGAGAAGAGAGAAGGTGCCAATAATTAAATGCCAGAGAGGACACTTTAGAAACTAACACTCAACTTGTTTTCTCCACACCTGGAAGACTCTAGGTAACTATGAACACCCTGACTTTAGCAGCGTGAGTCTGGGGAAGAAAACAGAAAGAGCATCCAGCCGGTATGTGGGTTCCCTTGCTGTTATTCTCAGTGAGCTTCCATCTACAGTACAAGCAACAAGGGAAGTGACAGTCTGCAGCTGCCACCTCTGCTGTAGAGCATCTTGCATGCATGTGGCATTCTAGTGTTTTCTAAGGAGCAGTGTACTCCTACAGCAAGGCCACCAAAAAAACAAACAAACAAAAAAACCAAAACCAAAACCAAACCAAACAAACAAACAAAAAAACCAGGCCAACAACACAGCCTGGCACTGAGCTGGAGACCAGTGATTTCTTCAGATTCTAAGACAAGAGCTGGCCAGGGCTGGGTGCTGGGTATGACACCTCTACAGTGACAGCCTCACAGGAATAGTTCAGGATGAGTAGGACTGTTGGTGACTCTTCCCATGACTCTCACTTCCGAATCTGACCCTGGATAGACTGAAATTCACAGTGTGCAAGTGCCTGTTATCCAGAGAGCTGCAGTTACTGGCAGCCAGCCCACAGAATGGCTGCCACCACAGTAAGAAGTCGCTCTCAGTGCTTCCAAGTCACAGCTGAGCAGATGGAACCTGGGAGGTGGGGACTGGGCACATGTAATTGTCAGGTGACAGCATCACATACAAGAATTGAATCTGGGGGACAAAGGAAGAGGATGTGGTTCCAGTCATAGCATGTTGTTGTTGGGGGATTTGGATTGTTTTGGTTGGTTGGTTGGTTGGTTGGTTGGTTGGTTGGTTGGTTGGTTGGTTTTAGCATGTGGCTGTTTGTTTTGTTTTGTCTCCAGTACTGAGGACTGAGCATAGGCCCTCAGCCACGCTACAATCTTATCTCCAGCCCTCCTTTTACTTTTGATTTTGAGACATGATTTCATTAAGTTGCTCAGGAAGGCTTTGAACCTATGATCCTCCGGCCTCGGTTTTCCAAATAGCTAAGATTATAGGCTCAGATAATCAGGCCCAATTCACAATTTAAAAAATAGATAAATAAAGGCATTGGTCTTAAACCAAAGTAAGGAATAAATATATATGGTAAATATATATGCATACAGTTAAATACATAAGTATAAATAGTACATAATTAAGTAGCAGGGGGTAGAATCCTCCTGTGACCTCCATGTTGCCCTCAATACAATATTACACTTTCTTGTGATTTGACTGCAAGCATCTTTTCCAGTGCTTTGTAGGCTCTATGGGGATGTGCGAGCCAATCTCCATTTACCATAAGCACCCTTCTCAGAAGAGTCCCTAGCACATACCCAGTCACCAGTCACCTTAAGTGGTGGCTAAAGTAAACAATAAACTGTCATGGAGTAGATTCTAACCTGAGCTACTTACTATCTAACCTTGGCTACATTTTCTGGGTATGTTCCCAATTATAATACTAGATAGTCTTTAAAAAAATGAACTTGCGTTCTCTCTAATTCTCACCAACTATTTATAATATGCAACGATCCTTCCTTCTTTATGTGGGAATCCATGTGCTGCTGGAAAAACTGCTGTAAGCAGCCCTTTTCCTTCCCTAGATGCCTGCTTCACAGCTGCTCCATCTTTACCTCCTTCACACTGGGCTATGAGTGTCTATGTTTCAGACAAGCTACCAACTCAGCTTCTTTCAAGCCTGCCACTGGGGCTCTGAGAATACTCCTTCTTCACTGGGCTGAATGCTCAATGGAGCAAAGCCTGCCCTGCTTTGTCCTCTGCTGCTAATTGGGTACCTGTAGGATAGCCAAAGCAGATCCAAGATGGCAGGCTCTGGCTCCCGAATCCATTGACTTCTGGCTATTTGGCCAAGAGCTGTCTGAAATGACAAACACTTGTGCCAGCGAACTGGACTTTCCTGGCCATCTGTCTGTTGGCTAAATAACTCATCTTGGATAGAACAACTCATCACTTAGGCAGCTGCTGTTTTAGAGATTGACTGAGCTGAACTACTTCTGGTCTAGGTCCAATATTTCTTGACTGGAAAAAATAAAAGAACTCCTTGGGGTTTTGCACAGGTTTAGGAGTCTTCATGAGGAAAACAAGCAAGAACAGTGAAGGGAACAGGTAACTGCCTTTCCACCAGAAGTTTTAAGACATGTGTCTTATATTGCTACCCCTTGTGGCTATAGTTCATTCTCTCATCTTGTTCCCTCTTTTCTTCCCTAGGCCACTATTTCTTTCTGTTATTTTTGCTTTCAAAAGCTCTTTGGCCAAGATGTCACTCAACTAATCAGTATTGAGGACCAGACCAGGGCAGCAAACTCAAATGCTTTCAGGACTTGTGGTGGCAGTTCCCCAGTGTATTAAAAAAAACAACAAAAAAAAAACTTTTTTCTTCCTATCCCTAGGGACTCTTCCTCTTTGTAAACCAGAGCTGTGCCACCAAAGCTTAAAGAGCAAATGCTCATTTTCCAGCTTCCCTTGCAGCTAGGCCACAAGCATTAGAGCAAAGCTTTGCAAGCCAGGTGCTTCAGATCCCAGGCTCTGTGTTCAAGAGCTCAACCACCGTGCCTCAGTGGTCCCCACTCAAGAGCATGAAGATCAGACAACATTCTTGACTACAACTCCATTCATTGAGATGGTTTGTGAGCCACAAGCATGTTTCAATACAATGTTCTTTTCACTGAACTTCGTCAGAATCTGCTTTTATTTTTTTGCAAATACAGATCTAAATGGACAGTGACATCATGAAAGGTAACACCAGGAGAAAATAACTGAAGAGTTGGGTCAGCCATGGCTTACCTCCTAAACACCTCCGTTGTTGAACCTTGTGCAAGGTGAATCTTGTTGTGCCAGATATTAGCTTTCAACAGGAAGATAAATCCCAGAATCTATTGGCAAGAAAATCTCACTTACAGATGTTAGCAACTGATTTGAATGTTCATGTGAGCCACTCAAGATATAGCTATGAGCTCCAAGACTGCACTGTACAACCGCTTTAGGATTGGTTTGGGGCTGGGGAAATGGTGCTTAAGAGCAGGCACTGTTCTTACAGAGGAGTTTGCTTCCCAGGACCCACAGTTCACCAACAACTGTAACTCTGAGCTCCAGGGAACTCAATGCCCACTTCTTGATTCCAGAGGTACCTGAACTCCATGTGGACAAATCCACACGGCCATGCACATATGCGCATGATTTAAAAAATAAAGACTTGGTTTCTGGGTCTTTGCAATAGGAACTTTGCCGTATCTCACTTGAGTGTTACATTTTATAATGAATTGGTCACTTCACGGTTTCATAGGAAAACTGATGAAGACCTGGACACCCTGGATGAAAAATAACATTCTCCAACAGCTAAACAGTGCTTGCCCAAACCCACTTAGCCAAAGCCATGCCCTAGCAAAATAGTGTCTGGCCAAACCCTCTTAACCAATGCCCTGACTTCACCACTATAACTCACAAGGTCTTGCTCTTGGCTCTTGTTGCTTAGTCACTGTGCTAAGTGGTCTTATGTCAACCTGACCCCATCTAGGGTCATCAGAGAGAAGGGAACCTCAACTGAGAAAATGCCTTCATAAGATCCACCTAGGGCACATTTTCTTAGTTAGTGATTGATGTAGGAGGGCCCAGCCCATTGTGAGTGGGCCCATCCATGGGCTGGTGGTCCTGGGCTCTATAAGAAAGCAGACTGAGCAAATCATAGTGAGCAAGCTAGTAAGCATCACCCCTTAATGGCCTCTGCAGGAGCTCCAGCCTTTGAGTTCCTGCCCTGCCCATGTTCCTGCCCTGACTTCCTTCAATGAGGGACTGCAATGAAGAAGCTTGAATTGAATAAACTCTGTCATCCCCAGCTTGCTTTAGGCCACGAAGATTCATCACAGCAAGAGTAACCCTGCCTAGGACACAGTGCCACGGCCTCACAGATCGGTCGTGGGATAGTGGGACTCACCATCAGGACCTATTTCTAAGCCATACATATAAAGGAAGATAATAAATGGTGGTTTTAACATTTTTAGCTTATAAATTGAGAAGACATTCCTGTCACTAATACTTATGAAATGTCATTCACACAAAGAGATGGGTTTTGACACTAAAGGCCAGGTGATATCCCCCACGTCCCATGCATTCAAAGTACGTCTGTATCATACCTTCCTTCAAACAAGGGTCTGATCTTCACTCAAAGACTCATTCTCTCTTGACCCTCTATCAACATAGGCCCATTCAGACGCCTTTTGCTAAAGATAGATAGTAACTCCTGAAGGATTATAATTCTGTTAAATACCACATTGTATGCTTACTTAGATCAGTTTATATAATTCTCACAAAATTCTGTAACTTGTCTTCCCCTCACCTAAACATGCTTTGCTCCCAAAGCATGTTTCTCATTGGGATCGCCTGGGTAGCATTAAATACTTCATGCATTCCAATCCACTAAATAAAACACTCTAAAGATAGACTCCTGAAAATCTTTTATTCTAAAACCTCCTCCAAGACTCAGCCTGATGTGGGCATCTTTCTACTCTGGAGATGATGCAGGGGTCCATGGTAAAGCTGAGGTCGATTGATAGTACACATGAGCCTTTCCACCCACCAGAAGCTTCCTCAGCTGCATTCTAATCTCATGATTGACAGGAATAATCCTGGCCATAATATGGTGAGTGGCAGGGATGGGCACGCGATCTAGCCATTTACATCCTCTACCCCCTTGAGTAGGGTGGCTGATCCCAAAAGGAATGTGCCACTCAAGAAAAACCAATCAGACTTGTTCCACCAGGGTTTTCTGCTTGGAGACCACAGCAAGAGCAGAGGACCTCTGTCTTTAGAGTCAAACACCCAGAAGGGCAGAAGCTGAGGCCAGTGATCAACCGTCTTGTCTGGAGTGTTAGAAAGAGATGCCACAGGAAGCCACCTTTGTGTCTGACCAGGCCATGGTGGAGCACACACACTTGGCTGTGATGGAGCACACACATCCCTCTTACGTGTGAAGCAGTTGAAGCTGCATCCATCCATCACAACAGAGAGTTTTGCTCTTCTCCCTTGAGAAGGATGCAGGGGTGAATGGATTTTCTATCTTGGTAAAAGGTTAATCAGTATGAAACGGACATTTGTCTATGCACGGTTTAATATCCTCAGCTCCAACTATGAGAATGTCTTGATTAAACTTACAAGAAAGAACTAATACAGAAATCAACTGATTCGATGTAGTGACATTAAAGGACTGTGGAGGTTCAACAGGACCTTTCCAGGCGACTGAGTGGAGACATAGACTAAATGAGCTAGGAACCAATGTCCATAAACTAAAACAATTTAAATGTTGCATTGTAACTAACAATTGCCCCAGAAAACACATTCACTTCTCAAGTTGTCGGCCAAAAAGCAAAAACACAGCAGATCTTTCTGCCCAGACAACTGTGCCACACGACTGGCAGGCACAGCGAGGGAGCTAAGCCACAAGTAGAGAATGTATTTCAACCACAGATGTACAGGGACCTATAGACTTCTTCCCAAAGCACAGCCAATCCAGTTTCCCTAGAGTTTTCTTTACAACAAAAGCCAGTGCCAAAAAGTAGCCAGATTCAAAAACTCAAGTTCACATTGCTATGGAAACGCTGTCACGTCAAATAGGAAAACATGAAGGGAAAGGAACAGCAATTATTTCAGGTTCTGTACAATCTGTTGGATCTGTCCCTATGTATACTCGCACACATCATGGGATAGTTCAGCATCGGCTGGGCCTCTAGGCTCCAGACTTACAGAAATGTGGCTTTCCCCAAAGAGAAACAATCAGAGGTGTCTTCCTAAAGAGGATCTACAGAAATCATTTTTCCTTTTGTGCTGAGTTTCCAGGCTCCTGTTCGATGGATGAACTGCAGAAGAAGCACCGCCACAGCTCTGTTGCTCTCTTAGAAACCCCCACCCCCACCCTGGTCCCTTTCCTGGGTTTCCAGCATTCCTCTGTCTTATGCCTTTCTTTTGAGCACTCGATGTCCCGTTTGCTTTGCTCTGCTAGGAAATTTGTGATGTCTCAAGCATCCTGGGAGTAAGTAAAGCCCCTGTACCAATTGTCCCCAGCATGTCATTGAACGCTATGGTGAACAGTGTGTTGTCACATAATGCTTGCCTTGGCTAGAAGTGATATGGACACGTTTCTAATGACCTTCAAAGACAGCGGCTCTCAACCTTCCCAAATGCTGCATGTGACCCTTTAATACAGTTCCTCGTGTCGTGGTGAACCCAGCCATAACATTATTTTCATTGCTACTATATAACTCTAAGTTTGTTACTGTTGTGAATCATAATACAAATATCTATGTTTTCTGATGGTCTTAGGTGACCCCTGTGAAAGGGTCATTTGCCCCCTGCCCCCTCCCCTGCAAGGGGTCACAACCCACAAGTTGAGAACCACTGCTCAAGGACTTCTCTAGAATTGTGGCTTTAGCTTCCGCTGTCTCTTTTTACAGCCACATCCTTGGTCTAGGCACCATTGCCTCTAGGAAAGCTGAAACATGAGTCCTGCTACTTTTCTCTCCACAGTTCTCCTTGCCGGTATGTTTTAAAGCTCAAAGCTAAGCTAACATATCATTTCTCTGATGAGACATCATAGTAGACGCCAATTACTTGTAAAATGTGACCCCAACGCCTCCTCTCTCCTCCCCAGCCTCCACTTAACTCCTCAGGCCCCTCTGCTTTCCAGCTCTCCATAGCGCATCCACAAACACTGAACGTGGTCCTTTGCGTTCTGTCTGCACTATTCTGACCCCAAAGCCTATGGTCTCAGTCCTGAAATGACTCCTTGCCTCCTCTCCTCCATCCTTCCCCTAAAGCACTCCTGCACTTCATCGGGATTGCTTAATCATTGCTCTACCCTGTTCTGGAACGCCCTTACCCCCAGATCATCCAAGTGGGTTCTTCCTGTCAACTGCCACAATTACCGTTACACAGGATATTGTCTTTCTTGATCATTGAGACCTAAAATCCCATCTATCCTCTTCAGAACTGTGATTCCTCTGTTTGCCACAGTTCTTTGTACATAGTGAAAATTCAATTATTTTTCACTGAATGGATGGATGAATTAACTAATAGATTTTTGGAAACTGGCACCCAAGTTCCTTGGAAGGGAATTCCTGGGCTCTTCAGCCTGCTGTTTTGTATAATACGGTGCACAGGTGTAAATCTGCATGACAATAAATGCCCTGGCCAGACTGCTCCTTATTCAGGATGCAAATGTCAAAGGCTTAGCTTAAATGTTGTGTAAATTCTCCCCCTAAGTCCCTGGTCAGGTTGGGAAGCTATCTTGAGGGAATGACTTTAGAACTGAGAATGGAACATCCCAGGACCTCCTAGGAAGTGATGTTCGGCAAGACTGACTTCAGAATCCTGCCAGAGGGGCCAGAGAGGTAGCTCAGTGGTTAAGAGAACTTATTGCTCTTCCAAAGGAGTTTAGTTCTTAGCACCAACTTCAGACCACTCGTAACTACCTATAACCCTCAGCGCACTCTTCTGACCCGCATATATGTACACGTGTACACACATACACACACACACACACACACACACACCCCTCACACTATAATGCAGATATATATGGAAAACTAAATGTTTTTTAAAGATATCTTTTATTTATTTGTTTGTTTGTCTGTTTGTTTGTTCATTTATTTATTTATTATGTACAGTGTTCTGCCTGCATATATGCCTGTATGCCAGAAGAGGGCACCAAGGTGACAATACAGATGGTTGTGAGCCACCATGTGGTTGCTGAGGCCTCTGGACCTCTGGAAGAGCAGTCAGTGCTTTAACCACTGAGCCATAAATCTTTTTTTTAAAGAAAATCTAGCAAAGAATCTTTCTGGGTTAGAAGACAAGCCTGACCTTCACAAGAGACATTGTAGCCATAACAGAAGAAACGCAGGTACAATGCTGATATAAGAGCATGTGACACAATGGGGAGCAACCGAGTCACTTGTAAGCCAAGAGATTGTTTGTGGCAGGTGGTGAAGCTGAATTCAGCAAGGAAGGCAGTTCAACCAGAGTTCTGTCCACTTCCTTTCAGATGTAAGCACTGGCAGAGATGACCACATGGGTGCCATTCACTGACTCCTTGATTCCTTTAGCTGGAATCAAATCCATTTCTCCAAAGGCCTGGAACAACATGTGGACCGCTCGTCCATGGTCCTTTATGCATTCTGATTCAGGTCCATGTCATGTCTTAAGTGTATCCGCCCTGGCCCAGGGGTGCCCTTCAGCCATCTATCTCACCCCTGAGTTCCTCAGCCCCACAAGGACAAGCCCCATGTGTCAGTGGGTGACATGGTGAGAGTGGGATTCTAATTCCTCACTTTCTTTGCCGAGTTCTTGTAAGGGTTATGTAAGATAAATAATAGACAAACAAACCCATCAGTGCCCGTGCTTCAGATATCTGCATTTCCTGTGCACACTCCCCAGTGGCTACATGTTATGGAATATTAAACACCTGTGCCTCCTTGAGAGGAAGTCTGATCTTGGAGCTCTTGGAGGTTCCTTTGGGAAGCATTCTGATTCCTAGGAGGACGTACCCAATCCCTGTGTCCATTCTATCAGCAGGCTTGCTAAGCAACGAACGTTCACAGTTGCGCAATCTAAACTATCAAAAGCCCAGGCCTATGTCGACTGCTGCCCTAGAGTCACTGGTGCTGGTGGGATATTACTCAAGCCCCTTACTACATCTGTCACTGCACTTGACTGGTCATGTGGTGGCTGGTCACCGCATGAAGGAAGAGACTCCTTTCCCGTATATATGCATGTACAGCTGCAAATAACCCTGCCAAATATGGCCTCAGTCCCTAGCCTAGTGTTAGCATCCGTTCTGTTTGCACATGGGGCAAACACTTCCAATTCATGGGGTGGAAACACTTTCAAAATGATCCACACTCTTTCCAAAATGATCTCTCCTGGCTAATGGGGCATAGGCATGAGCTGAATCAAGGTTGCCAGTTCAAATCCCCATGATGGTTAATATTGATCGCTGAGTTACCCAGAATCACGTACAAGACAAACCTCTGGTTGAGGTAGAAAGTCCCACTGTAACTTTGGTTAGCACCACTCCATGGGTTAAGGTGCTGGGCTAGCCTGGATTAGCTAGCCATGCAGGACAAAGCATTCAGCACTCTCTGCTTCCTGTGACCAGTCGTTTCCACATCCTGACACCATATCTTCCCCACCGTGATAGACTACATCCCTTCAGGCGCTAAACAAAAATACATCCTTCTTCTCTTTGTTCCTTTGGTCAGATATTTTATCATAGCAAGGACAAAGATTAGAAATAAGCTCTGTCCTGTTAACTTTTTAAGGAGAAATTTGCTCTAACCTGACATTCAGCTTTGGTCAAAGTCACTCCGTTACCGGAAATGATCCAACCACGTGGAAAAGGATAGAATGAGAAACCTGTTCATGCGTATTCTCTCGGGGTTCCCCTGTGCTCAAACACCCTCACAGACCTTCATGCTGATGTAGTAGAACAGGGATTCAGACTTGCTTCCTGTTGGGTAATGAACACACTCAGCCCCGCCCTCCTTGTTCTCAGGTTATAAACAAGGAGTGCCCAAATCAGAGCCAACACGTCCTCTACCAGATACTAAGTATCCTTCACCTTCCAACACGTCCTCTACCAGATACTAAGTATCCTTCACCTTTCAACTGTAGGTTCACTGATCTCATAAAAAGTCAAATCCTCATTTACCAGGCATTTTGTTGTATATCCTGTTTTTGTGAGTTATGGTGTACTCATAAGAAATATTGAATGGGTAATAATGGAATAATGAAGTTAGCTAAAACTATTGATCTGTGGCTCATATACTTCATAGGCCATTCACGCAGTCAAGGTATTCGGCCGCCATTTGCACGGCATTTATTTAGCAGCCGTGGACACCATAACATACTCTGCCTCCTACACCACCTTCTTCTCATTGGAGATGAAGGTAGTCCATGCACGACCATGCCTCCCTACTGTGTGGGTCCAATCACCAGTCCCTGCTGCTTTTTGAAGGAAGTCATGGCCCCTCTCTACAAGGATTCCCAGGTCCAACTCCTATCCCTCCATCTGGGTGCTGAATCACATGGCCCTGTTGTTACATCATAACCTTCCCCAAAGTCCCCAAGAGGGTCGTCTTGTCACATCAGGAACTTCTCGTGAGAGGCATTTCCATCCTGGGGTCCCATCCCGTGTCTCACGTGGTTGCGCCATTACTCCTCGGATCTCCATTGCTTCGCTGAACTTCCTCTGAAGGTGAGAATGTTCTGGATTAGCCGTCTCTCATGGTGCAGCTGGTATCCATAAGTGACCCCTGAGCCCTTGAAACGTGGTTAGGAGGAGTGAAGGGTGCAGCATGGGTAGAGGAGGGGTCCGCAGGCCCCACGCCTATTAAAAAAGCTAAGAGCAGTTGCTCACTTACCTTTGATAATGTGACCAATGGCGGGTTGCTCACGCCCCATACGGACAGCACTAATTGTACTTAGTGTATTATTTTTAACAATAAAGACGTTGGGAGGAACATGAGGTGGAGTCGGACAGAGGTAGTGGTGATTTTATGGAAATGTTATTAGTATATAGAAACCTCAAAGAATAAAACAATATATATTTTTTTTAAATAGAATTTAAATCTAAAGATAGAAACATTGCTCGTGCCGCAGAGGATCTGCGTTTTAGCTTCGTTTCCCTTTAGTCATTTTCACGGGACTCGTGGCTACCACGTTAGATGACACCGCTGTCGCATGCCTTGCTCCATCCTCTCTCCAGTCATGTCAAGCCAAGACATTTAAATCACAGGGCTTTGCACATGTAATCTACATGTCAAAACTGTCATTACTTGTTTAGCTTCAGTTTTCCCCACTGGTCAGCAACTCCTGTAAAATCTGGCATCTGGATTCTTTTGTTTGCTCTCAATCCATAAGACAGAGCCCAAGTGTTTGCCATGTGCTAGATGATAGTAGTATCTGTGAATGGATGAACGACTGGACCCCTGAACGTCTCTAAGCGCTTTTTTTCCTCCCCAGTAACACGCATGGGATCCTCCAGGTTTGGAGACTTGGTAGGATTCTTCTGCAAACGAGATTACGGAGGGTAGAGTTAGGTGGCAAGTTCTAGGTACTACCTGGGGCTATTTTGTCCCCATGATGACTTTCCTCAAACCATGTCAGAAAATGGCAGCAATCTGTGGTCATAAGATCCAAGGTGCTATGAAACGTTGCCAGTACAGCGCTCTGCCACCTCGTTAATACACACAGAACCAAGACAACCCATACTTGAGGGAAACTGTTCAGCGAGATGACCACTGAAGGTTTTGCCGGATTGAAAAGATTTCCACACTCAAAGGTAAAGGCTGAGGCTCAGAAATACAAGAGGCACTTCCTGTAATCACTCTGCCTCCGATTTATGCAACGGAGCAACTAATAAAATAGGGATCAGAGAGATTTATCATCAATTCATAATTATCTTTTACATCTTATTACTTTAGGTAATAACTTTTGGGCTTTCTCAGCAACACACTCTTCTATCAGAGCAAAGTGAGCCACGTGAAGGGTGCAGAAGATTGCACTTGGCCAAGCTGTTGAGGGAAGCGTGTAAAAAGTGGACAGAGCCGGGCATGGTGGCGCACGCCTTTAATCCTAGCACTTGGGAGGCAGAGGCAGGCAGATTTCTTAGTTCGAGGCCAGCCTGGTCTACAAAGTGAGTTCCAGGATAGCCAGGGCTATACAGAGAAACCCTGTCTCAAAAAAACCAAAAAAAAAAAAAAAAGTGGACCAATAGACATTTACATGGAGACCATGTGGCTTAGAACTACTGCAAACTGCCAAGAGTCTCGCATACAGTAAGGTTAATCATGTATGGTCAGAGGTCTGTGTTTAAAGAAATCATCATCTTCAGGTTTACAGACCCATCTTCCTCCTTATTTCCCATGCTCAGACCCTTCCCTCCCCTTTGTCTGAGACAGAGTTTTAATAAATGATTGCAACGCAAACTCCAGCATGGTCTCTGCCTTTATTTTCCTACTACAACTCACCAAGATCTATGCATCTTGTGTTGCTGACCCAGTGTCAGATGGCCGCCGAGTCATGCTATCCTAGCATGAGGACCTCTCATTCTGGTCTCTGTAGAGCCTTTTTCTGCTGTCAATTTCCCTAAATACCCAATGCTCAGAAGTTACAGTGTCCACTTACTTTGTGACCTTGACCAAAGGCACCAAGGCTTTAGACTTCCTTAAGAGCAGTCATTGAATACAGGCTACTTTCATGGTGAGGAAGTTCTCTACAGCCAATGAAAGAGCCCAGCAAACAAAACCACCCAGAAGTGATCAACCCGCAACACAGGATCCAGAGGAAGAACATCTGTGGCCTTAGAGAGGGGCTGACGTGCATGATCTCCATCACAGCATCCACTGGAAAAAGCTTGCATAGAGAACTGAATGGACCCACAGCAACAGCAGCATCTTCTCTATCTCGAGTGAGAGAGACATAGACACCTGACAGAGGTTAGACAGACAAGCAGACTGCCTGATGCTCCCAGTTCAATCCTCAAATGGTTCTCTTTGACCTTAAGGTGACTTGATTTGGTTTCCTATGAACTAAGCTGGCTGGGTTTCTGTTCTTCGCAAAGACACAGCCACTGTATGTCATTGGATTTTCCTCCTGGTGGCTATGGGTAATGTGAAAGAAATCATAGGAATCTAAAATCCCATGGAAGAGGCATGTCATCCAAAGGTGAGGACAGTGCATTCCTTGTTAACTTAGTGGTACCTTTTAGCTTTATCTTGGTTTAAGTGCACGATGTGGTAGAAACCTTTAAGGGTATATGAAACCTAAGGGTCTGATTAAATACGGAAATACTGCTCAGAGTTAAGTGAGGAAGCGTCAAGGCTTTATTTCATCAATGCATGGCTCTAAGAGTATACATAATTTACTTTTTCATGACCATATAACTCAATATTCATCAGTGGTTTTGACAAAGCGAAGTCAGAAGTATGGTCACCATAGAACTCGTGTGATGCCCTGTGAGATTGTCCTCATGAAGATAACCTGTTTCAACTCATTTCATCATCTTACGCTAGTAACACTTTCTTAATACATTTCCTGTACTAGTTAGCCATTGCTGTGTAACAAGCCACCCCAACTCTTCAAATACAGTCGCTGACAGTACCTGCATGGAAGAGACAGTCGTTCAGTCAGTGCCGTACTTAGTCACACTTTTGCGATGGCTTGAAGGTTACATGTGTAGTGCTACTCCCTGGCTAGGATCTTTCATCTATGCCTTAGGCTGGCTTCAAGTGTGATGACTGCATTCCAAATACATATGTGTCCTCTAGTGGACTCGCCTCGACTTGATATCACAGAAGAGACAGAGGCCTGAGAAAATAAATGAGGTGGGAGCAAAAAATGCCTTTAGAGTAGAGCCTGAATAGGTATATAATTACACCTACTGGGTTAGATCAGCCAAGGCGGGTGACCGATGCAGTGAGCCTCAGATCAGCATGAGAGAAGAGACTTCCTCTTCACTGCAGGAGAAGTTACAAAGAGCTGTGGACAGTGGGGAGGATGATGTTGCCCTCTTCACAGTGTACCACAGTTACCACAGTTACCACAGTTACAAACGCTTGATGCACCTCCTACTCAATGACCTGTATCGAAGTGACTACAGGCGGTTCAAACCGTCCAGACCACATTTTCACAGTTTATGAACTGAGCCTAGCATGCAGCCCATCTCAACCTGTCACCCTAGGATGAGACAAAACATGAGTCCTTGCCACATGGCTGGTAGATTCTCCTCACCCAGCACAGTTGTTCCCTGGGGATGGTTTGTATGAACATCTTGCATCTCTTAAAGCATTCCATAGATCTGCAATTGGGAGTGGGCACACATGAACAGAAATGACTCCGAATGGGGGAAAGTCCTTTACATTACACACTGCCGAGCCGGTTCTCCCTGGATGGCTACTTCCTGACGCGTAGGTAACTTCATAATTACTTTATGCTGACATGAAAGCTTCAGTTACTGGAAACAGAGGAGAAACTCTAGAGCCAGAGTTCACAGAGTGGCCACAGAGGTGTCAAATCAAAGGCTGAACAGAGTCGGGAATAAAGGCTCTGGGTTTGCCTTAGGGTTATTTACATTGCCCTTTGGTTTTCTTATGCTCGGGAACAAGAGCTGATCTAAGAAAGACTTACAGCTTGTAAGACAATGAGGTCACTAACAAGGTTTATTCTTGGCGGCCTTTGCTTCCAAAAGTTTTCTAAGGGAAGCGAAGTCTCTTTGTACTCTATTATTGTCTCAGAAGTTTATTTTAAAAAGAAAAAAAAAAAACCTTTCTTTTTTTTTTTTCCTCATCACGCCAGGTTAAGCAAAGAAATAAAAACAAAATTTGTAAATCAAAAGACTTTGTTGCAATGAGAGACCATGCAGAAAAAATGTGAAAATAGGTGAATCCAGAAAATACAGTTAAATATTAACTTCAAATTAGATATAATAAAAGTATGATTTCCTGCTATGGATTGCCCACACACTTCACAACCTGAATAAAAATGGATCAATCCCTCAGAATATAAAACATCCTAAGGCTTCAGAAAGGAATAATAGATCAGTTGAAAACAGGCCTGTAATGATGAGTCTATGCACAAGTTAATAAACTGCTAAAACACACACAGGCCAGAATGATTTCGCTAGTGAGCTTTACCCAATCCGTGAGGAAAAATTCAATCAAATGTCTACAATTTACTGAAGGAAGTAGAAAGAGCGGGAATCTTTACCCTGCAAGCCAGTCAGTGCCTTAGTCCCAAATCTCTCAATCAAGAAATTAAAAAAACAAAACAAAACATGGCCCATTGTCTTTTATTCATATAGACATAGATAGCCCTTACCACATACAAGCAAGTTAAATTCAATAATGTATAGAAAGAACCTCGTAACAGACTAAACTCTGGATTCCAGAGCCACACACGAAGGGTCCTCTGCAGGGGCAGCAAGAATCTCTGTACTGTGGAGCCATTTCTCTAGCCCTCAGAGATGGTGTGTTTTCACTAAAAGACTGCTAAACCTTCTACTGTTCCACGCTACCCAGGATCAGAAAAAACCCACCATTCCTACTGGAAGACTCAGAAAATCACTCTCTATGGAGGAGATAATTTGCCAACAAATGCCATTGTTTAAGTACCCAACAATTTTGTTACTTATGCGGAAAGCTATTGAGTCATAGGAAACTTTCGCTACTGCGTAGGCTGCAGCAGGTCATAACAGGCCAGTGGCTCCTCTTTATCCACCACGAAAGGCAAAGTGAACAGCGAAAGTACATTTCTATTTCTGGAAAGAAATGGAGCTGGCGGGTTCAAATCAAAAGTTGGCAGAAAGTGCTTTCAGATCTTACAAGATTGAGTCCAAAACCTGTAAAATTTCTAAGAGCCACACCTAAGGTAGCTAAGATGCCTTTGAAGCTGGAACCAAGCATCTATAGAGTGGAGAGGTGTGGTTGCAAAAAGATGTCTTCCAGACACGACTTGGCTGCTATATTCATAAACAATTCACCATGTCTGTGGCCACCTGCACAAGGCTTTCATAAGCTTGGGCACATCAGCATGCCACCATGAATGGAATGCCCCCTCTTTGGGAGACTATTAAGAAAAATGAGGATCAGGAATTTGCCAATAAATGGATGAAGCTGGACACAAGTACTCTGCGTGAGGTAATGCAGACCCAGAAAGACACGTATGACATGAATACTGTCTGTCATGTATGCACGTGAGCATCCACTATTCACATATATGCCTGCTTCTGGAATGCTCATAAAGGTCAGGGTTATTAAGGGGCTGGGGGAGGGGCATGGGAGGGAGAGGGAACAGAATGGACTTGTGCAGAGGGCTAAAGGGAAGAAATGGAACAGGGAGGGTTAAATGGAAGAAGGCCAGTGGAGGACAGAGTAGGAGAGGGCATATAGGGAATGATAGATAACACTAAAGACGTTTTTCAGGTTGTATGAACGACAGGCAGTGGTGGTGCATGGCTTTAATCCCAGAACTTAGGAGGCAGTCTCAAGCAGATCTCTGAGTTTGAGGCCAACCTGGTTTACAGAGTGAGTTCCAGGACAGCCAAGAGTATACAATGGTATAAAGCTCAGAGAAAGAGAGTGGGGGAGGTAATAGTGAGTGACTTCTCTTGGAGTTTTCGGTCAGTGAGACCTCACTGACCCACAAGCACCACTAGCTATTGTCCATGGTCTTGGTTATCCTCCAGAACGTGATGGTAAGACCCTACTGCTTAAGACATCACCTAGAGTCATAAAATGTGGAGAACTAAATCCAGTATTGGCCTGGAAGCTTCATCTCTACTGTCTAGCTTCCATGGTGCTGGAAGGTGCCAGACACACCACCAAAGGAGGAATGAAATCCTCAATCTCACCAAGCTATGAGCCCTGTGAGCTGTAAAGACGATTAATTGGCCTAGGGAGACACACCCATTGTTACAATAGTGGCACAAACCTCATGAAGTAACCAACTACCTTTCTATTAACTCCAACTCCACAAGATGAAACCCATACCTGGCACTAGCATAGGGCTGAGAATGTGTGGCTAGAGAAACCATAGGTCCTAAGGGAGTATCTATTATTATTATTCTGCTAAATGGATATACTTTTAAGCTAAACTCCCAATTATTTATCATTTTATCCATAGATCAATGTATCTTACACCCTTCATCAGAGACACTTCTATTTGCAGTAGAAGGTGATTAACACAGAGACCCACAATGGGTCAAGGTTCAGGGCTGACAAATGTTCAGCTTGAAGTATAGCATGTCTACTGCAAGCTCTCTGAGACTCGGGGATCATTACAGAAAAGGGGATGGGAAAAATGCAAGATGCAGAGATGCTGGAAAACCACAGGAAGCTTGCGGACACAGCAGGGCAGCTGCACACATGAACTCACAGTGATTGTGATAACATGCACAGGAACTGGGCAAGCTCAAGCCAGACTAAATCCCAGCATGGAGAGGGGAGGTGGGCAGGAAGTCCCACCCCTATCCCCTAGGAGTTGCTGGCATTGTTATGTGCTAGGGGTAGGAGAGTCAGTTTTCTCTGGGTGTGTAGCCCCTGGTGAGTGAGCCACGCCCCAGAGGAGAACCACACACCTGGAAGTAACTGGGCAGCACAACTTGAATTTGATGGACCTTCAAAAGATAGAATATAAAGTTGGGTGGGTGGAGAAGGGGTAGAGCATCTGGGAGGATTTGGGGGTAGTATAATAATATGATCAAAATGCACTGTAAAAAAAATCTCAAAAGAACTAATAAAATATTTTTAAGGGAAAAAAAGCAGATAATGAGAAGTAGAGAAGAAAATGGATGAATAAAAACAAGTCATTATGAAGAGACGACGGCTTCATTCCAAGGCTGTGGAAAGACCCTCAACTAAACCCAAGCACATCAAACAAAGGCAGCACAAGGAAGCACTGAGCCACACCATGGCAAACAAGCCAGAGCAGGCAGAAGAACCAACAACAAAACCCACAACACAGAGACGATCTTAAAAGGTACCACGGAGGCACGCACAGACACCCAAAGTGGCATTTTTCAATTTTGTGTTGTCTATAATAGAAGAAGAGGGGGGGGGAAAGCTAGAAACAATCGAAAAGTCCATTTACAGAGAAATGATAAAATGCATTATAGAATCTCTGTTCTACATAATAAGATTTAAAGAGAATACAATGACCCTGCAGACACTCCTGTGGAAATAGCTCCGAGATGTTGTTAAGGGGGGAAAAACAAGTTAAGTAGCACGCATGATATTATTCCATCTACATATTGTAAAAGACAAGTTTCACAGGAGTCATGAACCAAAAATGTGGAGGATAAACGGTCCACTGGTCAGAGGAGGAACCGCTGGGAGAGACTCATCACTGTCCTGGGTTGTTATAACCCTAGGAAACTGAGGCAACACACTAGATACAGCCTAACAGCCCTGGCACACTCACGTTGTTTGCCAAGCAGCCCCTGCATCCATCTCTGGAAAATGAACATCTAGTCCAGTGGTTCCCAACCTTCCCAATGCTGCAACCCTCTAATACAGTTCCTCATGTTGCAGTGACCCCCCCAGCCATAAAATCGTTTCATCGCTACTTCATAACTATGAGTTTGCTACTGTTATGAATCATGATGTAAATATCTGATATGTGACCCTTCTGAGGGTCACCAAAATCCTAGCACTTGGGAGGCAGAGGCAGCCAGATTTCTGAGTTCAAGGCTAGCCTGGTCTACAAAGCGAGTTCCAGGACAGCCAGGGCTACACAGAGAAACCCTGTCTTGAAAAAAAAAAAGAGAGAACCTTTGATCTAGTCTGAAATGGGCCACTAGGATTGTGCTCCCCCCTGCGGGACCCAGGCTACTTCTCCTCTGTGCATCAGGGTGTAAGTAGTGATTGCCTTTAATCCAGCAGTCAGGAGGCAGAGGCAAATAGATTTCTGAGTTTGAATTTTGAGACCAGCCTAATCTACATAGCAAGTTCTAGACCAGTCATGGCTATGCAGTGAAAGCTAATCGAGAGAGAGAGACAGACAGACAGACAGACAGACAGACAGACAGACAGACAGACAGACAGACAGAGACAGACAGAGACAGAGACAGAGACAGAGACAGAAACAGACAGAGAGGCAGGCCAGAGAGTTGGGGAAAACAGGGAAGAAAAGAAGGATAAAAAGAATTCCCTATCTTCTGCTAACCCTTTTTGGCTTCTGTTCTTCTGTCTCCACCTCTGAGGAATTCTTGAAATGAAAGCAGGTCCCAGGACAACCAGGGGCAACCTTCTCATCTCAAGACCCTAGTACAATGGCATCATCTAAGAGCGTAGATGGCAGTGTGCTCACAGATCACAAGGATTAGGACTTGGACCTCTTTGGGGAGGGAGGTCATGCTATCCACCAGGTGATAGGAAAGTAATTCTCCAGGCAATGCGGGGTTGTGCACAGCATCCACAAGAGGAACATGATTGGAGGGAACAAAGGACCGTAAGAGTGCTGCTGCCAGTGCATGATACAAATCAGCTAAAACATGGCTGACATAGATTAGGGGATGTGAGACAGCTAAAGGTCGCTGACACCAGATTCTCAGCATCCCTGAGGCTAGCAGTGATGCAATGCTAGATGCTAATTTGTGGCCAAATGCCAGTTTCTTGTGGATCTGTATTTGGCCTTGCCGACAGGGGTGCAGACCCTCACCTTTTGAGGTCAGAGGGGAGGACCCTCACCTGTTGATTTTGCCGCTTGTTGTTGCCAACAGGACTGTGAAGGCCTTTGTGTGCCTAGCTGTAGTCTGTGTTATGGGCCTGTACCCTCTTGCCTCCTGAAGTTAAACGCAAGCACATTCTTCCTATGTTTTGGGAAAAGAAACCTGGGCAACGGACTGTTCAAAACAGAAAGGAATCTTCTGTTTGCTTGCTCACTTTTGCTCTTGTCTCCATCTGGGGCTTTTAAAATCCAAACAGCTCAGTAAGAAAGCAAGCGATATTGTTGTAATTCACATAAAAGAAGTCCTTGGGGCCGGTGAGATGGCTCTGGTAAAGGAGCTTGCTGCCAAGGCTGACAGCCTGAGTTCAGTTCCTGGGTCTCTCGTGGTAGAAGGTGAGAACTGACTTTTGTAAGCTGCCCTGTAACTGTACATATGCCATGATATATGTTCTCTGTCTCTGTCTCTGTCTCTGTCTCTCTCTCTCTCTCACGTGCTCTGGCACGCGCACACAGGCACACACACACACACACATACACACCCGCGCACACACACATACTACATAAATGTAAAAATAATTAGCTGGTGGGTGAGGAGACAGTTCGGGTGCTACAATTCTTGCTGTCCAAACATGAGGATCTGAATTCAAATGCTCCGCTCACACTCACACCGAGAGGTGTGCACGGCAGCACTTGGATTACAGTGCAAGGAGGACAGAAATAAGGGGGTTTCTGAGACTCGCCTGCCGGTTAGTCTTAGCAAATGAGCTCCGAGTTTAGTAAGAGATCCTGCCTCAGAAAGCAAGATAAAGAAGTCCTTAGGCAAATAGAGGGAACAGAGAGGCACTGTCTTGCCTGGTCCCTAACAAAGGTCACAGGACCACCTTGTTCAGCCAGATCTCTGTGTTTTGTTCTTAGCCTTCTTAGGACTATCATTGGAAACAATGACATAACTGTACCTGGTGCCATTCCATCAACATTGGTGATGTGTTATTCTAAGACCAAAAGAAAAAAAGGAATTTTAAAAG
Organism: Mus caroli; assembly: GCF_978045245.1. Classification (NCBI taxonomy): domain Eukaryota; kingdom Metazoa; phylum Chordata; class Mammalia; order Rodentia; family Muridae; genus Mus; species Mus caroli. Next base: position 7,408,016 of record NW_028227257.1, on the reverse strand, counting down.
AGAAAGAGAAATCAAGAGGTGTTTATAACAAGGAACTTAGATGTGGAAGGCAAGAGGGCAGGTCTGTCAATATTAGAAGAGAATTCTTAAAATAGCGCCAATTTTTCTTGTTAATGACGCTGAACGGAAAGACCAGCAGTCTTGCGGGGCATGATATTTTTGTACAAGGAATAAGTTGCCAGGAAGGTAAGTGGAAAATTGCAGACTGTGGGGATTCGCTCATCAGCCGTGTGAACTGCATTGCTTTGGGGAGAAAGACTTGCCTGAACTTTTCAAAAATCTGAAGGGTGTGGAGATAACTTGTACTCCTTACTTGCTCAGAATTTTAAACCAAATGGGTGTGACATTTTTCTCACAGGGCACCAAAAGACTCGACAGGAAATTTCAGGTCAGATTCAGACTTTTACTCTCTTTGAACTCTAACGTCTTCTTCTAGGAGAGGGAAAACTCCGTGGTGTTAAGCTTCAGATGCTGTGGTAAGACAGAGCAATGAAACACGGGGAGGGAAGGGTTAACTTTCCTCATAGCTTACATGTCCATCATGTCTGGAAGCCAAGGCCAGACAGAGCTCAGGCAGGAGCTAAGGCAGGAGCTGAGGCAGAGCCACTGAAGAATGCTGCTTGTTGCTTTCTTATACAACCCAGGAGCACTTGCCCAGGGTAGCACCACCCACAGTGAGTTGGCTCCTCCCACATCGATCATCAACTCCAGTAAATGCCCCAAGTATCAACTGATGGGATTTCATGAGAACAGAACATTTCTCTACAGCAAAGGAGACAACCAGCAGAGCACACAGGCAGCCCACTGAGTTGGATAGTATCCCTACCACGTGCACTTCAGACAAGGGGCTGATGATATCAAGAAGTCACACATAACTGCAGGAATTAAATACCAAGGAAGTAGACTGTCGATCAACACATGGGCAAATGACCTGAAGAGATGGCTTCCATAAAAATGAAACACAAATGTTTAATAGCTAACTTTAAAAGCCTTAGAAATCCCTAGCCACCAGGGAAACTCAAATTAGAAATACTTTGAGAACGTCCATCACTTCGGCGCACGCTGACCACAAATGTCGGGGAGTATGAAGAGAAGAAGGAGCCCTTGTTCACTGCCAGTGGAGTGAAATTTAATACAGCCATTGTGGAAGTCAGTATGGAGATTTCTCATATATAATATAACTGCTGTATGGTCCGGCTGCTTCACTCCCAAGCACACGCCCAAAGAACTGCACACCTATCATAGAGGTATTTTCAACCCTGTATTTAAAGCTGATTTATTCACTATAGCAATGAATTGGAGCCAACCTAGCTGTCCATCAACAAATGAATAATGAAAAATTTTGCACACACACACACACACACACACACACACACACACACACAGAGGCCACTCAGCTCTAAAGAAAAAGGAAGTTAAAATTTTGCAGAGAAAAGGGTGGACTTGGGATGTATGACTGTATTAAGTGAGGTCACAGAGTCTCAGACAGTGATAAGATGCACGTTCTCTGTCTAGGCAACAATGTGCGTATATACATGTCAGCAGATGACAAACATACATGTGGACATGGTATAGCATGAAGACAGAAAACAAGAAAAGTGAACCATAGGGGATGAGCGAGGACCAAATGAGGGAGGCACGCCAACTCACACAGTCACAGGAGATAAAGTTCACTGTTTTCTACCTCTCACTCTGCCCTGGACTTTTTTGGTTTGGGGTGGTGGGTAAGTGCATAAAATCTATTCAATACTGAAAGTATGAAATTAAATCTGGAGCCGCACAGCTTCCGTTTGCACATATATAAGCTCATTACGTTCTATAGATTTTGGGTCTGGTTACTTTTGATGGGTAGTGTTCTTATCGACTTGCAAGATTTTTTTTCATAATAAAGTTTTTACAATTTTTAAAAAGAAATTTCCCCCTACGCACTTGCCTACAGCCCAATGAGATGGGAGCCTTTTCTCCTTGAGGCTCCCTCTTTGCAGAGGGCCATAGTGTGTGTCCTGTTGACACAAGAACCAGCTAGCACCGGTGGGTGGATATAAGATAACTGTTTACCTCTTAGGATTGGTGGAAAGAAAGATACAGCACCTGAGGGACTGCCTGACAAACAGTGAGGGCAAATGCTACCTAGAGAGGGCAAATGTTACCATGTATCATTCTAGAGAGCTCCTTTGTTATGTTCCTGTTTTTTTAATTGGATATTTTCTTTATTTAAATTTCAAGGGGTTGGGGATTTAACTCAGTGGTAGAGCACTTGCCTAGCAAGCGCAAGGCCCTGGGTTCGGTCCTCAGCTCTGGAAAAAAAAAAAAAAGACAAAATAAAAATTTCAAATGTTATCCCCTTTCCCAATTTCCCTCCCTCCCAGAAACACCCTATCACATCCTCCCTCCCCCTGCTTCCATGAGGGTGTTCCTCCACCCACCCACCCACTCCTACCTCCCCGCCCTCGATTCCCTACACTGGGGCATCCATATAGCCTTCATAAGACCAAGGACCTCTTTTTCCATTGATGCCTGACAAGACCATCCTCTGCTATATATGCAGCTGGAGCCATGTGTACTCCTTTGTTGATGGCTTGATCCCTGGGAGTTCTGGTTGGTTGATATTGTTGTTCTTCCTATGGAGTTGCAAACCCCTTCAACTCCTTCAGTCCTTTCTCTAACTCCTCTACTGAGGACCCCATGCTCAGTCCAGTGGTTGGTTGCAAACATCCTTCTCTGTATTTATAAGGCTCTGGCAGGGCCTCTCAGGAAACAACCATATCATGGAGCTCAATAAGAAAGAAGACCAAAGTGTGAGTGATTCTTAGAAGGAGAGCAAAATACTCACAGGAGCAAATATGGAGATGAAGTGCAGAGCAGAGACTGAAGGAAAGGCCACCCAGAGACTGTCCCACCTAGGCGTTCGTCCCACACACAGTTACCAAACCCAGACACTATAGAGCTCCTTTGTTTGCTCTGCCTCTGGGTTTTGGGGTAGAAGCTGACTTAGGAATCACACGCTGGGCTCCGGTTCTCTATGTGGCTAAGGATGACCTTGAACTTCTGCTCTCTGCTCTGCCTGCCTCTTCTGCCTGAGTGCTGGAAATACAGGCAAGTGTCACCGTGCCCAGATTTGTGAAGTGAGACAGATGGAACCTGGGGCTTGGGGCAAGCTGAGCAAGCACCAAAGCGATCCAGTGGCATCCACAGTCATCCTTATTGCCACAGGGATTTCACAAGTCCCCTGGTCTTCCACACACACCCTGTCTCACGTCCCATTTGAAAGCTCTCTAATGATAGATGGTGCCACTGTAGATATAAAATTGAATTTTCAGCAGATGCCAAAACCTATCTAACAACCAGCTTGTGTGGGTTTCTTTTTCTTCCACTGAGTAATGTGTGGAGGCTGCACACTTACTCCTGATGATGAATCCATCTTTGAAATCACTCTAGAAGGTTCATTCTGGGTATTGCCTTCCATTCAGCCCAACCATTCTCCCAGGAAAACTTCTCATTATTTCGTAGGCATTTCTGGCTTTGACCAAAACAGGCACACTATGCTTGTCAAATCCCTTCTCATTCAATATTCTACTGAATATTTATTATGCATGAAAGGCTATCTTTAACTAAGTATATCAAATAAAAGAGGTACAGTCCCGACATTGGTACTTACAACTTAGTAGGGAGACAAACATCAAAGGACCTCACTTGACAAATGCTGTAAAGTTACAGCTGTGACAGAGTAACAGAAAATGATCGTTGTCAACACCCCTATTTAGAGAGCAGCCGGTGACAGCCTCTTCAATCCACAGAGAAACAACTGAAGTCTTTTAATCTGGGGAGTAATAATCCTGGATTTACAGTCTAAGCCCTAAGGAAGTAAAGAACAAGTACCCATGAGAAGCCACAGAGTCCATCACAGATATATCACAAGCAATGGCCAGGGTCTGAAAAAGATGCCTTGGAATATCATATAAAAAGATGTACAGTTGAGAGATCATTTTGAAACAAAGGGGACAACACTGGGAAGCTGAGGTGAAGGGGTCAAGAGGTAGACTCACTATGAAGCCATGGTACCTCAGCTTGGAACCTCTTCTGATCGTCAGTCCCCACCCAAGGCTTAGATGAGGAGAGCCTTTACCCGAAATTCATAAAGCCATGGTGTTGCCGGTATTCACTGAGGGAATAGCTGCACATTTGGAAGTCACTGTCTTCGAACTACACAAGCACCAGACTGCGTAACCTCACCCTCAGGCAGAAAAGATGTCTCAGTCAACAAAATACTTTACCTCAGATGTGTGAGGACCAGGGTTTGGATCCTCAGAATCCACATCAAAGAAACAGCCAAGACAGCATGCACCTGTATCCCAGTGTGGTGAGATGGAAGCCAGGACCTACAGTCCCAGAAGCACACAGACCACCTTGGCCTACACGGAGAAGTTCCAGGCCAATGGGAGATCCTGTCTCCAAGGAAAGATGGAATGCTACCATGCCCAAGGTTGTTCTCTGGCTTTCACATGTGCACTATGCTTGTGCATGCCTATACACACATGTTAGTGTATGTGCACACATATGCACACACACATTCAAAATCTACCAGCTTGCGGCTATGAGCTTTGCCACCACACAGGTCAGAGATACATTTTTGGATTCAAGGAACAAGCACCGCCTGGAAAATAAGTTTGTTGGAGCTGTACACCATTGAGGACAGCCACCAGGCATCTGGATCCATAGACAAGATCTTACATGGCTTCTAGAACGTTCCAAATGCCAAATTCACTTGCAAAGAAGAGGGGAAAAATCCATTTCTGGCCACATTCATCTTCCAGTGAGTGCTTTTAACTATCCTTTATAATCCAGGAAACCCATAGACACATCTGTTCAGAAAATGAACCTATACCTGACAGCTTAATTCCCTCTAGGCTCAGAGGGTCTCTCTCTTCTCAACATGGGTACCACACGAAAGGCAAAGGACAGAGCTGAAGAGCTTTCCAGATCAACCTGCCAGTCTCAGCATTCTCATTCATGTATAAATCTTTCAATACTCATTAAAAAGTCATATTGCTTCATAATCACAGTTCATTGCAGCAATGGCAATACATGTGGGGACACTGGAGACAACACAGTTCCCAAGCTTAAGCCTTCTGAGAGTGTTTATTTCCAAACTACATTTCCCATCCTTTGTGTGTTCCTGGACAATGCTGTCTTAAAGCAACCAATGTTCTTGCTAGCCTCAGTATTGTGCTTTAAAAAAAAAAATACACATCAGATGATGGGTGGAGAGAGTCCTGAATACTAAATATTGCTGTGCAGAGCGCCTTTTACTGGTTCCCAGCCCTGGTGTCACTCAAGCGTGCTTTTGTTTGCTCGCCAAGTCTCATTACGACGTCTCTGACTTTTCCACCTAATTCCACAATAAACCTGGAGATAAGAAGTAGTGGAGGCTGTCATCCCCCAACTTGGTGATAGAAAATTCCAAAGGTTATTTATTAAATTGCTAAGCCATCAATACAAATTCCATTAGGGCCTAGACAGAATTGGGGGCGGGGGAATAGCTGCAGTTTCTGCAAATTTTTGGCTGCCCGAGATTTAACAGGGTTCCTTGAAACACAGAGAAGCCTGGGAAGTTCCCAGGAAATGTAAGGAGCTTAAAATCCCATCTACCTAGACAAAACCCTCCTGTGTGTCATCTATGCAGACCCACCCTGCCCAAGGCCAGAGGCATGCCTTGGCTACTGGAGACCCTCAGCACTGCAGGTATGGATTAGCCTGACTGCCTGGACTCCTAAATATCTAAATCTGTGGGGTTTAGAATTGTTTTCCAGCTACAATGATTTGAATATTTGTTCCCCTTTAGATATTGTGTGTATGCATATGTTCGTATATGTATATGCATATGGGAGCCATAGGTCAACCTCAAGTGTCAGGTGTCAGGTAACAGGCATCAAGCCACCTTGCCTTTTGAGACAGCTCCTTTCACTGACCTGAGTTAAGCAAGTAGGCTAGGCTGAGTGGCCAGTGAGCTCCAGGGATCTTCCTGTCTCTACCTCCCCATGAGTAGGATGCCAAGTGTGCACTGCCATGCCTGGCTTTTTACAGGGATGCTGGGGATGGAACTCAGGTCCTTGTACAGCAAGCACTTCGCCAACTGAGCCATCACATGAAGCTCATACCCTATAGGTATGTTATCAAGCATCATAGTCACACTGGTGACTCATGACAGTCACGCTGATGGAGATGCTTTGGAGAATTTAGCAACTTGTTCATGGCACTAAGCAGCCAAACAAGTTCGTCTGATTGCCAAGTACGCACTTTTTCCACCTGTCTTAGTCAGGGTTTCTATTCCTGCACAAACATCATGACCAAGAAACAAGTTGGGGAGGAAAGGGTTTATTTGGCTTACACTTCCATACTGCTGTTCATCACCAAAGGAAGTCAGGACTGGAACTCAAGCAGGTCAGGAAGCAGGAGCTGATGTAGAGGCCATGGAGGGATGTTCTTTACTGGCTTGCTTCCCCTGGCTTGCTCAGCCTGCTCTCTTATAGAACCAAGACTACCAGCCCAGAGATGGTCCCACCCACAAGGGGCCTTTCCCCCTTGATCACTAATTGAGAAAATGCCTTACAGCTGGATCTCATGGAGGCATTTCCTCAACTGAAGCTCCTTTCTCTGTGATAACTCCAGCTGTGTCAAGTTGACACAAAACTAGCCAGTACACCACCACTCCATGCTGACTCCATCACTCTCTCCACCCCTGCTAACTGAACCTAAACACACACACACACACACACACACACACACAAACACCAGTATCATCCTACCTGTCTTAGTTAGGGTTTTACTGCTGTGAACAGACACCATGACCAAGGCAAACTCTTAAAAAGGATAACATTTAGTTGGGGCTGGCTTACTGGTTCTATGGTTCAGTCCATTATCATCATGGCGTGAAGCATGGTAACGTCTAGGCAAGCATGGTGCTGGAGGACCTGAGAGTTCTACATCTTGTTCAGAAGGCAAACAGAAGACTGGCTTCCAGGCAGTTAGGAGGAAGCTCTCTCAAAGCTCATCCCCATAGTGACACACCTACTCCAACAAGGCCACACCCACTCCAACAAGGCCACACCTTCACTAGTGCCATGTCCTAGATCAAGCATATTCAAACCACCACACTACCTCAGAGCTTTTATACTTGTTTTTCCTTGGGCCTCCAAGACTCTTTTCTCTAGATATGCATAGACTACACTCTGTTATCTATGTATCTCAAAATAATTTCTCAGAGTGACTGTCTCTAACAACACTAGTCAAAACAGGACTGTATTTCCAGCACTTGGGAGGTTGGGGACAAGGGTCACAATTTCAAGGGCAGCCTGGGTTTCACAGAGACCATCCTCTACAGTGACTTTCTATGGCTCTGTCCTGTTTATCCTCTGCTATGATGCTGTCTGACCAGAGTGTTCCATCTTAGAGCTTCCATCCAGGGGTCTTCCAGTCTAAGTTATCTGCAGACTGACTTCAGAGGAGATAATTCCACAGCTATCAGTTTTACCTTCATTTGCTTCCTTTTCACAAGGCATCCTCCAATTTCCCAGCTCACATGGTCTGAGTAGATAGCAAAGATGCCAATTGGAAGGCGTCCGGAAGTGCAGCTTTGCAGCCTTTGTGGAATGATTTAGAACTTTCTCTTTAATTGGTGGGCAATCACTGTTTTCTATTTCTTCTTTTAGTGTGATAAGTTCCATTTTCCATCACAAAGTTAGCTAAAAATTAATCCACAAACATCTTAAGGTGTGGGTGGGGGTAGGAGAGTAACTATGGTCCAACTTTACAGACACATATTGGTAAAGCTTGTGATGAGCGTCCATCATGTTCAGGGGGTGTCACTTAGACTTTCTTATGAGCCTGGTCACAACTCCATCTCAGAGACACTTTTGTTAATGCAAGTAGAAGAACTTGAAGCACAAGAGTCAGAAGGCTTCTTACTAAGTGGGGAAGGCGGGATTTGAACCCAAGCATTCAGACAGAATATTATCATACAGCTAAGTGTAACAGGATATCTGGGGGCTGATCCTAGGTTTCCACAGCTTGTATTCAGTGTGTCATTCTTCCAAGGCTATTAGAGCTAAAAAGTTTAGACTCGGAAGCCTGAGGCAGCAGGAGTCAGAGTTAAAAGTGCCCTGGAGTAGCGAGAATAATGAGATTGTGCGTGCATTTGGTGCTAAGTACACACACATTCAATAGATGTATTTTATATGTGTATTCTCTTGCCTACATATATGGATGTGCACCGTGTATGAGTCTGGAGCTGCTGAGCCATGTCTCCAGTTTCTTGAAGAGATCTTTTGATCTCTCCATCACACAAATGGGCAGGCAATTCTACCCATACATGTGTGTGTGTGCATGTGTAGGTACAAATGTGTATATTCACGTGTCTGGGAAGGCATCCATGTGGTATATGCTTGTTTGTGGAGACCAGAGATCAACCTCTGGTGTTATCCTCAGGATATCTGTCTACCTCCTTTGAGACATGACCTCTTACTGGCTCTGAGTCACCAAGAAAGCTAGACTAGCTGGCCAGCGAGGCTCCACCTCCAAGTGTTGGCATTACAAGCAGGCACCACCACACCCAGGCTTTTATGTGGGCGCTGGGATCAAATTCGGGTCTTCATGCTTTCCCAGCAAGCACTTTACAGACCAAGCTATCTCCTAGCCCAGGTCACATCCTACTTCCTCCTGGGGAGACAAATGCACGGAAAGTGAAGCCAATTGCCCCAGTCTAGCCAGCTGGCAAGAAAGAGCACGGAGTCTAACCCATGAAGCCTGTCCGGAGCCCACACCTCCCTCATGTCCTCACCGTTGGCAAACCTCGGCTTCCTGTTAAGACACAGTTTGAATGACTTTTTTCCATTGATCTGACAGAATATCTGAGAGAACGACTTAAGGGAAGTGAGGTTTGTTGGCCTCACAGTCCTGGAGAGTCCATCATGGAGGGCGTGCAGGGAGGAGCATGTCACAGGGATGTCACATAGACCAGAAGACAGAGAGGAGGTGGGGCTCCCAGACCTCACCTGGTTTGCTCCCTTCCCATTGTTTTATTCAGTCCAAGATCCCAGCCCACAAGATGGTGCCAGTCATATGTACGGCGGGTCTTCCGTTTTCAGTCAGTCCTTTCTAGAAACTTCCTTATAAAAGTAAGCAAAGACACATTTCATTCTTGCCCTGAGCACATTTGAATCCTTAACCCAATCAGGCTGACACCTAGAGCAGTCCTCTGTGGTGACTTCTTATTTGTGGCCTTTTCTTTCCTCATCTGAGGAAGCTCAATGGGCAGACTGTTCGTGGAGCTTCTAAGCCGTGAATACTTTTTAGAACTGACAATACTGAAAAATAATCGGTTAGCAGGCAAGAGCACAGGCGTCCATAAATCAACGCGGCTTTTCTCCTTCCCCTTCCTCAGACAAGCATTTCCAATTGGTGCAGAATTTTCCCAACAAGTGTTTGTATTTGTGGGAGACTTGGATTCAATCAATAGCTTCCAATTTCACATTATTAAAGTAATTCTGAACCTGTCGAAAGTTCTGACCCCTAAGCCACGTTTATACATTGGAGCTGGATCAGCCCCAGAATGGCCCCAAATCTCATTTTTCAAAATGCATCATCATCAACTGGACAGCCATTGACAGGCGCCTCCAGAGCCACTCGACTCATTGGTAAAGCAATTAGAGAAGGAGCCATGGAGGAACAAGGAATGCTGGCTGCAGACCATGAAGTGCTGGCTGCAGACCATGTCCTTAAGCTTGTTTCAGACATAGACCCAATTATACAATGACCGGAACTTGACAGCCAAGTCCCAAGCCATGGTAAAAAAAAGCATCCTGAAACAAGTCTGTGTGTTATAGGAAGGTTGAGAGGCAAAGAGCTTCCCACACACATACAAGAATTACACAAAAGTCTGGAAACATGCCTGTAAGCTTGCTATGTAAGCTTGGAGACCTGAGTCCCACTTCCCACAAGACACATATTCTTTAAAGTCTGCATGATGGCTCAAACTTGTCATTTCTATGCTTCAGACAGAGTGACAGGTGCCTCTCTGAGGCTCACTAGCCAGCCGGCCTGGCCTACTGGGTGAGCTGAGAGCCAGTGAGACTGTCACAAAACACAAGGTGAACATCTCTTGAGGAATGTTGCCTAATGCTATCTTCTCACACCCATATACACAAAAATAAACAAATAACAAAAAACTACCTGGAGGTGGACTGGGCAGCTGATACTACAGCAAATATTCCACTGTAGTTGGTCCTATTGAGAGGCCCAGATCTCCTAATGAGGTTCCAGATGATGTCAGTGTTATCAGTGCATTGACCCAAGAACCCCTTTGTAGAGATAAAGTCTCAGGCTCTCAAATCAGACAAGCCTGGAACTGAACACCAACTCTGCCACTTTTTGGTTAATCTGACCTCGATCTACCCTCATTGTAGCTTAGTGTCCTCATATGTCTGTTGGTATCAAGAATGGAATATGGTCACTGTGTAGTGTCTGCCAAAGAGCAGGCATTCAGTAAGTAAAGCGGCCATGACAATAACTCATTATTGTCTAGTATCTAAAAGGAATGAAGTCAAATGGGAAAGACAGTAGACATGCTAGACAGAATGCAGTCCAGAAGGAACAAAACAAGAATGTGAACTTGATCTCCCTGGATTCCATGCTGTCTCGAACAACGAGCTGACGTAGCTGTCTGGAGACAGTGCTGAATAAGGCAGGAGTCCTGTCTTAGGAAAGCATCCAGCTTCCCTCCGGAGGCTGGCTGAGGATGACTTGAGCTACCCCCAGCAAGCAAATCTATTTCGATTACTCTAAGAGAATTGGAGAAGCCCATCAATGAGGCATCATTGAACATAGATTTTTTTTTCCATGAAACCCTGAGCATTTGGGCGCCTAGGGAAGAATTTGCATATGTGCCAAACATGGCAGGTTTTTTTTTTTTTTTTTTTTTTGTTAGAATCCCAGCTGCTCTGGGAGTAAGCAAGGCCATCTCTTCCTCCTCGATCGTCCATCTGGATGTCGCCACCTCTGAGGGGTCCTTCCACTCCTTCTGCATTAAATTGCTTTTCACATTTCCTCTGGTTCCCGCCTGCGGACTCCTGAGTATTTCATTTGCTGACTTATTGATGCTGGGTACAGGTGAAAGACCTGGGCAAATAAAGCTCAGAGCTCTGATTGCTTGTATAACTCAGCGCTCTCTTTGCCACAAGTGACAGAAATCCGATTCAGACCAGCTTATAAGGAACGCAGTTACTTATTGGTTTACCTACCTAAGCAGTCTAGGGTGCCAGGTGTGGCTTCAGGAACAGCTAGACCAGGGCTTCAAATCTGTCATCAGAACCGCATCTCTACACCTCTTGGTTCTGCATTCCTTTGGGTTGACTTGGTTCGCAGGAATTTCTGATGCTGCTGATACAGCTGACTCCTTCATCCCCATCTTCCTTCCCAATGTTTCAGGAGATGCTTTGAACCATGACCAAAATAATAAAATGTGCTGATTGGCTAAGAGTTGATCATGTGACCCCCCCTAAATCTTGATAGTTCATCACGACCCAATGGCCAAGCAGATGAGATATAGGAAGAGGTCTACAGAAATGCTGTTTTCACATACTGTTAGGAACAAAGCCATCAAAAGGCCAGCATGGCACCCATGGGGCATTGTCATACATCTTCAAGAAACCCTGAAAAGGCTGAGGGGATGAGTGAGGAAAGGTTTCTTGGTCCAACGTGGGACCGACCTCCAGAGAGCATTAAGACATGGTCCCCATGAGTATTCACCTCTCTCTGCTTCCCGTGGGCTCCATGGATCCCTGTCTCACTGCTATCACCTTGCCTTTCCTACCATCATGCTCTGCACCCTTGGACCTTCCATGGAAACAGCCCTGTCCTCCTTAATTTGCTTTTGTCAGGTGTTTTATCATGATGATGACACTAAGCAAGTACACACTAACTAAAGCACATATCAAGGAACAGACAGAGAGGGAGGGAGGGAGGGAGGGAGGGAGGGAGGGAGGGAGGGAGGGAGGGAGGGACGGATGATAGGTAAGCAGGTAGATGATGAATAGATGATAGATAGATAGATAGATAGATAGATAGATAGATAGATAGATAGATAGACAGACAGATAGATGATAGATCGATCAATCAATAGATAGATAGATGATAGATAGATAGATAGATGATAGATCGATCAATAGATAGATAGATAGATGATAGACAGATAGATGATAGATAGATAGATAGATAGATAGATAGATAGATAGATAGATAGATCTCAGAATTCAAAAGTACATTCTCTGTTGTTTCTCAGATATTGGTTGCTTCTGCTTCAGACCATAGACTCATTCCTGGATCTGATTTAATAATAACAGTTCTCATTTTGTGAAAGTTGCCGTGCATTGTTTGATGAGTTTTAATGCAGGGACCATTAAAACAGCATCCTGTTTTTGCTGTGATAGCTCCAAGCAAAAACTCCAGGAGTCCGGACTAAATCGAAGGGGAAGTCGGCATGATTCAGACAAATGTGCTCACACTTCAACATCCTACCCCTTGATCCCTTTAAGAAGGACAGACAGGGCTGGGTAGTGGTGGCACACACCTTTAATCCCAGCACTTGGGAGGCAGAGGCAGGTGGATTTCTGAGTTCGAGGCCAGCCTGGTCTACAGAGTGAGTTCCAGGACAGCTAAGACTACACAAAAAAACCCTGTCTCGCAAAAAAAAAAAAAAGAAAAGAAAAGAAAAGAAAAGAAAAGAAAAGAAAAGAAAAGAAAAGAAAGACAGACAGACATGTTTTCCCGCTGTCTTTTTAAGTGCTGGAACACAGTACAATGTTTCAAGGTGCTACAAAAGCAGTTGACCTTGTTATCCATGTCCTGGGTCTCCCTAAGACCACGCCCAGCCATGACTCCTGTGAATGTGGTCTGCGCCCTGGCACCTCAGGAGTGACTGGATTCTGAAGATCACAGGAGAGTCTTTCTACTGCCGTGGGATGTATTCAAGAAAGCCAGGCTGGAAATGAAGGAAAACATTTTCGTCCTTGCATGCATATGCATTTTCGTCCTTGCATGCATATGCAAGGTTTTACAGAAATCATTTTGTTGCATGCAGCAGACCACTCAGTGTTAGAGAGTTGAGCCAAAGGTAGAATGAGAAAAATTATCATGGCCAGCACAAATGCTGTTCAGGGACTCAGGGATGGAGAGACCATGGAAATAGTGATTGTGTGCGAGCCTGTTTTACATGACCCACATATCAATGAGGGAGTCTCATATTCGGGGATTTAATGATCCACAGAAAATTGCCAGCAAGTTAAAAAACTGTAGAGTGTTGATGAGTGTATTGGCTTTCCACATCTTTTTCAGTTTGATCTCTTCACTGGGGACACCACAGGACTGATGATCCTTATAAAAGTACTCAGGGAACTCAGCAGAGAAGGCAAGCCTGCGATGGATGGCGCTGGAAACATTTCCCAAGATCCTGTTCTCCTATGATGGTACACAGTCATCTTCCTTGCCTAGAGAGTGTAGAATTCCTACTGACTGTTCCAATTGGCTTAAGCACAAATGATAGTTCCTGCAAGATAGGGTGGGCTTCAGGCATAGCCATATCAAGGCCTCAATGATGTCATCAGGACTTGGTTTCCCTCTTTCCCAGACCTGCCGGCCATTGCACTGGCTCAGCCTTGCATCTCATATTGAGTTACCATGGCAACAGAGAGATACTAACCCAAGGTACCAGGATAACAAATGGACTCTTCTTATGTTTTGAATCTGGGATGCACCCACCATTGGGTTTATGGTTTGAGCACTTGGACCCCAGATTATAAAGCTGTTTTGAAGTCAGAAGCAGAGGCTATTTGGTGGAATTAGAGCTTTACAGGTGATCTGTTTATTCTTTTCCTTGTGGGCCATCACGTGACCAAGCAGCCACCTCACACCGCTGTCAGCATGCTCTCCCTGCTATAAACCCTCCTTTCTTACCTTATCCATGTCAGGTATTTTGGGCATAAAAATGCAGAAGTAACTCAGACAGCTTTCTGCTTGTCCCTCCCACAGAGGTTCTAAGGTTCACTCCAAATAGACGAACTTACACCAGCCAGCATGGCTAGAGGGTTTGAATTTCTGATTGGCCAGTCGTGGTGGCCACATGGTGTCTGGGTCTCTTACTGGGCACCCCTAGAGTAAGCAGAGTTCCGGGTGGTAGGGAAGGGATTGTTTCTGAACAAAAATGGGAACTGTGAACTAGATGCCTACAGTAGAAAGTGGAGTTTTGGGGTGTCCTTTTAAGGTGAACTAATTGCCCTGGGTATGGATTGAACCCATAGCCTTGGCCTCATTAGCACACACCTAAGAGTTGAAATATCTCAACAGATCAGGCTGTTGGAAGAAAAGGATCTCGAACACCTTTGTTCTCTTGAGTTGACCTAGCTCACCCTGGGACGATGATCACTGGAAGAACGAAGCTATTGGCTGTCTCAACTTAACCTCTTGTCATTAGATAGCCTTCACTCTCCTACTTCAGAGGTTGTACATATATGGAAGATATATTTATGTTAAGCATTCTGCTCCTTGGATGACCACAAGCTGCTGACTTCTCCTTTACCAGGCAGATAATATACTACTTAGTAAGGAAATTACTGGACACTATTCCCAGAACAAAAGAAAAGAAAAGAAAGCATAAAAAATTAAAATTAAATTTAAAAATGTAAAATACATGTATGTATGTAAAATGAATTAATATATAATAAAAGTAATAAAATTAATGTAAAAATTAATATGTATATAAATACATATTAGGTTAGGGAGGTTAGGGAGGGCTAAGAAAAGTGCCTAGTGGGTAGGAGTTCTTGCCCTGTAAGCATAAGGGTTCAAGTTCAAATTTTTAGCCCCCATATAACAAGCCAAGTGTGGCGGTAGATGTCTATAACCCAAGCAATGGGGTGGATCCCAAGACCTCAAGACCCAGCCAGCCTATGTAACATGGCAAGCTTCCACTGGTTCAGTGAGAGATCCCATCTCAGGGCAGTTAGGAGAAGAGTTACAGAAGAAGGCATCCAACACCATCCAACATCCTGTTCTGGCTTCTGTATGCATGCGTACTCACGTGTATCATGCATGCACGGTAACACACACACACACACACACACGAGTTCCTAGAAGAGGCAGAGGAGATGGCATCATAGTAAAGTGCTTAGCTTTCAAACAGGAGGACCCATGATGTCTGTGTGGCTACATCCATGATCCAAGGAATATCAAAACAATATGACTGCTCTTTCAAAAGCTCACTTATGATAACAGAGGATTCCACACGTGTTCAGAGAATGCTAAGCCACACTGAAGTCCCAGACATGAGGTAGCAGGGTGAGAGTGAAGCTTCGTTTCCTTGCTTGGGCTTCTCTGTCTGCTAAGATAAAAGCCACAATCCAAAAATTCAGCCCGTGGGACTCCTCGTGGGGCTATGCTCCAGACTGTTCCCGAGAAAAGCAGACAAGAAAAACCATTTTGCTCCTTTTATTATGGCGTTTATTTTTCTGGCATCTAGATTTTTTGAGACACAAAGCATATTCCTCCTAGAGTTCTGAAGTCCCTGCAGTATCAGCACAACCCAGAGAATAAAATATTCTCTTGGGGAACTCTCCTCTGAGAAGCTGGAGCAGCCAGGGCAAATCCGTCCAACAGTAGCAGAAGCAAAGACATGGTACCCTCTGGCTTGAGTCTGGTTCTCAAGAGTGCTCCTTTCTGTGCTCCCTCCAGCAGGGGAGAGAAGGAAGGGCTGTGCTCCGTTCCCCCAGAGAGATGTCTGTTTTCAGGGTGAATGCAGAAAACATTTTGTGCTGCAGTCACATGAGGCTCCTGCTTCTCCTCTTGCAGAAGTGTTTAATTAATCTAACCCAAAGAAAACATCCATAACAATTTCAAGATATTCTGAACACTCAGTACTGAACACCAGGTCTCTGCCTGACCCCAGGGTTAATCACCCAGGGCTGCCTGGAGAGATCAAACTCAATGGCCATTGGTTCAATCGATATTTGTTTATCCAAATGATCCAGAGATGAAGGCTGTACAGAGAGGACCCTTCTTCAGAGCAGTACCAGAGGAGCTGCAGGGGAAGGCTCGGCTGTCAGGAGCACTTGCTGCTCTTGTTGAGGACTCAAGTTTGGCTCCCAGCACCCATGGTAACTCACAACTGACTCCAGAGGAGCAGACAGTGTGGGAAACCACATGTGTTGCAGGGTGGCGCTGGGTGGCGCTGGGTGGCGCTGGGTGGCGCTGGGTGGCGCTGGCTACCGCTGGCCACCACGCATACATAGGCAGTAAAATTTTTTGCCAAGATGAGGTTTTGAGAATTAACCAATCAGATGAGAGACATATTAACCAATCAGATGAGAGACATGTTAACCAATCAGATGAGAGACATGTTAACCAATCAGATGTGAGACATGCAAATGAGGTGGTAAGCATAACCAATCCGGGTGTGAGACACGCCTCTCCTAGGCCTATATAAGCAGCACCAGTTTTGGGCTTGGGGTCTCTTCGCCTCTACAATCAAGTTCTCCCAATAAACGTGTGCAGAAGGATCCTGGTGTGGCGTCTGCTTTGCTGGCAAGTCGGGCGCACACAAGAAGACAGCTCTCATGATGTCCACCACCTCCAGCATTAACATGCACACACATACACCCTAACACGCACATGCACACCCCCTAACATGCACAAATGAAAAAGAAATTACTGGGAGGGGGGAGGGGAACCAGACAGAGGGCACAACAGCAGAGTCCAGGGTAAGAATATTCAGTTGGAGGAAGAAAGAAAGGGAGGAAGGTATGGAAGGAAGAAAGGGAGGAAGGTGTGCAGGGAAGAAAGGAGGGAGAGAGGAAGGAAAGGAGAAAGAGGGAGGGAGGGAGGGGAGTAGGGAGGGAAGGAGGGAGGAAGGGAAATAGGGGGAAAGGGAGGGAGAGAGGAAGGAAGGAATGGAGGGAGAGAGAGAGGGTAAGAAGGAGAGAGGGAAGGATTACTAAAGTTTTGTTGGGGTCAGAATGTGAACTGTCATCTACAGGCTCTTGTGCTTGACTACTTGGTCTCCAGCTGGTGACACTGATTTGGAATGCAGAGCATCAGGGGCAAGTCTTTGAAAATGTCCCATCTCCTGCTCTACAGTCTAGCTCTGTTTCCTGGGCCTCCCAGGGGTGAGGAACCCCAGAACACACGCCTACCACCAAGCTTTTCCCGCGAGCCAAAATAAACTCGTCTTCCCTCAGGAAGAGTCTGGAAACATCAGCAAGAAAGGCACTTGATACAAAGTCTACTGGCTGGCTGGCTGGCTGGCTGGCTGGTTGGTTGGTTGGTTGGTTGGTTGGCTGGTTGGTTGGTTGGTTGGTTGGTTGGCTGGCTGGCTGGCTGGTTGGTTGGTTGGTTGGTTGGTTGGTTGGTTGGCTGGCTGGCTGGCTGGCTGGCTGGCTGGCTGGCTGGCTGGCTGGCTGGCTGGCTGGCTGGCTGGCTGGCTGGTTGGTTGGTTGGCTGGCTGGCTGGCTGGCTGGCTGGCTGGTTGGTTGGTTGGTTGGTTGGTTGGCTGGCTGGTTGGCTGGTTGGCTG
The DNA here is from genome assembly GCF_978045245.1 of Mus caroli. Taxonomy (NCBI): domain Eukaryota; kingdom Metazoa; phylum Chordata; class Mammalia; order Rodentia; family Muridae; genus Mus; species Mus caroli. The sequence goes on along the minus strand of NW_028227257.1, from coordinate 7,390,403 downwards.
GTTGGCTGGTTGGTTGGTTGGTTGGTTGGTTGGTTGGTTGGTTGGTTGGCTGGCTGGTTGGTTGGTTGGTTGGTTGGTTGGTTGGCTGGCTGGCTGGCTCGCTGGTTGATTGGTTGGTTGGTTGGTTGGCTCGCTGGTTGGCTGGTTGGCTTTTTTATTACTTATTATGTTAGGTGGAAGTGCTAACGTGTAAAGCCCCTAGAAAAATCGCCCAGGCTTGGCCACATATAAAGTCTTACACTTTTTAAACAATTGATGAAAATTACTATTTCTGAAAGATCTACATCTGCCAAGTGCTTTCTGTGGACCCTCTTAGTTCACGCCCACAGCAGCTTTCTTAGCAAGTGGATTCTGGGTAAATTCTCATTTTACAGACAAAGCCCAAGAGACCCAGAAGGGTTTCACTGACGTGTTCCGTGCCACAGAACGAGGAAAGCTAAAGACAGGTTCAAGACTAGGAAGTGAGCATGCGCTGAACTCCCAACTGGTCCCTCCTCCTCTGTGTCCACTCTAGGTCCACAGAGCCCAGATTGGAAGTCCCAGGGCAGCCCAAGCAACATAGTGACATCCTTTCAAAAAATATACATAAATACACATACACACATTCATATACACACACTCACACTTATACACACTCACACACATACACACACTCACACACATGCATACACACACACATATATATACACACACACATACACACATCACATAATCATACAAACACACATATACACATACACTCGCTCATATACACATACATATACATATACACATACATATGAACACATATATGCACACATTCACACAACACATACACACACACACACACAATTTCTTCAGTGCCTGAGGAGTTTGTAACTCTCTAGTCTAGAAAGCAGAGTCTAAGAATACCAAACATTTTGCAAAGCAGAACGGCCCTGTTCAGCAATGAATACTTCCACCCTAAAGCATTCTCCCTGAAAAATGCTGCAGGAGACACAGTGGCATTTGTCATAGGAAACTATAAAGTGTTGTGCAAACCTGAACTCCATACAATTCTGGGACCCTGTGCATATTTTCAAAGGATACAAAATTACCGACAAATATGATTTTCTTTGAATCGGGAAAGAAGTTATGATGAGTTGCAGGAGGCTCAGCTAGTTACAACTCTCTATTCTAAGATCTATCAAAAGTTATTCTTTTTAAAAAAAAAATCACATAGCAAAAGTTGCTTGGTGGTACCCTGGCTTCCCTTTCTCTCTAGAATAGTCTATAAATGCAGAAACTTCCCACTTCACAGTTGTCCATGCACAGTGGCCCAGGGCACCAGACTTAGACTGCTTGCGTCTAGATCTTACCTCTCTGTGCTGCCTATCCCTATGGGGTTGCTGTAGGTTTTATACTTGTAAATAGTAATCAAATAGTGTTTCGCCATAAACAGCTCTCAGTAATTAAGAGAGGGAAGGAGGGAAGGAGGGAAGGAGGGAGGGAGGGAGGGAGGGAGGGAGGGAGGGAGGGAGGGAGGGAGGGAGGGGTATAGGAGGAAGAAAAGACAGACAGGAGGGAAGGTCAGGTGAGAGGGAAAGAAGGAAGGAGGAAGCCAGGAGGGAGGGAAGAGGTTTGGGAAGTGTGCAACATTTAATCTCAAGAAGTGTTTGCTCTTTGCTCTGTGAAAGTGCTGAGTACGGAGAGCGAATTTGGGAAGAACAGCTGAAGTCTGCATTAGGCAACATATGACAAACTGTTGACAAGACAGGACCACACATCTCAGATGGGCGTAGTCTTGGGTGGGCGTGGTTTGAATGGGCGTGGTCTTCGGTGGGTGTGGTCTGCTCAAGGCTGAACCCCTTTGATCGGTGCTTCAGTTCAATCACTGGAAAGATAAACTTCTCACCATATAGACAGAAAAACCTGCCCTGCTCCTAGAAGGTGGGTTTAAAGGTGTCTGTCATTGGTCCATGAGGTAAAGCAAGCAGCTTGAAGGAGCTGGCACTCGCTGGAGACTGAGTGGATCTCTGGATGCCAGTCCTTGGCGCTGTGTGACCTGAGTTCTTCTTCCCTTTGCCAGAGCATGGTGCAAGGATAATCAGGCTCTCTGTGACTGAAGCTTCTTCATCTGCAAAATGATGGTCTCTTCCCTGCCTTTCAAGTTTACCATGGAGATTATGGAAAGATATGGAGAGAACGGACTTGGCAGGGGAGGGGCCAGCTCACACCTGGTGCCCTGTTAATAACACTTGTGAGGTTCAGAGGGGTGCATTTCTCCTCTTGCCCGCATGGATTCTTTTCTAATTAACGAGGAGGAAAATCTACAAGCACAAAGACATGCCCTGCAGAATCATCTGCACTTACTTATCTTTGGGAAACGATGAAGGGTGACTGTTGTCTACAACAGTAAGTAATCTGAGACAACGTAATCGTTCAGCAGCAATGCTATACTGAGGGTAATTATGATACATCAACAGAATAGAATATTATGAGGGCATTAAAAATGATAATTATGGGGACAGTGTAAGTGACATGGAAATAGTTTGGGGCATAGTGTTATGTAGGGGAAGTAGAATGTAACTGCCAGGTAGACTACCTGATAATCCCTCTCTGTTAAATCCCGCCCCCACCCCATCCCTCCGCCAACCCAACTGTCTACTCAGGGAAGTGGAGAATGCACCCAGGGAAAAAGCGTGGCGAATGGAAAATACGAAAAACATCTGTGTGTACAACAAACTTAGACTGCCCGGTAGGAAAAAAATAATAAAAACATGGATGTTGTGATGACGTTGTTTGTGAGGGTTTGAAGATGAGGGGCCCCCTGCTGGGTCATGTGTTCAACATTTGGTCCCCACGTGATAGTTTTGATCCAGAAGGGTTACAGAGTCTCTGGGACTTGGGGACTGTCTGGAGGAAGCAGCTCACAAGGAGTGGAACTTAGAGGCTTATACCCATAGCTGGTTCTGTCCTGCTTGCCCTCTGCTTCCTGTCTGTCACCATGATGTGGCCCACAGCTTCATGCTCCCTTAACCCCAACCCTGTCATCTATGCCCCTCCCCCACCATGGTAGACTAAAGTCCCAGGCAACCATGAGCCCACCTTTGCCCCTTTTAATTGTTCCTTGTGGTGTTCTATCACACGAAGAAGGAAAGTAAGCACTATAGCAAGGGCAGATTGTTTCTGCTGATACAAGGAGGTGCAAAGGAATGGGAAGGGGAGAAAAGGGATTTGGGGGAGAAGGGGGAGGGGAAAGCAGAAAGGAGGAAGAGAAGTGGGGACCAAGGGCTTAAGACTCCATTTCTGACTCTGAAAGCTACTTTAGCATAATGAAAAGCCTAGACCTTGGGAGACCTTGGGAGGAAGAAGGCAGCTGAGGAGGGCCCTCCACCACTCCTCTACTGCTCTGGGTCTGTGGTGAGGTAGCACATCAAAATGGAAACGTGGGCAGAGCAAAGTTGCCAGTCTCACGAATAAGAAATAACAGAGAGAGGAAAAGAGCTGAGATCCTTTTAAAGATGTGCTGCCTTCCCTGTAGCCTCTGTCCCTTAAAAGCGTCACTGTCTCCTATGCAGCACCCTGTTGAGATCAAGCCTCCACCACATTTAAGCAACACTTAGTGCAAGACTAATGAAGTCTAACACTGGCAGATCCCAGCAGCCCCCACGACAGTCTAGTGAGTGTGAACGGAGGTGCTAAACCAAACCTGGTGATGTCAAGTAAAGACATGCAGCCCCAGCCTGCCAGGCGTCTATTCCACTCACCAATATTAACATAAGTGGCTAGATGCAACAGGTTTGAGCTCCAAGTCTACCTCAGTCACGGTGGCACTGGCCTGAACCCCTCCCTAGTGCAATATTGGGGTCTGTGGTGTCAGGGTACAGCTCAGCATTGCAGCACCTCTGTCAGAACTACCTGCCCCATTTTTCCTCAACTTCTTGCTGTGCAACTTAGAGTAACTGCTTGTGGGGGAAGGGAGGCATACGTGGAGTTACAGCACAGAAGCCTGGGGCCTGTGGGTCCTTCTGTGGACCTGACACCCAGATGAGCACCTGAAATCTTCAGGGATTCGAATCCCATGGTAAGCTGCTCTCTGTGGATCTGTCCCGGCCCCGAGGCAAATCTTGTAGAGATAACTCACTCCTTCGTTCACCCAGCTCAAGGTGGGGAGAGATGAGCCTCGATGGTGAGCCTTGATCCCTCTCTAGTGCTAATCCAGAACAACACACCAGTAGCTAAAGTGTGGCAAACCTGGGCTTGAGACACCATCTAGTGCTAAAATAACAGAAATGACTGTGGCTTGGGGAAAATAGTCAGCGTTCCCATTCCTTTCTGGAAGGACAAACAGCAAGATTTGGAGATACTGAGCGGTCCAAGATCTGGATGAGGGCACACACCAATCAGCATCCAGAGTTCTCAGGGCTCACTCAGTAAAGTGCTTGCTATGCAACTGTGAGGAGTTGAGTTCACATCACTAGTCCCCTCACAAAAGGCTGCGTACAGCAGCCAGTGTGCCCTGCAATCCTGGTGCTGAGGAGATGGAGACAGGAGGCTCCCTGGAGCTCGCTGGCCAGCTCTGTTGCTGAACAGGAGAGCTCCGGCTTCAATGGGAGACTCGACCTCAACTGAACCCAAGATAAAGCAGAAGCCCAGGTGTTTCGACAGAAGCCTTTAACGCCGCACTCAGGAGCCGGAGTCAGCCAGACCTCTGTGTTTAAGGCCAGTCATTCTCCACCAATTCCAAAGCAGTCAGAACTACACGGTGATGCCCTGTCTCTGTTTTTAAGGAAAGAGTGGTAGAGCAAGACACCCAATGTTGATCCCTGACCTCCCCATGGACCTTATAGCACATACATGTGCACACACTCACAAAGAGACAGAGACAGATGGACAGACAGACAGACACAAAGAGAGAACACTTTCAGCAAACATTAACATCACTTAGTGGCTCGATTAGGCTTCAGACAACAACTAAATAGCAACCGGTCTAGGTAGATTCTATAATGGTAAATTTAAAGCAATTGTTTTAAGAAAAGAGAGAAATGGTTATAAACCCGAATGCAGAGCCTGAACACAGAGATAAACCATCTCAAAAAAAATAAGCAGAAATGTTTGAACAGACATCTAGCAAGAGAAATCCTGTAATCACAGGCACAGACAAGACAAGATGTACAGATGATACTGAAGGAAGACCGAGGCCAGCTGTGTGGAAATCCACAGCTGGTGGGGAAATGGGGGTAGGGGGAGCATGAAGACAAGCAGAAAAAACTTATGGGAATTTTAGGACAGCATTAGCAAAGGGTATGTTTGGGAACTGGAGTTTAAGAAAGACTTGAGAATGCCAACGGGGGAGAAATAATACAGTAAGTTCTGCAAGCTCTAAGGTCGGCGGTCAGACCTAAGCAAGTCTACCACAGACATCATCACGAAGAGAAGACTCTCATGGCAGGGAGAGAGAGTGGAAACAAATAATGTGCATGGTGTCCCCATTCACCTGACAGCAGCGAGCAGAAGCTGGGAGAGACACGTGAGGTTTCTGCCATATTTCACTTCTAAAAGGAAAAATGCCAACTGAGAATGATGTGCCCAGGAAAGCCATCTTTTAGAAGAGAAAAAAAGATGAAGACATTCCAGAAAAACAGAAGCTGAGAGAATCTATCGCTACTGTACTGTCTTACAAGAAACACTAAAAGGAGAGCAGACGAGATTGCCCAGCGGCTAAAGCATCAGGCTCAAGAGCCTGATGACTTGGGGTCAAGCCCTGGGTACATGGTGGAAGGAGAACTCACAAGGTTGTCCTCTGACCTATGTACTCAAGAGCATTGTGGCACATGTGCACACACACACACACACACACACACACACACACACACACACCATAAACACTCAGTAATATATTATTTTTAAAAGAGATAAACAAAAAGTTCTTGAAAATCCAAGATAGCAGCTAATGAATAAAATGATAAGATATAAAACCCACTAGTAAGAGTAACTATGGCGACAGAATGGAAATCTGTAATACTATGAGCTATGCCTATGCCGTCCTATCTTTAGGATAAACATTGAGATTGTGGTAATTACATTAATATTTCTATTAATAATAGAGATGGTGAAAGAGGGTGAACAGTCCTAATTAAACTCAAAAAGTCGTCAAGGGGACAGGGAGACACGTTAGAAGGAGGGGGCCTCACCAGAGAAGGGGGGCGAGGAGGGGGGTGAGTATGGGGAGGTAAAGATGTCAAAAATCCAATTTATTAATGCATATAAACCGTCAAAGAATTAAAATGTAAATATTCAAGCTGTGGGGCAGAATGGAGCGCAAAAATTTGCTAGTGCGTTTTCTCTTTTGTTTATCGCTACAGTCATGTTAAGTTGATATAATTTTTAAACAGCTTTTTGTAATCAAAGATGGTTTTGTAAGCCTTATAATAACCACAAGAAAAAAAATTAGATCACGGACAAATCTGAAATAATAAACAAAGAGCCAAAATACACTATTAAAATGAATCGATTATCCACAAAGAAGGACTTCAAAAGAGGAAGGGAGGAAAGAGGGAGGGGAGGAGGGAGGCCGAGAGGGAGAGAGGAGAGAGGGAAAACTAGAAAGCAAGCTACAAAATCACTGTAGTAAGATCTTCCCTATGGTATTACTATAAAAGCATTGCCCTATCACGTGGCTGTATTATTACCTTCCCTGAAATATAAACGGATTCAAGTCTTCAATTGAAAGAGTGTGACTAAATGGACTTTTTAAAATTAATTAATTAATTAAGATTCTAAGAACACAAAAAGACCAAAATGAAGATGTGACCTAAGATTCCATGCCACCAGGGGCTAGAGGGGATGGCTCAGGGGCTGGAGAGGTGGCTCAGAGGCTGGAGAGGAGGCTCAGGGGTTGGGGGGTGGCTCATGGGCTGGGGGGTAGCTCAGGGGCTGGGGAGGTGGCTCAGGGGCTGGGGAGGTGGCTCAGTGGTTAAGAATACATACTGATCTTGCAAGAAGACCAGTGCTTGATTCCTAGCATTCAGCTTAGGCAGCTCACAGTTACCTGTACCTCCATTTCCAGAGCTGGCACCATCTTCTGAAGTCCTTGGGGAGCTGCACTCACATGTACACCCTCACATGTATACATACATATGTGCATAACTAAAATGAAAAAGAAAAATTTTCAAGAGTTCATGCATGGACCTGGAGTTATGGCTCAGCAATAGAACACTGACTGCTCCTGCACAGTACCCAATTTGGATTCCTAGCACCTACATGGTGACTCACAATCACCTGAAGCTCCAGTTCTAGGGGATCCAACGCCCTCTTCTGGCCTCCCTAGGCACTGCATGCACATGGTGCACAACCATCATGTAGACAAAATACCGATATGCAGAAAATAATAAATATTTTTTTAAAAGATTCCATACCATTGGAATCCAAAGTGAAACAGAAATATCCATATGTATCTCAGATAAAAATGCTTTCTACCAAAAGCAGCAACAGAAAACAAAGCATTACATAATAAATACATCAATTCCCCCAGAAAGACGGAGCAACTCTCAGAATGTAAGGATGTTTAGACGGCAAATTTTCACAGATAAAAATAGAGATAAACTCAAACACAGTAACAGAAGCTAACACTTCAGTACAACAATAGAGAGGTAATTCAGAGAGAAAAATCAACAAGGTAACAGTAGAATTAATTGTACCCTCGACCAAATGAGTCTGATAACCATCTACAGAACACAGAATCCAGCCTGTGCAGAACACACGTGCCTCTCAATAGCATGTGAAACACCTCCAAATGTGTTAGAAAAAACTCGACTAATTTTTAATATTAAATTCATATGATGTATCTTCTGGCGAACATGCAAAAGAACTAGACGTCAATAGCAAAAAAAAAAAAATAGTAGGAAAGCCCATTAAAACTTATTCTTGAGCGACCAATGGATCAAGGAAGAAACCAAGAAAGGTTTGTTTTTAATGTCTCAAAAGTGAAGTTGGAGAGAAACATACCAAAACTTGGTGTTCAGCCAAAGCAGCACCAGTAGGGATGTTTACAACAAACAATGCCTACAACAAAAAAGAAGAAAGACCCACAGATGACAACCTATCACTGAACCAAAATCAATAAAAGGAAAAATACAGATCAGAGCATAAACAAATGAAATAGAGTCTTTGAAATGTACCCCGAAAATCAACAAAGATTGTCCAACAATTGGTCCTTGGAAAAGACCAATTGGCAACCCCCTGGATACACCGAAAAATAAAAGAAGACAAACAATAAGTAAAATCAGAAATGAAGGGGACATTACAACAGACACAACAGAAATACAAAAGCCCTAGAGATTGTTATGAACAACTAAGTGCCCAAGGGCTCAGTAATCGAAAGACACAAACTCCCAGGGAAAACATCAATATTTAATTATGAAGAAAGAGAAAACCTGAGCAGAGACCTGTGTGATAAAAGAAATCCCTTCCATCAAAAAATGCCCAGAACATGGTGACCTCACTACTGAACTCTACCAAGCAATCAAGAAGGAATACGATTTCCACTTGAATTCTTCTTTTAAAAAAAGACAAAGTGAAAAGAATTCTTCCAAATTCAGTTGTGAGGCCAGCACTACCTGATAGCAAAATCAGATGAGGACCCAGCCGCAATATCATTAATGAAGAAGATAAAAGTCCTCAACCAAATGCTAGTGGATAGAATGCAGTAGCACACACACATACATATACACATATATATACATTATATATATCCACTGTATATTCACTATATATGTATTGACTATATACATTCACTGTATGTATTCACTATATATATATATATATTCACCATATATATTTACTATATATATTTGTCATATGCATTCACAATATATATTAATTATATATAGTGGATATACATATACCATATATATTTACCATAGATATTCACCATATACATTCACTATATATATTCACCATAGACATTCACTATATATATTAACCATATACATTCATATACATTCACTATATATATTTAATATATATTATTATATTATAATTATATATATATATATTATATATACACTATAATCAGGTGTGATTCATTGCAGGAATACAAGGATGGTTCCTATGCAAGTTGAGACATGTGACATCAAGGCACATGAAGAAGAATGAAGCCTAATCTCCATCCCTCACTGGCCACAAAATCAACTCAAAGTAAACTACAGACATAAGCATGGAGTTTGAAACTGTAAACCTGATAGGGGAAAAAACAGGAAGCACTTCAGATATTGGGAAAAGAAAAGATGTTGTGTGGGGTCGGGGGCAGGGACAGTGTCCCAAAAGCCCCAGAAGCAAAACCCAGGACAGACAGACAAGTAGACATTAACCAAAAGCCTCACAGAGAGGAAACAGCAAACAGAGTGAAGGCAGCCACACATCACGGTGAGGGATCTGCAAACCACACATCAGGCAACAAGCAGATCAATTATGAGGGGAAAGGACTTATATCTCAATCTTAAAACCAGGCAGGTATTTCTGGAAAGAGGGAACAGCCAGTTCTATGGAAGGATGCTTGATGGCTCTAATCATCATGTGTGGCAACAGAGATGGGGCAGAAGCTCGCTGAGTTAACTGCAAGTCAGCCATGAACAGCAGGAAGGAAAGTAATCACACATGGGTATAGGGATCGGGGGCTGGAGAGATGGCTCAGGGGTTAAGGGCACTGACTGCTCTCCCAGAGGTCCTGAGTTCAATTCCCAGCAACCACATGGTGGCTCACAACCATCTGTGATGGGATTCAATGCCCTCTTCTGGTGAGTTTGAAGAGAGTGACAGTGTACTTGCATACGTAAAATAAACAAATATCTTAAAAAATAAAAGTTGGTACCACAAGCGCCAAGAGTGAGAATGGCTATTAGCAGAGGTGAAGAATTGTAGGTAGGAAAGAATAAGGAGGATCACAGGGCTCCCAATGGAGAAGCTAGAGAAAGTACCCAAGGAGTTAAAGGGATCTGCAACCCTATAGGGGGAACAACATGATGTACTAACCAGTACCCCGGAGCTCTTGTCTCTAGCTGCATATGTATCGAAAGATGGCCTCGTCGGCCATCACTGGAAAGAGAGGCCCATTGGACTTGAAAACTTTATATGCCCCAATACAGGGGAATGCCAGGCCCAAAAGAATGGGAATGGGTGGGTAGGGAAGTGGGGGGGGGAGTATGGGGGACTTTTGGGATAGCATTGGAAATGTAATTGAGGAAAATACATAATAAAAAAAATTGTAGAAAAAAAAAAGAGATGCATGAAAGAATAAGGAAAGCTCTGTCCAGTGACACAAGAACCAGTGTACAATGGGATTATGGTGATAATCTATATCATAATATTATACACACAAGGGGTAGTTCAGATAGTGATAATGCACTCTTTAATTCAAAATGCAAAATGAGTTTATGTTGTTATCATAAAGAAATGAGGTGGGACTGCTTACCCTAAGTTAAACATACATACCAGAATACTGCATAATGAATAGGCATGGTTTCATTTTTATGTCTCAGGTAAAATAAAGTTTTTTAAAGAATTGTTTATTTTATGTATATGAGTACACTGTCATCATCTTCAAACACACCAGAAGAGGGCACCTGATACCATGACAGATGGTTGTGAGCCACCATGTGGTTGCTGAAAATTGAACTCAGGACCTCTGGAAGAGCAGTCAGTGCCCCTTAACCACTGAGCCATCTCTCCAGTCCCCGGTAAAATAAATTTAAGTGAAGAAAAAAATGTTAATAAAGAAAAGAAAAAAAGCCTAGAGTCACACAAACTTCTGAGTCTCAGCTCCCACCCCGGCCATTTCATACCTGGAAAAATTGGAGACATCTGGAAATATCGTGAGCCTAGCTCATGCTGGTATAAAACTAGGCTGATCTCAGTACCAACTTGTGGGCAATTTGAAAATTAAAGGATAATTTGTGCAAAGTACTCCGTGTGATGCATACTGGCATCCAATAACAGTGCCTGCTTCAATTCCTTAATTTCTTATTACCATTAATACAGTTTTATACTCAGGAAATCTTCTGAGGTGCTAACATAGAAAATACATCATGATCCAAGTCTCAAGCCAGAGCCCCATTCCACCCCACGAAGATCTCCAGGAAGCGTGACCAGGTGACAGTGTCGACGGCCCTGGCTTCCTGACTGGGATCTGAGCGAGGTGCTGACCACTCCAGTTTAAGGGAATGTGCTTCTTGACAGACCCAGCCAACCCATGGATTTTTCTCATCAACAATGTCTTGCACAGAGACACATGCAGTGGCTCCATCCATAGAGGTCATTAGCATGCCTCTGGCAGCCTTTATTGATATTCACTTTGCAAAGCAGCGACCTAGAGAGAGGGCATCTCTGGCAGATTAATGGATCACAGGGGTCATGACTGGTGCGCAGGTCCTCCCAGGGGCTACTCTCTCCTGCCAACTGCTTGTAAGCACAGAGTTTGAGGTACCAAAAGCTGTCTGCTCACAAGGGTCTCCATCAGCGGACGGGATGAGCTCACAATAACAAGATCTGCTTGCACATGCTGCACTTTGCATCTTTCCATGCCCAGAGAGATCCTTAGAATTGAAGTCAAATATTTATTTATCCTGGAAATCTTCACATGAGACAAGCCCATTCCGCTGACCCTGAGTTCAACCCCTCATTCCGCTGACCCTGAGTTCAACCCCTCTGTCAGCACAGTCGGGATGGCTTGCTGCTTGCCTCCCACCCGTCCCATTGTGTTCTCTGCAACAAAGTGTCAGTTATAGTCTGAGTGAAACTGTGTTCAACCTAATGATCACACCTCCTCTTTCTCCTTGGAGCTAGGGAAGCCCCTGAGATACAAATAGATGCCACCATACGGGGCATCCTGAAAACCCTATTGGTAGCTTCCTGCTTGGAATTGGGGACATGGTGGCTCAAGTACCAGTCAGCAGATAGGAAATATGTAACTGGGCGGAGCCAAAAGCTGAAGAAGCCTGGACCCCTGCTGACTCTTTAAAACTACCACATGAGCCCAAATCTGGGTGTCTACAACCTTCTTTTATAGGCGAGAGAAGAAAAACCAACTGTCAAGAACTGTGAAGGGTCCAATAATTCACACACCTTGAAAGGCAGCAACAGAACCTGCTGAAATTTTAAGGATTCTAACAAAAGCCACGAGACTCGTAAGTCGTGAGCAAAGGAGTCTATCACTCACAGCACAGCAGGCAGCTGGAGCTTTGAACTCGGCTGGGATCTCCTGCCTCCCAGGTCCTGCAGAGGACATAAGGATCCCCCAGATGACCATCCACACAGAAGCACTGCATCTCAGGTACGGCAGCAAACGCTTAGGAAAGTCTGCTTTTTATAGTAGACACCAAACACCTCTGCCCAACCTTTAAAAGAGACACTAGCTTTCTGATCTATGCTACAAGGTAGACAGCTTTCTGGGACTCTAGAGAAAAAAAGATGCTACCTTCCTGCACTGCTTACAGCAAGCATCCAGCAGAAGAGACTCCAGAAGAAAAGCTATCCGTGCTTCTGCTCATAAATTACAAAAGAATGAGGAGCTGCAGGCACCACAAACAGATAAGAATCAACTGCCTCGTGTCCGTGAGATGACTTGGAAGATATAGGAACCTGCAAGTAGTCCTCTGTCCTCCACACGTGTTCCATGGCAGGTGTGTGCGCTCATACACACACACACTCACACACACATACACACACACTCATACACACATACACACACTCACTCATACACACACTCACACACACATACACACTCACACACTCACTCACACACACATACACACTCACACACACTCACACACACATACACACTCACACACACACACTCACACACACACTCACACACTCACACACACACATACACACTCACACACTCACTCACTCACATACACACTCACACACATACACACTCACACACATACACACTCACACACACATACACACACTCACACACATACACACACACATACTCACACTCACACACACATACACACACTCACTCACACACACATACACACACTCACTCACACACACATACACACACTCACACACACATACACACACACACACACACAGGAAGAGGGAACCTCGAGAGAAGAGGTGTCTCTATTGGGTCCAGTCCACTCCCTAAGCAGGGGGCCTCAGCTATATAAAAAGGGTAGCTGAACACGATCCTGCAAGCCATACAGCAAGCAGTCTTCCTCCAAGGTCTCTTCTTGCATTCCATCTCCAGGTCCCTACCTGAGCTCTGCCCTGACTTCCCTTGGGGATGACTATGTCCTACAAGCAGAAGTAAATCCTTTCAGGTTGTGGTATTAATCAGAGCAACAGAAAGCACACTAGAGCAGTCACGTGGCCTGAGCTGTCACTTTAGGTGAGCGTAAGCTGAAAGGTCCCAGTGGCCCCACACAGGCCTGTGGAATCTGAGTCTACATCCCAGTTCCACTGCCTGTCATCTGGCAGAAGCTGGGCCAGAATCTTCACAACGTGGGTTGTCTTTCTCTGCAAAGTAACAGTTACCCCAAAGATCTTCAAGAATAAAAACCTCCTGTTTAATCATTCTGAGACATCAGAAGATCTCTGCCCCTTTTCCTCTGCCACATGAATATTTTTAGCCAAACATTATCACACATCTCTGATTGCAGGCCCTTTTAATCTCCTGCTTTGCTCGCATGGAGGTTGCCCGGGGTCAGTCCAGCCTCAGCAAACTCTCAGTTGATTCCATCGAAGCGTGGAGAGCCCCAGGTTCTCAGAGCAAGCCATGTTCACGTGCCTGAGTCAGAGGGGAGGATTTGGCCTCTCTCCTCTGGAGAGGTCTCCGAACTCCATTTGCTCTAAATAATGCTTTATGAGACAGATCCAAGTGCTAATTGGAGGCATTTCACTCCGCGCAGTTAATACAAAACGAGATCCAGACTCTCATCAACTCTGAAGCTCTCCAACGCAAGTCGCATTTTTAACGTGAGCTCAACACACTGAAACTGTCTCGAAAATTTGAAAGTTTAATTGTATAGATTTTCTTAAAGTGAGACTGATTTGAATTATTTTTTTTTTCCTGAGATACAGTCCTTAATAGAATGTGGCTGAAGAACATCTCTATTTCATCACATCTCCCTGACAGCTGAGAGAGGTCTCCCTCATACCTCTGAATTAGAACTGGTAATAAATGTGCAAACCTGACTTGAGGAAGGTTTATTACCCTGCCAAAGGCTCCAGCAGGAAGCTTCTAATTAAGCAGTAATATCAACAGTGAGCTCGGACACGTGTGCAGAGAGTGCACAAGGATTTATAAAGAGTTGAGGCAGAAGGATCTGCCAGTTCTCAGAGGGCTGCCACCACATCTCACAGCCAGCAGGCTCCTACAGAGCTTTGTTCACTCCGCATAACTTCTTAACATCACCAGGCTTAGTCCTCCAACTCACCAAAACAAACGTGGGTTCTTTCTGTTAACTCACTCTGCAGCTTTAAGAGCATGAAGGGATGACGAGAAATACTGAATAGAACCCTGAGCATTGTTACTCGTGTGCGTAGCACGAGTTACAGCAGGGTAAGACAGTTCGGCAGGTTAGAGATTGCACTTCCTCGACTGACAAACTCCCATCGCCCTGTCGGAAAGCTGTGTCTTGCCCTCCTGGAAGTCTTTCCTGACTGCCTCGGCTCATGGTAGATAGAATAAGCCTATGTCATCATTCAGCATCAGTCCAAAGCACAGCAGGACCATCTGGTCAGTGTGTTGACCTCGTTTGAGTGTAAATGTTTACGATTTGGTAGTATTACACTGGGCACGTTATTAGGCTGGGTGTGGTGGTACGTGACTGCAATCCCAGCTTGTGGTATTAGAGACCCAGAGAATCAGGGCTCAGGGCTACCTCTGGCTTCATAATGAGCTCAGGACCAGCCTGGCTGGGTAACATGAGATCCTGTCACAAAAGAGAATACATTTAAAATTTAAAAGATCTGTGTGATGGTTTGTATATCCTTGGACCAGGGAGTGGCACCATCTGAAGGTGTGGCCTTGTTGGAATAGGTGTGACCTGGTTGGAATGGGTGTGTCACTGTGGGTGTGGGTATAAAATCCTCACCCTAGTTGCCTGGAAGTCAGTCTTCCGCAAGCAGCCTTTGGGTGAAGACATAGAACTCTCAGCTCCTCCTGCGTCATGCCTGCCTGGATGCTGCCATGCTCCCACCTTGATGGTAATGGACTGAACCTCTGAACCTGTAAGCCAGCCCCAATTAAATGTTGTTTTTTTTGTAAGACTTGCCTTGGTCATGGTGTCTGTTCACAGCAGTAAAACCCTAACTAAGACAATCTGGTATTATTCATGTGTGTCTGGAGTGTTTCACATTCCTGAGAATGTAGCAGGTGGCCATAAAACTGCTTTGGTCATATGTGGAGTATGAAAACCTTCAAAACATCTAACTGGGTGAGGGGCGATGTTTGAAGTAAGGCATGGGGAAGTTGGAGGCACAGAGGTCAGACAGGGACAGGGCATGGAGACCTCCCTCAGCTGCTGAAGTATAAGCAGAGGCCTGGTGTCTGCAGGGTGTAGAGAGACACTTCAGAGAAGAACAGTGTGGGTAATGGCTTGCGGTTTGCATCTGAGAGGTGTCCCCCCACGGGCTCCTGTCTGGATGGTTCCCCAGCTTATGGCAGTATTTTGAAGTCTGCTGTGCCTTTAGGAGGTGGCACTTGCCTAGCAGAAATAAGCCACTAGGACCAAGACTTTGAAAGTTATCCTCACCCCATGTTCTGATCCTGCAGCTACTGCTT
The DNA here is from genome assembly GCF_978045245.1 of Mus caroli. Lineage (NCBI taxonomy): Eukaryota > Metazoa > Chordata > Mammalia > Rodentia > Muridae > Mus > Mus caroli. The sequence goes on along the minus strand of NW_028227257.1, from coordinate 7,374,646 downwards.
ACTCGTCTGTCAGCCTGTGAACAAGCCCATCACATGCCTCACCACCACCTCCACCCACCATCCCCACCCACTCCTACCACCCTCGCCAGCCCTACTGCCCCCATCACTTCCACCACCCCCACCTCCATAAGCACCCCCCCACACCTCCTGCTCCTTCCCTGGAATCTTGGGTTGCTTTGGTTACTCTTGCTGTGACCAACACAATCTAAAGAGCACTTGTTCCGGCTCCAAACCTGAGGTCACTGTGGGGAAGTCAGGGCAGCAGGACCGTGAGGCGGCTGGCACATCCTCTTACAAGGAGAAGTAGAAGGTGGTGGATTCTGGTGCCCCGCTCACTTTTAACCCAGTATTCAGTCCAGGATCCCAATCCAGGGGACAGTGCCACCCACAGCCAGGGTGAGTCCTCTCATTTCAATTAGGCTCACTGGTGCAATCAAATACACACAGAGGTTCATCTCCAGTGGAGTTCTAGGTCTCAGGTTGACAAGTGAGACTCCCCATCACTATAGCTTCAAACACCAGAAGCCAAAATAAACCCTTCATAATGTGAGTTGCGTCTGTCTGCTCTGGTGATACAGCAACACAGAGCTCACCTAACAAACACGGTCCCACGACGGGGAATCGTGGGGCTTCTAGCAAAGTGAACAATGAAAATGCTCAGAAAGCCAGATTGCATTGTTTCTAAATGGAACTCAGCTTCAAATATAGCAGAATGTTGACTCCAGGTTGAAGCTTCCGAGAACCGAAGTTCCAGGGCTTGGGGTCTGTGTGCCACCTCTGACTATTGGCAAGGGAGTTGGTAACACAGAAGCCCACAGAGCACGTGACATGATGGTGCACCTCTTGTTTACAAGTAAGAATAGTAAGGACTTCAGGGACTCCCCAGCTAAGACAGAGTAAAGGGGGATAGATTTTGTTCCAGCATCAAATGTATAAGAAACCAGGCAAAATGTGTGAGAGGATGGCTGGTCATTAAGCCATAAAATAGGGAACAAGGCAGGTCTGCCATTGTTGCAGTGGCTGAAGAAGTGTGTGTCCCAGAGGATGCCGTACATGCAGACAACTCGGACGGAACACCATCATCTCCTGACAATGGGAAGTGTTAAGTCAAAGCTTAGGGAGCATAAAGGAATTAGAATGTGGGCACTGGACGGCTGCTATGGAGATTCCCAGAAACCTACAGAAGGGTCATCTCCAATCCAATAGAGCACTGATATGCACACGATTATCGATACTTAAGGCCTGTCCTGGGTAGTTTCATGTCAACTTGATACAAGCTAGAGTTATCTGAAAGGATCTGTCATACACCTATTTTCCCCCCAAAATCCATGTCGGAGACTCACACTATGAACCACTGACTCCCTGTCAGTCCTTGTTCTGTCTCTATGGGCAGGTCCCTCTTTGATCTTATGTAGCCATACACATGTGCATATCGTATGGAGTTGGGCTGGAGGAGACCCTTCCGCAGATTTCTGGAGTTTCTGTGTCGCGTCTTCCCTTGTTTCCCAGAACTTGAGGAATGAATATACTATCCTGAACTGTCTCCGTAGCCGCACACTCAGCTCTGCATTGTCTCGGCTCTTAACTCAGTCACTCTGCGATTTCTCTGACTTCATGGTGGCTCTGCTGCGTCTTGTTCACACTTTCCATCTATCTACAAGGGCCATGTTTTCCTCCACTCGGCTGAACATGCGAGACATTTTTAATAGTCACTGCTTTAGTTTCATTCTTCACTGGACCCCATCATCTCTGCTGTTTCTGATTCTATTTCTATTGACTAGCACTTAAAACCATTTGGGGCCTTTCTTTTTTCTTGCCTTGTAATTATTGATTAGATGCTGGACACTGTGAATTTTATGTCATTGTTGCTGGAGCCGATGTAATTATATCCCTTTAAATAGTGTTGTGTTTTATTCCGGAATGCTATTAGCTTATTTGGAGTCAGTAGAGTCCTTCTGAGACTCACTTGGATCTTTAAGTCAGACAATGCACTAGTGTGGAGTTAATTTAGTTTCACTGTCTGTGTGTGACTCTTCTGAGGATTCTGTGCAGTGTGACCTGTGTTGTGAAGTCTTTCTCTCTCATTCGTTGGGAACGCAAATCTTCCTTGCCCTGCGTCATCTTGTGGAAATTGTTCCCTCTCCATCTTTAAGTGGATCTTCCTCCGGCTTTGTCTGAGTCAAGGTTTCTACTGCTGTAATGAAACACCATAACCAAAGAGCAAGTTGGGGAGGAAAGGGTTTATTTGACTGACACTTCCACTGGAAGTCAGGACAGGAACTCAAGCACTGCAGGAACCTGGAGGCAGGAGCTGAAGCAGAGGCCATGGAAGGGTGCTCCTCACTGGCTTGCTCTCCATGGCTTGCTCAGCCTGCTTTCTTATAGAACCCAGGACTACCAGCCCAGAGATGGCCCCACCCACAGTGGGCTGGACCCGCCCCCATCTATCACTAATTAAGAAAATGCCCTACAGCCAAAACTTATGAAGGCATTTTCACACAAGCATGTGCACATGTATCCCCAAACACAGGTGCACTTGCACACATGCACACATCCACTGTGCACACTCACAAACATGCATGTGCATGCGCGCGCACACACACACACTACCTCAGCCAGGGAACACGTGAGTGATAGAAACACAGTCTGAGGTGAGGACACCCAGTATAGTTCGTTCATTGTCTCATCCACTATCAACAACTTAATGTCTTTTCTTTTGATCCCCTTTTTCTTAAATTTTGAGGAATTTAAAGAAATAAGTAGATTTTCACCAAATACTAAAGTTAAAGAATTAAATTAAAAAAAAAAACAGGAACAATCAGCCTATCAAATTTAATGATGGTGCGTCCCTTTATGGAGACATTATGAATATATCCAATAAAAGTCCTATTTACCTACATAGAAACATTCATGACTGAATAAAAAATATACAGCCTGTGGAGAACACTCTATATTCATATAAGCTCCCTTTGCATATGAAATATATGTATGAGGATAGGCACAGGATTATGGGATTGTTTTAGTGTTAAAGCAGGGCAATGTCCCCCAAATAATGTCAAAGGGAAGGGAAGCCAGTGTCTGCAGCAAGGTCACGTGAAATTAATGTGATTGTCCATCTCCTCGGGGAGTTGCCAGTCTCCCCTGCTTGTTCAATTCCAGTTGTCAGTTTCAGAAGCAGTTGCACCCACATTATTCAGTGTATTCTCAAATTGTGTACAACACAACAAAATATGCACTAAAAGAAACTTGGCACTAAAGAAAACATAAACAAGCATGAAGGAATATTGTCAGGATTTGGGAACTTAAGGACACCAGCAGGTTTTGTGTAAAGAGATAGCTTGAAGAAGTTGGACAACATAGGTACACACACATATACACACACACACACTCACACACATACACACACACTCTCACACACACATACACACACACACATACACACACACACACACACACACACACACACCAGTGCTGGCTAGCCTGCTCTCAGCCTCCTCATCTATAAAATGGTGTGTGCTTGTCCTTATCCTGGTTTTGCTTTCTGTTGCCATCACACAATACCTTGGCAAAAGCAATTTAATGGAAGGGGGTTATTGTAGCTCACAGGTCCAGTCAACTCTCTGTCCCAGCAGAGAAGTGGGGGCTGTAGGAATATGGGACAGCTGGGCACATCATACCCACACTCAACCGCAGAGAGGTGAACTCATGCTGCATGCTCGTGAGCAGTGCATGTGTTCATTTTCTTATACAGTCCATGACTCAGCTCCGGAGAACTGTGCCATTCACCATGAGCAGGCTTTCCCACTTCAATTAGCATCATCAAGAGAAACATACACACACATAGATGCACACATACGATGACACACACACACACATATACACATGCGTATACACACATGCACATACATGCACACAGATGCCCCCCACACACACATATACACATCCATAAAGAGAGAGGGGTAGGGGGAGAGATCTGGCTTAGCCAATGCCTAACTGAGGCTCTCTATTCAAGTGGTCCTAAGTTGTGTCAGCCTGACAATCAACCCTAACCATTTCACCCTCTCTCCTCCCTGGCTCACCAAATTATGGGGGAAAAAAAAGCAAATGATGGAACACATGTAAAATCAGTTTTCGATTCAATAATCACAGGCTCAAAATGAAGCCATTCTATTATGTGACTGAGGCCATTAACAGTCAGCAGCAACTTATTAATATTTCTGATCTACAGTGATAAGTGCTTTCAGAGCATGAAAATAGGAAACTTTGAGTCTCAAAGGGCAAACCACCGTCTATTCATGCCACTAAGTATTCATAGGCAGTGGCCAGGTGAACTGATAGCCACCCACAAAAGCAGATGGACTGATTCCAGAGCCCCTACCCTAAAATATCGCCTTCCTGGACTGACATGCTAGGAAGCTCAGGCTGAAGGCGTACAGACTCAAGTTTAATTATCAGTTATGTGACAAATGATGCATTATTTAATTTCACAGGGCTTGGGTTTTATCCAGTATGGAATAAAGATGATAATACCTCCCCCATAGATTGTTATGACATATAAACGGAATAAAAGGTCTCAAGTCCTTAAGTCTGAGGCACGCGGCAAGCACCTAATGCAGGCTCAGTCTCCCTGTTGGCTTGGGTTCTCATGAATTTCCCTAACTCACATCACTCAGTGACAGGCTTGACACACATGGGAAGTAGAGTCTAACTAGGGATGAATGGGGGGGGGCAGGGGTGAGGGAGCATTCGCCTCACAATGTCCAAATTTCTCCCAAAGAAATAAACGAATCTATTAGAACAGACAAGTGCTTCCAAAAAGTAAGACATAACAGTAAACCCTGCCGTGGCTCTGTTTACTGCAAAGCTCTATTTAATAAATTCAAATGAGGAGATGAAGACAGGAGATCCTGTCCTAGCTTTCTGTAGGGATAAGCTGTGTGGGTCTTAGCAAAGGGATTTCCAGGAACTGTGTTGTCTTTAGGGCCAAGCTAGTCAGCACCATGGACAGCATGACTGCTGTAACAAGTGGCCAAACAGCCTTCCCTTGTCTTCCTTAGGGAAGCGAGGCTGCTTCTCGTTTAGCAGATGAGAAGGCTGCATTGTAAACACAGGAGCTGGGCAAAATGGTTGCACAGTAAGTAATATAAACCCAGACCAGACCTTCGCACTTCCTAGGATTGCAAGGGAACACTTGAGATGAAATCAGCTACCCAAGCAAGGTTTTCACGACTTCCCGTGTACTTCAGAGACACTATTCTTTCAAGATAAGCAATATTGATGGTGTCGTTTCGAAGCTTGCTATTTAAAATGTATCAGAGTAAAAATTAGGAAGGATATTGGTCTCTTTACACTGCTTGGTCTCATACAACAAGAGAGAAAAAAAATTGTTTCAAATGCTGGCCAACCCCTGCGTTCTCTTGCTGTGTTGTGTTGTTTAGAACCCTAATCTACATCTCACCAGCTTTGATCCCTGGCAAGGAGCAGTAAGAACAACAACCTGGGGTTTCTATACAACAGTATGGGAGCTCCCATAAATGGAAGGAACTTGTCAGTACTGCATCGGGACAACCAATAGTTCCTGGTGGAATTTAGGTTAATCTGAGCAGTGCAAAGATTTTTGAACCAAAGTGGAGTTCTTTGACATTCCTCCAACAGGAGAAAAATACACAGAGAATAAAGTGGTAATGAGCAGGCAGAACTATTACATCCTTGTAAAACTAAGGAACAGCAAGAAGTTGGTGACTTGTAGGTAAACCTGACAGAAAGTGTAAGAACACTGGAGTAGATTGACCCAAATAACAGACTCTGTAATGTTCCAGTGAAATTAGTTTTCATTGTGTTTTGTTTTTAACAAAAGAATATATTTTGCTACCGGGTCCTCTACCTCCTAGATTTCTTCTCGGGAGGTTCCTCACCAACAATTTAGTTGATTACCAAGGATTGGAATTTCAGTCACTGCAAAGGCTAAGATTGGCTCCGCCCACAAGAACCATTTGAAAGCAATGTATTTCAGCAAGATGTGGTGTTCATGTAGATAGCAAGTTCTTAATAGAATCTGGGAAGATGTTCTTTGGCAGAAAACGATTTTGTAGACATTTTTCATTATGATAGATGTGGCATTACAGCCGTTATAAAAAAATTTCAAGCTGTGTTGAGGCTTTGTCACAAGTATTATAAATCACTCACTCGTATATTAAAGTCTGGAAAGCAACTGGAGAGAAGGAAAAAAAGCTCAACTCCTATTTACAGACTAGGTATAATTTGGCATTATTCTTAAAGGTTCAAGGCAGCTTAGAGAATCTGTATTCAGTGCTTATGTGAGGATCAGCGGATCACATTCTATTACTGCTGAGACAGAGAGGAAGCGTCCACGCACTGAGTTAACATTCTCAGCCATAAATTCGGAAATGAAGAAAGAAAGGCTGAGCTGAGTCAAGTCACTGAAGGACAGCGAGGTCCTCTGCCATTTGCAAAATAAGCCAGGAGGAGAATTAATTAAGACTTAATAGGTTAGATACACTGGGAGGTAGTGGGTGCCACTGAGGAAACTGGTTTTATTCTATACACACAGGTGTATGTTGATGCAGCTCAATTCTGCATTTGTAGGCAGCATGACTATGTGGCCATGTTCTATAGCTTCAAGTGGGTTCAGACCAGCCTAAGCTGTTGCTGTTCCAAGGCTAGGGATAACCTCTGTCTCTCTTGGCCATATTGATGTTTGAATAATTTAAATGCAATAGAAAAAGAAGAGGAATGGCAGATCGCAAGCCTACTCTTTCTAATTTATCAGACTCTGATATGATGTGTCTACCACACCCCACCATCTCTCAAGGTTTAGGATGAAAAGATTCTGGCATCTGAGTTCTCATGGGTGAGGGCCAAGGAGTGAGAGCTGAAGGCTCACTGCCATCTGCAGCAGTGTCTTGAAGGGGCTTCGTCTCTCAAGAAATAGGAAATAAAATGTCTGAAGAAGACCATGGTCATCAGGCCTAGTCAAAGAATCAGTGTCATCTGATGGGCAGGCTACACATGCTGACAAACACATAATAGCACAGAATCACACACACACACACATACATACATGCACACACACATACATACACACACACATACATACACACACAAGCACATAAACATACAAATACATACATACATATATACAAATACATATACACACAAACATACAAACACACACACACATACATACACACACAAGCACACAAACATACAAATACATACATAAATACATACAAACACACACACACCAAGCCCTTTCTCCCATATCCACAGCCCAGAGAACCTGGTCTTCAATTTACTGGGCAGAACTTCCACCCAAGACCTCCCTTTATTGGCCTCGTTAAAGGAATCTTTATGACCCAAGATGAATTCTGAGTCCAACCTCCAACTCATTTCTTAAGACACAATTATTTGCAGAGACATTTTTAAACCTTCCTATCTTCAAATAAAAATTAAGTCTAAGTAGAAGAAGGTAGGCACTCTTCATTTCCCTCAATGAAGAACTTCGGATACCCCACAGAGTTGAGCTATCCTACAGGGTTAGGGCATCCCGTGGGGTCAGCAGACCCTACAAGGAACTGCACTGGCTTTAAGTAAGAGTTGTAACGAGTTCTCCCACTCTCAGGGAAGAGGAGCATCCCAATGGACCCGGGGCGTGGCCCAGCCTGTCCATTGGTGTTTCAGGAACCTTCCATAAGAAAAGCTGAGGGAAAGCAAGGGACAGAAGGTGCATAGATGCCCCTTCGATATGTCGTCCTAAGTCCCACTTCTAGGAAATGAAAGGGCTGGAGTTTTTGATCCAGTGTAAACTGTATTTTGAGTTTGCTTTGTGCCACCATGAAAGACCCCATGATAGACTGTTCCCGTGCCTCAGCCCCTCTCAGCTGGAGGAGCTGGCGGGTAAATGCGGTGGCAGACGGGGCTTCTGCTTTGAAATACAAATTTGGTGAGATACAAACACAGTTTCGAAATCCAAAGGGGCTGACTAGTGAGCAAATCTCCATTAACTCGGGACTACGCCTGAATCAAAGCACCCAAATGTGCACGTGTGGACGCTGACTGTGAGCACAGAGGCCTAACGTGGGAAAATATGCTGAGTACCATGGAGGTTCTGTGTGGGATGGATGGTAAGTGAAGTGGGGTGTCTGTGTATGTGCCTGCATGTGTGCATGTGTGTGTGCATGCGTGTGTGTATGTGTGTGTGTGCCCCTGCATATGTGTGTGTGTGAGAGAGAATTTACCCCAAATTCTGTGTTTATTTAAATGTTACTGATATACTATCTAGCCAGACTAGCCAGCTCCAGTATGAATTCCCCTATATCAATGAAATCCCAACCCCATCAACAAGTTCCCATCAGCCCATGGATCTTAATCCTAAATGTGGGACAAGTCAAAGAATAGGTTCAATGATCCTCTTTTTAACTGGCATAGGAAGAACGGGTTCTCCTTACGACTGTGACTCAGCTGTGCCACTCTCCGGCACACAGACTATCCCTCTATCCTCCATCTGAGATTCTTACACACCCGTATTTGGATGTCCTCTTCATGGTAGGCAGGAAATGGAATCAGCCTAGATGTCCATCCTCAGATAAGTGGATCTAAAAATGTGGCTTTCTACTGATAATAGAACTGTATTTATCCTTGCAAGAAAACGGACGCAATGTCTCTCTTTAAATGTTGATGGCAACCTTCAAAGGTTCCTCACACAACGTCAAAGAGCATGGCCACACCTTTCCAATCCCAAACTTCATGGCTCATCACTGCTGCTGCCTCTGAGCTCGGAGAATCCCAGAGAGCTCTAAGGGGCTGTCTGCTTTTGGCTTGTAACAGGATGTTAGTCTCTCCATTCCAAAAGCACACCTTTTCTCTGGTTGCTATTAGATCAGAGGCAGAGACAAAGAAAAGGGGCGTGTCAGAGCGGTGCATTCTGGGAGGCCGCACAAGCCTCTGGTACAGAGACAGGAAATCTCATCTTCCTCTGCACGGAGAAAATAACCTGAGTTTTCAGGCTTCCTCTCCCCAGCTTCTCATTTCGACAGTTCCTGATGGCTACCAGATATTCCATCGCGGGCTGCCGGGCTGCCGGGCTGCCAGGCTGGAATTTCGCCTCTTGCATGCTCTAGCTTTCTACTTTAACCGAAACACAGAAACCTTAGTTACGTTCAGACCTAAGCCCTGCACAAAACGGATCACTTAATTATGAAGAAAATTCCCCAGCTAGAGTAAAGAAGCAGCTTTTAAGCAGTTCTATATACCTAAGCTTTCACGATGCTCTCCAAGGAGATGTGTACAGAAATTATAAATATCTAAAGTGATCCCATGGGTTGTTTGGTTGGTTTTGTTTTTTTGTTTTTGTTTTTGTTTTGTTTTGTTTTGTTTTAGCTTAAAAGGCCTCATGTCTGACTGAGTGGAAGTGAAGGACAGAAAATAAATGAGGCTTAGTGGCATTAGCGCATCTGCATAATTGATGGCTTCCGTGTGGGTGGAGTCAAAAACCAGAATGGCTGGGGCTGTTACACTGCATTGTGGGAAAACAACAGTAGGGCTGGTTTGGCTCCATTCAAGCCCTTCCATTACTTCTACTTTCTTGTGTTTGGGTTGGGCAGTTGCCCCATCTATGTGTTGAACTTCTCCTCTCTCCCTCCTTCTCTCCCTCCTCCTCTCCCTCCCCTCCCTCCCCTCCTCCTCCTCTTCCTCCCCCCCTCCTCCTCTTCCTCCCCCCTCCTCCTCCTCTTCCTCTTCCTCCCCCTCCTCCTCTCCCTCCTCCTCTCCAACTTACTTTATTAGGGATCTGCATTAAACAGGAGCCTCAAAGTGAGGTGGGGCTAGGGGGTAACAGAAGGGGCAGGAACCTAGAGACACATCCGAGATCCTGTGAAATAAGAATGAGTCCCACCCCATTGCACATAAAAACCCAGGAAGAATGAGGGGCTGTGTTTCAGTCCCCGCCATCCCTTAGTTACACGCTTCTTAGGATTCCCCGGGCTTTAACCGCTGTAAGCCAGACATCAAAATCCTTTTGTAAACTGCCTCTGAATAATGCAGTGATGGCACATGGGAGCTAAGCCCAGATCATTACAGCGAAAGGCCGCAGTATTAAAGCTAGAAGCTTTTCTCTTTTTCCCAGAGAAGGGCTCGTGTCCTAGAGAAGTTTCACAATTTGTATCGGGCTCTTTAATTCGTCTAATTGACGGATTTCAATCATGAAGGAACCCAATAGAAGGAGGAGCTGCTACCTAGGATCTGAGAAGCCTTCTTGTGAATGGAAACGCCCCTTATCACTAAACCGGGGTCCAACCTTTGGCCCCAGTGAAGAATTTTGCTCATCCACCTAGATGATTAAAAAGAAACCCAGAAGGTAATAAGGGAATTTCTGCCAACACTAGCTGGCATGGAGTGGTTTTAAATAAAGCATGAATTATTCTCAACTCTAGAGACCCTATTCAGAGGACAGCGAGCCAAGAGGCAAAAGAAGAATTAAATACGGCTGCCTAAGATCCATCATTCTCTCGGTGCCTCTGTGTGATCATCCATCCCTACTTCACTTCCTGCTCTCTCTCATCTTTCCATTTCCACATCCTGTGCTCTGTTCCTTTGAACGGCACTGGGTGTCTAGATACCAACAAAACCTGATGGGTCCACACGAATGGTGATTGAGTTTAACTATAATCCTGTGTGGAGCGCCGGGTGTCACCGAGGAAGACACAGCTCCGTGCAATTGCTGGGGACCCAACTCTACAGTCACACAGTAGGGATCGTTAGTGAAAGATACACAGAAACAATGTGGCCGATCCTAGAGCTGGCTGAACTGGTGAGGGCTAATCCATGGAAAGTGGAATGGTGGGGGTGAGCTGAGGTCCGTGCTGCCAGGGGTTAACATCCCTGTTGTCTCTCTAACAAGTTTCACATCCAGGAAGAAGTCTGGAAAGACTACTCCAACCTTGAGAAGCTACTGGTTTCCACCATGCTTTGTCAGCCATTTGTGTTCTGTGCAGTTCTAATGATGTGCGGTGTGTGGATCCGTTGAACTCAGAACTGCAATTGTAGCAGGTTGGCACCCTTCCAGCGCGGTCTGTGAGCTTCTGCATAAGCATTCACATCATCTGTGAAAACCGTCACTTCTTCTCCAACTCACATCTTTCTCATTTCCTTTTCTCTGGCCTAGGCACTCACCCACACCCACGTTAAATAAAGGTGTGATGGGACATCGTTTTAATAGTTTATCACTTTTCTGATAAGAAGAAAAAATGTTCATTCTTTCACCACCAAATATGATGCTCATTAGAGGGACTGTTCGTCTATCTATCTATCTATCTATCTACCTGTAACTTGTCTTTGATACACAAGGTCTGTGCCACTTCACTACAGCTCCCACTAAAATTTATTGTTTATGAAGTTTTTCGGTCCATCCTTTTATATATTTATTTTATCTTGGATAGGTTTTGATATCAAGCTGATGTTAGCCTCATAAAGTAAGTTGGGGTTCTGTAGCCGTCTTTGCTCCTTTGTGGGGTCTTCTTTTTCCCACCCTTTATGTCTCCCCATCCCCTGCTTTTCTCCCTCTAACACTAGGCAGGAGAGAAGCGAGGATAGAGGAGCAAGAGGAATTGGGGAAATCCCTGAATCTAATTTATTCCCTTTTATTTTTTCTTTGAGCACAGACTACTAACAAACCACAACCAACCCCCCCGGACCATCAACAACTACCTGCCACACCTCTCAGGGCTCTCATATTTGTGTACCCACGGAGAAGTTTCCAGAATTCCAAACATCACACAATTGCGGGAACTACTGCATCTGGGAAAAGACAGGCTTCTGCTTCTGACATGGGATGGGACTCAAGTTGGACCAGTCATTGTTTGGCTGTTTCCTCAATCTCTGCTCCATCTGTATTCCTGCACATCTTGTAGGCAAGACAAATTTGGGGTTGAAGGTTTTGTGGGTGGATCGGTGTTACCCTCCCTTATCTGGAAGTCCTCCTTGGGTACAGGAGGTGGCCACTTCAGTCTCTATATCCCCCTCTAGTAGGAATCTCAGCCAGGGTCATCCCCCCCCCATACACTCCCTATACTCCCCCTCTCATTCCAGGCCTCCAGCTAGTCACTAGAGATTTCTGTTTTCACTCCCAGGTCTCTCCCATCCCCCTCTTCCCACACCTGATTGCCATCCTCTTCCCCTTCCCCTCCCCCTCCCCCCTCTCCTTCCCAGTTCCCTCTTTCCAGCCACCTTTGGTGAATATTTAGTTTCCCCATTCTGAGTGAGATTCTCACATCCTCCCTTGGGCGCACTGGTACAGGAGACAACTTCCTGAACAGCACTTCAATGGCTCAGGCTCTGAGATCAGCAACTGATAAAAGGGACCTCATGAAATGAAAAGCTTCTCTAAGGCAAAGGACACCATCAATAGGACAAAAGAAGCCTACAGATTGCGAAAGGATCTTTACCAACCCGCTATCCAACAGAGGGCTAATATCCAAAATATATAAAGAACTCAATAGATTAGACAACAACAACCCAAGTAACCCAATTTAAAAAAATGGAGCACAGAGCTAAGTGGAGGATTCTCAACAGAGGAACCACCAGTGACGGAGAAGCACTTAATGAAATGTTCAAAGTCCTTAGTCATGAGGAAAATCTAAGTCAAAACAACCCTGAGATTCTGTCTTACACCTGTCAGAATGGCTAAGATTAAAAACTCAAGTGATAGCACATGCTGGTGAGGATGCGGAGCAAGGGGAACATTCCTCCATTGCTGGTGGGAATGAAAACTTGTAAAAACCACTTTGGAAATGAATATGGTGGTTTCTCAGAAATGTAAGACTAGTTCTACCTCAAGACCCAGCTATACCACTCCTGGGCGTATACCCAAAAGATGCTCCGGCATCCCACAAAGACACTTGCTCAACTGTGCTCATAGCAGCCTTACTCATTGTCTTAGTCAGGGTTTCTATTCCTGTACAAACATCATGACCAAGAAGCAAGTTGGGGAGGAAAGGGTTTATTTGGCTTACACTTCCATACTGCTGTTCATCAGCAAAGGAAGTCAGGACTGGAACTCAAGCAGGTCAGAAAGCAGGAGCTGGTGCAGGGGCCATGGAGGGATGTTCTTTACTGGCTTGCTTCCCCTGGCTTACTCAGCCTACTCTCTTATAGAACCAAGACTACCAGCCCAGGGATGGTCCCACCCACAAGGGGCCTTTCCCCCTTGATCATTAATTGAGAAAATGCCTTACAGTTGGATCTCATGGAGGCATTTCCTCAACTGAAGCTCCTTTCTCTGTGATAACTCCAGCTGTGTCAAGTTGACACAAAAATAGCCAGTACAAGTGACCCCTTGTCAACTTGACACACAAACACATCACTAGTAAGCCTCAGCCCTTACATTCTTATTCATCCCCAAGATCTAAATAACTTTAAAAGTCCCACAGTCTTTACATATTCCTAAAATTTCAATCTCTTTAAAATATCCATCTCTTTTAAAATCCAAAGTCTTTTTACAATTAAAAGTCTCTTAACTGTGGGCTCCACTAAAACAGTTTCTTCCTTCAAGAGGGAAAATATCAGGGCACAGTCACAATCAAAGGAAAAATCAATCTCCAACCGTCCAACTTCTGGGATCCAACTCACAATCTTCTGGGCTCCTCCAAGGGCTTGGGTCACTTCTCCAGACATGCCCTTTGTAGCACACACGTCGTCCTCTGGGCTCCAGATGCCTGTACTCCACTGCTGCTGCTGCTCTTGGTGATCATCTCGTGGTACTGGCATCTCCAAAACACTGCGTGACCCCTTCAGTCCTGGGCCTTCAGTTACAACTGGGGCTGCACCTTCACCAATGGCCTTCCATGGCCTCTCACAGTGCCGAGCCTCAGCTACTCTGCGTGACCCCTTCATGTCTTCAAAACCAGTACCACCTGAGTGACCCTTACACATTACCAAGTCCCACTGCAGAAGGAGTACAACCTTGCCTATCTCTGGAACACAGCCTCTTTGTGCTTTCAGAAAACACTTCCCAGAAGATGTCACCTCAACGATGCTGGTCTCTTCTTAATCACCGCTAATTTCTTAGCTCCAGCTAACCAGCATCAATAGTGCCAGTAATGCAAAGTTTTTGCTTTAGTAGTTCTGGTATCTTGTTAATCACAGCTGATTCTTCAGCCCCAGCTAACCAGAACTACAAAATCTTCACAATAAAAACAGCAATGGCCCTGAAGAGAGTCTTTAATTTTCCCTCTGAAATTTCACAAACCAGGCCTCCATCTTCTGCACTGTTCTTAGCATTATCTTCCAAGCTCCTACACAACATCTGACAGAGCTCTTAACAACGAATGGATCTTCAAGCCCAAAGTTCCAAAGTCCTTCCACAGTCCTCCCCAAAACATGGTCAGGTTGTCACAGGAATACCCCACTCCTGGTACCAATTTGTCTTAGTCAGGGTTTCTATTCCTGTACAAACATCATGACCAAGAAGCAAGTTGGGGAGGAAAGGGTTTATTTGGCTTACACTTCCATACTGCTGTTCATCAGCAAAGGAAGTCAGGACTGGAACTCAAGCAGGTCAGAAAGCAGGAGCTGGTGCAGGGGCCATGGAGGGATGTTCTTTACTGGCTTGCTTCCCCTGGCTTACTCAGCCTACTCTCTTATAGAACCAAGACTACCAGCCCAGGGATGGTCCCACCCACAAGGGGCCTTTCCCCCTTGATCATTAATTGAGAAAATGCCTTACAGTTGGATCTCATGGAGGCATTTCCTCAACTGAAGCTCCTTTCTCTGTGATAACTCCAGCTGTGTCAAGTTGACACAAAAATAGCCAGCACACTCATAATAGCCAGAAGCAAACAACCTCTCCACTGAAGAATGGACACAGTGTGGGACATCTACACAATGGGATACTATTTAGCTATTAAAAACAAAGGCACCATGAAGTTTCCAGGCAAATGGATGGAACTTGAGAATATCATCCTGTGTGAGATAACCCAGAGACACACATGGTATGTACTCACTTATAAGTGATGTTAGCCATAAGGACAACCATGCTATAATCCACAGACCCAAAGAAACTGGATAATATTTGTGTTTTTTTTTTTTTAAGAAACCCAAATTCCAGAGTTCTCCAAAGTCTCACTACAGAGCGCTGGGACTCCCTTGCAGCTTCACTGCAGTGTCATTACTTGCTTCTTTCCATGACTGTTTTATTGTGAGGAGGTCCACATGCTCACTGATCATGTCTGCGGCGGTAAGAGGAATGGCTCACAGCCATCCATTCTCCTCTCTCCCAGTACAGGTTCTACAGTTTCAGTTAACGACCCAGGCAAGTGCCTTTCCCTGCTGAGCCTTCATGACCTCGTTCAGTGAAGTCTCCTGGGCCTGCAGCTTCCTTTTAGGGAAGATTTCTATCTAGAGAGTCAATCCTGTTGGCAGATACAGAACAATCCAGTTCTTACATTTCCTTTTGAGTGAAATCTGGTTTCATCTAAATTGCTATTTGCTTGACATTTTCATGATACACCTTATTCTTCTCCTATAAAGATTTGTTCTTATTATTCTTAAGTGTGTGTCTGTGTGTGCCTGTGTGTGTATGTATGTGTCTGTATATCTGTGCATCTCTGTATGTATGTGTCTAGTGTGTGTGAGTATGTATGTCTGTATATGTCTATGTGTGTGAGTCTCTATGTGTGCGTCTGTGTCTATGTGTATTGTCTGTGTGTCCATGTGTATGTGTGTGTGTACGTGTGTCTATGTGTGTGAAAGAGAGATGCACCTGAATGCCGCTGCCCAGAGGAGCTGGCAGAGTCTGATCCTTATGGATCTGGAGTTACAGGAGCTTGACCTGATATGTGGTCCTGGGAATCAAACTCGGGTCCTCTGGAAGAGCGGTGCATGTTCTTAACCACTGAGCCATCTCTCCAGGTCTCCCTTCTTTATTTTCCTTTCACTCCTATATCAGCCTTTGAAGTATCGCATGGCATGCTTGATGTGGTCGCTCGTGTCTGTCTTTACGGCCGGTTCCGTCTCAAAGCTGGCTTGTTGATTTCTATGCTAATCTCTATTGTTTCCTTTTTCTACTTGTTTTGGGGTTTAATTTCTTTTTCAGTTCCTTGTGGGTAGAAACTGGTTAAGTTATTGTTTCTTTTAAACTCGACGACCTTTATTGTCTTCTAATAAACCCACTTAGCATGAAAACGTCATCTCAAATGTTGCTTACTGGCATGTTGTGAATTTCTGGTGTGTTTTCACCTTCTTCCAGCTCAGAGCACTTTCTGTTCTGCACTTAATATCTTTCTTGACCCTTGGGTTGTTGAAAAGTGTGGATTTAGGTTTGGAAGATGTCCAAAATACTTTCATTTACTGATTTCTAAATTAGCTTCACACTGGAATGATATAAATCTTTTCAAATGTATTAAGACTTGTTTTGTGGTCCAGAAAATAGTCTACTCGGTTAATGGTCTTCACTCAATGGAAGACTTTATAAATTTTAGTTAGGTCAGGTTGGTGGCAGTGTTACTCCAACATTCATGACTTTACTGATTTTTATCTACTCATTCTGGAAACATATTTGGTATATTAGACATTTTTGATCAATGTATAAATTGTTCCTATGTAAGCATTCAGGATTGTCATATGGTCTATGATCTATGAGATTACTCTCTCCCTAGGAAGATCATTAGCTGAGATCTGCTTCTTGACATAAATGTGGTTCCTCCAGCTTTCTTTGGACTGACACTGATAAAGTAATGGAGACTCATTGTTTGTGGCCATGCCCTGCAAATTCACTGTGACCACTGAATTAATATATATGTTTGCTCGCGCTCTCTCTCTCACTCTCTCTCTCTCTCTCTCTCTCTCTCTCTGTCTCTGTCTCTCCATCTCTGTCTCTCTCTCCATCTCTGTCTCTCTCTCTCTTCATCTCTCTCTGTCTTCTCTCTCTGTCTCTCCATCTCTGTCTCTCTCTTCTCTCTGTCTCTCTCTTCTCTCTGTCTCTCTGTCTTGCTGTGGCAAACTCGTGAAGGAACGTTTGGCTGGAGCAGACGCAGGTGAAAAGGATGTTCTGCCAAGCGAGCACGTGAAAGGACGTGTGATGAAGGATTCTTTGCTAACAACACACATGTCCACCTTACATTGCATAGTTGAGCTCCACTTGTCAGGAATCCATAGAGAGAAATGCACCAAAAAAAAAGTCTGGTGGTGTGCTGCAGTTTCTTGCCGCTTCATCAGACTCAGGCTGATGGGCAGAGTGGTGTCAGCTGAGACAGACACGCATGCTGAGGCAAGACCCATGGAGGACACATGGTGTTTGCAGGGAGTATAAACAGGACTCCACAGACTGTGAGAGGAGCATGGGGCTTGCTGGTAGAGCTAGCTGTGCAATGCTTGTTGGTTTCTCATCTTTGCTGATCTTCGCTTCCCTGAGAGAGGCACAGCTGAGAACTTCTCCTGGCGTCCCTCTGGGTCCCTCCTGCTGACTTGTGCGAAGGCTGAGGCCTGCCTGTCTCTGCTAGGTCGTGACTCTACTGAACTAGACTGACTGCTGGTATATCCATGAAGTGTTTTTGAGTGGATGGAGCTGCTACTGCTGCCCTGTGAACTGAACGGCAGATTTCCTGACAATGCAGATGGGACAATGCAATGCTCCAAAGAATCTTTCTAAGCAGGTCCACTTCCCTCGGATCCTTTCTTTTCCACTACTTCTGGTGGGTGGTGGGCTAACAGGGAGGTTAAAGTGTTTAAGAACCATCATTAAAAGTAGACTTTGAAAAAATTAAAGTTACAGTGTTTCATGTTAAAAATCAATCCTTTCTGTAATCTTTATCATTTCTGTTTTTTTAAAAAAGCAAGCTCCCAAAGTGTTACAGGACTTACCTGGGGCTGCCTACTGGCAGGGGATGGTCTTTAAATCAAATCCATCTGTCCTAAAGTGTTTCTTCAGTCATCTCTGCAGGAAATGTAAAATAGGCCACCACTGCCTACTATTTGTCCCCAGATACTGACGTGGGTAAGCACCAGGACACTCAATCCTCTGCCACTCAGTGTTTAACTGTGGGTGACGCAAACACACCAATGACGAGTCTAGTGTTCTAAATTGGTCTTATTGAGAAGGTTAATTTGAAAATAAAGAATGTCAATTAGTGAAACTGTACCTTCTCCTCCACCTGACTTTTTCATGCTTTTATTTAGGATATGTCTTTCTATGAATAATAGTTTGTGACTTCTTGAGGGAAGGTGCACAGTGCATGTTTACTTATGTGCAGAAGCACTTGAAGGGAATGTGTGTGCAAGTGTGCCCATGTCCACGTGGAGGATACAGGATAACCTCTGCTCTTCCTCAGGATGCTGTCAACCTTGGTTTCTAGACACAGCATCTCTCGCCATCCTGTTTCCATCTCTCCAGCTTTGAGATTACAAACCTGCATCAGCTATGGCTTTAAAAAAACAAACAAACCTCACATGTGTTCATGAGTGGGAATATATCACATGGAAAGTTATTTTATTTAAATAAATAAATAATTTGATTCAATCTCATTTAATATCATTGTTATGTATCTATTTTCTGAAAAGAAAGGAGTTGGAAATTTTTTAATTAAATAAATAAATGCTTTGAATCAAATTCATTTGCTATCATTGTTACATGTCTGTATTTTCTTTTATTAAAGAGGAGTTAGAACTCATGTCTTCATATTATAAAGCAAGAACTGTACTGACAGAGCCATCTCCCTAGTCTAGATATTGCTTTTTTTAAACAATCATGTAGTCTTTGTCTTCCAACTGAAATCTTTAAACCACTTACATTTAATGTGATTAATGATATCATTAGATTCAATGTCATCATATTGTTCTTTGGTGTCCAATGGTCCCATCTATTCTTTGTTTCTTTCATCTTTTTCTGTCTTCTCTTTAGGTAAATAAATATATCGTATTTCTTATACCCTTTGTTGTTTATTCGCCACACTCCTTGTGCTGCTATTTTAGTTACAACTTTATCACAGTCTACATGGTAGGGACCATGTTCGATGTTGTAGACAGCATAACAACTTCAGCAGCATACAGCTCCATGTCTCCTTACCACCTTCATGTCACTTTACACCTAGTTATGAATAAACACTAAAACCTGCCTTACACCGCTACTGTTGTTGTTTAAATAGCCAATTCTCTTTTCAAATCAAATTTTAGTAAGTTTTCATTCATAGCATTTTCTTTCCTGGGATGAGCATTTGTCTTGTATACATCTATATTTCTATCTTCTACATTAAGAAACTCCTCTTACATCTATGGGTGTGTACATGTGCTTGTGTGGAGGTCAGAAACGAACATTAGGAGCCAAGATATATATATTGCACATATATAGCATATATATATATGCATCATGCATTTCTTCCTGAATCTGGAGCTCACTAGTTGGCTACTTTTGCTAGCCAATGAGACTGGCTCTCTATATCCCCAGATCCACCTGACTTCTACCTATGTGCTGGGAATCCAAAACTCAGGTCCTTATGTTTATACCACAAGTCTTTTTCCCACTGAGCCATCTTCTGAACTCTGCCTTTTACATTTTCTACATACTTTATTTTATGCATGAAGTGATTTCTCTACATGTATGGCTGTGTTCCTGTGTGATTGCCTATTGCTCAGGAAGACCAGATGAGGTCATTGGTTGCTGACAACTGAACCCTGGCCCTCTCTAGAGCAGTCAATGCTCTTGCTCCTGGGCCACCTCCCAGGCCCTAGTCCTTTTTCATTTCTTAGAATCCACTGGAAACAAATCCTCTCAAGCTTGGTGTGTCTGAAAATGCCTGTTATTTTCCTTACTATGTTTGAAAGGTATTTTTTTCTAGATCTAGAATTCTTAGATTGACAGATTCTCTCTTCAGAACTTTAATATAGCTTCCGCCCTTGTCTCACTCAACAAGAAATCGCTGTCATCTTTGTGTGTGGTCCTGTATCTGTTTGTTTTCCTCTGAATGCTTTCAAGGTTTTGTTAAACACCAGTTCTTGGCACTTTGACTGACATCGACTGTAGTTTTCCTCATGGTTCTGCGGTAGAAGGGGTACAGAAATTCTTGGATTGGTGCATTCAGAGCTCTTACCAGTGTGAAGCCACTGTGCATGTCAATACTTTCCTGTCCACTCTTACTACCGTTGGAGACTGATTCCATGTGCATCCAGCCACACAAAGGTGCCCACTGTTTGCCAATGAAGGTGCCCACAGTTTGCCAATGATCCATTCAATCTCTGCCTCCTGTTTTCTCTTTATGTTACACCTCGCGTGCTGGATGGTTCTGTGTCAACTTGGTACAAGCTAAGGTCATCTGAGAAGAGGGAACCTCCATTAAGAAAATGACTACATAATATCAGACTGCAGGCAAGCCCATAAGGCATAGCTTTTGCTGGGGGATGGTCCTGCCCATTGTGGGTGATGCCATCATCCCTGGGCTGGTTGTCCTGGGTTCTATAAGAAAGCAAGTTGAGCCATGAGGCACAAGGCAGTAAGCAGCATTCCTCCATGGTATCTGCATCAGCTCCTGCCTCCAAGGTCCTGACATGTTTGATTTCCTGTCCTGACTTCCTTTAATGATAAACACTGATGCGGAAGTGGAATCCAAATAAACCCTTTCCTCCCTAAGATTTTTGGTCATGGTGTTTATAGCAGCAATAGACACCCTAAGACACTATATGTAATTTTTATGTGTTCAAGTTCACTAATTCTATATAACAGCAAATTATACTTCTTGAAGTTATATTTGAGTCATATATATATATATATATATATATATATATCCACTATTCAACTTTTCAAAAGAGCACATTATAGTTACAGTAACTATCTTAATATGTCATTTTCAGCTAATTCTAATGTCTTCCAGCTCAGCTCTGGGTGTCATTTGATTGATTCAGTTTTAGTCCTGGTTGCGATATCTGACTTCTTTGTCTCTCTTGTGATTTTTTAATTAAATGTAAATATTCTGAATTTCACATCATTGACTGTTCCATATTCTTTCATTTCTCCTGATAGTCTCAAGTTATTTTTTTTTTCTAGAATGCAGCTAGTTACACTAAAAATGTCTTTTGGGATTCACTAGAGAAGCCTAGAGCAGCAGGAAACTTTAGGATAGCCATCCCACTACTTAGAACCCTTATGTGGGCTCTGCTGTGTCCTCTGAATACCAAGATGAAAACAAACAATACCCCTGCCCTGTCTGGACACTGCAACCTATCATTTATTTGGGTGTTTCTTTCTCAGGCCTTGGGTAATTTTAGCATCCCGGGTACCCATCAGTATCCAACTGAACCCTCAGGGATTCCTCTGAAAATCTCTGTGCTTCTTCCTCTGTTCCCCTGAATGGTCCCTCAATGTCTGAGCATCAAAGGCTGGGTCCTCTAGATGGTGCTATGTTGAGATGTCAGAGCCTTTGAGAGGTGGACCTTCCACAGGTTCAGTAGACACCAGGAGAAAGCCCTCTCATAGAAGGCAACGGGACTCAGGCACTTCCTTGCTCTCTGATGCTTCATGGCCGTGAGATTACATTTTCCCTTTGGGTTCTTTCAGACAGGGAGTGGCGTGAATCTTGCATCCCAGCTAGAAGTGAGGTTCCCTGGCTCAATTTCTTTCTGCCCTACTTTGGTTGTTAATAATGGATACTTATACTATTTGCCCACCAGTTGAAAGATATGTTTGGCTACTCACTTTCTTGCACTTTCTATTAGTCCATATTAACTCATGGAAATACTGTAGCCTAATTATTATTACTGTGGCCTCTCTCTCTATTATGGATCATAAATGCTGGATGCCACACTGACTAATTCTATTAGTCTACTTTCCCATCTATAAATTGAAGTCTTTAAGCCTACCTCATGTGGTTTTGGTAGAGATGAGATGCTGTCACAGGTAAGGTAATGCCTCCAGTGACATAAATAACAGAGTGGCCATAAATGGTGAGTGACAGGTCTCTGACTAGACTTCCTATTCTAGCATGTTCTTCCTCCTTCCAGCCTCCACACCCCTTATGCAGGATCTACTCAGCCTTGATATTTCTTGACTGCACTACAGTGGGAGATTATGCTCTAAGTCTTGGGCCCCAAGACAGCTGAGTCACTCCAGCAAGAGCCTGTGTGCTGGAGATGAATCCCTGCCCTGGAATTTCAGAGTGTGTGGGTGGTTTCCACAGTCATTGTTGACAAGTACCTGTTAAATAGTTTGCTTTTTTCCAGACAAGCCTCTGCCACTTACTTTTAAGGAGACTTACATCTTCCTACACTTAAGAGGTCAAGCAGACCTGGGCTGTCACCTCAGATTGCTCTTGTTGGTCTTTGTACATATTTAAAGAACGTCTGCCACTCTGTAAACACTACACATTTATAAAGATGTCACAGGTCCCCAACAGATAGCACAGAAGCCTGGAAAAGGGAAGCCTTTGGCTACAAATACAACCAATGTGGCTGAGAAAGCATCAGCTTCAAGATCCAATAGTTCCATAATGGAACTGAGAATCACCTCCCCGTCAAAGACTCTCTGGGACATACCTTCTAAAAAGATTGTTTCATTCCCAGAAAGAACTACTACTCTTGGATCGAGAAACAATAAACTAATGGAACTAAAACGTATATATTTCAGCCAAAACGGTGGCCCCATACCAGGTCCATCATTAAAGGTATCACTACTTTGAGTGAGTTACTTGACCCACTGAGGACTGAGAGGCTTGGCCTGCTTATATGAGATCTAGTTAAGATTAGTGTACTGGCTGGTTTTGTGTGTCAACTTGACACAGGCTAGGGTTATCACAGAGAAAGGAGCTTCAGTTGGGGAAGAGCCTCCATGAGATCCAGCTGTAAGGCATTTTCTCGGTTGGTGATCAAGGGGAAAGGGCTCATTGTGGGTGGGATCATCTCTGGGCTGGTAGTCGTGGGTTCTATAAGGGAGCAAGCTGAGCAAGCCAGGGGAAGCAAGCCAGTAAGAAACATCCCTCCATGGCCTCTGCATCAGCTCCTGCTTCCTGACCTGCTTGAGTTTCATTCCTGGTTTCCTTTAGTGATGAACAGCAATGTGGAAATGTAAGCTGAATAAGCCCTTTCCTCCCCAACGTGCTTCTTGGTCATGATAATTGTGCAGGAATAGAAACCCTGACTAACACAGTTAGCATAAAATATAAAGTGCCTTGCATCTACTACATGCCCAGGAATTGGTCAGTGGTATCACCACCATCACCACGACCATTAATACTATCATCAAGGGCATCATGACAGTCAGTATGGTTTGTGGTAGCAGAGTGTCTCACCATTAGAAATCTCCCAGAACAGCATTGCACAACAGACCTTTTTCATAGTGGTTGGATTCCATGTCTTTGCCATCTCACAAGGTATAGACGTGGATACTGGTTATGCTACATACCAAAGCTCTAATAATAAGAATCACTCATTGGGAAAATTCACAGATAGCAGCCTGCCCTATAATGGGAAGACATTCCAGAGGTGGAGTATGCAGGGCCACTTAGCAGGAGAAGTGGCTGTTTACCTGTTTACACCTCAACCCTGATGCTCTGCCCCAAGATACTCAGTTGCTCCCCGACTCATCTTATTTCTCCTCAGTGCACATTGGGTTTTACTTATGAGGCTGGGATAATATGATCTGATGAACAGCAACTTAAGGGAGAATAAGACTGTCTCACAATTCTAGGTCATAGCCCATCATAGCAGGGAACTCAGGACATGAACTTGAAGCAGCTAGTCATATCACATCCACAGTCAGGAGCACGAGGAAATGAATGCATGCATGCTTCTTGCTTGTTTGTACTCTACTCAGTTTCTCTATTCTTACACAGCCAGGACCCCATTCATAGGGAATGGTGCCACCCACAGTGGGTTGGGTCTTCCCAGATCATTTAAGTTAGTTAAGATGATCCCCTCCAAACATGTCCACAGGCTAACAATGAAGACAATCCCTCATTGAGACTCTCTTCCCATGTTATGCCAGGTTATGTCAAATTGAATATTAAAGTTAAACACCACAACACCCCTCTGAGGGGTGCTTTCTCAGAAACTTCTCTGCCCCTCACCTCTACCCATAACACTTCTTGATATTACTGATGCTCCACCCTTACTTGCTGTGGTGTGTTCTTGTCTCCTACCACCAGCAGGTGAGCTCCCAGGAGGCAGGTCCTTTTCTTGCCTGGATCAGCACTTGATTGCAGTGCCAAAAATGCACCTGGAGTTTTGTAGGACTTAATATAATAACAACTTGTTGAAATTCATGAAGAGAGTTCAGACAGAACTAACTATTTATAAGAAGAAGGATAGTTTGTAGAACTTCCCATCACTTGTAGCCTCTGACCCTTGTCTCCTACATGTCGAGACAGATATTCTACAGACATAGCCAACAGGGCTCTAACGCGTCCAGTCTGCCACCACCATGAGACAAGAGGTCACATGTCCTCTTGCTCAACTCTCTTGACAGCATCCTTCTCCACCAAGCTAATGTGACTGCTTTTCAGGGCTCTGGGTGCACATTTTTCTTAGCACCATGACAAGTGACTCAGGGGTAATTGAGCAGAGGAATGTGTCACACAATGCCCACTTCACTTAAAGAATAAATGCTACCTGTAGCTGGATTATCTGGCAAAAAGGAAGAGGAAAAGGAGGGAGAAGAGGAGAAGGAAGAGGAAAAGGAGAAGAAGGAAGAGGAAGAAGAGGAGAAAAGAAAAAATGAACTATTCCAAGAGCACTACATATTACAAAACAAAAATCAAACAAACAAACAAAAACAAAAACTGTTGGGCCTTGTATCACTGTAAGAAAGAGAAATATTTTGTCTCTACACATGTATAAAGAAACTAAGAAAAGAATATCCATGCAAATATATACTCGAAGCAATTCTGTTTTTCTTTCCAAAGAATCCTGGTCGCATATGTTGTTTAAATATTTTTACATGTATCCACTTGTGTGTCTATGTGAGCACATGTGTGTAGGTACAAGTGCCGCCGTGTGCGGAGGTCAGACGGTAAACTGTAGGGCTCAATCTCTCCTTCCACCATGTATAACCTGGGGCTCAGCCCTGGGTCATCAGACTTGGGGGCAAGCAGCCTTACCCACTGAGCTATCCCACCAGCCCTTACAAAGCATTTAAATGAACGTAGATGAGTGGTTTAGACGTACATGGAAATCTGTCCTGGTCAGAATGGCTGTGAGCCAGGTACCACTCTGCTTGCATTTCATTGGGTAAGAGCAGTCACATGACCATGCCAAACTGCAGTTAGGGAGGTAAGTTTCCCCCATATGCTCAGGAAGAGGAGAAAAGACAGACTGAACTGAGCCCAGAACTTTGGACCTCAGCTATACACATGTATTTGAGAACTAATTATTTCCAAGATAATCAGCCATTAGATGAAATGAATAAAAATCAAAACTGCATTATTACACATGTTGATATTTTTCACTTAAAACATATTCATATTGTATATATTTAATGAATAAATAAATACCCTTAGGTATGCAACCCAGTAGTTAATCACCACAAACCAAGGAGGAGAAGTTTTCTCACAAGACAATAGGGTCTAGGGGTAAAGTGTTCAGCATTTTAGATTTAACCCAGCAATGATGCAGGTTTTGGGGATGTCTTCACAGGGAGTGCAGGGGGCAACAGAAGGGAGAGTTTTCCTCCTCTTCTTTAATCTTGGGTCTTGAAAACTCACTCAAGTAGACATGAATCTATTTGGAACTCACTGCTGTGCTAGACTGTTCCCATGACAACCACCACCCCTTCCCCCCTGCCAGCTCACCCAAAGTCATCTCCCATCTCCCCATAACTAGATAAGAAACGGTCTGAAGGCAGAGTGGAATCTCACCAGCCTCTGCCATCTGACAAAATGGTGCAGTGCCTGGCTCATGCAAGACAGAAATACATGTGCTAAAAAGATGCCAAGTTCTGAGACTGAATGAAGGAAAGAGAAATCAGCTACAGGACTGTAAGCCACAGGCTTCTGAGTGTGGAGGATTCTCTGGAGCATACAGGCTCAGAAGTTTCTCCAGGTTAGAAGTCTGAAATCTTCATAAAGCTGTGTATGTCTATAAGTCCAGCATTGAGTGAAGACACAGGCAGATCCCCAGAGCTCACTATCCATCCAACCAAAATAATGAGCTTTGGGTTCTGTGAGAGACCCTGTCTCCAGGCAATAAGGAGAGCATTGGTAGAGGAAGACACTAATGTCTTGCTCAGACCTCTGCATATGAGTACACAGGCAAGCACACTCACACACCCATGTGTCCTCTTATATATTAGGCCAAGGGAAGCACGTGACCCTGGCCCAAGCCACCAATTGGCACAGCATACTTCCCTGGTCAGTGTCTGGTGTGAGCACAACTTGAATCTGAATGAAGATGTGTTTGAGGGATTGTGATCAGGTCCTTTCCACTGGACCTGAAGCCACCTGGGAATGAACTTGAAGGCCCAAGACCATCCATCACCATGAAGCCTACAAATTGGGAAAAGCACTGTGCTGGCTTGAGCTGAGGAAAAAGCCTTCCCCAGACTCTTCCTTCCTGGAAAGTGACAACTCTTCCATTCAGAAGTCGATCCAGGAAAGTACACTTCACTAGGAATGTCAAAAACACCCCAAGACTTTTCTAACCATCGTCTGTCAGTATGGAGAGACCTGGAGAGTCAGCCTCCAGGGTCCACATCTGGTTTCTGATCACCTGCCATGAACACCTGAATAAGAATCTGTAAGAAGCAAATGCTTGTGGCTCTCTTTCAAAATAAAAGTAACTTGAATCAGCTCAGGTCCAAAGACAGAAAAGTAGAGACCATTAGACCCATTCAGGCAGCCTAACTACACCCTTACTCAAACTCTATTAGTCTACCCTCAAACTGAACATTTAGAGTAGAGAGCCATTAAGAGCTGAGCTTACCTACAGATGTGATCTAAAAACCCACAGTCCTGGTGAGCTTAAACAGAATGTAAAAACAGTAGAGATGAATACGTGGTCTGGGTTGAGAAAAAGTCAGGTGTAAGTGACAGAGGGAAAAAGAAGACCTAACTGGTGTGTAGGACCAAACCCTCCTGGTGTCTCAGCTGGAGCTAAAAGGGTTGGGGTGCTACGTGGGTTACAAAGCTTGTTCTCTGGCCTCCATCAGCACATCTGCCATTCTGGGCCGATGTCCAGCTTTGCAAAGTCATGAAACAAAGTGCCTAGCTTCCTCTATTCTGAGTCCCTGGTGCTCTTATTATGAAGTGAGGGTCCACATTCATATCATGATGAATCACACAGCAGCTTTCTGTAGGCCACGGTATATAAGCCTATCCTAGATTGTATACAAAAGAAAACCCCTTTCTGGATGGTTTTCTTCTTTTCTTCCCCTTCATATATCCCACCTGAAATTAGCCACACACCCTGGTGGCCAAGGGATGTGAACTAATGTGGTATGCTGCATCAGGCTGAAGCTGGGAAAACCCAGGCTCAGCTCCCCAGCACCTTTCTTCCTCATCTCCATGGCAACAGCAAGTGTCACCTGTTCCAATAGGTACATCCACAGCTGCACAATGAACCATCAACCTGGAACCCTGTGCGATTCTGTTCATCTGAATCTTCTGTAGCCTATTGTGGAGGGACAGTTTAAGTGAGACCGAAACAAAACAATACACTTTTGCTCAGCCTGGTCATAGGTCTCGGAGCTGTTCATCGTCACCAGGGTAGAAGTACTGCTAGGAGAACAGAGAGGCATTTTCCTACCTATCCCCAACCTACAGCCAATAACCCGGAAAATCACTATCCATTGAGTCTGAGGATATACCAAAACCACCCAAGAGTAAGGCAAATTCATTCGCATAAGTTCTTGCCTAGAGCCACCAAGAATCAAGTTGCAGGCAGATGTGGTAGTGTACCCCTGTAATCTGGGGTGTATCCAGCCCCAAACTCATGAGGCTGAAGCAATAGGTAGGCTGCAAGTGCAAGGCTGGCCTAGGCTACAGAATGAGCTGTGCCTTAAAACAAAGAAAGAATAAATTTGTAGGCTGGGGAGACAGATCAGTGAGTAAAGGACCTGCTTTGCCAGCATGAGGACTTGAGTTCAAATCCCCAGTACTCATATAAAAGGGGAGGGTGGAGAAACATGCCTGCATTGCAGTGCTTAGGGGGCCAAGGCAGGTGGACGGCTGGAGTTCACTAGCTAGCTAGCCAGTCTAGCTAAATCGGTAAGCGCTAGGTTCTGTGTGGAGACATCATCACGGAAAGTAAGGTTGTGGGGCTGGAGAGGGTGTCTCAGCACTCAAGAGCTTACGTACTTCTCTTCCAGCATCTGCTTCAGACCGATCACAGCCACTTGTAACTCGAGGTGGGCGGGGGGGGTGGGGGGGTGGTAACCCAATGCCTCTGGCTTCTGCAGACACCTGCACTGACATCTCCGTGGCCAGACACATGCATGTACATACGATCTCTCGAACACACATACACACACATGTACACACATACGAATATCTATACACCACAGAAAGATGAAGATAATAAAGCCAACCCATCAAGTCTATCTAAATAACCCCCGCATATGTAACTTCAGGTATTAAAAGCAAAGGTAATTATTTCTTCAAAGATTGAAGCACAAAAGAAAAGGCAGCAGTGACCCTCACCCCCACCCCACAACCAAGTGTGCAGGAGAAAAGTGTGCCACACGATCAGACCTGCAGGTGGATCATCTGCGCTCCAGACCAGAGCTTTCCCTCTGACCCTTTGTTGGGGAGCGGTGTCCACAAGTGAGCAAGGAGAAACATACTATTTATGTGGAGTGGAAGTTTCATTGCTTTTTGGATATTGATGAAAATAAGCTTTCTTACACCTACCTGCTAATAAATGCACACAAGGTGCTGACCGTTCAACATTTTCCAGACCATTCTGTCCACTAACCACACAAGAGAAGCAAAGACATAACAACAACATGTTCACAAGCCAACTTCCTGAAATCTGACGAGGTTAGGAAACTGTCCTTTCTTCTGCACTTCGGAGTTGTGCATTTTTAATCAACTCCGAAGCCTTAGCAGGCACGCGCGTACACAAGAAGAGGTTATTTTAAGCAGGGTTTCCAGTGTATGGTAAATGGAGACAGGCTGCCTAGGCAAACGTGCTGTCAGCGTGTACTCATTAATAATGAACTCCATAGGGTAGGTGGAACTTAGGAAGAAGGAGTGGAGAACAGCAACTTACCTGATCCCAACCATTCCTGAGAAAAGGATTATAGGGAGACAAGAGTGGCCGGGCATTCCCCACGGGGCTGACACCTTCCCATCCTCTGTTTGAATCAATACTTGGCTTGCATTTTATAATGTAAGTTTGTTTTTGTTGTATGCAGGGGTTTTGTTGGTGGTGGTGTTTTAGTAAGTGTGTGTATTTTTTTAATTTTTTATATATGTATACATTGTCTCTTGGTCATCTCCATCTCCGCTCCTTCCCAGGCCCCACCTACCCTAACTCCCCTCAACATAGCTCCAATCTGAACCCACTAAGGCCGATTCGTGTTGTCCATATTCACACACATGCAGGGTCACTCACAGATTAAATAAACAAATGTATCTCTCAGACACACACACAAGTTTGGGGAACAGGACCAGGAGGAATGGAGGAGTACCGTAAAAGACTGGTCTCTGGACAGGACACAGCTGTTACATACATGAACTCACAGCAGCTGTGGTCACCTACACAAGATCAAGCCAATTTATTCCAGCAGGGAAGGAGTGGGCTCCCAGTACCCCACCCCTAGCTAAGGAGCTAATGGCAGGTCATGGCTGCTAAGGGAGACAAGAGTCACTATTCTCTGTAGGATGGCCACTGGTAGGCACCCACCCCTCAGTTAATTCTAGGGTTGGTTGTTTAGTTTTGTTTTTTAAGCTCAGTAGTTTCTTAACTACTTAGAGATTAAAATCTTAACTAATCAAGCCATCATATTTCCCGGAGCCTGCTGGTTGAGAGCAGAGATTAACAGAAAAGGAAGACAGCATCAAAAACGTTTAAACTTTGGAAACAACATATCCATCTTAATTGGAGAGACTGTAACTTCATTCCCACCAAAAAAGAAAAGGGGAAAAGAAAGAAGAAAGAAAAGGAAACATTTGTTTCCTTTCTGTTTTGGAACAGTGTCTGAATCTTTTAAAACTCTAGGGCCTCCTGGCTTGGTCTTCTGAACTGGCCTTGTAACCGCAGTCCATCACTCCTAACAGGAAAGTCGGTGCTCAAATTCAGTGACTAAGGTCTGGTGTACCTGGCAATCTTTCTAGATGGGTTTGTCCACCACAGGATACATGCAGTAAATATTGGTTGATTAATTATTAATTAACTTGGGTTGCTTAACCCAGTACTTGGTTTTGTTGAGACCAGATCTTTTGATGTAGTCCAGTCTAGCATCAAACTCCCCATCTTCCTGCCTCAGCCACCCAATAGGCATATAGCACCATGCTCAGAGGTGTTGCCACCATTTTAATAAACATTACCAATATACTTTTGCTGGAAAACAAATGGAAGCTTTTTTTTAGTCTCATCATCAACCTCTTCCCCACACAGGTGGAACTGCTCCAACTTTATCTAAGCCAACATCCCATCCCACCTGTCCTGACACAGTCTCTCCCTGGCCTGGAACTCACCAAATAGGCTAGACTGGCTGGACACAGGGAGCTCAGAATCTCAGTCTCCCCAATATATAGACTACCCTACCCAGCTTCCGGGACTTTCTGTGGTTGTTGATAGTAAGTTCTAGGGATTGAATCCAGGCCCTTAGGCTTGCAAGGCAAGCCCTCTCCCAACTAAACCATCTCCCAGCCCCTGTGCCACAAGCTTTTGATTGTTTTTCTGACCCCGAGTAATAAACCTAGGGCCACACACACAGTAGGTATATAGTTATGATTTTTTGAAGACGTTGTCTGATTTTAGTTTTGACAGTCTCAACCCTGGTCTTCAAATCCAATGATGCCAACAATCTGAGACCACTGGAATGCAAAGCTCCTTCCCCCCACCCCCTGACTCTGAACCCTGTCAGGGGCTCAATGGCATCCATGCCTCTTCTACATGCTAAGGACCATGCTGCTCATGAAAATCTGAGGACGCCCAGAACCTCTGGCCACTGGGGCATTTTTTACTTTCCTGTGGCTTTTTATTTCCTTCTTGTTCATTTCTTGAATTCAATTTTTTTCAAGATGCAAAAATATCCAAAGAACTTTACATAACTGTCCTGGATTGTTTTAGGAAATCACTCTCTTCTGGTACCAAAATTTCACTCTCACTTACTCGCCTTTTTTATTTTGAGGGTGTTTCCTTTTGAGCAGATTACATAGTAATAAGGATTTTGGTTAAGCGGCATGTTCCAGTTAATGAATGATAACTCAATTTCTTCTTAAGAGGCTGTAACTTGAAAAAAATCACTAATTTTCATGCAAAATAAAATCATTTCCTCTTAACAATCTCCATTCAACTAGAAAAGACTGGTAAGCCTCAGTTTCCCCATCTGTACAGGGAGATGGGTGTGATGGTCCCTATGTTTAAAGAACAAATCCCTATGGCTTTTGTCATTTTATTTGTTTGTTTTGCTTTTTTTTTTAGATTAAAATGTTTCTTTTTAAAATTTTCATTGTGGTATTCATTCTACATAATACTGTTATATAACACGGCCTGTTTATTTATTTGCTTATTTCCTTATTATATGTCTTTATGTTTACACTCTGCAGCATTTGTGTAGAAGCCATAGGACAATTATCAGGAGGTCTCTGTGTCTACCACGTGGGTTCTGGGGATTAAATTTAGGTACTCAGGCTTGACAACGTCTTTACCTACTGAGTGACCCGTCTCACCAACCTGACATTTTCTTCTCTTTTCTTAGCATTGTGAAACCCTGCATGTAGCATGCTTTAATTCTCTGTAAACCAGGATGTCAGGCTACATTATTTACTCTTTGTTTTCTGATTTATTTTTAAATCCATTGAGTTTAATTAGGGTTGCCTGCGGGAGCATGGGTATAGAACTGTTTGCCGGAGCGTGGGCAACTCACCAGTGGCTATATCACTGAAGAAAATGTCACCCCCTCCTCCAGCAACCAGGAACTGTGAAGAGCTCCCCAGGGAGGGCAGAGGCCTCCTGGGTCCCTCGGCTATCCATGATGAAATGTTGACAGGCCCAGTCTTGTGCAAAACTTGTATAAAAATGCATCGTTGCTAGTGTGCATGACCTAAGTGACCACGTCCTGTCTGGATGGCAGTGTTCTACAGCGATGCTCCCATCCCTGGCCCTTGCTTTCTTTCTATCCTCTCTCCTACACCGGTCCCTGAACCTTCAATGGGTGACATTGGTGAGCACTCAACAGCCACTTATTCTTGGCACATTTGCCAAATAGAAATCTCTGTGTTGACTTCCACCCACTGCAGAAGGAAGCAGGACTATCTATGGGTACAGATATAAACATTTAGAAGGCAGTTTGATAGTGTGTCCGTTTTTGCAAACCAAGAGTAACAGGTTCCCCACTGTGGCCTCTGAACCATATCAGTCTGAGTGGGTTTACAAAAACAATTATATATCGGGGCCTCATATCCAATCAGAATGTAGTTGGATACACCCTAAACAACCATGCCATTATTGTACTTGTGGGAGTATCCTGCCAGTGAGGTCACAGCTGTAGCCATGAGTGTCCACAGCTAAGTAAATCATCTCCCCCAGCAGGCTACACAGTAAGTACCCTTAGACATCAGCATGCTAGGCAGCTGAGTTAAGGCCAGATTTCTCTGGGTGTGGGATCTTCAACAAGAGGGTTTTACCATCTAGTTCTGACGAGCAGCCAAGAGCAATGGCAGTGCCCTGTATTGTTTTGGAACCTCTTGGACCTCTCTGGCCAACAACTCACAAGGAGGTATTCCACAGCTGGCATGGAACTTTTATTTAAAAACCAATGATTTCTAGGAATAACATAGTCCGTCCATGTAGGCAGCACCTACATGGCACCCTACATTTTCATACAAGTATATTTATTGTACGTTGATCATCTTTCCCCTCTCTACCCTCCCCTCCCACTTAGTTCCCTTTGTTACCACAGACAGTTTTGCTTCCCAGAGAACATTGCTTTTCTCTGAGAAGAGCCCACCCACCTTCCTCTTCCCAAGACGGTGAATGTCACATCTCTCGACCAGATTGTCTCAGGAGTCTGGAATTGTCATCCAGACATTACCAGTCAGAGCATGTGGTGACTCAAAATGAGGTGGAAAAAAACTGCAAACACGGGAACAGCGTTCTGTGGCAGGTGCATAGAATACCTTGAAAACTGGAGAAAGAATGAGGAGGAGGAGCAGGGAGCCGAGGGAGCCTGAGGAAACCGCATAACTTCCGGCATAACTTCCGGAGTTCCCGGGGCTTTGCTGCCTCCAGCCGGTGTTCTCTGGACAGAACTCTTCAGTAGGAGCTCTCCATTAAATACCACTCTCAGTTTCCTGATTTTTACCAGAAGGCACCATTTAATGTCTCTCTTTTATTTTTTTCTAAATACATCACAAGTCTGTTTCTCTTCTTTACAGTCCAAATGCCTGTACTAAAACAGGGGAAGAGAGAACCAAAGGTATCCTTCTTTCTCCACACTGGCCCTTTAAGGCTCACATAGGCCCCTCCCACATGGAAATCCCAATTAAAGGGGAACAAGGTCTTTTAAGGCTACATGACCATCAATATATATAAAGGTGACAGGAGACCAACATTGCCCAATTACCCAAATGTCTTGCCGGGGTAGCAGTTTTAAACAGTCAAAGAAAGGCTCTTTGGAAAATCGTCTGTTTCAGAGGAATTAGAGCCAGCTGTGAATGTAAATGTTCCCTAATCCTCCAGGCAGCCTCTCTCAGAATAATAGGAGGTTGCTGCTTCTTCACAGAGTTGGCAGGGCACGGCTGCACCATTCAGTTTAGCAAGGGTCACTCAGCCTGTGTTCACATTTCATGGTTTAGGGATTCTTGAATACAACAATTTCCCTTCCACCAGCAGGGAGATGGACCTGACCCATCCTGCATCCCACTGTCACCCTGGCATCCACCTTGGCTGTAAGCAGTTAATCACCCAGTCCTGACCCCTTTCAAAGGAGTGTCACTTCAGGCCTCCTCTGAGTGGAGAACCACTTACCAGTCCTACAGAAAAGCAGGCCCTTTAAGGTACTGCTGTTCTGAGAACTTCATGAATGGTTTCCGGGGATGTGGAGGAGGCCAGCATGGGGCTGGCGGATGACTCACTCGCCACCGCACAGATGTGAGCACAAAGCTCTCTCTGCCTCCTCTACACACGGTGTTCCTCTGGATGTGTCCAAGTGGACCCATTTAGCAATGAACTAGCTCCGAGTTAGACAGTAAAAATTCAGACTCGCTCCTGCAGCTGAAGGGCTGGAAAGTTTTAGGAAGGTCTGATTTTGATGCAAATCAACCTGCCCTGCTATGTGGTAGCTGGTGTTTTTCCCTAGGTCCCTATTACCAAGAGAAACTTGGTCCCGTGCAACCCTACCCTGCTTCCGAAATCCTGACACTTGAATGAAACCCGGGCCTCAGAGTATGAGATTATGGTTTCATAGACAAGTTGCTCTCAGGCAAGTCAGCCTCTCCAAAACTTCTGGAAACATCTAGGAATCCCTATGAATAATGAAGCTTATTAAAGGATAGAAGTACGTGTGAGAGTCTCTGTGGGAACAGATCAATGATAATGATCACGATCATGGTGATTTTGGTGAAAAAGAAGACACACGAATAAACAGATGCATAGATATGGAGATGATAGATAGATAGTAGATTGATAGATTATAGATAAATGATGATTATAGATAGGTGATAGATAGATGGATAGATAGATAATTGGATAGATAATAAACAGATAGATGATAGATAGACCACTGAACAGATGATAGATAGATACATAGATACATAGATACATAGATAGATACATAGATAGATACATAGATACATACATAGATAGATAGATAGATAGATAGATAGATACATAGATAGATACATAGATACATAGATACAAAGAAAGATGATATATTATGATAGATACATAGATAGATGATTGCATAGATGATACATAGATACATACATACATACATACATACATTGATACATTGATTAATATAGAGACAGTATATGGAATAATCTATGACAGACAGTCTACAAGATGGAGAGCCAGAAGCGTGGCTCAGTCCTATAAAAGTAACTTTTATCTCCAGATGCAATTGTTGTCTCAGAGATTTACTACTGAATAAGCTCACCCTTTCTAGTTCTTTCTGAACTCTGGCTGGCTGGTTCAACTCAGCTGTTCTGAATTTTGCAAAACTCCTCTCCAAGCTGACTGATTCGGTCTGGCTTCTCTCACTGAACTGCTCTGCTTTGCCTCAAACAACTGGCAATTTGTTTTAATCCCCTGGCTCCTTCTCCTTCTCTGGCTTCAGCCGCCTCTGCTGACCTGCACTACATGGACTCAGGAGGAACTCAGCTCCTCTGCCCTGCGCTCACCACACTGACTCCCAGGTACTCAACCCCCAGCTCACTGACTGTATCCTCTCCCCCTGTGCTGCTCTTAGATTTTCTCCCGAGTGATGGGCGTATTCTATCTCTGGCTCAGTCTGTCAGATCTTTCTCTTTGTCTGCCCCTCAATTAGAAGTCATTGTTTGGAATTAAAGGTAAGTGCTAAAGGATTCCAACCAGAGGGATGAAAGATGTGCACTAAGGGGATGTCTGCATCCCCACAGGATCACACAGACCTAGGCCTTTGGATGTGATCAGAACAGCCATGTTGCTGGATTAAAATTTCTCTACACAGTCCAGTGCTCAGTCACCGGAATCTTGGAAGCAAATCTTGCAACTCTTGGTCCAAGGCTGATAGCTAAGGGACCTTGGAGATGCTGCTGGTGTAAGCCTTAGAGTCCAAAAGCCAGAGAAACAGGGTTCTGAAGTCTACTAACAGGAGAATATATCCAAGCTCAAAAGAACAGACAAAACACTCATGGTATGGTTTGGTTTAATTTGGTTTGGTTTTCTCTGAGCTCTTAGTAAATTGAATGGGGCCTGTCATCACTAGACAAGGAAGAAGGTATATTCCTGTCTTTCTTCAATGATTCAAAGACCAGTCCCTTCTGGAAACATACTCACAGACACACCTGGACATAATGTTCTACCAGATATCTGGATGTCCTTTGATTTGGTTTGGTTTTTAGTTATTTAAGACATGGTCTCACATGTCCCAGGTTGGCGTCAGACTCACCATGTAACTCATGCTTAGCTTGTTGGAATTACATGTATGTCACACCTTGCCAGTTTGGAAAGATAGAAGAGATTCTAGGACTGGACCAAGATTAGGGAGCAGCATTTTGCAGTGCCAAATGGGCAAGAAGGCTTGGAGCTATAGCTCCGTGCTAGACCATTTGCCTCTGACATATGATAATGTAGGATCAATGTACAGTTTAAAATTTTGACTAGATAGCCATGGAACATTTTACATATTTATTTATGTGCATGTGCATATGTGTACACACACACATGCACACAAACACACGCATACCTCTATGCCACTAGTAAATTGGCAAGCATATTGATAAACAGACACAGGAACCAACTGAAACATCCCTCAAAGGCTGCCTCTCACCTTGTCATGATTGACTCGTAACTGTGAGCTCTGTACCTGGGTGACTGAGGCAGAGGGATCACTGTGAGTAGTGGCTAGCCTGGGTCATAGAGCCAGAGAAGAAATCCTGTGCCAAACTGATAAGAGCTAACTTACAAAAGTAGAAAACAAATATCTGCATGCAAAGACTAATATAAGCAAACAATTATCTAAATAATTAGAGAAAGTGGGCTAGAGAGATGGCTCAGTGGTTAAGCACCCTGGCTGTTCTTGCAGAAAACCTGGGTTCGATTCCTAGTACCCACTGGCTTACAACTGTTCATAACTCCAGCTCCAAGGTATCTGGGCTCCCTCTTCTGGGTTCTGCTATCACCAAACACACACACACACACACACACACACACACACACACACACACGGGGCACATGCATGTGTGCAGGCAAAACACTTACACACATAAAATAAATAACCCTTTAAAAATAAAGGACGATAGAACAGACCCCAAATGTTAATGCAGATGTTTGTTCTCAAACAGCTGAAGCACAGCCCCTGTTTCTTTACATGTTCAATGCCTACAATGGCTTCCCTCTCACAAGGACAGAATGAGAAGGAAAAGAGAAACCCAATATGGGCGGGGGAGGGGAACCCTGACACACGCGACCTCAGCCGGGTGGCCAAGGTCAGCTCAACGGCCATAAATCATGTCAAGCATCAAGAGTACCACATAATGAGAGCAGCCCTCTGCCTCTGGGATCTCACAAAAACTCATAACTCCAGCCCTGAGGAGACACCCTGCCACCTGCCTCTGAGGGACATTCCCAAAATACCTGACCGGTAATTCTCAACAATGTCAAGGTCATCAAAAACAAGAAAATTAGAGACATTGCCCCAACCAGAAGGAGCCAGAGGTGACATGCAGCTGAATGGCCCCATGGTCTAGGAACTGAAAAAACACATCAGGTAACAACTGAAGACCCCTGAATAAAGACTGGAGGGTACTTCATGGAAATCGTCTCGGTGCTGGAGAACTGTCTGCGCAAATAATGCACTCCTCTCATCTAAATGTCGATGACACAGAAAACCAAGTCTATGCTATGTGCGGAATGTTTGTACGATTTTAATAATTCTCCTGATATATATAATTTTTAGGATTTATTTACATTATTTTATGTGCATGAGTGTTTTCCTCAAATATGCATCTGTGTGCCACGTGTGTGCCTGGTGCCCAAAAAGGTCAAAGGAGGGCATCAGATTCCCTAAAACTGAAGTTGCAGTCATCGCATGAGTGGTGGGAATCGGGCCTGCGTCCTCTGCAAAAACAAGTGTTCTTAACCCCTGAGCTTATCCAGCCTCTTATTCTACTGTCTAAGATTTATTTTTTATGATTTTTCAATCATGCATAATTGTTTATGTGTATGTGCACATGAGTTTAGCATCCTCAGAAGTAAGGCCTTGGACGAGGGTATCAGATCCCAGGGAACTTTTGTTACAGGGAGTCGTGAGACGCCTGGCGTCGGTGCTAGAAACTGAGCTCAGATCCTCTGGAAGAGCAGCAGGTGCTTTTTTTTATGTGTGTGAATGTATGTATGCATGCATGCATGCATGGATATGGATACATGTGTGAGTGCAGGTACTCAGAGGCTCCGGAAGAGGGTACTGGATCTCTTAGAGTTACAGGGGTCGTTAACCATTCAATATGGGTGCTGAGAGCCAAATCCAGGTCCTCTGCAAGAGCAGTAAGTTCTCTTAAACACTAAGCCATCTCTCTAGCCCTTAGAAAACTTAGCTTAAACAGGATCATCCTAGCATATTAAAAAGGTTAGGATGACAGACCCAAAGAGGACGAGGCAAGAAAACATGGTGTTTCTGAGTACTCTGAACTAACTTGAAGGGAAAGGAGAGGGCGGCATCCTGCAGAAGGATATTAAAGCGAAGGTAAAAGAGTACCCAGTCCAGGAGCTGGACGTGTGTGCTGATCTGCATTTGCTTGGCCTGTGGGAAGTGGCACTATTAGGAGGTGTGGCCTTATTGGAGGAGGTTATAGCCTTGTCAGAGGAAGTGTGTCGCTGTGGAGGCGGGGCTTTGAGGTCTCATATATATGCCCAAGTCTGCCCAGTATGATCCAGAGCCTCTTCTTGGCTGCCTATAGAAGACAGTCTCCACCTGTCTGCCTTCAGATCAAGATATAGAGCTCTCAGCTCTGCCAGAATCATGTCTCCCGGATGTTACCACACTTCCCACCATGATGATGACAGACTAAACCTCTGAATCTATAAGCCAGCCGCAATTAAATGTTTTCCTTTATAAGAGTTTCCTTGGTCATGGTGTCCCCTCACAGCAATGAAACCCTCACTGAGACAAGATGGCAGTTTGCAAGGATACAGACGGTATCTAGAGCCTGCACAAAGATGGAGATGATGCAGGCTCTCAGGTCTCAGTATCAAAAGACTATTCTCCAATTTAAAAAGAAAGAGTGGGATTTGGGTTTGGAAGGTGACTACAGTCAGTAAAGTGCTTGTCTTATAAGCATTAGAATCTGATCCCCAGAGTCTGAATAAAATATATCAGGCAGGGCTGGTGAGATGGCTCAGTGGGTAAGAGCACCCGACTGCTCTTCTGAAGGTCCAGAGTTCAAATCCCAGCAACCACATGGTGGCTCACAACCATCCGTAATGAGATCTGGCGTCCTCTTCTGGTCTGTCTGAAGACAGCTACAGTGTACTTACATATAATAATAAATAAATAAATCTTTAAAAAAAATATATCAGGCATAGGGACACAGGCTCATAGCCCCAGTGCTGGAGATATGGAATCTTTGAGACTCACTGGCTGGCTGGTCCAGCCTGGTTGGTGAATTCCAGGCCAATTAGAAGCCTGGTCTCAAAAACACTAAAAAAAAAAAAAGCACCTGAGGGATGACTTCCAAGGATGCCTCTAGGCTAAACACACACACACACAAACACATACACACACACACACACACACACACACACACACACACACACACGATTCTTTATTCATGTTGTAAAAATGCTACAAGAGAGATGACTTAAAACCAAATAGAAATATATTCTCTCACAGTTGAGGAAGCCAGAAGCCACGGTGTACCAGGGCCTTGCTCTCCCTGAAGATGATAGAAACTTCCATGATCCTGTCAGTTTCTGGGGACTGCCGACTGTCCTTGGTTTGTGCTCCCACTGCTCTCATCCCTGCATTATCATGGCCTTCTTCATCATGCCTCTTCTATCCACCCATCTTCCTGTGACATTCTTCTCCTGTATGTCTCAAAATATCTTTCACTGTATAAGAGCATCTCTAACCCAAATACCTCCACCTTAGCCCCACAACCATCCAGAGTCTCTCTCCTAATAAGGCTATATCCCCAAGTGCCGGGAATCACAACTCGTTTGTCTGAGGGAACACAACTCAACTCACAACATGGTGACTGCTTGGTTTTGTAGCAGAGAGGAAAGATAGGCTGAGAACACAACATGAGGGCTTGTGGGAGAAGGGAGAGCAGCAGAGGGCAGCTGAGCTGTCATAGCCAAACCCAGGACAAGTGTAGCAAAATAAATAGTGACAGTTATGGACTGTAACCCAAAGAATAAACATCCACGGGCTAACACGTTTCTGTTAGTAACTTAAGACAGAGGGTGGAGGTTGGAAAACACCATTAGTTGAACATCTAAGTAGACATTGTGACCAGGCAGAAGCCTCCGTGGACTTAGGGGCTAAAATGAATGGGTGAAGGTGTGGTGACATATCAGAGACCTCTCAGAAGGATGATCCACAAGACGCCCTTACAGAGAGCAAAGCTGTGACTTGACAGCAGAGACGCCTGGCAGGCATCACTGCTGCAGTAATGAAAGGCCAGCAGCAGGCCCACTGACATCGTGTGGTTCCCGACATGATGCGCTGGGCATGGGGCTGACACCACCTCAGTGCTAACCCAAATTCCTGCTGAAAATGCACTGCCTTGATCTAGTCATGAGAAAACATCAAATGGCCCCAAACTGAGCCCTGTGTGCTGGCTCATGACTATCGGCCCAGTTCTCGGGAGACTGAAAGAGAGTGGGTGAAGAATGCCAGGTCAGCCTGGGCAAAATAGATCAAGACCCAATCTTGAAAAGTCAAAAAACAAAGAAAGAGAGAGAGGGAGAGAAAGAGAGAGAGAGAAAAAGAGAGAGAGAAAAAAAGAAA
Organism: Mus caroli; assembly: GCF_978045245.1. NCBI lineage: Eukaryota > Metazoa > Chordata > Mammalia > Rodentia > Muridae > Mus > Mus caroli. The sequence goes on along the minus strand of NW_028227257.1, from coordinate 7,333,842 downwards.
GAGAGAGAGAGAGAGAGGGAGGGAGGGAGGGAGGGAGGGAGGGAGGGAGGGAGGGAGGAAGGAAGGAAGGAAGGAAGGAAGGAAGGAAGGAAGGAAGGAAGGAAGGAAGGAAGGAAGATGTAAGGAGAAGGGAGGAAGGAAGGCAAGTGAGAAGGAGAGATCGTAAATGAAGGGATAGCACATAAACTTGCTACCCAATATTCTTGTCACTTTTGCAGATGCTCATTGCCACAAATGTCACAGATTGAGTGCATTAAGGAGATGTGGCACCAACACTGAACCCAAAACAGGAGGAGGATGTCAGTGGAGAATGGTCCAACTCTGAGCAGAACCCAGAGAGCAGCTAGCTGCCACTGCCCCTTCAGTGTGGGCTGCCTGGGCCCCCTGGTAGCCTGGGCTAGGTCTGTGAGAAAGCAAGGTGAGGTCATTGCTCTTGCCATGATTTCTACGAAGTTACTATTACCTCAAAGTACAAAGTGGGAAGCACTTGGGAAAGTGAAGGCATTTGAGTCAAGTCATCTTAGGAATGGAATCAACAGGCCCAGGGGGGCGGATAAACATCAGCAGAGGGAGAGATGGAACATGGAAGTTCCTCCACAGGTTTCTGTCTTACATAACAAAGAGAAAGGACAAGCCCAGAGAACTGGGACACTGGAGTCTATTTTCCAGAGAAATGTCAGAGGTGAGCTGGGAACAAGTGGAGACTGAAAAGACTTTGCAAGATCTAAAGGGGACCATTGAAATGGCAGTTGAGTAGAAGAGCCAAGTTTGAGGAACTAGAAATACTTACCAGGTAGACACTTGCAAACTCTATACATCAGGGCCATAGGGTGTCCAGCTCGGTCCCTACAACATCCACTGTAAAGCTAGAGAAGATACTCTACAAAGGAGGCCAAGAAGAAGAGAGAAAACCATAGAGAGAAAGTCAGCATGCTCCCTAAGACTGCAGGGAGTCACAGCAAGAGCCTGCAAGCCCAGCACTGCCCCTTGACAACAGCCAGGAGATAGTGGATGCCGTGAGCAGCTGTGTGAGCATAGACACCCACCCTTCCCTTGCTGATGCAGAGGTTAGGTGTGACTCAACCCCTCTCTCACGGCAGCCTGGAAGACCCAGTGGAGCTGCGGACTCGGCTATGCCATACCTGACCCAAGTAACCACACGATAAGCTAATGGTCCCATTGTTTTGAAACCCTAGAGAGGTGGTCATCTGTGATGCTGTAATGGAAGATGGGCCACTGAGCTTCAGAAAGGCCAAGGGTCAGCAGTTGTTATTCCCTCAGACCCATCAGGCCCACACCAGCCCTGTCTTCCATGTTTTTTTACCTCGAAAGTGAATTCTGTGGGTTTCCTTTCTCAACTAAGCTCTCCTCACTCTCTGGCTCTCGCTGGGTGTGGCCAAAGGGCAGCTTCTTGAAAAAGTCAGAGAGTAGGAGAAGGTCCAGGTTAAGGTCAAGCTGTTCCCGGCTATCCCCTGAGATGCAGGCTGACGATGCTCTGTGTCTCTACCCATCTTCAGCTGCCCGGGAGCAGCCCTGTTGAGTAGCTTTAGGTCTCTCTGTCTTCCAGAAAAACAACACCTTTCAAGATCCACCAAACTCCACCCAGTGTGCAGACAAACGGAATCCTTCAACAGAGGGTAAAGAAGCTTGGACATTAAGTTTCAACATCTAATAAGAAAGAAAAAATGTTGCTGTTAAAACAAAAGAAATCTAGGTCTGGAAACACAGCTTAGTCAGTAAAGAAAAGAACATAGAGACCTTCCATCCCCAGAACATATGGTAAAACAAAAATAGATGCTCCAGACCCCTTGCTTAACAAAAACGGGCAAACTTGTAGCCTCCTCGATAAGGCGGAGACAGGTGGACTCCTGAGGCTTCCTATCCCACTAGCCTAAGCTACTGTGGGAATTCTAGGCCAGTTACAGATCCTGTTTCAAAATGTAAAAAGCCGTGGGAATGGTAAGATGGCTCAGTGGGTAAAGGTGCTTGCCTCCAAGCCTGAAGATCTGAGTTCAATCTCTGGGACCTACATGATAGAAGGAGAAAATAGACTCCCACGGATAATCTCCTGACCTCCATATGCAGGCCATGGCCTATGCACATGTACAGAGAGAGACAGAGAGAGGCAGGGAGACAGAGAGACAGACAGACAGAGACAGATAGAGAAGAAATAAATGAAAAAATAAACTAAAGATAAAGTGGTGGACAGCACCTGAGGAATGACATCCAGATGAATGGACACATACCTGCATAACATACAAAGAAACAGAGAGAGAGAGAGAGAGAGAGAGAGAGAGAGAGAGAGAGAGAGAGAGAGAAAGAGAGAGGCTGCAATCAGAGCCAGTCCTGCTACTCACAAACAGTGAAAAGGAATCAAGACCTTTGAGTCCTCATCCATCAGCCTTTCCATCGGCCTGCCCTGAGAATTCAGCGCAGGAGCATCTGCGAACACACAGTACCCACTCGGAGCCCAGCCAGCACTCACCACCTCTGCTGTAGTAGCAACACAACTCCTTGCACTAAGCCAAAAAGAGGCTTCTTTGTACTGTCAGCGGCAGCCCCAGGGGTGACAGCAGCCACCATCAGCACAGTAGGATGCTGGAAGCCTCCCCAAAGATGTCATACAGCTTGGTCTTTATGCAGAGCCAGTGGCCTGAGTCCCACACCGTGGGCATTCATGTGGTTCCAGAGAACCACTTGGCTCAGTCAAGGGCAGCTGTTGTCCAGCACCTCAGTGGGGTCAGACAGCGGGGCTGGTCACGGGCTCCTGTCACGTTGGGTTTTTTCCTCCCTCTGCCCAGACAGATTTTTGAATGCACAAAAGCGCTCGGGAGGGAAGGAAGAGAAGAAATGTGTGCTGTGTGGCATTGCTGGAACGTGTTTTGACTGTATTCCTGGTTCTTGGAAAGGGCAGCGCTGTATGCCACATTCATGACCGTCCCAGCTGTTTTAATGAGTACCTGAGTACTGAGAGGAAGGCCATTTAGACATGACTGAGTGAATCACCATGACCTCACAGGGTCGTGGGTGGGCTGAAGTATCTAAGTCGCTGACATCCAAGCGGCCAGCGGACCTAATTCAAAGTCACCAGAAGCTGAGGGTGAGCTGCAAACAAAACCAGGAGCCAGAACTAACCCGGTGATACTGGGCAATAAAGAGCACAGCTACCCTGGTGGGTCCCTACCCTCTCTGCAATTGATCAGCTCGGGGCAATTCTCTAGTGCTGGTCCCTCATGTTCCAGTACCGTGATGTTCTCACCATCGACAGCCCCTTCTCTACCATGTATCTAACCTGCTCACTGTAAGACAACTCAATGTCTCGCATAAATGCATGGATCTGGGTGGAGACTTTATGTAGCAAACCAGGATTGCTCACCCATGACACAAAGTAGCAACTGAGTAACTTCAACAAAAGCTGGAAGTACTGCCAGAGCCATTGCCCAGGGGGACAATCTGACCTGTGTCCCATCATCCCTTTGGCTTTCTAAAAGGCAGGTGGAGGGTGTAGCTCAGAGGGTGGTGGCAGATGATTGCATCAGCTTATTTTTAACCAGTTTTTACAATTTAGCAAACACTGCATCTTAATATAATTCACTATTAAAGCTGTGTCCCTGAGAACAGAGAAATATTTTTTTAATTAGCAATTGGGTCTGAAGAGATAGCTAAGCAGCTAATAGCACTGGATGCTCTTACAGAGGACCCAGGTTCAGGTCCCAGCACCAACAAAGTGGCTCACAACCATATGTTAACTCCAGAGCCCGAGGATCTAGTGCCCTCTTCTGGCCTTAGCAAGTACTGCAAGCACATGGCACACTACCGCCTGCACGTAAATAAACCCTCATCAAAGGAAAATAAAATAAATAAATCTGTTTTTTAAAACGATTTTGTGGTTTTCAAACCACAAATGACTTTCTTTCTCTTGGAATCAGAAACACTAAGGGACAATAGCTTTCTGCCTCCTGATGGTGGTATCCATTTTTATCGTAAGCTAAAATCTCCAGGCAACGCACCTATAACCGGCTCTGTCTGCAGCTCTCCCCAGGTTACCAACAAGCTACAGCACAGTCATCAGCACTGTTATCCTAACTCGGTGAGAGCAGCCATAAGTCATGGCTTATGGAGCTGAGGCTCGGTAAGATACGTCAATATTGTAATGAGTCTTTTATAAGCCGCTCCCTTGGTCATGGATTCTGTCCTTGGGGAAGGTAGCTGTGGGCTGCAAGGATGGGCCAGACTTCCCTCCTGTGGGGGGCACCTGGAAGTCTCTGTCTTATCCTGGTGACAGGGTTCCATCCTCTCTATTGCTGGAAGCAGGGAAACCCCATGGCAGGGACAATGGTGGAGAATCATCCTCCAAGAATTCTGGCAAAAGAAGCTGGAACCTCATCTTTCCTAAAAGCTGCAGATGGAAACCACACCCACAGTACCCTGCACCCAACAGGCGAGCATCACCTCCACTCAAACCTCAGCAGCCTTGTGGGAGATGGCCATGGCTCAGGGGTGGCTCAGATGAATCCAAAGAGCTGGCACATGAGGGTAACCATCCTACTGACCCTGGGGAAAACATAGCTGACCCACAATCAGTTGAAGCAATCTGTGTAACACAACTCATTCACAGGTGCATTGCACCCCTGCCCCGGAAAGTCCCTACTCCAGGCCAAGAGTCCTGTTCTGTTCTACTGATCCAGGCAAGAATGATGTAGGTAAGTCTCTTTCCTATAAGCTGGAGAGTATACTGGAAGAGACATACAGTGAGCAAAGACATGCTACGGCAGGCTCACAAGGAAGACGACTGTACAGGCACACAGGGTCCTTCCTGTGCAAGAAGTCCAAATAGGCCTTTAGGTAGAGCAGGCATTTGAGAAAGACCTACATAAAATGACCGAGTGAGCCCATTTGACTATCTGGAAAGATAAATATACCTAATAGTATGATCAATGAGACCAGGCTACAGCAGGAACCTGGTGAGTGCCTTTGAGAAATGGAGGGGAAGCCAGTGTGTCTTGGGGAGATCAGCTGGAGGGCGGGCGTGGGGAGGTATTCACTAGATCAGCAAGGAAAGCAAGAGTTGGAAGATGGCCCTGACCCAAGAGGCAATGATAAACCCCTCAGTTTGGACAGAGGATTTCTGTTCATGCCTTATGTTGAAGGAACATCACCCAGGCTGGGGAGAGTCAGAGGCCATAGAACAAGATTTCCACAGAAAGGGCAGGTGTCACTGACCTAAAGTCAGTGAGGGTGGACCCTCACGAAAGGAGTTGGAGCCTGTGGATATCCCTCACTCCATCTGACCACAGCAGGACAGCTTTACGGCATCATCTCCGAATGAGAACCACAAGTCCTCACCAGTCACTGAGTCTCATAGCTTTGGACTTGGACTTCCCAGGCTTCAGAATGCTAAATGACAAAGTTCTGTTAAGTCATACATGTGTGCATGCACACACGCACAAACACACACACACATACATACACATACACACACATACACACACATACACATACACACACACATACACACACACACATGCACACACACATACACATACACACACACATACACACACATGCACACACACATACACATACACACATACACACACATACACACATACACACACACACACACACACACAGTACTTTTGTTGGAGCAACATGGGAAGATGAAGACAATTGAGACTGGCTTTTATTCCTACCACTCACCTCTTCAGGGCTCCTTCCAAATGCCTTCTTTGCCAAGACTGGGTATACAGGGGCCACCTCATCCACAAACCATAAATGCACAGGAGACTCCCTGAGCAGCTACTGAGGAGACTGGCGCTAGGAGCCGAGAAGCGGCGGCTAGTCATATGATCTGTTTGTTGTCTTTGTGGACACATGTGCCTTCTCTCCCAGCCCCTTTATCCACATGCACAGCTCAGGGCAAGCCTTCCACACACACACAGTCTCTGAGATTAAAAACTGCACTTGCAAACTGGGTGGTAGTGGCGTACCCTTTAGTTCCAACCCTTGGGAGGCAAAGATATGTAAATCTCTGAGTCTGAGGCCAGCATGGTCTACAGAGCAAGTTCCAGGAAGCTCTGCCACCTCACAAGGAAGCAGGAGAGGTACCAGAGAGCAGGGCACGGGTTTGATTCTTCTAGAACCTGCAGCTGACTTCAGACAACTGTTTACACTCCCTGGGCCTCCGGTTCCTCTGCCTGGAGTGAGAAACACTGACAAGCTCATGACCTTGACAGGTAACAGAAAGTCGGATGCTCATGTGGGCATAGGTGTTGACGGCGTCGACAGAGCAGGTGTTCAGACAACTAGCAGCTAACTTGCCAGCTAGGCTCTCAGACAACAGTAGCAAAACTCACGGGCTGCATTCATTTGGTGTTGGCTTTGCTTTTGCTTTGAGGCTGTGTGTTGTGGATGGAGCCCAGGCTTGTCCCAAACTGATATAGCAGAGAGTGGCCTTGAACAACCACTCCTCCCGCCTCTACTTCCTGAATGCTCTGGTCATTCCCGATGTGCTTCACCACATCCAATTGCCCGCGCTGAATAGCAACGGAAGCCTTACCTGCATTGCAGAGAAGTTTGAAAGCGTGACCTACTCCTCCCCGCAATGTGATATCATAAACACGGCTCTGATCGACTTTGCCATGGGTGTTTCTAATTTCAGTGGAGTTCTGCTGGACAGCTCCGCTTGTCAAAGGGTTGGAACATAACTACGGCTGACCTTTTCAAACCAAGTTAATTGCCAAGGTTTTAAGGTTATGCAGCTGATTTTTTGCCATCTATTGATAGAGGGGGTTGCAAATTCCCCTCCAGACTCTTAATTTCTTCTCCAGGAGAAAGTAGGAATTGGCCTTCAGGCCTCTCATCGTCTCTAAATATTAAAACATTTTTCTGTTTCTAAATCAACGTGGCTAATTATGAGGTATAATGTCTCAAGTGACAACGGTAATCTATTCTCTTAGCTCTTCATTTGTTCGTTAAGTTTTATGGAGGACTTCCCATGAGGCCAGCCTCGTGAGTGACTTGAATGAGTTCTACAAGGACGTGGAAAAGTCTGAGAGTATCGTGTTCAAACTGCTAATGGTGGCTTGCTTATTCTGTTGTTGGGCTTGGGGTTTTTTTTTTATTTGATTTTAATTGGATCCATGAACAGGGGACAGTGTGATGACTTGATACACGTGTGTAACATGTAATGATGACTTCCTACCTTTAGTAGTTATCATTTCTTGGTGAGGGGAATCTTCAAACTCCTTCCTTCTCAACAGTTCTGAAATATTTTGAGAGTACTTTGCACAGTAGTCACCTTGCTTGCTTTTCTGTTCCGTAGTGTTGAACACGTCACTCGAAGCATATGTCACCTGACATTTTAATCCATTTGGTTGGCCCATAGTGCCTTGGGAATGTCTTCAAGCACATGTAAGCCCAAGATGAGCCTTCTTCCTGACACTAACGATGACACCCTTGCTCCATTACCAGAAAGGACCACTCCCTGTCCTCTTGTAAAGCCCAGCTCTGGAACAAGGATTCAGTTGTGGACAAGAGACAGAACATACTTATCAATCGCTTTGGCTAATGATGACAACAGTAATACCTACTGCCACCGTCCCATGAGCACTTTCTCTGTGACAGACACTCCACCGTGACACACAGATCACCACTTAATCCTCACAAAGCCCCCTGACAGGGCTTCTCTTCCTTTTTACTTTTGTTCGGATAAAGAAACCAAGGTGAATAGAAATTATGCATCACATTGTAAAGTTTACATCTGGAATTAAAAAAAAAAAATCCTCAACGAGACATAGTGATACACATACACACCCATGAACTCAGTATTGGAAAGGTGCAGACGGATGCCTGGGGCCCCTGGCCAGCCATGCTCTCTTTATTCAGTCAGTCTCTCAGGTATCAAAAACAAAGAGAATGGTTCCTAAGGAACAGCATCCAAGGTTGCCGTCTGGTTTCCACGCTCACGTGTACTCGCACGCTCTCTCTCACACACACCCCTCTGGCACACCTCAACGGTTACCCTGGAGCTCAGTCCTCTATTCTGTTGATATGATCACACATCATGTCGAATCAAGAGATGCTGAACACAGAGATGCCCTGCTTGTCACAATGAGGAAAGAAACCCCAAACTTCCTTGAGCACCTGCTCTCCCGGTTGTTTGAGGAAAGCCATCAGTGGGAACATAAATCATCGTGAGATCTGCAAACAGAAAAACAGGTTCCACAGTGACAAGTGTATCCAGCATGCCTGGTACCAGACACGGAGCTGGCAGATGAGACAGAGTGGCTGTGCTAGACTCCTATCTCTGGCTCTTTTAGCCCAGGAAGTAACTTTATCTATAAACAGTCTTACGTGTCACATAGCCATGATGACACGTTTATGCTGAAAGTGACCTTGGAGGTCATCTGGCCCAGACCCAAGCTTGCCATTGCTTTCTTACAACCTTCCAGACTCCATACCTGGCGACAGAGGCTGGATGTGGCGACAGACTCTGGGGGTAGGGGAGGAGAGATTCGTTATGGAGCCTCCCAAACAGCATCAAGTTGTTACATGATCCCTATGACCTGGGGATAGAAACTGAAGTGGGTTTAGCTCCCTCTGTTTCAGAAAATTAGTCAGCTGTGAATAGGAGTCTGTGGTGGAAAGGTTTATCACCTAAGATCAAAAACTTGATGACCTTATAAAGAAAAAAAAAAAAACATGTCTAACCCAAGATGTCACAATGCCTCACATAAAAGCAGTGGAAAATAACTAAAGAAGCTATGAAGATGGATAATTGGGTGGGTAGGTGGATCAGGGTGTTGAATGTGTGGGTGGGTGGATGGATGGATGGATGGATGGATGGATGGATGGATGGATGGGAGGGAGGTAGGACAGACAGACAGATGGATGGACAGGTCTGGGGATGAGTGGTTCTGACTGAAAATAACTTGGGAAAAAATGAGTTTATTTGGCTTGAAGATTGTACTGGATAGTTTTATGTTAGCTTGACACAAGCTAAAATTACCTGAAAAGAGGAAACCTCAATTGAGGAAAGGCCTCCTTACGATCCACACGTAAGGCATTTTCTTAATTAGTGACTGAGCGGGCAGGGCCCAACCAATTGTGAGTGGTGTTATCCTTCAGCTGTGGTCCTGGGTTCTATAAGAAAGCAGGCTGAGCAAGCCATGGAGAGTAAGCCAGTAAGCAGTACCCCTCCATGGCCTAGCCTCTGCCTCGCCTCCAGGTTCCTGCCCTACGTGGGTTCCTGTCCTGGCTTCCTAACATGCTAGATAGTGATGTGGAAGCCAAATAAACCCTTTCCTACCTAAGATTCTTTGGTCATGGTGTTCCATCACAGTAACTGTAACCCTGACTACCACATGGGTCATAGCCCAGCATCAAGGGAAGCCAAGCTATGAACTTAAGGCAGGAACCTGGAGGAAGGAACTGAAGCACAGACCATGAAGGAACACATGGTGTACTCCCACGGCTTGCCAATCTACCTTTGCTATAAAGGCCCGCCCACCTGCCTAGAGATCATAACACCCATAGTGGGCTGAGCCCTCCTACATCAATAAGCAATTAAGAAATCACACACACAGAGTGACATGGCCACAAGCCAATCTGATAGAGACAATTCTTCAGTTGAGGTCCCCCCTCCCCAGGTCACCCTAGGTTTGTGTCAAGTTAACAGCGGTACTATGACACTTAGTAAAGAAATAGACAAATGGAGAAATGCTCCAGGCAAAACTCACTTCCCTTCAAAAAAAAAAATAGGGCAAGAGTAGGATTAGAAAAGTTGTAAACCAATGTCCTAGATCCCACTTACATACAAAGGCATCTGAATTTTCAAGGTATATTTCATATGTAGACTGAAGAAAACGTTACTGTCATTCAGGGACAGCAGTTCATGGCAGAAACAGTCTATTTATACTCAACATGAGGCCAAGACCCAACACAAAAGTTCAGGGCATCTTTCAGTTCAACACTACCATTGAAAGCTTTTGATGAAGTTACTACAATCAAGTGGAGAACCCTCAGAGCCTAGGTAGGAATTTAAAACATCGTAGAATGGAAGAGAGAGCCATACAGTACACTCAATACACACACACTTAAAAGAATTTGATGCTAAAGAAAAGAGAGGAGGAAGAGAAGGAGGAAGAGGAAGGGGAGGAGGAGGAGGAGGAGGAGAAGGAAAAGGAGAGGAAGAAGAAGAGGGAGAGGAAGAAGAGTGGGTTTCTACAAGCTCTTCAGTTGGTTGTTTAAAAAATTAGGTTGTTGGATATTGGATTTAACTAAAAATAGACGTGTTTAAGTTCATTTTAATTTCGATGCTATTTTTCGACAGGTTGTAGTAAGGTTGGCAGTGATCCTACCTGTGCTTTTCCTACATGAGGCCCTGGAGTTAAGCCCAGCACTGTATAAGCCAGGTGTGGGGACAGGGTAATCTCAGGAGTGGAGAGACAGAGGCAGGAGGATCAGAGGTTCAAGGTTATCCTTGTCCACATGCTTATTTTGAGGCCAGTCTGGTCTACATAACACCCACTCTCAAAAACTTTCATAAATATTCAAAAATACTCACAACTTGTCTTCCACCTCTTCAGTGAGACTGGGCTGGGATACATGGCTGGGATACACAGTTGCACAAACAGCAATGAGCACACAGTTGAGCACACAGCAATGAGCACACACACAGTTGCACACACAGCAATGAGCACACAGTTGCACACACAACAATGAGCACATAGTTGAACACACAGCAAGGAGCACACAGTTGAGCACACAGCAATGAGCACACAGCAATGAGCACACACACAGTTGCACACACAGCAATGAGCACACACACAGTTGCACACACAGCAGTGAGCACACAGTTGAGCACACAGCAATGAGCACACACAGAAATGTATTCTGCACTCCTTTCGGTTGACAGCCCCAGACACATGAGAAGATATCACTCTGTTTACTTCATCCTTGATTCCCATGGTCACTATAAGCCTCTTGTCATTTGTTCACCAGGAACACTACTTCTGTTTCATGATCCTGTGCCTACAAAGGCTAATGTCATAACATACCCTGCCTCTGTGTGGCTCAACTGTCCAGAAACAAACTTCTATTTGATGATCATTCTTTTGGGGGGAAATTGTTTTTTGCAGGGAAGCCAAGATGGCTCAGGCGTTAAAGGTGCTTTCTGCCATGACTGACTGCCTGCATGCCACCCCCAGGACCAATGTGTTAGGGAGAGAGGACCGGCTCCCATAAATTGTCCTCTGACTTCCATACATGTGCTGTGGCATGCATGTGCCCATGCACATATACAACACACATGCCCGCGCACACACACACACACACATGTGTATATGTATGTATGTATATATATATATATACATATATATATATGAATATGAGTTTTAAATGGATTTTGTGTTCAAATAGATCTGAAAGAAATTGTTTTCGAAGCTTGTCACTGCACATTGGAAATGCCTACTAGGGCACCCTAGTGTATTTCACCATTATTAAAACTGTAGCCAGAAACAAATAAATAAGAAAACACAGAAGCAGCCTGTCTGGATGTAGGTAACACAAGATCAGGAAACAGCATCAGCTTTGGTAGATTATACTCAAGGAAGGCTAAAGCATTCATTGTGGGTCTAAGACCCTGTAGTAGAGTTCAGCGATGGCCCCAAATGGACGGTGCCTGCTCTTCTGCTACCCCTGGTTGATAAATGTGCATCCATTTTTCATTTTGAAGTGTTATTTCCTTTTGCAATTTACCAAGCGCCTTTTCATGCCCCATTTGAAGACCATCTCATGAACAAAGCTCCTCCAGGGGAGACAAGTTAATTATCTGACTGCCACTCTGATTGTCGGCTTCTGGGAATAAAATTCTTCCCAACCCCAGTGTCCCAAAGAACCAACTGTTGAGCAGGGGTGTCAGATTCCCACAGGAGCAGACGTCCTCCTCTTCCAGTAAGCCATGAAACCCTGGGCACTGTGGTTAGTCTCCGAGCCCCAGGTTCACTGTTGCACTTCCTTCTGTCTCCTCAATTGCCTGAGCATCTTAAAATGTAGCCTGGTACACACCGGACTGGAGACACGTCATACGCATCGAGTAGATGTTTCCATTCTGAGAGACCACATGAGATGCACAATCCCCTTCCACTCGCAGGAAGATGTGGGAGTCACTGAATGAAGCATCCCTGGATCTTATTTCAGAAGTGTTTCCACAGCAACGACATTACATACGCTGAGAGACGCATTATTTTTGTTACTTTTCTCGTGAAGCCATTTAAGGAAAGGTTTATCCTCACATACAGTTCAAGGGAATAAATACAGCCCCTGATAACAAGGAAGCACGGCTGCAGGAAGGGAGGCAGCTGGTCACACTGTACCCACAGTCCGGAAACAGGAAATGAACAGGAAGTGTGGCCAGGCTACAAAACTCAAGGCCCGCCCACAGTGACCCACTTCCTCCCGCAAAATTCTACCTCCTAAATGATCCCATATGTGCCCCCAAACAGCTAGGAATCAAGTGTTCAGACACATGAGACTGTGGCGGACACTTTACATTCAAATCACCACGCGGATATTTGTAACGTAGAAAGGACGTTGGCACGCGTTTCTCCAGAGACTGTGTCTTCAAACTCTAGATATGCTGGGATTGCACACTTCTCCTGGGCACAGCAACAAGCAACTTAACTACCGGAGCCATCCTTCCCAGCCCCCGTCTTCTGACTCTTTTTTTTTTAATTTGTAACATTTTTTATTACATATTTTCCTCAATTACATTTCCAATGCTATCCCAAAAGTCCCCCATACCCTCCCCCCACTTCCCTACCCACCCATTCCCATTTTTTGGCCCTGGCGTTCCCCTGTACTGGGGCATATAAAGTTTGCAAGTCGAATGGGCCTCTCTTTCCAGTGATGGCCGACTAGGCCATCTTTTGATACATACACAGCTAGAGTCAAGAGCTCCAGGGTACTGGTTAGTTCATAATGTTGTTCCACCTACAGGGTTGCAGATCTCTTTAGCTCCTTGGATACTTTCTCTAGCTCCTCCATTGGGGGCCCTGTGATCCATCCAATAGCTGACTGTGAGCATCCACTTCTGTGTTTGCTAGGCCCCAGCATAGTCTCACAAGAGACAGCTATATCTGGGTCCTTTCAGCAAAATCTTGCTAGTGTATGCAATGGTGTCAGCATTTGGAAGCTGATTATGGGGTGGATCCCTGGATATGGCAGTCTCTAGATGGTCCATCCTTTCATCACAGCTCCAGACTTTGTCTCTGTAACTCCTTCCATGGGTGTTTTGTTCCCAATTCTAAGAAGGGGCACAATGTCCACACTTTGGTCTTCATTCTTCTTGAGTTTCATGCGTTTAGCAAATTGTATCTTATATCTTGGGCCGTCTTCTGACTCTTAAGGGGCCTGGAACAATGCCACTTCCCTAGCCAAAGTATAATTTACAGCCTAGGGGAGGTGGGAGTCGGGGATATGCCTTAACATTAGCACTCTTGCCTAGCATTCCAGAAGCTCTGCGACCAATACACCAAAAGAAAAGAAATAGTTTATTATAAGATGTAAGAATACCAAGATATATATGTTTATGTGTATGCATGCATTTTATATATATATATATATCTCCTTTCCATATATATATGTTTATATATATATGTACATATATATGTGTGTGTGTGTGTGTGTGTGTGTGTATGGAAAAGAGATGGAAATATCCCTTTGGCTTAATATTTAAAAAAAAAAAAAAGCTCTGGGTAGGAATTCCAATTCAGAAGGAGAGACACCTAGTGACCTAGTGCAAAGAGCCAAATGTGTATTAATTACAGCTTATTTATTTAATGTGTGCCAAGCTATGCAAAGGGTAGGTTGAAGGGGACAATTCAAGAGCACTAGCAGTCTCAGAATCTGTTACCTACAAGCCTGACTATTTTACACTGGGGTTCGTGGCAGATAATAAGAAAATGAAGTGCGGGTGGGGGGACGTGACATCAGACACACTGACCCACATCAAGGGAAAGCACCCAGTGCTCACATCCAACTCCTCAGAATCCTCCATGAACCAGAGTGGACAAGATCCCGAGCACACAGTGTCCTGCACAGCTTGCACCAACTTTCATTCATAAAGCAGGGCCCTCCTGGTGCCTCTGGAGAAACAGTTGGATGAGTTAGCGTAAGAGCGGCACACTCTGCCAGCAGTGTGTAACTGTGGGTTTTTTACAGATTCAACTCCTAAAGTGGCCGTTTCTTTGAAATGGATGATCCTAGAACCCAGATCCTAAATGCTGAGTGAGGAGGCATCTTGAAAGAGTAGATGACAGTGAATACTGTAGGAGTGAGTCGGCGTGTTCTGACTAGTGGGCCACCATGACCCACTGTGGGCGGTGCCATCCCTAGTCAGCTAAACCTGGATCATATAAGAATCCAGCTGAACATAGTCTAGAGACAAAGATGGGAAGCCATATCCCTTTATGGCCTCTAATCAGAAAATTCTAACTTAAGTTCCTGCCCTGACTTCCATCAGTGATGAACTATAACCTAGAAGTATAAGCTGTGTAAACCCTCTCCTTCCCCAGACAGCAACAGAAAGGAGCTAGGGCAGTGCTGACTCAGATAGATCCACAGAGATGGGAACGGGAGCATAGGACGCTCACTGAGGTCATCGCTGGGTGATAATTAAAGATGCCTTCTGCCTTCTGTAGTTTCATAAAGTCTGTGAGTACGGGATATTTTCACAATAAATGCTATTTCTATTTTAGAAAAACTTGCCATAAACAGGAAATAGGATGAATAGTGAGTGATCATTCACGTTGCGCAGGACTAATTCATCTTGTGTGCTTGGATGAAAACTTAATGAGCCGAAATACCACATGAACACGAGATGCGATCGCAGCACGGTCCAAACAAGGTCCGGTGACCTGCAGGACACATCCCCACATCTGAATCTCTTTATCTACAGGTGCTGAGGTGGAGGGTGTGGTAGTAAGAAAGTCCTGGGAAACTTCTAAATAATTATTGAAATTAGTAGCTAGTTCTAAAATTAATTTTGGTTGTTTATGGCCATGAGGCAATACCAAGCCACTTTCAAAAGAACTTGGGTTAAATCCTAATTATCTATAATTGGATTTTCTGCCTTGCAAATTATCTGGAGTGGCTTCAGACTTATTAACCTCATTCATCCCAACAGCTCTCCAGCTGAGGAAAGAGCTATGGTCCAACACCTAGCAGGAACAAGACTTAAGAGTCAGAGAAAAACTCAAGATGAAGGATTTGAGGATGGATTAGCAGGGAGAAGGGGCACCCAGGGGATTTCTAAATTACTGCTATCCAGACTTTTTTTTTTTGATACTAAAGTTATTAGCCAGTTGGGCAAGAAACAGAGGGAGTAAATAAACTTCATTTCAATAAGAAGGATTCACATTGTCCACAGCTGCGATTTCTTTATAATGTCTTCCAACTCATTCACTAAGAGTTGAGGAGCCACCATGGTCACCTGACCTTTGTCCAATGCGCTGAAGCTGCCCAGTGGTTACCAGTCAGGTTCTGGATGTCCAAGGGGCTTGTGGGACAACACCACTGGGTGTCCCAGGTACCGCTGGGAAAGGCCATGAAAACTAGTTAAGGAGTCTCTGCATATCAGACTCAATGAGGTCACTAGTCCTGGAACTGTTACATGCTTCTGATGGAAACAGGAACTGAGCTAAATATTCTTCCACACCAATCATAGCCTTAAGAAGTCCTTTCAGGAGTGATTATATGTGTGTCGACTTTTGTGCTTTAATTCCAAGGCTACCTTTTAGGACTTTTACTTATTCTTGGACAATTTCGTATGTATATACAATATATATTAATCATTTCCAACCCAAACCTCCCCTCGACTCCCACCCAGCTACCAGATACTTCCCCCAACCACCTACTGCTTTTTCAATAAATCCAATTAGCGCTGCCAACATGCACATGGGTGTGGCACCATCCAATAAAGTAAGGTGGGCAACCCACCAGTGGCCACATGTTGGAAGAACTCGACATCTCAGCAACCGCCCTAGCCTGGACTCCATGTCTTCCATGCTACATCTGAGAGATTACCCTGACTTCAAATGCTATTTGAGGCTTTGGATTTCTTTTTCACTCTTAAAGAAGATTTACCAAATAGGAGTCCTTTGTAACCCTGGCCTTGATCCAGATCAGAACTCAGACTGATGGTGGAGCTGTAACTGAAGGCCTGTGTAGAATGTTGGCGCCTCTCCCTGCAGATCCCTCCCTCCCCCTTCATGGCCCCTCTCCCTACAGATCCCTCCCTCACCCTTCATGGTCCTTTATTTGGGTTTCAGGGACTTTCGAGCACACTTTAGAAATTTGACACGCCCTGCCCAAAAGCTCAAAGAAGGCATTTCTCTCTTTCTTTTTAATCTTTTGTCTGAAGAAAACTAAAGAGTAGAGAAAAATACATGTGCTGAGGTAAGGAGGCAGATTATAAATGTGGGACCCTTTGGGGGGAAAAAATCAGTTCAAGGCTGCATTTTATAAACTCTCCTAAACCATCAAACAAATATTTCTTACAAGAAGAATTAAAAAAAAAAAAAGTTAGACAAGAAACCAGTTCAAGAATTCCTCCCAAATCCAGAGCATTGCCACCATCAAACCTCCTCTGATGAGTTAGCCAGAGTCTCTGTTGGTAGGATTTCACCCTGGGGAACAGGAGGGATTCTGAACATTTACACCTCCCCTTCTACAATCCCAATGACAGACTGAAGCTCTAGTCCACCAAGCTCACCCTGGAGAGACAATGGGTTTATCAGACTTCCTTACAGAGCACAGGGGAGTGGTTAGAGACAAGAGCAGGGTGGCCCCAACACAGCCACACTGGAAGGTCTGTATCCAGCAGGGATGGTGGCTTCCCTATGGCTGCACATATCAGTCCCCTTCCTGTAGGCTTGCCCAGGCTATATATCTTAGCCTTTTCCAAGACCTAAATCCCATGTGCAGTTAGGGCAGAACTACATACGACTGATTGGGAAGTACGGTTGAATACTCAGGTGAGGGTCCCATGACCCGCTCCACTCCCTCCTCCTCCTTTTTTTTTATTTTAAAATGTGAGTTTTATTTTTATATTTTATATTTTTTTATTTTTATATTTATTTTATTTTTACTTATTTAATTTAATTTTAATTTTACTTATTCACTTTACATTCCATTCACTGGTCCCCTCCCAGTAACTTCTCCCCGAAACCTTCACCCCATCCTTCTTCCCTTCTCCCTTCTTCCCTTCTCTGAGTGGATGGGCCCCTACCCTGGGTTTCACACACACACACACACACACACACACCCTGACACTTCAAGTCAGGCACTTGCTCTCCCACTGAGGCTAGACAAGGCAGCCCAGTTAGAAGAACACATCCTACGGTACAGGCAACAGCTTTTGGGACAGCCCCCTGTTCCAGTTGTTCAGGACCCTCATGAAGGTCAAGCTGCCCATCTGCTTCATTGAGTGGGGAGGCCTAGATCCAGCCCGTGTATGTTCTTTGGTTGGTGGTTCAGACTCTGAAAGCCCAATGGTTCAAGTTAATTGACTCTGCTGGTCTTCCTATGGAGTTTGTATCCCCTTCAAGGCTTGCAGTGGGAGTGCAAACACGTACAACCACTTTGGAAATCAATTTGGCAGTTTCTCAGAAAACTGGGAATAGCTCTACCTCAAGACCTGGCTCTTGGGCATAGACTCAAAAGATACCCCAATATGCCACAGGGACACTTGTTCAACTATGTTCATAGCAGCTTTATTAGTAATAGCCAAGAGCTAGAAACAACCTAGGTGTTCCTCAACTGAAGGATGGATAAGGAAAATGTGGTACATCTACACAATGGAATACTACTCAGCTATTAAAAACCAAGACATCATCAATTTTGCAGGCAAATGGATGAAACTTGAGGATATCGCTCCCTCCTTCTTTGAGGAAGGTTAAACAAGACCAGCTGGTATGAGTTTTGCAAGTGAGCAGTTGTCTAGCTCAGCAACAACAGTATCAAACGCTGTAACTAGTAACAAGCTGCTACTGTTACTGTTACCACTGGCTGTAAGCCCAGCCCAGCACCAAGAGAGTTATGCTACCTGCACAATCGTCCTGAACACAATGGTAACAAATACTGCACAGAAACAGGCATTGTCCCATCACTGGCTGTGAGCCAAGCCCAGCACACGGGAGTTATGTACACAATCGATCATTTTGAGCGCCATGGTCTTAGTAAGACATTGTCATTGTCTGCTTTGGTAGGTGAGGAAAACAGGGCTGGAAGGACAGGGCGATTACCACAGTCTGTAACAGTGCGGTTGCAACCTACCCTGAGCCCACAGCCCAGACTCCTCCAACTGTTCTGTGCCCAGGTCAGCACGTGGTTCCTGTGAACATCAGGTAGTTGAGAGTTCTGGTCAGGTAGTGTCTGTCCCGACTTGACTGCCGTAGCAGGAATACACTTGCCTTACCATCATCACACCAAAGTCACCACAGCCAAGAGTGAACCACATTAATCATTTCTGAGAGCAATTAGGTCTGGTGACCTAATCATCTTCCATGAAGCCCCACCTCTTAAAGATCCTATCACTCCTAAACATTGCCACACTGGGATCCAGGATTCCAGTACAAGAACCATCAGGGGACAGACACTCACCTCAGGAAGGCCTCAATAACATGGCATGGGCACTGTGATCAAACTATAAGCACTAAATGACAAATTTTAACATTCACTGAGCATTTACTGGATAGAACACGGTAGTCGGAAGCTCACTGGAAGCTAACAGATGAGAGTCTGTACACTTGCTTGCTTTCCTCACCTCTGAAGTGGGGGTTTCTAAATACGTCTGGTGATACAGACTCACATGGCTTTTGCTGAGGCAAGACCTGTAGGAGGGACATGTGACATTTGGAGAGAATGTAAATAGGACTCAACAGACAGTGACAGTGCACTTGCAGAGCTAGCTTTGCAATGCTTCGTTGGTCTCACATCTTCATCTTCGCTGATCTTCACTTTGTTGAGAGGCCAAGAACTTTTCCTGGCGTCTTGGCTGGTCCTGGTCACTGTGTCTGACCCGTGCCTTTACGGAGGTGGATGCCTAGAGGTTTCTGCTGGATCATGCCACTGCTGCTGATTTGGTTTGCTATCCTGACACCACTGATACTCAACTGCTGGTATCCTGACAGAGACTGGACTCTCCCCAAAGAGCTACTTCTAAATAGGTCTACACCCCCTTGTCCTATTTACCATCTTTTCTCCCCTACCTTTGAACAGTGGGCGGGGGGTTGAAGCATTTAAGAACACTTATTAAAATAGGTTTAAAAATTCTAAGCCTACATACCTCTCCCTCTTCTGCCTTCATGTCATTCAGCTATAACTGAGGCTTGTGTGGAGGAAAGACATACAATGTTTGTCTTTCTGAGGTTTATTTCTCCTAACAATGCTACCCTACACTTGCATGGCATTGCGCCATTCTTTTTGATGGCTGTGTTGGCATACCAAGTTATCTTTATCTGTCCCTTAGCCAGGCTGACTCAGAGCATACCTGCTGTGACAGTGCTGGGTTAGCCACGGACAGGCCTATATCTCTGTGACACTGACTTTTGGTTTGGTATAATTGCAAAAATGATGAATCTGACTCACACAGCAATTTTGTTTTTCATCTTTACTAAGAGCCTCCATTCTAGTTTTCATGAAAAGTTATATTTGTAATATCCTCGGCCAATGAGGTTGGATTTCTTCTCTGGCTCAACCAACCTCAGGGTCCTTCTTACCCACTTGTCAGAGCAGCAGGCAGGATCTAGTGAACTCACTGGACATCCCAGGAGGTTGGTAAGGAAGCACCAAGACTCTATATTCACTTAACTTTTAAACCAGCAGCCTAGTTGTGTTTTGCCTTTGATGCAGATGCTACTGGAAGGAGACCTCAGCATCCCCTTCCAACAGCCCACTCAGTGTGATGTCACAGGAGACTTCATAAATATTCTACTCATATAGGTTGCTCTGAGTGTTACCAACATTTTTCAAAACCAGGACTTGCCTTGGAGCAGGAGGACGAGGTGTGACTCTTGCTTCTTCTCATGTCAGATCCTCTCACAGAGCATGGTACTCACACAAGTAACAGTTCCCTGTTCCCGCAGTTCACTTCAAGTGAGAGGAACTCAGGGCCTCAGGGCCCAGGTTGCCCCATCTAATTTCAGGGTACCAAATCAGACTGTAGCAGTTATGATTGCCCACAGAGAGAAAATGAATAGAAGCTGTCCCCACAACTGTTGAGAACACCCACTCTTTCAGAGGCTGCCCTGCCTGTCAGGTGTTCTGACAAAGACAGTCCAGGAGTGCAGGTGGAAACAGAATGGAGGGTAGCTGTCCTTTTTGAAGGTGATGAGTTTATTTCAATACAACTGGTTCAGGAGAGAAATTCACAACTGGATTTTCCTTCTCTGACCCCTGGAAGAGTCACACAGCCCACAGGTGGTCTGGCCTTGGTCCTTCCTCTGCCTGGTCCTGGCCTGGTCTGCTTCCCAGTATCCTCTCCCCGTCTCCACTGCACACATAAAAGCTATCTACCACCAAAGCTCTCTCTGACCCAGGGGCTCTGGGGCCTGAAGCACTGCAGGTTTGCAGAGAAGATCCTGAAAGGGAAATCCCGCCAGTTCTCAAAGAGTAAAGTGCTTATGCGCAAGTGTGAAGGCAGAGTTCAGAACCCCAGTGCCAAACTGTTCATGAGAAGCCTGCTGTAAAGCCGGCACTCAGGGTTAGGCGGAGATGGGAGATCCCCAGAACAGGATGGCTAGACTAACTGAATCCAAGAGCCCAGGCTCAACAAGAGACCAGAAAAACCTGCCTCAGTATATCAGATAAAAAGTGACCAAGGAAGACACTAGATAACAATCTCTAGCCTCTACACACATACATGCACACGCTCGTGCACACATACACACATCAAACACACATACACACACATGCACACACATGCATACACACACACACAAGCACACATGCATGCATTTACACACACTTGCATACACATGCACCCATACACACATATGCATACATAGACATATCCATCCATACACATAAATATGCATGTGAAAGAAAGACAAAAACCAGCCAGATAGGCCACACTCAGACAAGAGGATGTGTACTAAGCATGTTCTATACGCCCAGTAGAGTGCTGCAGATACAGTCTTACGAAGGGTGTTGGGGGGAGAGCCCTCAGCCTGTGGGATCCTGGAACCACAAATCTTGTCAGAAATAAACTCAGTCACACACTGCTCAGAGATACTCATGAAAACTCGTGCTACTGAGACACCAGGATCTGTAGGCCGATAAACTCACAGAGGGGGGGGGGCAGCTAACAAGGCTGCACCCAGACTTGTGACTCTTGGAACCTGCTTCCTGAATTCATTCAAAGCTCCCTAGAAATAAAAAAAAAAAAAAAAGATGTCCTTGATTGATGTGTTGACCAATGCTTTTAATCCCAACTCTACCTGGGTGGGAGGGGCAGGTGGATCTCGGTGAGTTCCAGACCAGCAAGGGCTGCACAATAAGACCCTGTCTCAATAGATGAATGAATGAATGAATGAATGATGCCTTCAGCTCCCCTCACCCTCCGCTCACCCCAGCCTCTCACCTGCTCTACTTCTCTGACCTGAGCATGCACCATTATGTGCTGGTATTTGCTAACAAAGCACACACTGAGGTGCAGTTTAGTAGCAAAGCACTAGGGTTAGCAAGAGGGCTATACCCTCAGATTTGAAAATAATAAAATAAAACTTTGTAATTTTCTGTGTCCATAAATTTCATGTCACTGTGATCAAAAACTTGGGGGGAGGGGAAACAAGGGGCAAGGAAAGATTTAGCCAATGGTTGTGGAAGATTCAGGCTATCGCTGCAAACAGGGTAGAGCAGCTTAACATGTAGTGTGGGGAGTGGAAGGGGAGATGATGGGGGAGAAAGGAAGAGGGAGATGAGGAGAGAGGGAGACAGAGGGAGGGAGGGAGGGAGGGAAGGAGGGAGGGAGGGAGGGAAGGGGAGAGAGAGAGAGAGAGAGAGAGAGAGAGAGAGAGAGAGAGAGAGAGAGAGAGAGAAGAGATATCCATGATAGTGATCTGTGCCCTTTGCCCCCCTTTTTTCCATCTGGGTCCCCAGCCTAAGGCATGCTGCTCCATACTCAAGACAACCACCCTTTCTTAAATGGTCTTCTGGAGACAGGCTCACTGACAGGCTCAGAGGTGTGCTCCACAAGTCTGCTAAGGATTTCTCAGTCCAATCAGGTTGCTGATCAAGATGAGCTGTCACGATGACAGCAAAACTCCATTTCTTAGCACCACACCCAGATCATAGTAGGGCTTTAGCAAAAAGCTGCTGGATGGGTGCATGCATGCATGGATGCAGGGATGGATAGATGCATGGATGAATGGATGGATGCAGGGATGAATGGATGGATGCATGGATTGTGCTATTTCCTGAAATCAAGGTGGTACCCAAAAGGAGCTGAGGGGGCACAGTGTCCCAGGAGATACCTGTAACATCACAGACACTCAACCACCCAAGGAAGAACCAGACTGACACAGATGGACCAAGGCTGAAGACAACTGAGAATGGGGAAGGAATCCACAGACTCCTGAAGAACTGTGACTTCACCCTAACAGCAATGGAGGACAGAGCAGATTTGTAGATCGGAGTGGACCAGAGTGAACAGGACCTCTCAAGGGACCAACAGGGAGGACACAGTTGTTGGTGGCAGAAAGGAGAGACTTTGGCAGAAGTCTAGAGACCCAAGAATCACTTTCAAAACAAAACCATGGGACAATGTTAGGGTGAGGGTCATTACAGGATAGACGGTAGAGCTGACAAGCATCCATCACCTCACTCAATGACTCAGCCTGGTGAAGCACCTTGCCTCCCAAAGCCGAAAGTGATGGAAATCCTGGCTTACCTTGGCACTCAATCCTCAGCCTCACAGGGATGCACCTCCATCTTCCTCATCCATCCCTCAGCTGGTGGTGAGCTGCTCACACCACACCCTGATAAAGGTCTCTCCAAGGCCCAAGTATTTTCTATTTTACTATATCAATGTTCTTGTTTAATCCATGGCTGATCTGAGCCAAAACCAGCCAAATATTAGGATAAGGCGGTACCGCTCCCTTCCACAAAGCAAAGCTGCCTACAGCTAAAATCATCCCCAGCCCCAAGATGGGCTACAGTTCCATTCGTAATTCACACTCTACTGACAACCTAGCTGGCAAGGTTAATCCACCTTTAGAGCTCCCTGAGAGTCCATACAATGTCAAATATATAAGGCTTTTGTACAATTTCAAAATACAAGGTGCCTCAGGTTGGAAGTGAATTTTCCAGATAAAACAACTCAGCCCAGTGCTGAAAGGACATCAGTGAAGGCACACACATTTTACCACATGTATGTACACATATGCACACTGTGCACACACAGGCACATGTGCACACATGTACTCTGGAGACCCGAGACCTTCCTGGTCTGATGTTACTCCTTCCGGCAGAGCTGTGCTCTACTCCTAAGCATATAACCATAGCACTTTGAGAGGTTTGAAACTCTTTGAGAGGTTTGGTGTTGAGGGGGTGCTCAGAGAGTAATTCTACTGTCTCCCCAGCAGAATGCAAAAGAGGAAAAACCCTGGAGAAGGTGAGCCCACCCAGAATCATTCTACCATGGGACTACAATCAACAGCAGTTGGCAACTTTTACTCTAGACCAACGCCAGTGGTTGGACAAGGTACTGAGATAACACAACCTGGTCTGTGTATGGAGCTCTCTGCCATGCACCTCACTCAGGTCAACAATGGCTGGAGTCAATGACTGATTGGATTAACCTCAACCTGGCCCCCTTTACCCATCCCTGCATGCAAGGCGCTGTGAGGCAAACTGACTGGATAGATTGCTGGTCCCACCCCCTGGCCATCAGCTGTGAAATAACATTGCTCCTCCTCTCATTCCAGACCAGGTCCACCTACACATCTGTTAGCTCCTGGGTGACGTCAGTTATCCACTTTCTCCGAGGCTCAGTGTTTATGTCTGAAAAACAGAGGTGACAGTCCTTGCCCGTGAGATGGCCCTGCGGCTGTCTGTATAGAGTAAACGCACTAACGCCTTTATCAAAATGGTTTGCAAAGTAGGAGCCTCCTGTTACAGCTCTCCAAGCCTGGGTTAGCGCACATCATGCTGGGCAACTCTTACCTGCAGACATGAGTAACACTTTTTTATGGTTTGCTTGTGCGATGTCCCTCAGAGGCTCCTTGATCCTCAGCTCATGGTGCCATTTGTAGGAGCTCTGGAGCTGTTAGTAAGCGGGGATCTAGCTAGAGAAAGTAAAGTCCTCCAGGGAGGCAGATCACTGGCAGCATATTGTCTCTGGCTGCTTCCTACCTTCATCTCCATCTCCTTGTCCACCCAGAAGTAAAGACCCCACTGTGCTACTGGCTTCTACCCTGTTCAACTCAAGCCTGAGAAGCCATGCCAACATGGAGTGAGCAACTGAAACAATGAGCAAGACCTTCCCTCTCTGATGCTTTCTTCTGTTTTTTACCATAGCAATGAGAAAAGTAACTAGCACACACTTCAATCTTCATGCCATCATCATTTTACATACCAGGAAACTGAGGCACTGAGGGATGTGTGCAAGACCACAGCTGACAGATCTAGGATTCATCCCTGAATGAGGTCCATGCTCAACTTCCTATAAACATCCATCCATCCTCTCCTCACTCCAGCTGCAGAGGTTTCTAGAGCCCCCACTTTCTAGTCCCTAGAGCATGGCGTTCAGCTCTCCATTCCATTCCACCACTGCTCAGAAAGATGGGTTTCTGGGCTGGGGATGTAGCTCAATTGTTTGTAGAGAGTTTGTCTAGAATACACATAAGTTCCACGCCTAGCTCTGCATAAACAAGGCACGGCGGTACATGCTGGTGATCCCAGCATTTGGCAAGCAGAGGCAGGAGGATCAGTTCGAGCTCATCCTTGGTGACAAATTAATTTGAGACTAGCATAGGTTAAATGGCCTTCTCTACTTCCCCCTGTCTAGTCACAACAACGAAACCCTAACTGAGACAGAGGCCAATGACAGGGGTGAAAGAGAGCCACAGATGTTGCAGAAGAGGCACCTTCCACGAGCTCAAGATCCTAAAAAAAAATTAGACAGAGAATAGAGGGTACAGAGACCAAGGGCTGAATGATAGATGAGCAGATAGAAGGAGAGAGAGAGAGATGAAGCCCTGGAAGTAGGGGAGTCGCTGGGCAGAATGCTGCAGTTAATCAATGATGGGGGCTGGTAGAGGAGAGGGGAAGAGAGAAAGTTGGCTATGGCGGTTGCAAGCTCCCAACTCCAGCACTTGAGAGGCTGGGCGAGAGGATCACCATGAATTAGAGGCATCCTAGGCTATTTAGCAAGACCATGGCTTGGGGGAAAGAAAGACAGAAGGAGAGAGAGGAAGAGAACAAAGGGGAAGAAAGAGAATGTTCGTGCCAGCATCCTGTAAATCAAGCCTTCTCTGCGTCATACCATTTAAGAGAATTCACATAAGAAGCCCCATCACTGACATCTCCTGAGGGAGGACATTTCATCACCCTGAACTCCTCAGTCGCAGCAGCATCTGTGCAGGTGGCAGAACAGCAGCTGTTTTCTCTGGAAGACACATTTACCTCACCGCTGTCTGCAGTTCCCGGCACTCCCTGGTTCTCCTCAGCCTTGAGGTCACGTCATTCTAGCACCATGATGACTTGTCTTGACATGATGGGAAATCAAACTCATACTGACACATCTGATGTGTCTCCCTGGCGTCGACCTACAAACTCCTAGCTCGACTTGCCTGGTGTAGAGGACTTGAGGTTGGGACCTTTGGTATACACCCTTCTTACGACCTTCCCTGACCATGGCTTGCTCCACATGCCTCTATTCTAGGCTCCAACTAACCATGTCACACACACATACAGAGTTTACACCCACACCCTGTCCTGAAGCATCTCCTGAATCACTCTCTCCAAAGATCACCTCTCTCCTGAACACAATAAGCAGCCACAGCTTGTAAAGGGGGGGGGGGGATGTCTCTGAAAAGAAGGCCTGAGGGCTGGTGATGGGTGGTGCTGTGTAGCATCGGGGTGCTCCAGCCTGACAGTTATAGATGGCTTCTCTAAAGCCCTAAGTCCCCATAGGTTCCTCTCAGGTGCCAGAATGGGAAGTGAATTGGAGAAAGAGGTAGAGGTGAGTCACATGGCCACAACAGACCTGCAAAATGAGGATCGATGAAAATTCTGCAGGAGTACAACTACTCCACCACTTTAAACATTTATATTTTTTTAGAGCTGCTAGAACGTCTGAGCAGGTAAAGGTACTTGACACCAAGTCTGATAAATTCAATCCCCAAGTCTCAAAGGGTAGAAAGAAAGAATCGATGCCCACAGCTTTCCTCTGACCTTCACAGGCCATAGTGTGCTCTTAATGCATGCATGCACACATACACACACACACACACACACACACACCAAACAAATGTAATAAATTATTATGGCTAATTTTATGTCGGCCACTCTTGGAGAGGATCCATGTTCAGATCCCCACAGTCATATTAGCCTGCATACAACCACCTAGAACTCCTGTTTCAGGGAGAATCTGACGCCCTCTTCTGGCCTCCACAGGCACCTGCACTTTCTATGCACATACCTCATGCAGACACACACATACATATAATTAAAAAATAAATAAACCTTTCAAATAATTTTTTTCCACCAATAGGGGTGTAGGATGGCTCACAACTGTAATCCCCACATTAGGTAGAATGTGACAAGAGGCATGAATTTGAGATCAGTGCCTGGTCTACCAAGTAAGAACTTATCTCAAAAGAAAAAGAAAAAAAAGAAGTCCCAGGAAACAACTCTAATATTACTCAAACAACCATGGAAGAAAGAAGACAAAGAAAGTAATGTTACTATAAAAAACAAATTCTATGTAGAAAGAGCTTGACTGACCTTAAATGTCATGTCTGAGCCTTAAGCTTGCTCTCCATTCACAATCCCTTCCCAGCTCACAATTACATCCTAAACAGATCATCCTCTGAAGAGCAGCTCTTATGAAAACAGCTAGTAATTTTGATATATTAGAATTAAAAGAAATTTCCTAAGGCCAGATTCTGCCATGTTTTAGGAAATATGCCCTAGGTGTTCCGGGAATAATTTTGCTTTGGGGAGCCAATTAAAATTATCAAAACTGCAGGTTCTCCTGGATGCTAAAGACACAATATATTTTGCAGACGCCTCTACAGGTTGCTGCTTACCAGCACTGCATGCTACAGATTCTTTAAAAAAAAAAAAAATATCTTCAACCAAGCTGATGGTGGCACAGGCCAGTCAATTTAACTACTCAGGAGACTGAGGCAGGAAGGTAGCAGGTTCAAGACCTGCCTAGGCTACAGGGTAAAGTCAGGCCAGTTTAGGTAACTTCAATCCTACTGCAGCTTTTGAAAATATTTTTGTAGTAGTAGTAGTATTTTATGCTTATGGGTTTTTTTGACTGCGTGTATGTTTGTTTGAATGCCACCTGTATCTTTGGTGCCTAGTGCCTTGGGAAGCCTAAAGAGGATGTCAGATCCCCTGGAACTGGAGTTACAGACAGTTGTGAGTTACAGTGTAGATTCTGGGAACTGAATCCCTGTTCTCTGGAAGAGCAGTCAGTGCTCTTAACCACTGAGCCATCCCCTCAGCCCCCTACCACAGCAAGGTGGTTAGGGATACAATTCGGTGGTAGAATGAGCATTCAATATGTTCAAGACTTTGAGTTCAATCGCCAGTAGTAAAGTAGGGGGATGGTCCCATGGGTAAAAAGCCAGGGAGATGGTTCTGTGGGTAAAGTGTGGGGGAGGCTGGAGAGATGGCTCAATGGGATAGTGTGGAGAAGGTTGGGGAAGATTCTCCTCTGGTAATGTGCTTGACTTATAAACTTCATATGCACACACACACATACTAACACATACACACACATACAGACACAGCACACATGCACACATACACACAGAGCACACACACACACTAACACACGTGTACATGTGCCACCACACACACACATAGCACACACGCACACACACACACCGAGCGCACACACATAGACACAGCACACACACACACAGACACAGCACACACAGAGCGCACACACACACACAGCACACACACACACACACACACACCCTTCTGAGTTAGAAGAGTTTTGGAACAATACATAATCCTAAACTGCTAGCAAAAAACACAGAGCCCTGAAATCATGACAGCGTGTGGCCCATTTGCTCCAGGAAAGTGGGCATGGCTTCATCTAGAGGCAATTTCCTGTGCTTTAAAGCAGATGTGTTAAGCCCAGGTAACAAGGGGCATTTGGGTCTGTGGTAACCGCCCTGCATGTGTCTGACAGTCTGTGCTTTCCTGAAGAAGAAAGGTAACAGTTGATGACAGGTTTTCAGTGTCTCCATTCTCGAGGCCACAATTGCTGAATGCATGAGCTGAGCAGATAGATGAGCTGGGGAGAAGAGAGGAATTGGGGTGGAGGTGGGATGTCCAGATGGAGATGAAAAAGTAAACATGCTTTCCTTGAGATCTGTAACACACACACACACACACACACAAATGCACACACACACACATCAAGTCCCTAACATGTTTCAGGTAGCCACAATTGAGCTTGTAAATCAGCACTGAGCCTCTGACCTTTATCTTCTAATGAAGAGTGAATTGGATGACTGCCACATGATATCTGATGTGGCTTCAAAAAGGTGAGAGGAGAAAAGAAAAAAAAAAAAAAAAACCCACGTTTGCCACTTCCCTGCTAAGATGGCACCAAATTGTCTGCTGAGGTCAGCAGGAAGGCTGGCTTCTCCACCCACCATCAAAAGTGATAGTAGCACATGGAGTCTCAGAGGACCACAGAGTCCTTCTCAGTCAGTGATTACCAAAATGTTCAGGGTTTTGTGTAGCCTAGGCTCACTAACTAGCCAAGGATGACCTTGAGCCTTTGCTGAGGATCGAACCAGAGCCTCCTGTGTCCTGGGAAAGCACTCTGCCAGTTTGGTTACATCCCCACACCAGTACAGTTCCAGATGTTTCAGACATAGGTAGAATTTGGTTTTCCCTCTATCATCTAATTTGGGGATCATAGAGTCACTGAGGCTTTGTAGAGCACACAGTGACCCAACCAACCCTGCAACTGTGCATGGCAAGTTCATGAACAAGCTTGAATGTGCTCACATCTCACAAAGACAGTGCCCCATTTAGCTACACTTTTAACTACTTCATTGGGTTCTTTTCCTTTCCACCCTTCCAAGCCGTCAATACTCGGTAGGAATGAAAGAAGGC
Organism: Mus caroli; assembly: GCF_978045245.1. NCBI lineage: Eukaryota > Metazoa > Chordata > Mammalia > Rodentia > Muridae > Mus > Mus caroli. Next base: position 7,304,466 of record NW_028227257.1, on the reverse strand, counting down.
TAGAGGGGAAAGGGTGCATTGATATCCGTAGACTACTTCCTGCTGATTAGGGGCATCCAGTTCCTTAGGGAAAGTCCAATCTTTGTCATCAGGATAGCTCCCAGCAACCAGTGGCAGCAGCAGCAGCAGCAGCAGCTACCATCTCACTCAGGGATCTGACATTTTTATACCCTCTCAAGAGTCCCCAGAATTCCAAACATAAACTATCTTCAGCTGGCAAAATCATGCCCCTGCCAGAGCACGAGACAAATCATAGTCAGCTGCTGTGGATGATCAGAAACAGCCCCATATCCCATTCCAGGGATTAAAACAAAAACATAGTCACATTTCTGTGTTTTTAAAGAGATCAAAATTCTTGCTACACCCCATGACCTTGATTCCTTTGCCTCCTCTCGCCTGCTTGCGATGTTCTGCACACCTTCAACTTTCCAGAGATGCCACCAGTTATCCAACAGTTAGGGGACATCATGAACATAGACAGCCATGAAACTTTACATCAGGAGTTTATCATAGTCTGGGCACTGGAGCACACACCTTTCATCCTAGTACTTCAGAGGCAAAGACAGGCAGAACAGTCTATGAGTTCCAAGACAGCCTGGGCTACACAGTGAAACCCAATCTTTAAAAAGGGAAATTACAAGGAAAGCAAAACCCTTTCAGGATGTTGAATACAGGTTCAAGTGTCTCATAACAAAAGGTTCGGGCTCCCGAGGGCAGACGCCTCCTGCTCCAGGGACAGCCACCCTTGACAGGGCCTGCAGTTCTGCCTGCTCAGCTGATTGTTGGGATCCAAGTGAACACTTGTCTTGCGCAACCACCTCCTGGTATCCGCTTCCCTGTGGGACAGCCTGCTTAAAGCCCCCTTCACACATTATTCACACAGACACTCAAAATAACCTCTCAGTCAGAGCAGAACTGAGTACAACTGGCCCCTCTTGTTCTGAACCACAACCAGACCTTCATGGAATCCAATTCCTCCTTGAGGACCTTGTGGTCTTGCTTCTCCTACCCCCCTCTTCCCACTCTCCCTCCCTCTCCCACCTGCTGGTTCAGCTCACCAAAGCCTGGAAGCTTTCTATGGCTTCCCCTCACCATCCAAGCTTCTCTGCCACCTATAAATGGTGACTCTCTGACAACTGACTCTGTATACTCATGGGTCTCACCTGACAGACACACCCAAACTGAACTCTCCACTGGCCAGCATCTCCTGGAAAATGCTATATCACTATGTAATAGAAATTTCTAGACCATATTAGAAGGAAACACAATAAAAGTCATGACATTAAAAAAAAAAAACCTATAGTATGCTAACAGGATTTGTGTTGCTGTTTTTAATCCTGTTGATTTCCATTCTCTCCAATCTCAACTGGAAACAGCAACAGGAACCTTCTAGTTTACAGAAAAAATTGCTAAAGTGACCCCCAAAAGTACAAAGACATTAGCTCTGGTTTTCATGGCTGCTTAGGTAGGCCTGAGGCATGGACCAAATGCAGACAGAATAACAGAGGCAAACCAGGAAACAGCTGGCTTCTGCCTCCAACACAGTGATCCAGAACAGCATGGACCTCACAGCCCAGTCTGTGCTCCCAACTCCACAGGTAACACCATGGGAACCAGGATCCAGTGTATGCACCGGAGACACGTTCTTCATGCATCTGGGGGCTTGGAAATTTTTGATTAATGTATAATCATTATACTGTTGCATGTAAATTTACAAAGCACACTTCCTCCTTTGCCCAGAGCCGAGCTCCCTGCTTAGCTCGGAGATCAGCTGCCACAGGCTTCACTCCCAATTTGCCTGTTTCTCCCTGGCTTAGCTCCGCCAATGGACAGCTGGCACCTTTCTCAGGAAAGCCAGGAGCTGCTGTCTGCACTCCACCAGCTACTTCTTCCTCCTGGCTAGCTTCGCCAAGCCGTCATCAACTGCCCTGTCTTTTCTCTTTCTCCTGCCTGCCTTAGCTCCACAGAAGACAAACACTACACAACTTTATTATTTTAAAACTCATCAGAGCCGGGCAGTGGTGGTGCATGCCTTTAATCCCAGCATTTGGGAGGCAGAGGCAGGCAGATCTCTGAGTTTGAGGCCAGCCTGGTCTACAGAGTGAGTTCCAGGACAGCCAGGGCTCCACAGAGAAACCCTATCTCAAAAAAGAAAGAAAAGAAAAAAAAAAACTCATCTGGGACCACAATGGCTGTTGAAGAGTCTCCTGCCCTAATCTTATCAGCTAACAGGTAGCTCCTGCCAACCTCCTCTGCCCTGCCCTCAGTGGAGGCTGCATGTCCTAGGTGCCCCAAGGCCTTACATGGTTGTTCATGCTTCTCCTCGCAATGCCTGGCTGAAAAGCCCCCTCTTTTCCTGTGTCTCTTCTCTTCTTCCTAGGAAGATCCAGGAGGACCTGGAAGTCCCACCTTTACCCTTTGCCCAGCAATTGGCTCTCGCCTTCTTTATTGACCAAATCAAGAACCAATTAGAGAAACAGCACCTCCCCTACATTATACAACGTGATGAGTTTCACAGTGTCCAAGTATATCACCTACTTTGGCCATAGACACCCCTTACCTCCCCTTCCTAGCCTCTTCCTTTCCTGTTTCCTCTTTCCAGATAGCCCCCGTGACAGTTATTAATACTGATGGTCTACTTGACAAGATCTAAAGTCAAGCCTCTTGACCTATCTAGGAAGGATGATCTAGATTAGGTTAATTGAAATGGAAAGACCCACCCTAAATGTGGGTAGCACTATACCACGGTCTGGAGTCCTGACCTGAATAAAAAGAAGCGAACTGGGGCAGAAGAGCTGGCTCAGCAGTTAAGAACACTGAGCAGAGGTCCTGAGTTCAATTCCCAGCAACCACGGTGGCCCACAACCATCTGTAATGGGATCTCGTAAAGTACACATAGCCTCAGAGGGCATTTTTCCTGAAGCTGTGAAAATTACCAGCTGGGAGGCTGCCACAACTGCACTTCCCATGGCTACAGATAGTAATGAAAACCAAGCCTTAGAGAATGGGTGGGAATGATAAAGAACGCACACCCACTGCCCCGAGCCCGCAATGGGGCAATGCAATGGATCCACCTGAAGCCCTAGATAACTACAAAAACCAGCCCATAGGGAGTGCATGTGTGCATGCGAGTGATAAAGAAGGGCATGAAATAATGTGTGGAACCCCATAGCTGTAATTGGCTGAATTTAGTGTAAAAGCTCCCCCCGGCATGGCAAAATCACTCAACTCCCGAGAGCCAGGTGGAGAAACTTCGGGTCGAGAAATAAATCTGTGTGGACCCCACCCGGACACGGACATCCGCTGCTTAGACAGTAAAGCCTGCACACCGCAGCTCAGCTCCAGAGAATCTGAAGCAAAGAACATCGAGCCACACCTTACCTGCGTGCTGGATACGCCTGCCAGACTGAAAGGTTAGTAAGAGTGTTTGTGTGAACAAGCAAATGTGGGCCTGTTTTTACCATTTATTTGCTTTTTGCTGTTTATGAATAAATAGAAGTATGTCTGTGGGTATTAGTGGGCATCTGTGTGAGTCAACTTACATACAATAGAGAGAATGCATACCATGCTCCCATCCTTCTGGGTCTAACTGGGACCATCACTTTTCATTACAATTCAGATCTCTGAACTCATCCTTTCTAGCCCTTGCACCCGTCTATCATCCAGAAAAGAAAAAAGAGAAAAAAGCCACTATCCACCTGGAATGATTACAAAATAATTTGGGGGTTAATGTCTGACTTCTTTGTTCTTTTTCAATGCTCTAAGCAATGCAGTTTAGCTCTTAGCATGAATCTCTGTTTAACACAAAGTCATCTCCCGACGTTGGCCATTGCTGTCCGTCTTGTTAGCTACCCCCTCTCTGTCCTCAAGCTGATCGCCACAGCATCCTCAGATGCTGATTTCAGCTCTTAGGATTCTCAGTCTCCTTTCTGGCATCTTAATAAGAAAGTCCAGCGCCTCGGACCCTCAAGGTGGAGGAGTCATGGCCTGACTTGAGACTTGCCATTCAACCTTAGCCATTGCCCTGCCCAGTCCTCACAGCTAGCACGCCTCTGCCAGGGAAGAGTGAGGGATGGAATCGGCTTTGCCCCCAGCCAGGGAGCAGGGAGCAAACACTTCTGAGAAGCCAGAAGCAGCCTTTTGAGAGGCGGTGAAGCAATTTAAATAACAGGGTCAGGATTAGCCCTTTACAAAACCAAGGTGGAAAAAAATCTCCAGAGGCAGTGAGACAGAAATGTAGAAAGCTTCTCTTTCTTACAAAAGACCCGGTTCCCATCTCACTAAGCGCACATGGGCCATAACTACTTTGCTTTCTGTGGACTTAAACACACGCTTTCTCCCCGCCATAAACACGCACGCCTGAACAGATGAAAACCGATTTTAATATAGAAACCCCGGTATCTATAATTCATGCTCTTTAGCCTTACATATTTATTCTGCATTTTAATTAAGGCCAAAATCTGAATATTTTAGATGGATGGCTTCTTTTTCCTTCTGTGCATAGCTTATAGGTAAATTACCTGGCAGAAGCCCAAATCTTACACAAGCACAAGAGAACCCAGGCCTAAAGCTAGGAAGAGACCAACAGCCCCTGGGAGCTCTGGAAGCTCCCTGCCTTCAGAGTAACCACCTCGGGCTTCTCCCCTCGGTAGTCTCAGAAGAGCTACACGATAAACACCCCAGTATGGGATGACAGGACTGCACACATCTCTCCACCAGAACAGCGGGGCAGATCACATCCTGGACATCAGAGGAGAGAGGAGCAGTTGCTAAGAGAGAGATGCTTAGAAAGACCCCTGAGCTATACCATAATCATTACCTGGGCTGGTCTAGGAATAGTTATCAGGTGGGTCCACTTGATACCCAGAACAGATCTAAAATTAGAACCACCAGAAGCTGATGCTTGATGCTTGATGGGAAGGACCAGATTTCCCCCATGCAACTCTGCTTTGAAGCTCTAGGCTGTCTCCCCATGAATAATATATCAAGGAAGGTGATCTTTAAAATGCTAAACTCTCCCGGAAGCCTTGCCCAAGCAGGCACCAAAGCACAATTTGGTAATTGCTACACAAGCTAACGTCTAAGTCTGGACCAGTGCCCCCTTTTGTTAATAAAGTTTTATTGGAACACAGTCGCTCTCATCTGTTTGGCTACATCTATGGTTGGCTTCACCTTGGGAGGGGAAAGCAAAGCAGAGCCTGAACCATTGAGATTTCCTTAATTCTCTCTATGGCTTCTGTTAGTCTCCCCAACCCCACCCACCACCATCGCGCCTTAGCACCAACCATCCTGGAATTCACCCTGTAGACCAGGCTGCCCTCTAACTTGTGGTGGCCCTCCTGCCTTGGCCTCCTGGGATTTCAGGCACATATACAACTATGAACAAAACATAGAAGTTGGAGCTGGAAAGATGGCTCAGTGGTTAAGAGCACTCGTCCAATCCTGAGGATTGGAGCTTGGTTCCTAACACCCACAGCTTATTGCCCACGAACACCTCTAACTCCAACTCCAAAGGATCTGGCACCCTCTTCTGGCCTTCTTGCATTATCCTGGTCTGGAGCTGTTTAACAGTACCAGGTTAGGGCAGAAAAGCCACTGTGGGGTGCTTTACGCCAAGGGAAGGGACTAGGCAGAAAGTCTTCTAATTTTTTTTAAACAACCATTTGGTTTTATTTTACATATGTGTGTATTTGTGGTTTTGTGTGTGAGTGTACGCAGGTGCCCTTAGAGCCCAGTAGAGGGTGTTGCATTCTCTGGATCTAGACTGAGGTTGAGATCTCTGTAAGGCTTCTGTAAGCCTCTGTAAGGCTACACGAAGCATGTCTTTCTCCTTCCTCTTAGATGAGTTTTGTTAACTTCCAAGCACTTCCAGGCTTCCATTTAAAAAGGACACCAGCCTCTAGGAGACAGGTTGATGGCTCAGTGGTTAAAGTGTCTATCATGTAAACATGAAGAACAGAGTTCAAATCCCCAAAACCCATGTAAATGCCAGGTGAGCATGGTGGCCAACCTATAATGGCAGTGCTCAGAAGGTGGGAACAGAGGATTACACACACACACACACACACACACACAGCAACCTGATTAGCCAAATTTGCCATACTGACAAGCTCTGGGCTCAGTTGAGAGACCCCGTCTCAATGAATACGGTAAAGAGTGATTAAGGAAGACTCCCAATGTCAACACTGGGCTTCTGCATACACACACATATCTGTGTACACCACATACACGTACACATGAAATGGGGCCTAAATAAAATACACACTGAGTATGTAAATGCATACGTGCACGCACTGTGCTCCCTGAGAAGGCAGAAGGGAATTAGTTGTCAGGGCCATGGTCAGGCAGCCTGCTGATGCTGATGCTGATGCTGATGCTGATGTTGACGCTGACGCTAATGTTGATGCTGACTTCTTTGCTGCCCACCAAGGGTTCTAGGAAAAGCATCCTGACCTTCCTTGCAGAGCTCACCTTACTTGTCTAGTCTGGAGAGTCTGTGTTGTAAATGTGCCCTGCCCATGCCTGCCCTAAGGACTAAGACAGGTTCCTCCAGCCAGCTGGGGAAACCCCAAAAGGAGACCCTTACCAAGGCTCTTCACAGACCCCAGAGCAAGACCCTCTGCAGCTACCAAGTTCCTGAATCCATGAAGCCTGACATCAGCGCCCTCCTTCTTGTGAGCCTCTCAGTAAAGCCTCACCTTTCCCACATTAACCAAGCCAGATTTTCTTGTTTTACCAATGAGCGTCAACTTTCACATTGTTGGAAACATCACCCTTGGAGGAAAAAAAACAAGTGTGCTCACTGGGTGCCACCGGGGACTCTGTTCCTGTGGTGGTATTGGTGTAAAATGTGCCCTGAAGACCCATGCATCACAATGCTTAGTCCTCAGATGTGTCACTAATATTGGATGCTGTGGGGCCTTTATGAGGTGAGGGCTGGCTAAAGACAGAGGCTATTAGGGGTGGATTTAGGGGATATAGCTCAGCCTTGGCTTTATCTGGCTTGATCTCTCTCTCTCTTCCTCTACTTCTCCCTCTTCTCCTACCCCTGCTTCCTCTGCATATACATCTGTGCATATACACATCAAGGCCCAAAGGTCAACACAGGGTGTCTTCCTCTATTGTTCTCCACCATATCTTTTGAGGCAGGCTCTCTGACTACACCTGGGACTCACCAATCAGCTACATGGCTGGCAGTGACCTTCCAGGATTGTCTTCTCTCTGTTCTCCTTGCACCCACTCCCAGCACCGGAGTCACAGGTGTGCACCTAAGCACCCAATATTTTACATGGCCATGGAGGATGTGGACTCAGGTCCTCTAACTTGCACACTTGACCATTCTGCCCAGCCCAGCCACTTTGTAAGACTATTTTATTTCATTTTTTTAACGATTTATTTATTTCATTCATATGAGTACACTGTTGCTGTCTTCAGATACACCAAAAGAGGGCATCAGATCTCATTACAGACTCTCAACCAAAATTAATCAAAAGAGACAGGGAAGGACACTTCATACTCACCAAAGTAAAAATCTACCAACATGATATCTCAATTCTGAACATCTATGCCCCAAACAGAAGAGCCCCCACATTTGTAAAAGAAACATTACTAAAGCTTAGATTGCACATCAAACTCTACACATTAATAGTGGGAGACTTCAACACCCACTCTCACCAACTGACAGGACATCCAGACAAAAACTAAAGAGAGATATAATGAAACTAACAGACATTATAAATTAAATGGACCTAACAGACATCTAAAGAATATTGCACCCAAACATCTTCATCTCAGCACCTCATGGATCCTTCTCTAAAATGGACCACATAGTCAGTCACACAGCAAGCCTCAACAGATACAAAAAAAACTGAAATAATACTTGTATCTTATCAGACCTCCATGAATTAAAGCTGGACTTCAACAACAACAGAAAGACTGGAAAGCCTACACACTCATGGAAATTGAACAACTCTCTACAAAATGATCTCTGAGTTAGGGTAGAAAGAAAGGAAGAAATGAAAGACTTTCTAGAATTCAATGAAAACGAAGACACAACATACCCAAACTTAGGGGACACAATGAAAGCAGTGCTAAGAGGAAAGTTCATGGTTCTAAGCACCTCCATAAAGAAATTAGAAGTTTTCATATCAGCAATTGAAAAGTACACCTGAAGGCTCTAAGAAAAAAAGAAACAAGCACAGAGGAGTAGAATGCATGAAATAATCAAAATCAGGGCTTAAAACATCTATTCAAAAAAAAAAATACAATCGACAAAACCAAGAGCTGGTACTTTGAGAAATCAAGATAGACAAACCCTTAGCCAAACTAACCAAGAGACAGAGAGACAGTATCCAAATAAACAAAATCAGGAATGAAAAGGGAGACACAACTGGCACTGAGGAAATTCAAAGGATCTTACTTCAAAAGCCTGTACTCCACAAAATTGGGAAATCTTACCAGAATAGACAATTTTCTAGACAGATACCACTTACCAACGTTAAATCAAGATCAGGAAAACTAAACAGCCCCATAACCACTAAAGAAATAGAAGCAGTCTTTAAAAGCCACCCAACCAAAGAAAGCCCAGAACCAGATGGTTTTGTGCAGAATTCTACCAGACTTTCAAAGAAGAGTTAATACCAATACTTCTCAAACTATCCCACAAAATAGAAACAGAAAGACATTGCCAAACTCATTCTATAAGGCCACAATCACCCTGATACCTAAACCACACAAAGACTCAACAAAGAAAGAAAACTTCAAACTGATTTCTCTCATGAACATTGACACAAAAACACTCAATAAAATACTCACAAACTGAATCCAGGAACACATAAATGACATCATCCATCAAGATTAAGTAGGATTCATCCCAAGGATAAAGGGATGGTTCAATATACAAAAATCTATCAACGTAATCCATCATAAAACAAACTGAAAGGGAAAAAACACATGATTATCTCATCAGATGCCTTGGGAAAAATCCAACACCCCTTCACGTTAAAGGTATTAGAGAAATCAGAGATACAGTGTGCATACCTAAACATAATAAAAGCAATATATGGCAAGCCAATAGCCAACATCAACCTAAATGGAGAGAAACTTAAAGCATTTCCACTAAAATCAGGGACAAGACAAGGCTGCCCATTCTCTCCCTACCTATTAAATATAGTACTTGAAGTTCTAGCCAAAGCAATAAGACAACTAAAGCAAATCAAGGGGAGACACAATTGAAAGGAAGAAGTCAAAGTATTGCTATTTGTGGATGGTATGATAGTATACATAAGTGACCCCAAAAATTCTACCAGAGAACTCCCAAGCTGATAAAACACCTTCACAAAAGTGATTAGATACAAAATTAACTCAATCAGTAGTCCTCCTGTAAACAAGTGAAAAAACGGGCTGAGAAAGACATTAGGGAAACAGCAGCCTTTACAATAGCCAAGAATAATATAAAATATCTTGGTGTAACTCTAACCAAGCAAGTGAAAGATCTGTATGACAAGGACTTCAAGTTGCTGAAGAAAGAAATTGAAGAAGATATCAGAAGATGGAAAGGCCTCCCATGCTCATGAATAGGTAGGATTAACATAATGGAAATGGCCATCTTACCAAAAGCAATCTACAGATTCAATGCAATCTCCATCAAAATTCCAACACATTTTTTATAGACCTTGAAAGAACTTCTTAACTTCATATGGAAAACAAGACCAGGAGACCCAAAACAATCCTGAACAATAAGGAACTTTGGGAGGATCACCATCCCTGATCTCAAGCTGTATTACAGAGCAATATTGATTTAAAAAAAAAAAAAAAACACATGGCATTGGTTCAGAAACAGACACGTTGATCAATGGAATTGAATCAAAGACCCAGAAATAAACCCATATGCCTATGGACACTTGATTTTTAATAAAGAAGCCAAAACAATACAATGGAAAAATGAAAGCATCTTCAACAATGGTGCTGGACTAACTGGATGTCGACCTGTAGAAGAATGAAAATAGATCCACATTTATCACCCTGCAGAAAACTCAAGTCTAAGTGCATCAAGGGCCTCAACATAAAACTGGAAACACTAAGTCTCATAGAAGAAACATTGCAAAATACCCTAAACATATTGGTACAGGAGACAATTTCCTGAACAGAATACCAAAGGTTCAACAATTGGTAAATGGTACCTCATGAGACTGCAAAGCTTCTGGAAGGCAAAGGGCACTGTCAACAGAACAAACCAGCAGCCCACAGATTGGGAAAGGATCTTCACCAACCCTATACCTGACAGAGGGCTAATATCTAAAATTTACAAAGAACTCAAGAAATTAGACACCAACAACCCAAATAACCCAATTTTTAAAATGGGGGGTACAGAACTAAACAGAGAATTCTCAACAGAGGAATCTTGAATGACCAAGAAGCCCTTAAAGAAATGTTCAAAGTCCTTAGTCATCAGGAAAATGCAAATCAAAACAACTCTGAGGTTCCATCGTACTCCAATCAGAATGTCTAATATCAAAAACTCAAGAGGCAGCACATGCTGGCAAGGGTATGGAGCCAGCTTTTTGAGCTCTTTGTATATATTAGATATTAGTCCCCTATCAGATTTAGGATTGGTAAAAATTCTTTCCCAATCTGTTGGTGATCTTTTTGTCTTATTAACAGTATCTTTTGCCCTACAGAAACTTTGCAATTTTATGAGGTCCCATTTGACAACTCTTGATCTTACAGCACAGGCCATTGCTGTTCTTTTAGGAATTTTTCCCCTGTGCCCATATCTTCAAGGGTTTTCCTCACTTTCTCCTCTATAAATTGCAGTGTCTCTGGTTTTATGTGGAGTTCTTTGATCCACTTAGACTTGACCTTAATGCAAGGAGATTGGAATGGATCAATTCGCATTCTTCTACATGATAACCACCAGTTGTACCAGTATCATTTGTTGAAAATGCTGTCTTTTTTCCACTGGATGGTTTTAGCTCCCTTGTCAAAGATCAAGTGACCATAGGTGTGTGGGTTCATTTCTGTGTCTTCAATTCTATTCCATTGATCTACCTGTCTGTCGTTGTACCAGTACCATGAAGTTTTTATCACAATTGCTCTGTAGTACAGCTTGAGGTCAAGCATGGTGATTTCCCCCAGAGATTCTTTTATTGTTGAGAACAGTTTTTGCTATCCTAGGTTTTTTGTTATTCCAGATGAATTTGCAAATTGCCCTTTCTAACTCAGTGAAGAATTGAGTTGGAATTTTGATGGGGATTGCATTGAATCTATAGATTGCTTTCAGCAGGATAGCCATTTTTACTATATTAATCCTGCCAATCCATGAGCATAGGGGAATCTTTCCATCTTATGAGGTCTTCTTCAATTTCTTTCTTCAGAGACTTGAAGTTCTTGTCATACAGACCTTTCACTTCCTTGGTTAGAGTCACACCAAGGTATTTTATATTATTTGTGACTATTGAGAAGGGTGTTGTTTCCCTAATTTCTTTCTCATCCTGTTTATCCTTTGTGTAGAGAAAGGCAACTGATTTGTTTGAGTTAATTTTATATCCAGCTGCTGCTCTGAAGCTGTTTATCAGGTTTAGGAGTTCTCTGGTGGAATTTTAGGGTCACTTATATATAGTATCATATCATCTGCAAACAGTGATATTTTGACTTCTTGCTTTCCAATTTGTATCCCCTTGATCTCCTTTTGTTGTCGAATTCCTCTGGCTAGGACTTCAAGTACTATATTGAATAGGTAGGGAGAAACTGGGCAGCCTTGTCTAGTCCCTGATTTTAGTGGGATTGCTCCCAGCTTCTCTCCATTTACTTTAATGTGGGCTACTGGTTTGCTGTATATTGCTTTTATTATGTTTAGGTATGGGCCTCGAATTCCTGATCTTTCCATGACTTTTATCATGAAGGGGTGTTGGATTTTGTAAATGCTTTCTCAGCATCTAATGAGAAGCTGAACTCCAGAAATTCAAATAACCCCATTAAAAATGGGGTACAGAGCTAAACAAAGAATTCTCAACTTAGGAATACCAAAGGGCTGAAAAGCAGTTGAAAAAATGTTCAACATCCTTAATCATCAGGGAAATGCAAATCAAAACAACCCTGAGATTCCACCTCACACCAGTCAGAATGGCTAAGACCAAAAATTCAGGTGACAGCAGATGATGGCGAGGATGTGGAGAAAGAGGAGCACTCCTCTGTTGCTGGTGGGATTGCAAGCTGGTATAACCACTCTAGAAATCAATCTGGCAGTTCCTCAGAAAACTGGACATAGTACTACCGCTAGATCCAGCAATACCTCTCCTGGGCATATACCCAGAAGATGTTCCAAATAAGGACATATGCTCCACTATGTTCATAGCAGCCCTATTTATAATAACCAGAAGCTGGAAAGAACCCAGATGTCCCTCAGCAGAGGAATGGATACAGAAAATGTGGTATATTTACACAATGGAGTACTACTCAGCTATTGAAAACAATGAATTTATGAAATTCTTGGGCAAATGGATGTATCTGGAGGATATCATCCTGAGTGAGGTAACCCAATCACAAAAGAAGTCACTTGATATGCACTCACTGATAAGTGGATATTAGCCCAGAAACATAGAATACCCAAAATACAACTTCCAAAACACAAGAAAATCAAGAAGGAAGACCAATGCATGGATACTTCATTCCTCCCTAGAATACGGAATAAAATATCCATGGAAGGAGTTACAGAGACAAAGTTTGGAGCTAAGATGAAAGGATGGACCATCCAGAGACTGCCCCACCCAGGGGTCCATCCCATAATCAGCCACCAAATGCAGGCACTATTGCATACGCCAGCAAGATTTTGCTGAAGGGACCCTGATATAGCTGTCTCTCCTATGAGGCTCAGCCAGTGCCTGGCAAATACAGAAGTGGATGCTCACAGTCATCTATAGGATGGAACACAGGGCCCCCAATATAGGAGCTAGAGAAAATACCCAAGGAGCTGAAGGGGTCTGCAACCCTAGAGGTGGAACAACAATATGAACTAATCAGTTACCCCCCCCCCCAGAGCTCGTGTCTCTAGCTGCATATGTAGCAGAGGATGGCCTAGTCGGCCATCATTGGGAAAAGAGGCCCCTTGGTCTAGCAAACTTTATATGCCCCAGTACAGGGGAATGCCAGGGCCAAGAAGTGGGAGTGAGTGAGTAGGGGAGCAGGGCAGGGAGAGGGTATAGGAAACTTTTGGGATGGCATTTGAAATGTAAATGAAGAAAATATCTAATAAAAAAAATGTGGGGAAAACAAAAGGATATGGAGCAAGGGGAATGAACAGTCCTCCATTGCTGGCAGTAGTGCAAACTTGTACAACCATTTGTGAAATCAGTTTGGCAGTTTCCCAGAAAACTGGAAATAGTTCTACCTCAAGACCCAGCTATACCACTCCTGGACATAGACCTAAAAGATGTTCCACCATCCCACAGGGACACTTGCTCAACTGTGTTCACAGCAGCTTTATTTGTAACAGCCAAAAACTAGAAACAACCCAGATGTCCTTCAAATGAAGAATGGATTAAGAAAACGTTCATTTACAGAGTGGAATACTGTTCAACTCTTAAAAACTAAGACATCATGAAATTTTCAGGCAAATGGATGGAACTTGAGAATATCACCCTGAGTGAGGTAACCCAATCTCAAAAGGACATGCATGGCATGTACTCACTTACAAATGGATATTAGCCATAAAATGCAGGAACCATGCCACACTCCACAAACCCAAAGAAGTTAAACAAGAAGGAAGGCTCAAGGAAGCAAGCTTGAATATCATGTAGAGGGGGAATAAAATAGTCATGAGAGGAGACAGAGGAAGGGAACTGGGAGGGAGGGGGATAGGGGTTCAGGATCTGGCATGGGGAAGGACAGGAGAAATGGCTAGATGATCTTAAAAATGAATGAAAATCTGCAACTGATGATGGTGGGGAAGTGGGGGGCATCTCCGGAACGAGACACAGACCTGGGATAAGAGAAGTGTCCAAGAATCAATGGCGGTGACCTTAGCTGTGACTCACTACATTTGGGATGTGAAACCTGAATAGGCCACCTCCTGTAGCCAGGCAGAAACACCGCTGGAGCAATAGGGACAACATCCCACCCACAAAACTTTTAACCCAAAAATTATCCTGTCTACAAGAAATGCAGGCATGGCAGAAAGAGCAGAGACTAAGGAATGGCCAAACAATAACTGGCCCGACTTGAGACCCATCCCATGGGCAAGCACCAATCCCTAACACTATCAATGATACTGTTATGCTTGCAGACAGGAGCATGTTGTCCTCTGAGAGGCTCCACTTAGCAGCTGACTCAGACAGATGCAGACACCCAACTGTGGAAGGAGCCTAGGGACACTTATGGAAGAACAGGAAGGATTGTGGGGCCCTGAAGAGGATAGGAACTCCATAGGAAGACAAACAGAGTCAATTAACTTGGAATCTTGGTGGTTTCAAAGTCTGAACTACCAACCAAAGAACATACACAGGCTGAACCTAGGCTTACCCACACATATGTAGCAGATATTCAGCTCAGTCCTCATGTGGGTCCCAAACAACTGGAGCAAGGGCTGTCCCTAAAATTGTTGCCTATACTTTGGGTATGTTCTTCTAGCTGGGCTGCCTTGTCTGGTCTCAGTGAAAGAGGAAATACATAGCCTTGCAGAGACTTGAAGTGCCAGGGTTGAGGGGTGGGGGAAGACCCAGGGTGGTCCTCACCTGCTCAGGAAATGGTAGAGGGGACAGGGGAAGGATTGTGGGAGGGAGTAACTGGGAGGGGGCAGTGAGCAGGATGTAAAGTGAATACGTTAAATTTTTTAATATTTTAAAAATTATAAAAAAAATAAATAAAAAGGAAACCTTATATCCATAGCCCAATGCTCTAACATTAGAGCTTCACCCTGCTGGCTGCACCTTCCCTAGCAGAGGCTAGCCCCTTGCAGCCCTCAGCCTAGCCCCTTAAAACCTTCAGGCTAACTCCTGTGACAGAAGCCATCTAGGAAAGGCTACAACAAGCAAGTTTCCTAGAGATGGTCCACTGTTTAGCATGGCTGTGATGGGTGCCCTCTGGAGAGGCAAGGTCCTCAGATACTTCATCCCAGGATTGCTTCTCACGGCTTATGTGCCTTTCCTGCCACTATTACATAGCCTCGTGATGCCTGGGCATCAGCCCTCTCTATTGGGCAAATTTCCTGCAGATCAACCTGAAGATGGTCTTTCATGAATTAATGCTCCTTAGATGAATAATGACTTTATAGAATTCTTGACTTGATTCAAATAATTTTAGGAAGAATGTTTAAGGAGACGGTTTTAGTTGTTTTGACAGAAAGATGTAATAAGTTAGAATCAAGAATAGAACAACCCCCTTCTCATAGAATAGTAAGTAAAGGCTACATAATAAGAAATACAATGAGCTCTCACAATTACACTGAGACTAGAAACAGGCTTGGGACAGATTTGTAATCAAGGAAAAACATTCATTCTAGGTCAGGTCCAAGGATGAAACCACAGATGTGCACTATGATAAAGCAAGGCCATGTGAAACTGTTGCTGTGAACTTATAATGAGCTTAGGGAATGAAACGCTGCTTTGAACTTACTATCAGCATCGTTCTGTAATTCTCTCTTGCGTAACACTTTATCTACAAGGTAATTTCATAAAGAACTTTGGTCTAAGAAGGTATAAAAAGGCTGAGAGGAGAAATATAGTGTGGCTGTTAGGGCTCTGCTCCATCCATCAAATGTATATATGTCTGTCTGTCTATATGTGTGTACATATATATGTATGTAGGTATATGTATATGCATATAAGTATGCATGCATATGCACTTGTGAAATTGATGAAACAGATGGTGGGACACAACCAGTGTGTGTGTGTGTGTGTGTCTGTCTGTCTGTCTTTCTTTCTTTCTCTCTCTCTATCTCTTCCTTCCTTCCTCCCTTCCTTCCTTCCTTTCTTCCTTTCTTTCCTATTTTCTTTTTCCTTTCTCTGTGAAATTGCCAAAGTCATCAGCATTTGTACCCAGATGGCAAGAGAGAGTTAAATTGCCAGAAGCCATCAGCTTTGGTCTCCAGAACACTAAGAGAGTTACAAGGTCAGAGGTCATTTAGCCTTTGGCCTTAGTCTGAAGCTCTGTCCCAGTACCTGACCCTTCCAGTACAGGCCACCAGCACCCTTGTATCCCCTCAAGACCTCTACTTGTTCTTTCATCTCCTGAGTGTGTGTTACCCTTGGTCTCCAGGAGTAAAGTCACTTGTTTCTCAGAGCTCAGCCAAAGTATCACCTCTCTAAAAAGCTCCTAGGGACCACTGGACCTGAGACACCTGCACCCCTAACTTACAGGCTTTCTTCCCTGTGTTCCCCAGAGCTCACTGATGACGACAGATTGTCTCAGCTTTACTTCCTCTTCAGTTGCTCAAAGTACAGTGCAAGATTCGACTCATGACAGACAGACAGTGCAGTTGACATTTCTAGCACTTGGAACAGCAACCAGCTTCCTGTGAAGAGAATGGATGAGGGAAGAAGGTGGTGAGGGAGGAAAGAGCATCAGCAAGCATGGGAGTTCTTCTGACTGCCTGTCAGTGTCAAGCCCAGCGCACTGTAGCCCATCCTAAATCTGCAGATCCTAATAGGCATGTCGATTCTTCAGAGACAGGTCTAGGTCATGTGTGACCAAATACAATTTAGAAACCCTCTTTAAGAGAAAGAATGTCACTCTGTGTCACTCTGAGGCTGGAAATGCCTCTTCTTTAAAACAAGTAACCAAGCAGGGTACGGGGCATGCCTCGGAGTATCCTGCCTCTCTTCCTGGATATCTGTAGGAAATGTGTCCAAAATGTTCAAATACACATGCTCTCTGCAAATAGCTCAACCTCAGGCACATGCCTAGAGCATCCTATGGCTCCAGCAACTCCTAAGATTGCAGGGGTCCAGGCATGTGAAGGTTCCGGAGGCTGATGAGTCATTTGTTTATGGAAGCACAAGGTCTTTTATGTCTGATATTCGTGAATTTGTACCAGCCAAACTGTATTTACCCATAGTATCACACTTAGCCCTCACGACCATTCACTAGCAGGCCTCTACCAATAAGTCACCCCTGGAGAATGTAGCTCGGTTGGTAGAAGGCTTGCTCAGCATGCTTGAAGTCATGAGTTGAATCCTCAGCAACTGCAGAAACCAGTCATGGGGGCACATGTCTGTAACCCAGCACTCAGGAGGTGGAAGCCAGAGCATCAGGAGCTCGTGGTCAACTTTGGATTTCATATGGACGTCAAGGCCAGCCTGGAATACATAGAACCCTGTCTCCAAAGAGAAGGGAAGAGAGAGCAGGAGGGAGGGAGAAGGAAGGAAGGAAGGAAGGAAGGAAGGAAGGAAGGAAGGGAGGGAGGGAGGGAGGGAGGGAGGGAGGGAGGGGCAAACGAACGAAGGACTGAAGGAGAAGGGGAAAGAAAGAGGTAGGAGATGAGGGGGAGAAGGGAGAGAGGGAGGGGAGGAGGGAGGGAGGGAGGGGAGGAGGGAGGGAGGGAGGATCCACTTCACAGATCTCAGAGACTGTGGAATGTGCCCTGATGATGATTCCCCACAGTACCTCTCACCTGTCCCTGAAAGTGTGGCCAAGGTGAATTCATACCCCCAGTTTCCTAAGAGACTGTGAACTCCCTAATGAGTCCACATCACCTCCCGCTGCCCTGTGCTCGGACTCTATCCTGATGCATGTTTATTAATCACCAAGCTGCGGCCCCTTTGTTCTTTTTTTATTTTCCCAGCCATGGTTCTAAAGTCTCTATGTTTGCTCTGTTTTCAGTAGCTCCAAACTCAGCTTCTCTCTCTGCCATTAGCACATTCTCCTCCTCCTGGAAATCACAAGGCTCCTTTGGTGGGATGATGTGTGTTTTCCTACAGAAGGGAGCCCTGGGCTACCAGGGAGGACACCCCAAGGACAGCTCTCGTCTCTCAGGGTAGCTAGAGCCAACACTGTTGAGAACTCTCCAGGCAGATGAGGCTGAAGAGCAGAAAGGTACAATTCCTTACTCAGTCATGCAAAACATGGCTGCATTTGACAGTTAACAAACGTATTCCTTTGGACTCAGTCAATGCATTGTTGGGCTCTACTTCTGGGGACACAGATCCCACATTCTAGGTTCTCTCTGGCTGTGGGTGTTCAAGCTTTCTGTTACTGTGACAAGACACTCTAACCAAGAGCAACATGGCTCATGTGTGGAGGTCAGAGGACAATTTGGGAGTAGTAGGTTCTTTCTCCCACCATGTGAACCTCAGGAGTTGGACTTGGGTCACCAGGCTTGACAGCAAGAGCCTTTCCTCACTGAGCCATCTTGTCAGCACAATTTTTAATATTTTTGTATCCAAGAGTACTTCTAATGGCCAGTGAGAGAACAGTATGCAGGACAAAAGTTTTGTGTGGTTTCATTTTGTTTCATTGGTTTGGGGGTGAGTTTTGTGTCAGATTTCACAGTGCAGTCCCAGCTGTCCTGGAATTCGATGTAGATCAAGCCTTGAACTCACAGAGATCCACCTGTCTCTGCTTCCCAAGTGTGTGTATCCCCATGCCTAGCCCTGCCCCAGACACAAGTTCTTTTGTTTAGTCATTTCTTTTCCACAATTTCATGTATATGAATAATGTAGCAGTCTCTGTGTTTCCATGACTTTGCTGTAGGATCCATGGAGTTTAATTAGGGACGTTTGTGTGAGTGTGGCTGGAGGTTTTCAACCAGAGCACTATCAGCTGACAAGTGTCTATACCACCTAGGAAAATGGCAAGACCCAGGTCTAACGAAGCTCAATCTTCATCCCTCCACATCAGAGGCCCTCAGCTCAGGGGCAGTTCTGCCTCCGAGCAAATCTTGGCAAGGCCTGGAGACTGTCCCCGTTTTGGACACTTGGGTGGTGAAGGTGGTCACTGGCACCTAGTGAGCTGAAGCCTCTGAGGGGGTGCACTATCTTACAATATGCAAGGCAACCCCACCTTAAAGATTTTTTTTTTTTGGCTCAAAATGACCATCACTTTGGCTGAGGAGATGGCTCAGTAGTTAAATAGTTTTCAGCATAAACGTGACAACCAGAATTCAGATCCCCACAAACCCATGTAAGTGCTAAGTGAACATGACAGCTCATGTGTGATCCCAACCTTGGAAGGCCATTCCTGGACATCAGAGGATGCTAACTGCAAGTCTAGAGAATTGGTGAGCTCTGGGTTTGTTTAGGAGGCCTGCCTCAGTGATAAGGTGACAGATCTATTGGAGGGTGATTCAGGACATCAGCTTTGAGCATCCACATGCATGTGCACACACGTGTATTTAAGCACATGCACATGAAAAACGGGAACAAACATGGAAGTCATCCCAAAGGTAGAAACAGACCTCTGTCTAGAACAACATGCAGCCATGGCAAAGGTCACAAGCGTGACATTATCCAGGGGTCCTAATTATATCATGTGACCCATTCAGAGTTAAGTGCATGTGACAGGAGGGTGAGACTCTAACTAACCAGGTCATGATTGAGCACCTGTATGGCCTGTGTACCACCAGTTACCATAGTCTGCATACCATAGGCCATGAAGAGCTGTCATTGACTAAGCCTGAGTCTCATGTGCACATCTGGACTTAGGAGAGGACCCACACCCAGAACCACAATGGCAGTTGACTTGATGGCCCACAAGGAAACAGAGCTGTGAGTCTCACTGTGCCCTCCATCATACAGGGACAGGGCTCACAGCCACTGTGCAGATGTGGCAATGTCTCTGAGGTAGCACAGGCAGTGTGGACTTGTTTGGGAACCTGAAGCCAATAGTCCTGGTGCTTCCCATTCTATGGTGGATGCTAGCCGTCTCTGGAGGGGGACCAGGCTTGTTGTAGGCAGCAGTCTGTTAATAAAGATTTTGAACCATGCATTTGAGAAACACCAGGTACTATTTCTGCGAACTAGCTTAAGTAACCTGTAGACTGAAGAATCTGAAGTCTAAAAGGTGACTGGATCCTTCCAACTCATACAAAACCTGCAAAGGCTCAGAACCAAGGCCTTGTTGTCCCAAACCCTTGTCCAGTGTCCCTGCCAAAGCCTCACGGACCCTGGAGATGATCTCAGCTGGCTCCTTTGGCTCTAACATCATCACTGGGGAAGGGTGGGGATATCCCAGGAAGCCAGCACTTGCTGATTCTATGGATGTCCCACCCATTTGACATACCAGTCTTCCTGTGGAAAATGGCATCTCATAGGGTGAGGGCAGAACCAGGCTTGGCCAGCATGCACTGGAGCCTGCCGCCTCCCATGGCTGCAGAAGCCAAGTGGCCTTTCTAAGGCACACCTGCACTCCACCCATCTTCAATCCTCAGGCTCCATAGAAACCTAACGTGCCCAGTGTATTCATCAGCTTCTTCTGTTTATGAGTTAGCGACACAGAGAAGCTGCAGGCTCCTTTCAGGCGCCGTGGAAGGTAGAGAGAAGGGCGGGTTAGGACTGTGTTTACTTAGTACTGTCTTCACCATCGGGCTCAACAGCAATCCAATAGGGTATTATCAACCAAAGAGCTCCGGCAGATGAAGCCAAACAGCCACCAAGACTCGGGGCCCCAGGTAGCAAGGCAAAGATAAATGCAGATTTCAAAATTAAATTGCTATTTCCCTGCACGTCCTGGGTGATAAGAAAAAGATCATGGGAGAGAATGAGAAGGTGATTATGGAGGGGCCAGACAACAGGAGGGAGCTGGGTCCTCCCCACCCTCTCATAATGAGGGAGAAGGCTCGGCAGGTAGAAGGACTTGTCACACAAGCCTGGAGTCCTGAGTTCAACCTCACATAAAGGTGGAAAAAAAAAAAACTCCACAATGTTGCTCCTCTGGCATCCACATGCGCATATAAGAAATAAATCAATAATTGGGTTTTTTAAATAGAAGGCATTGTAATGTGCACAAAACCAGCCATTCACTGAGTGCCTGGCACATTGCATACACAGGGTAGTTTTTCCACCAGTCCCCACCTCTGGGTAGATGCGGATGTCTTTAGGTGTGGTCTCCCTTCCCCTAGCCTGGAACCTGCTTGCTCAAGGGTGGAGTTTCCTGCTCATTCGTTCTGCCATGCCCACTGCTGGACCCTGTCACTTTGCTGTTTGGAGCCACACACGTGTTCATCCTGCTACTGGACCCCGAGTTACTTGGCAGGAAATCAGGTTCCCTCCCCCTTCCTTTATAACTAGATGTCGAAACTAATAAAATGGGGCTTTGAACATGAAATCATCTTGGCCTCGTTCTTTCTCCTGCCCCGTCTAGTTTCCTCTCTTTTCAGCTCGAGCTGCCATCCTCAGTTAAACCGTTCACGTTGCAGACTGCTGGTCGGGCCGCAACATTTAGGGACTCCTCTTTACAAGGGAGGAAACTGGGTCTGAGAGAAGTCCAGTGGTAGAGACAGAGTCCCACTCGGTATAAAGCAAGAGACCAGGAGATTTGCTTGCATCCAGGAAGTCTGGTTCCAAATCCCCAAAACTCAAACGCAGTCTAGGAGTGTGGTTTAATTGGTAGAATGCTCAGTTGGCCTGCACAGAATCCAGAGTTCCAGTCCCACCATCCCATAAGACTGGGCATGGTGACAGTTGCCTATAATCCCAGCACTCAGGTGGTAGAAGCACGGGGAGCAGAAATTCAAGGTCATCGTCAGCCATATAGCAGACAGCTCACTGGTTAGGAGCATTTTATCCTGTTCATTGCAGAAGACTCAAGTTCAGTTCCCAGCCCACCACAATGTCAGGCAGCTCACAATCACCAAGAACTCCCACTCTAGGGGATATGGTGGCCTCATCTGGGTTCCAGAGCCACCTACAACCTTCTCTGGCCTCGGTGCAAGAACTGTGGAGCCTCTCTCTTCCCAGAGGGAAAGCAGGACAGTTCTGAGGGAAGGACCACAGAGGTGGTCAGCTGGGATTCAGTGCTCCCTTCACTGCTTATTAAGATTTTGTCTGACTAGGTGACCTGAGATTGTACAGGTCAGTAGGTAAGCCCCTGACACCCTCCCCCATTCAGATGCCATCTCATCTCTTCTGGGCCAGGTGCCACATCTGGAGAGTGACAAGACCTGTCTCGGCATTTTCCTTTTTGGTATAAAATGGAGACAATTGCATCCACCACTCAAGAGTTTCCTAGGGGATTAAACAGCAACTGGCATCATCTCTCCAACCTCCCAGCGTGTCTGTGGAATCAGACTACAGTCCCGCCACTCTGAGCTGATAGGATTGGTCTCTTCTTCCCCTTCCTCTGCCTCTTCTTCTTCCTCCCTTTTTTAATGTTTGTAATTTAAAAAAAAAATTACATCACTTCTCCCTCCCTTTCCTTCTGCTAGCCCCTCGCAACTCTCCTCCTTCAAACCCCCTCCCATACCCCCCCACTCTCAAATTGATAATCTTTTTCTTTTTCTATTATAGATATAGATATATATGACTAGAACCTGTTGGGTCTGTTTTTGTTGTTTGTGTGTATAGGTGCCAAGCTGATCAATCTTCATTGGGCAACCAATAAGAGAGTTCACCCCTGGAAGAGGCTAAGTCTCTTCTAAGCAGTCAATGGTGCCTATAGTTCTTTGTGGTCTCAGGAGCCCGGTGGCCACCCAGTGAGATGTCTCTGTTGCAGCCAGCACCCTCTGATAAAAGCTAAAGTCATTTGCTCCCACCACCACCAAAGGGATGGCTCCCATGAGATGTGCAAAAATCTGCTCACAGTGAACATCAGGGGATGTCACAATGGTCACCAGATCCAAGCTGATCTCCCCATTAGGAGTAGAGTACGCATGTGACTAACACAGCCATATGGTAGGGACTGACTTTCTCCAACTGAAAACTCCTCTCATGGATGGGCTCAGCCCTTCTGGGGCCACCTCTCTTCTGGCTATCCCAACACTCCGTTACACTCTGCAGTAGCGCAATCCTGCCTACAGCAATCAGAGACAGCATTTGCAGCATCTAGCTAATGCCGGTACCAAGCTACACACCCATGAGCCCACGGAACTCCCAGCAAGTCCCCTGTGGTGGAAATGGTCATCAGTCCCACAGTACTTGTAAGGACACTGGGCTCATGGTCCCTATCGCGCTCCCTGCATATAACAGACCCAGATTTCAGACTTAAGTCTGCTGGCTGTGAAGCCCAAGGTGGTAGGCATTCCACGGAGGCCAGAGGGGAAGTGATGGCTGCTGCTTTCAACTGTCATTCATCAAAAGCAAAACTGTGTTGATGTGCCATCTCACCTAGGTCAGGATGGCTGTGATCAGGAAAACAAAGGATAAAAAACTGCTGGCAACAATGTGGACAAAGGCAGTCCTTATACACCACTGGGGAAGGGGCATGCAAACTGGTCCAGCCACCATAGAAGTCAGTATGAAGGTTTCTCAAATAACTAAAAATCGATCTTTCACATGATCCACCATGACACTCCTGTGTATTTACCCAAAGTTCCTCCAAGCCAGCATGTGGCAGAGGTGCTTGCTTGGGCATTTCTGTTTCTTGCAGCACCGTCCACGAGAGCTCCTTCATGAACCAACACGGAGGTCCAGCAATAAAGGGCGTAAGGAAATGTGGGGGTGTGCACAGCAAGATTCTTCCCAGTCACCACGTGGAACCAAGTTATGCCGTGTGCAAGAGAATGGATCCAATAGATGAATGAGCTAAGACAGCCTCGGAAAGATGAGTATCATGGGTTCTCTCTCCTCTGTGGTTCCTACGTTTTTCACAGACCTATAAAATCGTATGTATATGGCATGAAAGACATAAAAGTGTCCAGGATGACAAGGGAACTAACAGGAGATGAGAGGGGGAGGGGTGTGAGCAGTAATATGCTGAGCACACACCACAGCAGACATGGACGGAAGCCTTAAACATAAACAATTTTTAAGAGAGATTCGGGGTCAGTAAGAGGACTCTGTGGTTAGTGTTTTCTGTGCACGAGTAAGTACCTGAGTTCCAATCCCCAACACCCACAAAGCTTAGCATGGCCTAGATAGCACCCCAGTACAGTGGGGTAGAGGTAAGGAGAGTGTACTGGCTGGTTTTGTGTCAACTTGACACAGCTGGAGTTATCACAGAGAAAGGACCTTCAGTTGAGGAAATGCCTCCATGAGATCCAACTGTAAGGCATTTTTTCAATTAGTGATCAAGGGGGAAAGGCCCCTTGTGGGTGGGACCATCTCTGGGCTGGTAGTCTTGGGTTCTATAAGAGAGCAGGCTGAGCAAGCCAGGGGAAGCAAGCCAATAAAGAACATCCCTCCATGGCCTCTGCATCAGCTCCTGCTTTCTGACCTGCTTGAGTTCCAGTCCTGACTTCTTTGGTGATGAACAGCAGCATGGTAGTGTAAGCCAAATAAACCCTTTCCTCCCCAACTTGCTTCTCAGTCGTGATGTTCTGTGCAGGAATAGAAACCCTGACTAAGACAGAGAGCCTGGAGCTAGCTGATCAGTCGGTCTGGCCATTCCAGATGCAGTGATATCTCAAAACATAAGGGGAGGGGTGACTGAGAAAGACACCTGATATTGACCTCTGCCCTCCATATGAGCACAGTGCTCATATGTAAATGAGTGTGTGCACACACACATGCAAACACACACACACACAAACAGGCACACACAGAGGTTCATGGAAATACACTCACATACACAAACACACACACACACATAAACACACACAAAAGCATATATACACACACACTCAAACATGTACACACATGCAAACACACACACACACGTTAAGATTCATCCTAAATCTCTGAAAATTTCTCTGCCGACCTGTGCCCTCTGGGTTTCTAGAACATGCCATCCTCCAGCCCGGGAGTTTGGCTCAAGTATGTCTTGTGATGTGAGATGTGAGATGGTGACCAAATCCTCACCTCAGATGTTCCGTGAATTCATTCTTCTGTGACTCTGTTAGTCCCTTTATGTTGGCAAGGACATCACACCCAAGTCTGGACTGGAGGGGGAGGGTAGCACAAGCCGCACGCGTGATGCTTTGTAAAACTGGAAATTCCAGGAGAGAAGATCTGGGCCTGCAGAGGGTCCCGCCCCAGCACTCCAAACCTGCTTTCCTAGACCCTGACACTGCTCCCGGGAGTGGCCTGTCCTCCCAGGTGCTCGGCGCTGTCAAATGGGTCTGGGCCAAGTTCTAGCCACTCAGATTCCTGAGTGAAACTGAGTCTCTCTGCTCTGTGACTCCAGCATAGACTTCAGGGTACCCCTTAGTCCACTAGACTCACAAGCTCTGAACGACCAAGCAATACAGACAGTCTTTACCTTCAACAGCCCTGGGTCCTGAGAGCATCCCAGAAGGAGAAGTCCCACCCGATGAGCTTGGAGATAGAAGTGTGCACTGCCCCAGTGTGCAGCTCTGCTCCGGCTTCCCCCTGACCATGCTATATCCATTATTCACTCTCCCAATCCAGAGCCATGTCCCCTATGACCCTCTCTCCAGTCCTGACCTTGTCCCATGCTTGAGTCTCGGAACAATGAGAATACTTTATAACCCCAAGGGCAGTCTCGGGGAGGAACGGGAAAAGAAAATGAGAAAGAGAAATTAATTCTTTTTCCAAAGTTTTGTGGCAGCCGTGGAGGTCTCGGGTTTACAGGCAGGCATACCAGCATCTTCTCACGAGAGTGTTTTATGCGAGAAAGGCAGTTAAGCAAGGAGGCACTTGACTGCTCCTTCTAAATGAAAATTTTCAATTAGTCTGAATAAGTTAATTACATCATCCTTTAGTAACCGCTCTTGCGATTCTGCAAATCCTCTATTAATTGATTCAACCATTTGCCCTCAAACCAGGCAGCAGCAAGCAGGTTGAAATGCACCCGAGAGAGGAGAGGCTGCGCTGGTCGGTTCTGCTCAACTGACACAGACCTAGACACGTCTGAGAAGAGAGACCTTAACTGAGAAAATGGGTCCGTCAGACTGGCCTGTAGGCAAGTCTGGGGTGATGGTCTTGATATAGGTGGGAAAGTCCAGCCCACTGTAGGTGATGTCATTCCTGGGCTGGTCACCCTGGGTGTCTCAGGTTCTATAAGAAAACAAGCCAGCATTGACTTCCCTCAGTAACGGACTGCTACCTGGAAGTTCAAGCTGAAATAACCCTCCCCTCACACACATACCTAAGTTGCTTTCAAGTCATGGTGTTTACCGCAGCAATGGAAACCCTGACTCAGACAGAGGTGAAGATAATGGAGCAAGGTTAGCTTGTGACTCACTTGGAGTCTCTGCTCTACCTGCCCCTTGGCCTATCCAGTCCACCATTGACCGTCTGGATGGCAGAGAACACTGTGTGGATAAGAAGACAGACAAGTGGGAGCTGTCTCCAGGTATTCAAAGGATACACTAGGATAGGTGTTCAAAGATAACTAGGTCACTAGTGACCTAGTTATCTTTGAACCTAGTTTTGACCTAGTTATCTTTAAACACCTATCCTAGGAACACTACTAGGATAGGTGTTCAAAGATAACTAGTGACCCCAAGTCAGCAAGAGGCTCATGATGCTCTGCCTACCCCACGAGAAGGGTCACCCGGGTCAGTGGCCCATGGCATTGCACCCCACAGTCTCTGAGCAGGTATACTCTTGGGTTGGCAGATACGACCATTGAGTGTCTTGCCTACCAGGAGCTCGGTCTGCATTCTGCTCCTTTAACTCCCTATTAAAGATCTATTTTTATTTTATCTGATGTGGATACGCATGTGTATGTGCACATATATGTGCATCAGTGCCCACAGGGACAAAATGAGTCCATCAGATCCCTCAGAGCTGGAGTTACAGGCATCTGTGAGCCTCCCAACATGGGTGCTAGGGTCTTCATGATAGAGCAGAGCGAGACTCTTCAGACACTGAGCTTCTCTCCAGCCCCTCCTCTCTTGCCTTTAAAGGGAAATATTTGTTTCGTGTGTGTGTGTGTGTGTGTGTGTGTCTGTGTGTGTGTGTGAGTGTGAGTGTGTGTGTGTGTGAGAGTGTGTGTGTGTGAGTGTCTGTGTGTGTGAGTGTGTGTGAGTGTGTGTGTGTGTGTTATGTGTGTATGTGGTGTATGTGTGTGTGTGTCTGTGTGTGTATGTGTCTGTGTGGTGTGAATATGTGGTATAACAGTGTCCATGGAGGCCAGGAGCAGGCTTCTGTTGGATTCTACGGAACTGGACTGATCGACAGTTGTGCTGGGAGTAAAACTGGTCCTCTCTACCAACAGGCTGCCTGCCACTGAGCTGCCTGCCACTGAGCTGCCTGCCACTGAGCTGCCTGCCACTGAGCTCCCTGCCACTGAGCTGCCTGCCACTGAGCTGCCTGCCACTGAGCTGCCTGCCACTGAGCTGCCTGCCACTGAGCTGCCTGCCACTGAGCTCCCTGCCACTGAGCTGCCTGCCACTGAGCTGCCTGCCACTGAGCTGCCTGCCACTGAGCTGCCTGCCACTGAGCTGCCTGCCACTGAGCTGCCTGCCACTGAGCTCCCTGCCACTGAGCTGCCTGCCACTGAGCTCCCTGCCACTGAGCTGCCTGCCACTGAGCTGCCTGCCACTGAGCTGCCTGCCACTGAGCTGCCTGTCCAGCCCAATTTCTCTTTAAGGGACAGTGACTTCTTGGGGGGGGGGGATAAGAGAGCATTGATGACAGCGCAGGATAGTGATCACCAATTGATCATCAAGGAATTCAGAAGGGACGGGGGCATCTTCCACTAAAGCTAAGTGATGGAGCGCACCAGGCTCAGCCTCTGCAAGATCATCCTCCATCCTCCTCCATCCCCCATCCTCCATCCCCCATCCCCCATCCTCCATCCCCACTGCAATCTGAATGCAGCGGGAAGATGAGCGGCCCACACCACCCCCATGTGTACCTCCTGATGATGCTTAACAGGCTGCACTGTGATTCGGGTCCCTGTCTTCTGTGTTCACTCCAGGAGACACTGCTAAGAACAGGGTGAGAACTCCATCCCAGGACTGACTGCTGGAAAGAGGCAAGGAACTGTGCCTCACCAGGCACTCAGCCACACCAGGAGCTGTAAAGTGAACAGGAAGGGTCATGAGAAAGGAAAAGAAAGAATAGGGAAGGGGAAGGGGAAAGAAAGGGAAGGGGAAAGGAAGGGAAGGGAAAGGGAAGGGAAGGGAAGGGAAGGGAAGGGGGAAGGGAAGGGAAGGGGGAAGGGAAGGGAAAGGGGAAGGGAAGGGAAAAAGGAAGGGAAGGAAAGGGAAAGGGACGAAAGGAAAGGAAAGGAAAGGAAAGGAAAGGAAAGGAAAGGAAAGGAAAGGAAAGGAAAGGACATTCTAGTAGTGTTGCTATGAGTCATCTTGGTTCTCTCCCAGAAACAAGCTTACACACCAGAGTCCCTGCTTTATTTTTGTCTGGGAAATGGTTTCAAAATCCCATTCTTGTTCTAAACCCAGCCACTGGGCCCAAGACTTGGATGTGTTTGTTTTTAGCTGCCCAAGACCCATGGGGACCCTGTGGGAAGCCCTGAGAATTCTGCGTGGCTGCCCTCAAGTTAGCAGGCAGCCAAGGAAGCTGGTCACTCATTTCAGAAGACTCGAGACTCTAGACCCAACTCTGCCCCTCCTGATCCAGTGTTGTAGGCAGAGCATAAAACAGGCTTCATAATACTTAGTCCACCGCCTCCGGGAAGCTTCCCCTAACCAACTCAGGCCTTGCAAAAGAGCCTCCTTTGACATTCTCAGGGCTGAAGTGATGAAAACAATCTGTTGCAGACTTCTTGTCCATGTCCTCTAGCCCCGATGGAGATGCTAGCCTCTAAAATTCATGTCTGGAGAATGCTGTGTCCATCCCAACACACCCCTGCCGTCATATTGAGAGTATGGAGGGAGTTGGTAACCTCCCTCCCTCCCCAATCCCCAATTCTCTCAGACTACAGCCCAGGAACTCCCAAATCAGGTGAACCCTAGCAAAGCCAGGTCCCTCTGAGCCCAAAGAGCTTTTGAAAAACAGGTTAGGCTAAAGGCCAACACGGCTTCAAATGACACTTTCCGACTGATAGATGAAAACAAGCAGTGGGACCCCACAATTTCGGCACACAGACGTGAGCTGGAATTCGGGCATTGGGATGGAGGGACCTTAGCATTACTGGTCTCCTGATGCCTTTGCAGGCCATGCGAGGGAGAGCTGGCGCCACCTAGTGGTCAGATCCAGAACTGATTGAAATAATTCCATGTACATCTGAGATTCCCAGAGCTTCTTTCTGCCAGGGATTAGGAGTCTCCCTAAAGCTGGCAAGCACTCCACCAGTGTGGTCCAGGAAACTGAGCCAAGAGAATTCCCGTGACGTGGGGTTCTCCCTCTGCCTCCCACTTTCCAGCCTTGAGACGGGACCTCTTACAGTAGGTAGGCTCACCGACTCATTTCTTTCCACCTCCCCTAAAAAAGAAAAAAGATAAAAAAAATTTTAAAAATCCATTTAGTGCTAGGGTTCTCTTTTGTGATGCTCAGGGAGACGTCTCAGGATCTCATTGTACCAAATATTTGAGATTGTATAATAGTCATCGGTTTGTTGGTTGTTGGGTTTTTTTGTTTTTAATAATCAAAATAAAACACTTTTGAAAACTAAAGTGAGGTTTCTGTCTGTCCCCGGAGCTGATCCTGTGCCACAGAGCGACATTCACAAATACCGCCAGAAGAGAGCTGGTCTCCCAGGAGTGCAGAGATGCCAGTAAGTGCAGGTAAGACCACCACTGCTGCTCAGAGGAACCCACCCAGAGCCCTTAGGACACAGGAATGGAGGAGCTGCCTAGGACAGAAGTCTTCCGGTTTCCATCTGAGCCTGGAGCTGGTCTATCTACACAAATACCTCCAGTAAAGTGCTGGTCTCCCAGGAGACGGTGCAGGTAAGAACACCACATCTCTTCAAATTCCTGGCCAAAGAGGAACCCACCCAGAGCCATCAGGACACAGGAACCAAGGATCATCTGGGGACAGGATCCTTCTGGTTTCTGTCTACACCCCAGAGCTTGCCCTGTACCACAGCTCTCCATACGTAAATTCCTCCCGGAGAGAACTGGTCTCCCAGGAGTGCTGACACAGACTCTTGCAGGAGGGATAAGCCACAGTCAGAGACAACAAGACCAGCTAACACCAGAGATAGCCAGATAGCGAGAAGCAAGGGCAAGAACACAAGCAACAGAAACAAAGACTACTTAGCATCATCAGAACCCAGTTCTTCCACCACAGCGAGCCCTGGTTACCCCAACACACCAGAAAAGCAAGACTCTGATTTAAAATCACATCTCATGATGATGATAGAGGACTTTAAGAAGGACATAAATAACTCCCTTAAAGAAATACAAGAGAACACAGGTTATCAGGTAGAAGACCTTAAAGAGGAAACACAAAAATCCCTTAAAGAATTACAGGAAAACACAACCAAACAGGTGAAGGAACTGAATAAAACCATCCAGGATCTAAAAATGGAAATAGAAACAATAAAGAAATCACAAAGGGAGACAACCCTGGAGTTAGAAAACCTAGGAAAGAGATCGGGAATCATAGATGCAAGCATCACCAACAGAATACAAGAGACAGAAGAGAGAATCTCAGGTGCAGAAGATACCATCGATAACATTGACACAACAGTCAAAGAAAATGCAAAAAGCAAAAAGCTCCTAACCCAAACCATCCAGGAAATTCAGGACACAATGAGAAAACCAAATCTAAGGATAATAGGTATAGAAGAGAGTGAAGAGTCCCAACTTAAAGGGCCAGTAAATATCTTCAACAAAATTATAGAAGAAAACTCCCCTAACCTAAAGAAAGAGATGCCTATAAACATACAAGAAGCCTACAGAACTCCAAATATATCGGACCAGAAATGGAATTCCTCCAGTCAAGTAATAGTCAAAAAACCAAATGCACAAAACAAAGGAAGAATATTAAAAGCAGTAAGGGGAAAAGGTCAAGTAACATATAAAGGCAGGCCTATCAGAATTACACCAGACTTTTCACCAGAGACTATGAAAGCCAGAAGTTCCTGGGAAGATGTTATACAGACACTAAGAGAACACAAATGCCAGCCCAGGCTACTATACCCAGCAAAACTCTCAATTACCATAGATGGAGAAACCAAGATATTCCATGACAAAACCAAATTTACATAATACCTTTCCATAAATCCAGCCCTACAAAGGATAATAGGTGGAAAACACACAAGGAGGGAAACTACAGCCTAGAAAAAGAAAATAATCTTCTTTCAACAAACCCAAAAGAAGATAGCCACACAAACAAACAAAAACAAACATAAAAATAACATCAAAAATAACAGGAAGCAACAATCACTCTTCCTAAATATCTCTTAACATCAATGGACTCGATTCCCCCAATAAAAAGACATAGACTAACAGACTGAATATGTAAACAGGGCCCAGCATTTTGCTGCATACAGGAAATGCACTTCAGTATCAAAGACAAACACTACCTCAGAGTAAAGGTCTGGAAAACAATTTTCCAAGCAAATGGTCCCAAGAAACAAGCTGGAGTAGCCATATTAAATAAAATCCACTTTCAAGTCATCAAAAAGGATAAGGAAGAACACTTCATACTCATCAAAGGAAAAATCTACCAAGGAGAACTCTCAGTTCTGAACATCTATGCTCCAAATGCAAGGGCATTCATGAAAGAAACTTTACTAAAGCTCAAAGCACCCATTGGATCTCACACAATAATAGTGGGGAACTTCAACGCCCCACTCTCATCAATGGACAGATCAGGGAAACAGAAACTAAACAGAGACACAGTGAAGCTAACAGAAGTTATGGACCACATGGATTTAGTAGATATCTATATAACATTTCATTTTAAATCAAAAGAATCTACCTTCTTCTCAGCTCCTCATGGTACCTTCTCCAAAATTGACCATATAATCAGCCACAAACAAGCCTCAACAGATACAAGAAGATTGAACAATCCAGTGCCTCCTATCAGATCACCTTGGATTAAGGCTGGTCTTTACTAGCAACAAGAACAGAAAGCCCACATATACATGGAAGCTGAACAACACTCTACTCAGTGATAACTTGGTCAAGGAAGAAATAAAGAAAGAAATTAAAGGCTTTTTAGAATTTAATGAAAATGAAGGTACAACATATCCAAACTTATGGGACACAATGAAAGCTGTGCTAAGAAGAAAACTCATAGCTCTAAGTGCCTCCAAAAAGAAACTGAAGAGAGTACACACTAGCACCTAGACAGCACACCTAGAAGCTCTAGAACAAAAAGAAGCAAATACACCCAAGAGGAGTAGACGGCAGGAAATAATCAAACTCAGGGCTGAAATCAACCAAGTAGAAACAAAAAGAACTACACAAAGAATCAAGAAAACTAGGAGCTGGTTCTTTGAGAAAATTAACAAGATAGATAAACCCTTAGCCAGACTAACTAGAGGGCACAGGGACAGCATCCAAATTAACAAAATCAGAAATGAAAAGGGAGATATAACAACAGAAACTTAGGAAATTTTTTTTTAAAAAATCATCAAATCCTACAACAAAAGTCTATACTCAATACAACTTGAAAATCTGGATGAAATGGACAACTTTCTAGACAGGTACCAAATACCGAAGTTAAATCAGGATCAGATAAACCCTCTAAACTGTTCCATATTCCCTAAAGAAATAGAAGCAGTCATTAAAAGTCTCCCAACCAAAAAAAGCCCAGGACCAGATGGGTTTAGTGCAGAATTCTATCAGACCTTGAAAGAAGACCTAATACAAATACTCAGTATAGCAAAAACAATTCTCAACAATAAAAGAACCTCTGGGGGAATCAGCATCCTGGGCCTCAAGCTGTACCACAGAGCAATAGTGATAAAAACTGCATGGTATTGACACAGTGACAGACAGGTAGATCAATGGAATAGAATTGAAGACGGCAGAAATGAACCCATATACCTATGGTCACTTGATCTTTGACAAAGGAAATAAAACCATCCAGTGGAAAAAAGACAGCATTTTCAACAAATGGTGCTGATTCAACTGGCAGTCAGCATGTAGAAGAAGGCAAACTGATCCATTCTTATCTCCCTCTACAAAACTCAAGTCCAAGTGCATCAAGGACCTTCATATAAAACCAGATACACTCAATCTAATAGAAGAGAAAGTGGGGAAAAGTCTCCAACACATGGGCACAGGGGTAAAGTTCCTGAACAGAACACCAATGACTTATGCTCTAAGATCAAGAATAGACAAATGGGACCTTATAAAATTGTAAAGCTTCTGTAAGGCAAAGGACACTGTCAATAAGACAAAACAGCAACCAACATATTAGGAAAAGATCTTTCCCAATCCTATATCTGATAGAGGGCTAATATCCAATATATACAAAGAACTCAAGAAGGTAGTCTCCAGAGAACCAAATAACCCTATTTTTTAAAAAATGGGGAACAGAGCTAAACAGAGAATTCTCAACTGAGGAATACCAAATGGCTGAGAAGCACCTAAAGAAATGTTCAATATCCTTAGTCATCAGGGAAATGCAAATCAAAACAACCCTGAGATTCCACCTCACACCAGTCAGGCTAAGATCAAAAACTCAGGTGACAGCAGATGCTGGCGAGGATGTGGAGACAGAGGAACACTCCTCCATTGCTGGTGGGTTTGCAAGCTGGTACAACCACTCTGGAAATCAGTCTGGTAGTTCCTCAGAAAATTGCTCATAGTACTACCAGAGGATCCAGCAATACCACTCCTGGGCATACACCCAGAAGATTCTCCAACTCATAATAAGGACACATGGTCCTCTATGTTCATAGCTGCCTTATTTATAATAGCCAGAAGCTGGAAGCAACCCAGATGTCCCCCAACAGAGGAATGGATGCAGAAAATGTGGTACATTTACACAATGGAGTACTACTTGGCCATTTAAAACAATGGCTTCATGAAATTTGCAGGCAAATGGATGGAACTTGAGAACATCATCCTGAGTGAGGTGACTCAGTCACAAAGAACAAACATGGTAAGTACTCACTGATAAGTGGATATTGGCCCAAAAGTTGGGAATTCCCAAGATTCAATTCACAGACCCTATGAAGCCCAAGAAGAAGAAAGACCAAAGTGTGGATGCTTCAGTGCTTTTTAGAAGAGTGAACAAAATACTCACAGGAGGAAATATGGAGACAAAGTGTGGAACAGACTCTGAAGGGAAGGCCATCCAGAGACTCCCCACCTGGGGATCCATCCCATAGTCAGCCACCAAACCTAGACATTATTGTGGATGCTGGGAAGTGCTTGCTGATGGAAGCCTGACATGGCTGTCTCCTGAGAGGCTCTGCCAGAGCCTGACAAATACAGAGGCAGATGCTTGCAGCCAACCATTGGACTGAGCATGGGGTCTCCGATAGTGGAGTTGCAGAAGGGACTGAAGGAGCTGAGGGGGTTTGTATCCCCATGGGGGAGCAACAGTGTCAACTGGCCAGACCCCCTCCACCCTCCACCCCCCCCCAAGAGCTCCCAGGGACTGGACCTCCAACCAAAGAGTACACATGGAGCAATTGATGGTGCAGGCCACATATATGGCAGAAGATGGCCTTGTTGGACATCAGTGGGAGGAGAGGCCCTCCAGCCTGAGTGTGTTCAATGCCCCTGTATAGGGGAATGCCAGGGTGGGAGGACAGGAGTGGGTGGGTGGGGGAGCACCCTCATAGAGGCAGGAGGACGGGGAGGGGATAGGAGGGTTGCAAAGAGGAGACCTGTAAAGGGGGAAACATTTGAAATGTAAATAAAGAAAATATCCAAGAAAAAAAAAGAAAACTAAAGGGAAAGAAAGGGAAATCTCTCCTCACTCACAGGGGAGAGATTTAAAAGCATGGGTCTTCTTTAATCGTGTGTATGTGTGTGTGTGTCTGTGTGTGTGTGTGTGTGTGTGTGTGTGTGTGTGTGTGTGTGTGTGTTCATGCATGAATATGCCCACAGAGACCAGAAGGGGGCACCAGACCCCCCTAGAACTAGAGTTGCAAGTGGTCATGAGCTGCCTGCTATGGGTTGACATGGCTCCAGTCCTCTGGAAGAGCATCGAGTGCTCTTCTGACCAAGCCATTTCTCTACTACCCTCCCCACAAACAGGTCTAACAAAGAACAATAACCGGTTTTCCTGACCATAGCACACCATGCTAAGGGACATTTAAGGTCTATTCATTTCTCCCTCCACCTCTGATTTTCCCTTCAAATGCTATAACTCCTTGAGTTCCCCCGGTGGACAGAGAAATGAAACCTCAACATTGGGCCCTAAGAGCAGGCCTACCCCATAACTCCCACCTGACTGATTAAGACAAAAGGGATGGAGACGGCCACACAAGCTGCTCCGAGCGGTTCTCAGAGCTGCCCGGCTCACTCTCTACCCACACATGCCTCCTGCTTTGGCTGGCCCCTGGCACAGATCAGCACCTGCTTCCTGCTATACTTTGATTTATGCTGTTGTGATAAAACACCCTGTCAGGAACCTCTTTAGGAGAGAAACTGTTTATTTGTCTTATAATTCCAGGTCACAGTCCATCACTGAGGCCAAGTCAGAGCAGGAGCCTGAGGCAGCAGAGAGGCAAGAAATGCCTGTACTTCAAATCTGCTCACTTTCTCTACTCCTACACAGTCCAAGGCCCTAAACCCAGGACAATGCTACCTACGGTGGACGGGGATCTTCCCACATCAACTAAGATAATCAAGATGACCCCTATGGACACGCACCCAGGCCAATCTGGTCTAGACAATCCCTCGATGACTCTTCCATTCTGGTTCTATGTTGTGCTAGCTTGATTAACACTAACCATTGCACTCCCTAGGACTCAGAGGCCCACACACACCTCCAAGAGATGTGCACATCCATAAAATAAAGAGGTGCCTGGGTACAGAATGTAGAATGAATCATCTACAGCAGTGCAAAATAATTGTAGCTGTGCCCACCTCTTAAACATAATAGTGGGCCGACTTGGGTGTGCATAGAGAGATGTGACAAATGGCAGGGGTATGGCTCACTGTGCAAAGTCCTGGTTTCAATCTCCAGCACTTTAGGATAACAAAGACAGGTTAGGCTTGTCTGCAGAGAGAAAGCAGGACTCAGAAGGACTAGGAAAGAGCTGGTCACATTCCATTTACTGACATTGGAGTCTGGATCCTAAGCGCCTACATAAACACTAAGCTGCAGAGGCGGCCCAGCTGCCATCCAACACACAAGTAGCAGAGATGGGGACCCCCAGGGCAAGCTGGCTGGATGATCAGAGCTGGGATCAAGGGAAAGACCTGCTTCAGTGAATATGGTGGAGAGTGGCAGAGGGAGACACTTGATGTCAACCTCTGACCTCCACGAGCATTCAAGCATGCACACATACAATCACACACACACACACACAAACACACACACATGCATATACACACATATGCATACACACACACAAGTATACATATACACATATGCATATACACATGTATACATACACACATACATATGCATACACACATATCTACACATATGCATACACACATACCTATATGCATACACATACATACTTGCATACACACATGTATACATATATACACACATATGCATATACACACATGCATACACACATATACATATGCATACACACACATACACACTTGCATACACACATATGCATATACATATACACATATACATACACGCATATGCATACACATACACACATATACATACACATACATACATGCATACACACATGCATGCATACACACATGCATACACATACACACATACATACACGCATAAATGCATACACACATACATAGAAGACATACATATACACACGTATACATACACACATATACACCACAAACACACACATATATACATACACACATATGCATATGCACACACATACACACACATGCTTGCACATATCCACAGGGATCCAGTTAGTAACTTTTGTTTTTTACCAATTACTGTTAAAACACTAAAAGCCACACCCCTGTGGGATGAATAAAAAGAGCAAAACCAAGTACCATGTCACCTACAGTCTTACCAGCAAGCTGTGCGTGTTTGGTGTGGATGGGCTTTGCACCGGGGGAATAGTTTACTATCCAAAGGCTAAAGAGCTCTCCTCCATGCACATCAATGCTAAGACCCAAAATGAAAGACAGGAGCTGGAGAAATGGCTCCGTGGGAAAGGGCTTGCTACCAAGTCTGACAACCTGAGTTCAACGCCAGGGACACACATGGGAGGAGGAGAGAACAAACTCTCACAAGTTGTTCTGACCTCCCCGTGTACATCGGAGCGTGTTGGCACACACAACACAAAATAAATAAATCTAGGGTTTGTAGGGTTTTATTTTTAAGTAATATTTATGAAAGGCACTTTTCGGGGTCCTTAAAGGAGCCAAAGTGGGGCACACTGACTTGATTTAATCCAAACAAGAAAAATATTTAGGCATAAGAGAGATTGGCATGTTTGCGGGATGACGTCATCTCTTGGTCCTTTTATGCCAGCAACCTGGAAGGAAGACCAGGTGGCCACTTGAGAAATTAACCACAGGCTTCCAGTTTTTTTCATTAGGCTTGTTCTCGGTCTCTGAGCAGGGCAACAGTGCCACCTAGTGGACTTTGTAGAGGATAGCTAGCTGCAAAAAAAAAAAAAAAAGCAAAAAATGTGTGTGTATGTGAATGAGTGAGTGTGAGTGTGTGTGGGTGTCTGTGTCTGTGTGTCTGTGAGTGTGTGTATGAATGAGTGTGAGTGTGTGTGTGTGAGTGTATGTGTGTGTGCCTGTGTGTTGCATTGGTTGAGACAGGCTCTCACGATGTATCCAGGCTGGACTACAACTCCCTATATAGACCAGGGGTGGGTTACTAGGTATAATGCCTATAAATACTAGGCATTAGGTCACTGCTGCTCCTTCTCCAAAAGCCAAGAGCTTTCTCTACAGGAAGACAGACACCGGGTAGAGACTGTCAAAAGGGCCCAACCGCAGCTGATCTTACCAAGCCTGTGAGAAGACCCCTCTCACCCAGAACCTTGATGGATCAGAACC
The DNA here is from genome assembly GCF_978045245.1 of Mus caroli. Taxonomy (NCBI): domain Eukaryota; kingdom Metazoa; phylum Chordata; class Mammalia; order Rodentia; family Muridae; genus Mus; species Mus caroli. The sequence goes on along the minus strand of NW_028227257.1, from coordinate 7,266,467 downwards.
TGACCAAGATCGCTGACCAAGATAGCTGGGGTGTCGTGGAGCTGGCACTGTAAAGGGGAGAAGAGCACACTTTCTGCTGCCAAAGCCAGGAAGAAGCGGTTGGGCCAGGTGTGAGGGTTATTGAGGAGTCTGTATGAGACTGTCAATCAAGTTTCCCAGCCCTCCTCTCCCGGCAAGAGGCAGGTGAGTGACAGCAAGCACAGCCAATCAGACTTTATCTTTCCTAGCTCAGCCAGACCAAGACAAGAAACAGAGTCCACGATAGTGTCCTGGTTAGGTTTCTGTAATAAAGTACTAACCAAAACCAACTTGAGGAATAAAGGCTTTACTTGGCTCACATTTCATCATACGGGGACGCCAAGGCAGGAACCTGGAGACATCAGCTTAAGTAGAGACCATGGAGGGCACTGCTTACAGACATTTTCTCATTGGTCCTGGGTCCAAATGACTCCAGATGATGCCAAATTGATGAACAATGCAAAGCCTAACTGGGGCAGCTGTCATACTGACACCTTCATCCACATCTGGTACCAAGAAGCCCAGAGCTGGCTGAGCCCATCCTGCCCTTCAGTGATTCCATGTAGCCTGGAAACACTTTGTAACCTGCCCCACCTCCACCCCCACCCCCAGCACAATCCTTTCGTGCATAGGATATTCAAGGCTGGTTCCTCTGCACTGTGGTCCCACCGCCAATACTCCTTCCTGATTCGGTGTCCTGCTCTCATTTCTGTCGATGTAACAAAAGGAGTGACTCACCTCTCAGTTCCAGGTTACTGTCAATTATTATGGAAAAGTGGAAGTGTTGCATGCACAGTCAGGAGCAGGAGATGCACAGAAGCTTGGACGTGTGCAATATCTGCTCGTGTGCTTTCTTTGTTCCCATACCACCAGCCTAAGGAATGGCACCGCCCACAGTGGGCTGCAGCTTCCCGTATCAATTAGCAATCAAGACAATTCCCCACCAGACATGCCCACAGGCCAGCTTAATCCTTTCGGAGACTCTTCCCAGGTGATATCAAGTCAACAGTTAAAACTAACCAATCAGCTGGGTTCCTGAAGAGAGCAGGTAATGGTTTTAAGTGGAAACCCTCTTGGTGCTGGGCCTATCAAGAGTAACAGTGAACATTGCCAATGCCTGTATGTCATCTAGACCGGCAATGGCCTGAATCAACACAGGCTCTGATGTCGGAAGGCCAGTACCTACATACCCAGCCCAGGAGTGGTCTCTCTCTCTCTCTCTCTCTCTCTCTCTCTCCCTCTCCCTCTCCCTCTCCCTCTCCCTCTCCCTCTCCCTCTCCCTCTCCCTCTCCCTCTCCCTCTCCCTCTCCCTCTCCCTCTCCCTCTCCCTCTCCCTCTCCCTCTCCCTCTCCCTCTCCCTCTCCCTCTCCCTCTCCCTCTCCCTCTCCCTCTCCCTCTCCCTCTCCCTCTCCCTCTCCCTCTCCCTCTCCCTCCCTCTCGTTCACATGTACATTGGTGACCTGTTACTTTTGCTCATGCATGTCCATTAAAATCCCTTAAACTCCTAGTGACTTATTCCAACACTCCGGAGGCTAAGGCAGGAGGGGCACCCAAATTTGGCTGCCAGCCTGGGCTATGTAGTTAGCTCCAGTCTGGACTGTAACGTGAAACCTTCTCTCAAAAAGAAAAACAGCCGGGCGTGGCACACGCCTTTAATCCCAGCACTCGGGAGGCAGAGGCAAGCGGATTTCTGAGTTCAGTTCGAGGCCAGCCTGGTCTACAAAGTGAGTTCCGGGACAGCCAGAGCTACACAGAGAAACCCTGTCTTGAAAAAAAAAAAACAAAAAACAACAACAAAAAAAAAGAAAGAAAAGAAAAACAAACCCAACACAGCCTTTGACACTCACCACTCAGACTTTAAACATCGTCTTACAACTTTCCTCTCTACAGAGCTTTAAAACTCAAATGCCTACTCAGATCAGGTGTTGTATTCATCTGATATAAACAGATTCTGTACATCAAACACACAGAGAACATGCTTTTCCCCCCTCTGGGGAAAAGATTGTCCCTTCCATGGCTTTGGACAATGAATGTATGCCATCCTAAATTAAGTGGCATCCTAAGATGTGTTTTTAATGGCAAGCTATGTTCTCTCCTGACTTTCCATCTTTTTATAGAGATGAAGATATAATAAAATGAAATAACCCCCTAGTGTTATAGTAAATAACTACTGGCAACATCCGCCCTGCCAAGGACCCCTGAGGACACAGTGGGTCAGTCTGGATATGTGTATATAATGTTGCTCACAAAGCTAAGTGCCCAAAATCCCTTCTGACAGAAATCTGATTTTTTAATGGATTCTAATTTCTTTAACTTTACTGGCTACTTTACTTTGTGAATTTCACATCATGTACCCAATCCCTCTCATCTCCCCCTCCCCTCGGACCCACCCTTCACCCTTGCAACACCGCCTCCCCCCCAAACGGAGAAAAATAATCTCATTGTGGAAGCTGTAGTGTGTCACAGTGTGTGTGTGTGTGTGTGTGTCCACAGCACAGCCTTTTTCCTCACTTCTTTTCTTGCTAGTGTTCATTGCAATGACTCTGGTCCGGTACAAGGCCTCTGGCTTCTGCTACACAATCAGTACTAGAGCCTCATCAGGACTCCTCCTGGAGATCCTGCGTCATGGAAACCCTAAAGTTCTGGACCTGTAGGATTGGCCCACTTCATGTACTCCAGTTCGTCGATGGGTAGATGTTGGGATGGACCAACCCCAAGCCCTGGATCTGGGCCTGAGAGTCATCTGAGCTGGTCAGCAGATGGCTCTCCTGCCTTCGTGACCTCGGAGCCAGCTCACCAGCAACCCTACACACACAACCAGGGTTAGCTCTACCCTGTTTCCCAGGCCAGGTGCAGGCCCCACTCTCCCCAGTGTTCCAGCAGGTGAGAGGCAGGGCCTGCTCTGCTTCTCTGATGAGCTCGGAGGGCCAGCTCTCCTGCCCCCTGTAGGTGGCAAAGGGCACCTCTCCCTTCCCTTTGTCACCTCAGGCAGACAAGTGGTGGGGCCAGCTCTCCCACACTCATACCCTCAGGGGCAGCTCCCAGCCACCCAGCACCAAGGTCTACTGTGCAGCCCAGGTGAGGGGAGGGCCTGCTTTCTCGAGTGCTGCGGGAGAAGTCTGGTTCCTCTGTAAATGTATTTGATGTTTTCTGTGTTGGCAAACAATTCCAAGCTTAGTTTCTGACTCAGTACAGCTTTGTGCTTCACAGTTCATATACAGAAGCTTTATCCTGCTCTCAGGAGCCGGATCTGCAGCCTCCCTGGTGCTGACTGCTGGCCGCTACTTTCCGGGCATGTTTGTGTAAATTAGTAAAACTGCCTTTTCTGAAGGCATCCATTTTCCATCTATTTTCCAGAAAGAAAAAAAATAGTCTTAAAATTCGTCCTAAGGGCTGGAGAGATGGCTCAGCGGTTAAGAGCCTTGGCTGTTCTGCCAAAGGTCCTGAGTTCAATTCCCAGCAACCACATGGTGGTTCACAACCATCTGTAATGGGATCTGATGCCCTGTTCTGGTGTGTCTGAAGACAGCTACAATGTACTCATAAAAATAAAATAAATAAATCTTTTTTTAAAAAATCATCTTAAGTACAAATCTGGGCAGGCGCTTCCTGTTGGTGGGCGTTATGCAGCCTGCACACATAAGCCTCTACCACCCCACCCACCAGTTAATTTTCCCCTAGGCTTTGAGTGTGGTGTGTTTCTATTTATATTTGATATTTACACTGGAAAGATGAACGGAGGAGGTCTGGGAGGGTTACAGGAGATTCGAGTGGTTGTCGCTTTTGTGTGTTTGTTTTGTGTTTTCCTTTTGGTGTGGAGCAATAATCTATGCCAACTCTCACGGATCCTCTTAGAAATTCATGGATGTCCTTGTTTACAGTCAGAACGCCCCCCAACCCCCTTCCACCTCGAACCCCTCTCCTCCCCCCTGCCCCTTCTCTGCCTCTCCATCACTGACTGCCATTACCTGAAAGCAGACAACTTCCTTCCAGATTCCTCACATCAGTCATTAACCCCCATCTGCCTGCTCCTGGATTTCAGAGTCTGTGACCCTGGAAGTAACCCCATTAGAATATAGAAAAGGAGGCACATCACTACTGCTAGGGGGGTCAATAAACACCTTCTTTGTTTGGGCTTTGGTGTATTTTGGGGTGGTTTGGTTTTGTTTGGTTTGGTTTGTAGGAAGGTTTTAGAGACCCAGGCAGAACCACTCTGTTGGGAAAAGACTCAGTCCACCTCTAGTGGCAGAAAGTGCATCATGAGGAAGGTGACCCCACCCCCACCCTATCTCTGACAAAATGTCTTGTTAGTTAATGTATTGTCTGGTTTTGTGTGTCAACTTGACACAAGCTGGAGTTATCGAAAGGAGCCTCCCTTGAGGAAATGCCTCCACGAGATCCAGCTGTAAGGCATTTTCTCAATTAGTGATCAAGGGTGGGAGGGCCAATTGTGGGTGGTGCCATCCCTGGGCTGGTAGTCTTGGGTTCTATAAGAAAGCAAGCTGAGCAAGCTAGGGGAAGCAAGCCAGTAAGCAGCATCCCTCCATAGCCTCTGCATCAGCTCCTGCTTCCTGACCTGCTTGAGTTCCAGTCCTGACTTCCTTTGGTGATGAATAGCAATGTAGAAGTGTAAGCTGAATAAACCCTTTCCTCCCCAACTTGCTTCTTGGTCGTGATGTTTGTGCAGAAGTAGAAACCCTGACTAAGACAGTTAAGAAGCTTGCCTGCATAGTTTAAACACATTTAAGCCTGGTTTAAACTCCTAGCAAAATCCTCTCCCAAGAGAATTTCCCAGAGCTGCGATGCGCAGCCTGGCCGGAAGGTGGCGCCAAATCCTCTTGTGTGGCGTTAGCGAAGTTGGGCTGCTCAGGGTCCATACAATCCTAGAACTCTGGCTTTCTATTACTTTTCACGCACATCTGCTTTCCAACTTCAACCAGAGGAAAGTTTGCTGTGTATATATTTCCACACGTGCATCCCAAGGCACAGAATAAAATTTGGTGAAATGTTTGGAATCTGCTAAGTAAAACAAACTGCAGTCTCCAAGGAGCGTCCTAGAAGCTGCAATTTATTATTCTCTCGATCCAGTCTGCACAGCTCCACTGAGGTAGGAAGTACAGCCATGGTAGAATTCAGTCAGCAAGCAAGGGCCCAAGCCCACAGTGCACTGGTGAGCACTGGACAGGGAGTCCTAGGGCCCGAGGAACTGGACTTCTCAAGGGCATTTGCCTGACAGCAGCAGGCAGAAAGCTCGGTTGTTACCTGGCAGAGTAGGGACACAGTAGACCAGGTACCATCTGAGAGGTGGACTTCAGAGTCCCCATTGGTATTCATATCGCCTTGGTCACAGTAGAAAAGTTATTCATCTGAAGGCAGATCTTTGCAAGTCGGAGGGGAGGGGTCTCCATACCAGGACCAAATTGGAATCCTTTCCCTGACTTCGTTAAAACTGTGCTGGTGAAGGGCACAGAAAAGCAGCTCTTGTGAATATCGGTCTCCAAGCAGGGGGCATTCGCTGTTCCCGTGTCCCCTCCCCCTGCTCCGGAGCCTTCTCAGGGCTCTTGGCCAATCACAGGAGGACATTTACTGTTCTCCTGACCAGTCACAGGAGGGCATTCGCTGTTCCTTTGTCCTTGCTTCAAACAAGAACCAAAAGATCCAGAATCAAGAACCATACCACAAGTGTGGGGACATGACAGGGACCCTATCCAAGTGAAGACAGCATCCTCTATGTCCTATCTCACACACAAACTGTCACTGGTCAACAGAGAAAAAAAGCCAGGTCCATCTGCTGACAGGAGAGATGCTCAGAGGAAATACGCTCTCAGAGAGCAGGGGAGAGGAAGCCTGGGTGACCACAATCAGACATCACCACGCAGAAACAGCATGAGGACCTGTGCCCACTAGCGCTCATTCAACAAACCTGTGTCAGTGTAGATGGGAACAGGACAGTATGAGCATATATTAAAGGGGATTAGGTTGGCTTGAAATAGATGGTCTGGGTGGTCCATACAGTCACCCACAATGATGGCCTCCATCAGAGGAGCCGAAAACCTGGCAGTTGCTCAGTTCCGAAGGCTGAGTGCCTTACTGGTACCAATTTGGCACCAAAGGGCTGGAGAGTTCCCAGATTGCCGCTGGGCTTTGGCCCCTGTTGAAAGCCTGAAGCAGCTGGCTCTAATATCTGGGAAGGGAAAAGTAATGAGGGCAACAGGGTAGATGAACGCCCTAGGGAGTCTAAAGCCTGTGACCACTGAAAAATCAAGTTTCTCTTTTCTTGCCCTTTACCCGGGCTGCTACCAAAGGGACTGTCTGCATTCAGTGCGGTCTCCTCACATCTAGGCATTCAGGACAAGCGCTCACACACAGGCCAGCCTGATACAGACAGTCCCTCACCGAGGCCCGAAGCCCAGGTTGCCTGTTCATATCCTAGGTTGTATCAAGTTGACAAGCCTAGCTGGCATTCCTCTCTACAAAAAACAAGGAGTGTGGTTGACCCTTCTTGACGATGAGGTAAGAGGATAGAGCTACCAGCCCCACCCTCTGAGACTCCTCAGAAGGTGTGTTCCTGCACACAAGGGTCTCCAACCAGGCTTCGGGCTCCCAGTGACCATGCAGAGAAAAAGCCTGGGCTCCACAGATGCAAACAGCACAACGCGCATCTTGCAAATTGTCCAGGTCTGATACCCTCTCAACACAGCACTCACTTGTTTAATAACTACCAGCTTTCAGCCTAGACCAAAAGGAAGGAACCACCACGGGTCACTGAAGATACTAACAATTGGTTAGAAACCCAATATCACAAGGAAGTGTCTGGGGAATGCCTCGGGCCTTTTACTCTGAGCATCTAAGTAGACAGTGCTGCATGATGGCCCTAAGCCAGCATGGCCATGGAGGAAGGAGGGCACAGTTTGTTCTAGTGAAGGATAGCTCATCGTATTCTTTCTCACGCTATGGTGGTGTCTTGGAAGCTCTCATTGTAAATGTTCCAGCTGGCTCTAGACAGATGCTAGGCCCACATGAGTGAGCTCAGGGCTCACTTTGAAGGATGGCAGCCCAGTTACTGAAATGTAAGTCTTTCCCTATCTTGGCCTTGTCTTTGAAGAACGGATTCACTTAAGCCTTCTTCTGGGTGAGTAGTGGGTAGCTAATTGACTCAACTTCAACCCTATGACCCCACCACGTCTCATTCCAACTATTGCTTGGTGATTTGTGTTTGTTTGCTTGTTTGTTTGCTTGCTTATTTGCTTGCTTGTTTGCTTGCTTGCTTGTTTGTTTGCTTGTTTATTTATTTGTCTGTTACTGGTGAGAAGCACAGTGTCTGGCATCAGAGATGTGGGCTCAGTATCCATCGATGCCCCCACGGTACTGACTTGACCTCAACCTCTACGGCTTTCTCGAGAGCACAGATCTATTCTGCTTTGAGAATCACAAAAGAGAAGAATGTCTGATATCTCAGGACTCAGAACCTATGGAACACTCCTATTCATTTCTCTTTTTAAAGAACAATGACCAAACACATCTTGGCCTTGAGCAGTGGACCTATGGTGGGTGTGTTTACTCAGACACAGTGTCTTCCTCCTACTGTGTCACTCACAGGAAAACAACAGGAAGGACCAGAAGGTGCAGAGGCTACAGAAACTCAAAGTCACCAACTTCTTAAACTGCAGAAAGATCAAAACTCTTCCCAGGAGGCTAGAAAACACTTTATGTAAGAGGCCATACAAACTCAGCAACTGTATCCAGAACCCAGCCAAGTCCTTTTCTAAATTCTGTTTTTAATTAGTGCATGTTAACCATATGTAACAATGGGCTTCATTATGTCATTTTTCATACATCTATATAATACATCTTTAGCATATTCAACTTCCACTACCCTCAATGGTCCTCCCCCTCCCAACTCCTGGTGATCCCCTCTCTGTTCCAACTAGTTTCCTCTTTTACTTTCAACTCATCATTCTGGATATTTGTTTGTTTCCTGAACCAATGAAGGAAGCTACAGGAAGAAGGGTGAGGGAGCACTTACAGGAATATGGGCCACTTATCAAGGGCTTCACCTCTAAAGAAAATGTCTCTGCCCAGGGAGAGGCAGGGCCCAGCCAGCCTCACTGCCTCAATAAGGAAATGTTGTGGAGATCTTCCCAGCCAACTGCTTCTGTGGTCAGCGGAATAAAGTTTCCAAATGTGTCCATGCGCAGCCTATTGTGTCACATCACAAGATAAGAGAGACTTTGAGATGTAACTAAAGCTGGGGAATGTAACACAGGGAGAACCACCAGGTGGTCTCAGTCTGATCTGATCGCAAGTGCCTGTCCCTTTAGAGCAGGTGTTTTCCTCCTAACAGAAGCTGCAGGCCCTGCACAGGGAATCCAGGGAGATCTGAAACACCCGACGACGCTTTGCACAGCATCACTGGCCTCAAGGTGAAGAAACATCCTGAGAACTTCAGATGGCTTCCGGGAGCAGACTGGTCGCCTTCTGCTCATCTGAACAGAAACTGTGTATGTGGTGGTTGTCAGGGGAGGAGAGACCTTTCATTGTTTAGACGAGTGCTATGTGAAGCTGGATTCAGGTGAGAGTCCTCAGCTGCCAGGTCAGGGTTAGCAGAGGAGTGTGTGGATAGCCCAAACCAAGCAGAGTCCCAGGGAGCTAAGCTTTCCCTATGCTTGCCTGCCTCATAACTGCAGAGCAACACTTCATGCCTCTAGTCTCTCCCCCATTATCTCTAGAATACATACCCTCCTGACACACCCTATGCTTGTTTATTGTTTTGTTGTCTTCTTGTACATATATGAAGAGAGACCTTTGCTTTGTCCCCTGGGACTCCCAAGTGGCAAGGACCAGCGCCAGGCTGAGAACCGATGAGTGGCAACCTATGGTCCACTAAAAAGCTTAGGGACTGGAGGTCTCATATAGCTTTGTAGTCCAGCCTGGATGTCCCTTCAGCCTCCGTCACTCTGGCTAGAGACTGCACCTAGGAAGCCATGTAGAAATATAAAGAGAAAGGTCACAACTTGAAGCAGGTTGAGGGGATGTTGCAAACAGGATTAGGAAGACACATGTTGGGTTTTTTTTTTTTTAGGGGGTTGTTTGTTTGTTTTTTCGAGACAGGGTTTCTCTGTATAGCCCTGGCTATCCTGGAACTCACTTTGTAGACCAGGCTGGCCTCGAACTCAGAAATCCGCCTGCCTCTGCCTCCCAAGTGCATTTACATCACTCTCTCTTCCCCCAACTTCTCTCATGACCCCTCCCACTCCCTCTAATATTCATGACTTCTTCCATAGTTATTACATGTTACATACACACACACACACACACTACTGTGTCTACTTAGTGTTGTTTGCATGTTCATGGATTTTAGGCTGATCACTTGAGATCAGATAATCTGTAGGGTTGGGGAATTTGTCCCTGAGGAAACTAAGCATTTATAAGAATAATAGTTTTAAGCGGGGTAGGGTATATACATATGCACTAGAGTAATCACTCTGAGAACGACATGCACAGTAGAATTAAGGAACAAAGAGATGTCAGCAAGAATAGGAGACTGTGTCCAAATTCTGATGAGGACTGGATGTAACCTGGGCCGGAGGGACCAGGGTAAATACCCTGCATGCTAATGCTCAGGTCCCTGGGGTTGCACTTTCTTCAAGATCCACCAGATGGCAAAACCACACAAGAAACACCGTCTCTGCCACTCAGGAGCCTGCCTTCTGCCAATCCCATGTGTTCACAGGCAGCACTCCCTGGTGTCATAGGAGAACCTGAAAGATAAGCTGACTTCATCTGTCAAATAAAGCATTCCAGTGAAGTGGCAGAACAGAGGATGAAAAGCCCACACAGCGCTGAGGAATGACTCGCCTTCCCTAAACATGGTCATTGAGACAAAAGGGGGAGATAAGGTACACGAGAGAAATCGTCTCAAAATGGTAACCCAGCAATGGCAAGCACATCCTAAGGCAGGCCCTGGGTATCACTGCTGACAGCATCACTGCTGATAGCAGCAGCATCCTGAAGTCCTTCCACATCAGGGTGAATCATCTGTACGTATTGTTCTGCAAACTTTCTTACTGTTTCTATCCATGAATTGTAATGGACATAAGAGACAGGTCTTTTAGGCAGCTTTGACCTGTGACCTTTCCCCATCACAGGCTGCTGCAACCCCATTGGTGAGATGAGCAGGAAACAGAATCAGGGCTGGAGAGATGGCTCAGTGGTTAAGAGCACCGACTGCCCTTCCAAAGGTCCTGAGTTCAAATCCCAGCAACCACATGGTGGCTCACAACCATCCGTAATGAGATCTGACACCCTCTTCTGGTGCATCTGAAGACAGCTACAGTGTACTTAGACATTATTATAAATAAATATTTAAAAAAAAAAAAAAAGGAAACAGGGTCAACATTAATGAGAAAGCAGGAGGGAAAGGTCAAGGACAGGGCTGGAGCGATGGCTCAGAGGCTAAGCGTGCTTGCTGCTCTTGCAGGGGACTTGTGTTTGGCTCCCAGCCCCCCCCCCCCCCCGAATAGATTGATTCAAAACTACCTGTAACTCCAGGGAATCTGATGCCCTCTTCTGGCCTCCAATGGCACTGCACTCACTTGCACACACCCACAGACACACCTGTATACACGTAATTTAAAATAAAATAAATCCTTTTTCTAAAACTAAGGAAGAAATTCTAGCCACAAACATGCCTTCTTGTGTCTACAAAATTTGGATCAAAAGTAGACTATCACAGTTTAATTTGCACAGCAATCATGTTCCTTACTTTCAGTCTCTAAATTCCCTCTCCACAGCCTATGTGCAGTGATTAAAACTTCAGTTAAAAAAAAAATTAAGCATTTTTGAAACATATTCTTGTGGGAGATAGAAATGAAACTCAGGAACAAGGTGAAAGTTGAATCACCAAGAGATGTAGACGAGAACTTCCTGACCAGCAGGCACCGAGGCAAGGCCAGCTGCACAGAAAGGCTATCTAATGTCATTTCAGCCACTGGGATTTCTTTACTTGGTCCTTTGTCCTATTAGAGCATTTGAACTTTTAAAGAGAATTGCCGTAATTGGAAAAGAAGGAAACCTGCAGACCCAGAAATGGTTCTCCTGATAAAACAATGCACAAATTATTGGCCATTTCAATAAAATTGAGGCTTTCCTTCCTGTGAACTCTTAGCACAAATGGCTGAGATCACCAGTTGCTAAGAGCTAAGCTCAACTGCAGCAATGAAAGGGCCATGTTACTGCATTCTTGAGTATCCACATAACACCCTGATGGCTGGCAGATTACTGAGGTCAAACGGATACAACCAGGAAGTCAGGTTGCTTTTTACTTCCTGTCAAGTGTCCAAGAGGGCTCTACCTTGGGCTCTAACTACTTATCTCCATGTGCAATGATCTCCTGGGGAGGGGGAGGCTGTAGAGAGAGATCCTGACAAGAGCGTCAGTGTTCAGATATGACATGTCCTTTGCGCTCATGTGCTCGAGCGCTGGGTCCCCAGATAGCTGAGCTATCTTGGAAGACTGTAGAATCCTTGGGACGTGGGGTCTCACTGGAGGAAGTGTGTCACTGGGGGTGGGTGGGGGTTTAGACCCTGAAGTTTATAACCCATCCTCACTTCCTCTGCTTCCTCTGCCTCCTGGTCCTCCGAGATCCGAGCAAACGACCTCATTCTGCTGCCTCAGCTGCAAGCCCCCACCCCACCCCCCTCAGCCGTGCCTTCTCTACCATGCTGACTGAACCTTCAAACTGGGAGGCAAAATGAACCCTTCCACCAGGAGCTGCCTTTTGCCAGGGCATAGCAACAGAGGTAAAGCTTGAGGTGGACTCCTGGGAACAAGCACAGAGCTGTGCCTGCAGCCAGCCTGGCCTTCCTTGTAGATGTCACCTGGGTGTAAATCAAGTGTGGGTGTCTGAGAGACCCTCAGGGGGGCCCCCTCTCCTCTGGAACAATGGCTGTCAGCAGTACAGGGCTGGAGCAACATCCAACACAAACACTCAGGGACCTCAGATCACAGACCAAGGAAGGGAACGTGGAGACAAAAACCCCAGAGTTCTGGCTAGCTAAAATACCAGCAGTTATTTAAAAATGATCTACCTAAAAGTTATAGTCATGATTTCTACACGTATATAAACGAGTATCGAGGATGCTAGTTAGGTCTCTCATTAGTGCGGGTGCTTGTAAGATGTCACAACTGTCTCAAAGGCGACTTGGAAAAAAAAACCGTGCACAACACAAAGCACAAGTAGAAAAGATGGTCTCTGTCACCAGGAAATAATTAATTCTGTCACTGGACAAAATGCATTTCTCTCCCCGCTTTCCACAACTTACTGAGTTATGAAATAGCTCAAAGGTGACCAAAATCGCAGACTATGGTGATGAGTGTTTAAAAAAAACAAAACAAAACAACAACAAAAAAAAAAAAACCCTTGATTTTCTTTTTCTTCCTTTTTGGTCCATTTCAGAGCCTTTGACGATTTTTCTCTGACCCAGTTTATCAAATGAGCTGAACCCGACAGGGGGCAGGCAGGCAGCGAGACAAATGCATTCTTCGTGGCAGCTTACTCCGTCTTTCTAGTCAAATGCCTCTCTTGCCCCCTAAATGATAGAGCAGGGCCTCAAGTTCTTCCTGCCCTTTTGGGGTATTTGGGGAGATCATCCATCCAAGTCTCATATACATGGGAACCAGCGGCTCCTCCCTGCTCAGTGCCACCCCCTCCCCTGTGTGAAAGCCATGGCTGGGAAGCCAGCGACGATTCCTCCCTCTGGCTCCTCACAGCGGGACAAATATGACACCCCAACCCCCAGGAGCCATAGCGGAACAAATATGACACCCCAACCCCCAGGAGCCATAGCGGGACAAATATGACACCCCAACCCCCAGGAGCCACAGCGGAACAAATATGACACCCCAACCCCCAGGAGCCACAGCGGGACAAATATGACACCCCAATCCCCAGGATCACATAGTTGAGTCCTGACCTTTGGGCCCTGGAGAATCCCTCGACTGAGCCCTTCCCTCTGGGAAGTGGAAACTATCAACTCCTTCTCTGCCCAACCCCCAAGCTCTCTCCCCACACTGCCCTCACTAAAAAGATCCCTCCTCAGTCCCCAGGTGATAGAACTGGGCTGCAGAGACCACCTGAGGGTCTCCTACTCATGGGCTCACTTTCTGGCCCCCTCCAAAGTTCCTTTTGAACCAAGTCCATTCCCAGGTCTCTCTCTCCACACAGCTCAATAGGAAACACCAGTGGCTCTCATCCCTGAGTGCAAATCTTCCCAGGGCCCATGTGACCTATCTAGAGATTGTCTGGGAGTCACTGCAGGAGGGAGGGTGACCCTGACATTGTATGACACGATGCTGAACATCCTCAAACATACAGAGCCACTGAACCCCTTGCCACCTCCCACGTGTCTCGCAGGTATGGATTCCAGCTGGGGAGTATGCATCTGTAATTTAACTCACGTGTTCTATTTCTGAACTTCATTTCATCCTGCCTCGGAAGTGAAATCCCCACGAGTCAGTACTTCCTAGAGGGTTTCTGGAAGCTTCCACAGCACTGAGTGTCTGGATGGGAAACATCAGGACTGGATGTCATCACCGACCAAAATCACCCAATGTCATCAGGACTGGATGTCATCACCGACCAAAATCACCCAATGTCATCAGGACTGGATGTCATCACCAAAATCACCCAATGTGACTTTCCATTCAAGCTGTGCCCTCCCTGGCTTCCAACGTTACCTTGGCTTGTAAGAAATGTCTGATCTGAAACCAGAGGCTCTGCTGCTCAGCCCTCCTGGGCTCACAATTCCAACGCCCTTCACCCTGCTGAGGTCAGAGGGATATCTAACATATGTGGATCTGCTTCCACTCCTATGCACTGCAGGGCCTAGGCTTTGCAGACAGTAGGGAGAAAGGTCTCCCTCCAGCCTTGCCTGGCCAGTGTCAACTTTTTACACTTAAATGTTGTTGTGAGCATACATTAATTGATGTAATAACTCATTTATGGGACATTTTTATAGGTGCACACGATACTTCTATCACATCCCTCATTACTCTCTGTCTTAGTTAGGGTTTCTATTCCTGCACAAAACGTCATGACTAAGGAGCAAGTTGGGGAGGAAAGGGTTTATTCAGCTTACACTTCCACATTGATGTTCAAAACCAAAGGAAGTCAGGACTGGGACTCAAGCAGGTCAGGAAGCAAGAGCTGATGCAGAGGCCATGGAAGGATGTTACTTACTGGCTTGCTTCCCCTGGCTTGCTCAGCTTGCTTTCTTATAGAACCTAGGACTACCTCAGGACCAGCTCAGAGATGGCACCACCCACAATGAGTCCTACCCCGCTTGGTCACCAATTGAGAAAATGCCTTACAGCTGCATCTCATGGAGGCATTTCCACAAGGGAGGCTCCTTTTGATAACTCCAGCCTGTGCCAAGTTGACACACAAAACTAACAATGTCCCAACAATGTCTCTTGTGTGACCCACCCCCAGGCTGCCATTATTTCTCTTCCTCTTTCCCAACTTTGATGTCATTGTTTTGGGTATGTGGCCTTTCGGTTTCACTGAGATTGGCCTCTGTGACATCTGTCTCCTTTCGCTCCTCCCATCTTGGAGTCAGCTTGGTAGTGGGGGGACAACAATGGAGTTAGCATGTTTATTGGATACAGGTTTAGTCACTGGAACCAAAGACCCAAAATAACAACAGCACCCAGAGAAGAGACGTTTCATTAACTCTATGCTTAACACGCCAGCAGGCAGCTCCCGGCCGGTCTGGAAGCTCCTAACACCAGTGCCATGGTCAATGTTCTTGTGGCTCCGGCTTGTTGCCCTGCCAACCCCAAGTCACTGTCTCCAATCTGTGGTCCACGGTGGCTCATGAAGGCCCTCCTTTCGCTTCCCCAGCCACCAGGAAGGAGGGAAATGGGTCCAGCATGGAAGCCAGTTCCTTACCTCCACCCTCATGCCATTGGTTAGAATGGAAGGAAGGGGCCAGCTACAGTGTTCACTGTCTGTGAAGAGCTGGCCAGGAGGCCTGAGCACCATCCTTCGGGTTGTCACTGCTATGATTGTCTCCCAGTGACTGTGCGGCTTTCCCTGTACAATATAAGCAAAGGTAGATACAGGGTGGCTTACGGCACTTAATGACACAGCCCTCAGCCTGTGACTGAGGTCTTTGAAATCAGCTTGGGATAAATAAAGCAGATACATTCCAGTTTGGACAAAATCACTTTTGATGTGAGCTTCCATATAGTCCTCCTCATTCCAATGGCCAGTAAGTCCCTGTATCCATTATTTCTCTTGTTACTAATGAAAGACTCTAAGACTCCCAAAGGGAGACACTCACTTGAGCCTCGGGACAGCCGCGAACCCAAGAAGACACTGAGACCGAACTTAAGATGTAGAGAGTAAGATTTTATAAAGCAACAGCAAGCAAATACATGAACCAGAGCTCTGGGGTCGAAACTCATACACCAAGCAAGGTGCAGAGGAGAATCGACGACAGCCCAGAATTTTTCACAGGCTTTTATAGGAAAAAAGCCAGGGGAAAAGTACAAGTTTTGCGTCACCAAGGGGTCGTGTCCTATATTTTGGCAATGTACCCGATCTATTGGAACATTTTGGGGTAGTACCAGGAGGCCCCTATCTCAAAAATGTTCTTGGAACAGTCTTCAGTTAGGAGGGGTAGGACTAGGTTTGTTCCAGGAGACCCTTATCTAAAAATGTTCTTGGAACCGTTCTCATTTGGGAGGGGGTCGGACTCTGGGGTGAAGAGTTCAGGAATGCACTCTGGGGTGAGAAGTTCAGAAGTGTTCCGGGAACTCTCTAGATGGGAGGGGTAGAACTCTGAGTTGGAGAGTTCAGGTGTCCAGTAATTTTCCTCTTTCATTCCCCACTCCTTCTAGTGAGTAATTCTAATCTTAGAATTTCAGAAGTCTATATTTTTATGCGGAGAATACTGCATTTACTCTATTTTAACATGGGAACAAAAACAGAATAAGAAGCATTAGTAAACAGAACTAGGCAGGGGCCCTTTTAGTGAGGCTTGAGGGTCTGGGCATGATGTAGGTGCACGTAGATCAGATCTCTGGCTGGAACTGGTGAGATGTCCTTGGGGTACCCAGCTCGTTCACTGTCTCGGCTGTTGGGATCCCTGGCGCGATGTCGTCCGCGTACTCAGTCCGATCTTTTCCAGTTGTGACCAGACCACCTGCAAGCCTTTTAACTTAGCATACAGATCATTATTATAACAACATAGGTTTAAACACATCATTTAAGACTATGATGGGCATAGGAGTCTCATAAAGGATCTTAAAAAGAGTAAAACTGAATCAAGAGGGAGTATTTCTAGTACGTTTAAATAGGGCATAGGGAAGGAACACCAAGTCCATGCCAGTCTCCACGATTAATTTTGTCAAGGTCTGTCTTAGAGTTTTAAACTAATTTTTTATCTGTCCTGAGCTCTGAGGTCTATACACACAATGTAATTTTTATTTGACCTCTAAATACTTGGCCACACCCTGACTTACCTGGGCAATAAAGGCAGGGCCATTATCTGACACTATTGCTTTTGGCACTCTGAACCTTGGAAAATTTTTCTTTAATAATTTTCTTGATGACTATGTGAGCAGTCTCATTTATTCATTTTGAGAACGTTTTTTTTTTTCAGCAAAGTCTATTTTCCAGTTGATGTCAGGTCTGTCTTTTCAAGGGAGGACTAGTTTTCTTCTTTTAGTTTAGTCTTCAGACTGCCAGGATTATTGCTCTTTGGGATGCCTGTTTGGCGGTTAGATCTGCCATCTGATTTCTTCTGTTCACAGCATCTTAGGTCTTTTTTTGCAGATGTCAACAGCTTTCTTTGTCTGTATATTGTTCTATACAGTGGCAAATGCATACCTGCTGTCAGTGTAGACTTTTTTTTTTTTTTCATTTAGAGAGCTTGCATCAAAACCACAAGTTCAGCTTTCTGGGCTGAAGTCCCTTTAGGGAGGCTGCTGGCCTAGATCACTTGCTTTTTGTCCACCGCTGCACTGCTGTCCCCGCCTTCCGCTTACCTTTAACCATGAGGCTACTGCCATCCGTGTACCAGTTCAAACTTTCAGGCCAAGGCTGATTTGATCTTTACCTGCCGAGGTAAGTAGCCCCCTCTGTTGGTAGATGGCCCCATGGATATGAGCTGCTTTCCATCTACTACTGCCGCTCCTGTTCCTTTTTTTTCTCTCTACCACAAAGCTGCAGCCAGGACATCAGCACATTGATGTACAAGAGTGGAGTCATCCGCCAAGGAGCAGCAAACTCTGGTAGTGGGTATAGTCACATGCTGACCCAGAGTAAGCTTGTCAGCGTCTTTAACAAGCAGGGCTACTGTAGCAATGGCTTTCAGGCAGGAGGGCCAACCGCTGGCGACTGGGTCGAGCTTTTTAGATAGGTAGGCCACTGGCCGCTTCTAGGGCCCCAGAGTCTGAGTCAAAACCCCGCGGGCTACTCCAGCCCGCTCATCAACATATAGGGTAAAAGGCTTAGTCAGATCTGGCAAAGCCAGAGCAGGGGCTGCAAGCAGGGCTGCCTTTATGCTGTCAAAGGCTTTTTGGTGTTCCTCAGTCCAGGTGAATGGGACTTTTTCTTTAGTAAGTGGATATAGAGGGGCCGCCAGTGTCGCGAACCCTGGTATCCAGAGTCTGCAAAAGCCCGCCGTCCCCAGAAACTCACGTACTTGGCGCGGGGTGGTGGGGGTTGGGATCAGCATCACAGTCTTTTTTCTGGCCTCGGTGAGCCACCGCTTTCCTTCTCGGAGGGTGTACCCTAGGTAGGTCACCTCGGTGCGACATAGCTGGGCTTTCTTAGCCGATACCCGGTACCCCAACTCACCCAGTTCATTCAGGAGCTTCTAGGAGGGCCAGAATTTCTTCTTTGTTTTTAATGTCTTTGCCTTCAGCCAACCGCAGGGCTTGGGTTAGTGCCAGGAGTTCAGCCTTCTGAGCCGAAGTTCTTTCTGCCAGAATGTCAGAGCAGTGATGAGTAGGTGAAGACTCAGCAGGTTAGCAGGGGAAGCGAAGGTCACTTGTTCAGTCAACAAAAAGCTCTGATAATGTGTCCATCAGTCAGAGTCAATTTATCGGTGTCCTTGACCAGAAGCCATTATGTGCAGACAAGCAGGCCATCTTACAGTCACCAGGTCTAATTTTTACAAGTATGCCACCGGTCTTTTCTAGGGTCCCAATCTCTGAGTAAGAACCTCTTTGGCAATATCTTTGTTCTCAGTCACATTAGGGCAGTCTCAATAGCATCTAAGGCCATTCAAGGTTGTTCTTTATTTTTTATACGAAGGGCTGTTTATCTTTTTAATTCAGCAAAACCTGGAATCCACAGTTTGTAAAGGCCCGCAGTGTCCAGGAACCTTTTAAACTTGCTTTGCATTGGTCAGTGGAGGAATATGAAACACAGTCTCTTTTTAGCTGCTTCAACAGGTAGGCCACCGGTCTCTTTACTTTTAGCCACAAACAGGTGAAGGGTTTGGTCATGAGGGGGGCTCCTCTTCTTTTTTGTTAGGGCAGTCTCTCACCCCGTGCTCTTTTTCTTTCAACAGGTAACAGTAAACACTTTGATCTTTAGCCAAAAGCTTTTTTTTTTGTTGCCAGGTACTAAGTTTTCTAGTTTCCCTAACTTTTGTGGCCAGCATTTTATTTTTCTTATCTTTTTTTTTTTTAATTTTCTGGCTCCCTATTTTTTACAGATCATTTCTAAGTGCTAGTATTATTAGCAAGTGTCACTTTGCTAGGTTCTAGTCTTTGTCATTTATCTCTCTTTGCTCCTGTTTTCTAACTGTAATAGAGATCTCATATAATGTCTCTTTTTTTTATCTATATATATATCTTTTTGTTCCTCTTATATATTTTTTCTCATAGCTTGCCTCTACCCTGGTTTATCTTTTTGTCTTACAGCACATCTCTGATTCTGACTCTGGTCTCTGTACTTGTCAGCCTCATTTTACTGGTTCCTCTTTTAAATATTTTTCATTTAGAGTATCTCTCTCATTTCAGACCTAATTTTTTTATCTCTATTTTTACCTCTTTTCACTGTTAACCTATCTCTTCTGAGTCTGCTGAAGCTTTGCTCTCAGCTCTTTTTTGCAGACTTCTATCCTTTTTTTAACTTCTGTAACTTTTTATTACCTCGGTCAGATTGTTGGGGCACTTTCTAGTCCCACAGAGACGAGACCCTCATCAGAGCCTGGCAGTTAGACTCGCAGGTGCTCCTTACCTTGGATGTCTCCCTCACCGGAGCTTAGAACAGACCTACTGCCAGCAGCTCAGGGCGGTGCCTGAGAAGAGAAAACACATGGGGCAGAGAAGGGAGTGCAGCTCTCACATCTGGCTGCACCAGACCACTGATATTTCAAAATGAACGCAATTTTTTTCTGTTAACAAGAGACAGGATACAGGGGACAGGGGAATGAGAAGCAACCAGGGAACCTTGTGGCGACCTCAGATCAGACGTGGCGACCCGCTGAATTTAAGCATATTAGTCAGCGGAGGAAAATAAACTAACCAGGATTTTCTCAGTAACGGAGAGTGAACAGGGAAGAGTCCAGCGCCGAATCTCCGCAGCGCGCCGCGGCGCGGGAAATGTGGCGTAAACTCCTGGGAGTGGCAAACAAACACTGGCAGGGAGGGGGAAGGCGGCAGAGTCAGCAATTTAACCATTTGATAGACACCCGGTGCTCTCGGCACTGTCTTCCCGCATGGCTTGAGCCCTTGGAGGCGGCGGCGGACACAAGGGAGTGCGCACAAAGGAGTGTGGGCATGCACCCGTGTGCAGACTCTGGGGGGAGCCAAATGAGGGGCAACTCAACCGCTTGAGACACCCCCGTGCTCCCTGCACTGTCCTTGGGGAGGGAGCACGCAGCCAGGCAGGCACAAGGGAGTGCGGGTAGACTCTGGGGGGGGAAGCCAAAGGAGGGACGGCGGCCGCAGTTGGCCCCTCCCCAGCTGTGGCAGGCTTCACGGCCACTCCAGGGCGCCAGGCGGGACCGGCAGGCTGCCGCACTCGCCACCAGCATCTCACAACTCGCTCGCGGGGCACAGACAGCCCCTGTCGCCGCTGCCGTGCCTGCAGAAACCAGAACCTCAGCACCACTGCTGCTATCAAAGCCCTAACTGCGCAGCCAAAGCCGGAAATTTTTAGCCCAGCTCTGCATCTCAGAGCTCTTTTGAGCAACCCGGGGCTCACCAGCACTGAGTTTTTTTCCTTTTTAAAACTATTGCTGACAAATTCTGTCCTGACGTCAGTCCAAGTCTACAGTCGACAAAGGGTTAACACACACACACAGTCTGTCACGTGACAAAAACACAACCAGCCAAACGCCACTTTCTGACGGGGTCGGATTCTACATTGACTCTTTTTCCTGACGGGGGTGGGATTCTACATCCACTCCCGCTCTGGCAGAGAGAACACTCTCTCTCTCCTTCACTCTGCCAGGCAACAGCCAGGTCTTTTTGACTGTTCTGTACCCTGGGCACTCCTTCCAGGGTCTCCCTTGGAACATCTTTTAGGGGTGCAGACTGTGGGGCCATAGACAGTCGTCCTCTCACAGCCACTAGGGTCCTTACGGTCCACAGTGGCAGCTGCCAGAATAAACCCACAATTTCAGAATACACAAATGCAGCAGTTCTACACCTCCACACCCAGCAGATTGTCCCATTTCTAGATTAATAGCAGACACAGCAAGAGCGGACACGAGACTGAGACAAAAGAGAAACCAAACACAGCGGCGACTTCGCGTCGACCACAGGCAGCTTACAGAATCAGATGGCCTCTCCAAGGCCTACAGATTGAGACCTACCTGGTCTCCAGAGGGGTCTACCAGGCGTCCCTGGTTCTCCCCTTGTCCTCCTGGGACGTCTCCCAGGGCGAGCGGACGGTGGACACCTGGACACGTCTATCCTTATCCACACTGTGCTCTCTCTCCCGGAGCACGGTCTCAGGTACTCGTACTGAGCACTGAGCGTCACGCAAAACCGAAACTGTGATCGCACCAGATACAGAACGGCCTACCTGGCCTCCAGATTGAGACCTACCTGGTCTCCAGAAACAGAACACAGACACTAAACCAAGACAGAACAGTAAATCTTACCTCTGAGTGGGTCCAGGACCTCTGGGTGATCGTGCTGTTTCCCGGCCAACGCACCAAATGAAAGACTCTAAGACTCCCAAAGGGAGACACTCACTCGAGCCTCGGGACAGCCGCGAACCCAAGAAGACACTGAGACCGAACTTAAGATGTAGAGAGTAAGATTTTATAAAGCAACAGCAAGCAAATACATGAACCAGAGCTCTGGGGTCGAAACTCATACACCAAGCAAGGTGCAGAGGAGAATCGACGACAGCCCAGAATTTTTCACAGGCTTTTATAGGAAAAAAGCCAGGGGAAAAGTACAAGTTTTGCATCACCAAGGGGTCGTGTCCTATATTTTGGCAATGTACCCGATCTATTGGAACATTTTGGGGTAGTACCAGGAGGCCCCTATCTCAAAAATGTTCTTGGAACAGTCTTCAGTTAGGAGGGGTAGGACTAGGTTTGTTCCAGGAGACCCTTATCTAAAAATGTTCTTGGAACCGTTCTCATTTGGGAGGGGGTCGGACTCTGGGGTGAAGAGTTCAGGAATGCACTCTGGGGTGAGAAGTTCAGAAGTGTTCCGGGAACTCTCTAGATGGGAGGGGTCGAACTCTGAGTTGGAGAGTTCAGGTGTCCAGTAATTTTCCTCTTTCATTATAACAAAATATCTGACAATTAAAACTTACAAGAGGAATGAACGGTTTACTCTGGCTCAGTGTGTGGCTCCGATCTATCCTGTGGGGAAAGTCACGGTAACAGGAACAGGAGGTTTCTGGGCACAGTACATCGTGTTCCTCTGTTTATTCAGTTCAGGCCCCCAGACCATGAGATGATGCTGCCAACATTAAGGGGGCCTTCCCACCTCAGTTAAATCTCTCTGGAAACATCCTCTCTCTCTCTCTCTCTCTCTCTCTCTCTCTCTCTCTCTCTCTCTCTCTCACACACACACACACACACACACACACACACACAAAGTTTTGCCTCCTGCCTCCTGTCCCCCAACCCCTGATCCCTAACCCCTGGCCCCTGACCCCTACCTCTTGCCACATTGATAAGATTAACAATCACGGAATCCAAGAAACGGCCTCCTGTGCACTCCCAGCTCTGTCTGCTTCTTCCTTCCGTCTCCCTTCACACTGAGGCTGGCTCCCATACAGTGTGCCTGGGATTTCCTGGAACACTGGGGAAGAGTTTAAGCAGTATGCACACTTGGAGTGTCAGAGAAGATGGGAAATACAGAAGCCGATTACATTCTCAGAATCTTCTGCCATGCCAATCGTGCCAAGCCACGCCTCTTCTCTTCCAATCAACTGTGGGTCCTTTGTTTGTTTGTTTGTTTGGGGTTTGTTTGTTTGGGTTTTTTTTTTTGTTTTGGTTTTTTGTTTTTTGTTTTTTGTTTTTCCGAGACAGGGTTTCTCTGTGTAGCCCTGGCTGTCCTGGAACGCACTTTGTAGACCAGGCTGGCCTTGAACTCAGAAATCCACCTGCCTCTGCCTCCCAAGTGCTGGGATTAAAGGCGTGTGCCACCACCGCCCAGCAACTGTGGGTTCTTGAGGCTATCAACTGAGTTTCTTGTTTGGCCCACAGCCACTCTGGCCTGAGGCTAGCTCCATTCCTGGATGTTGGAAGATGGTTTAAAAACAAACAAAAAAAAAAACACAAAAAAAAAACAAAAAAAAAACACTATGTTGTTTGTGTTTCACTATCAGGTGAATTTGCACAACTTTTGATGCCCTTTCTGGGCAAAGCCAAGATTCTCCCTGTTGTCTGTCCTTTCCAAAGAACTTTCTTGAGCAACATCTGCAAACAGCTCCAAAGTCTGCTTCAGGAAGGCTTCATGGCAGGAAACCTCTCTCCACTACAGAAATCAGGACAGGGGCTGCCCCTGCCATCTCCCCTGCCGTCTCCCCTGCTCAGCATTAGTGAGGAGGATGTTTTGCAGAGGCAGATGGTAGCTTTTGAAAACTAGAATTTTTCTGAATTTGGGGGTAAAAATGCAAAGGCATGAGGTAGTTCTGTGGTTGTGACTCCCAGCCTGGAGCCCAGGACTGACAGTGCCAAGTGTGGTCTGTGGCTGCAGACATCGTGGGTCTCATCAGTCAACGGGACAGAATAAAATAAAGCACAGAACCAAGGTATGCAACAGCATGCCTTTAATAAAGTGCTTCTGGAAGCTTCCACACAAAATGTCTCTCCCAAGCCTAGAGAAATTCCTCACAAGATGAAGGAGCTTGTGGCAAAGCATAACAAACTGCATGTGAATCTTGAAACCCGAATGATAGGAGGAGATAACAGATTCTTGCTGGCTATCCTTTGACCTCCACGTATGAACCACAGCACCATTGCCCCACACATATAAAATGAATAAAGGTAATAGAAGGATTTATACTCCCACCTTGTGAGCTAGAATTTAGCTACAGAGACATATCTAGCTTGCATGTAGGCTGAGAGCCTGGACATTCACTGTGGGGAGCCACATGTATCTTGCTGTTGTCCTGAAATGATAACTTTAACCCTGAGGACAGCAGATTAACAGCATTCACCACTGTACGTTGGTTTGATCTTAGAGTGTCGCTGACAAAATATTTGATGAATTAAATCTGTCATTCTGTTCCCTTCGTTGTGAGCATGGTTTAAAATTTCAAGGCCACGCTTCACATTCTCCCTTCCCAGGTGTGAGGACTTGTGAGGGATGGTGTCACTGAGCAGCCTCTCCAGCAGTCGCAGCCTCTTGATGTTCCTCACAGCTGAGAGGCCTCTCTGGTTCTTGGAGCCTCTCCTGCCGCTCTTCAATTTGCAGAGAGTGAGAAATTGTGGCCAGGAAAGCAGGAGATCAGAAGGACTTTCAAAGCCGGCAGATGCATAAGGAAAGACTCGTGGCAGACTGATGCTTCCTTGGAAAGCAAGAGCCCTGCATCTCGGAGCCCCTTCAAAGAGACTGGGTTCACTCTCCTTGGGTTTTAATGACAGCAAATCCCATGTTTAAGGAGTGTTTGATCCAGGAGGAGGAGAGCCAGCAATCACCACCAGGGCATCCAGCGGTGCCTGCCTATGGAAGGCATCCCTAGGTGTTTCTGGATCACACTAACCCACCTACCTCCCAACTGAGAAACAGTCAGGATCCAAAAATTAACTCTTTATTTGCTGCCAGGTTGCTCAGCCTCAACAATATTGATGTTTGAGGCTAATTCCCGCTGAAGAAGTCTGACATGCCTCTGTAATAGGATCAATAGTAGCCCTGGACTTGCTAGGTATCTGTAGCCAACCCCTAAACCCTACACCACATGACCCTGTGTGTGGGGGGGTGGAAAACCTCTGGGTCTGAACTGCTGGCTCTGACCTTCTTTGATTTGATTTGTTTGTTTGTTTGTTTGTTTTTGTCTCATTATTTAGCCCTGGCTGTACTGAAACTCACAGCGATCCACCTGCCTCTGCCTCCCCAAGTGCTGGGATTAAAGGTGTGTGCTCCTATATTCAGGTCTTCTCTGAATTCCTAATTAAAGATTGTCATGGTTGGATACTTAGGCGTTTGGACAGTTGCTGCCCCACTGGTGGCTCTGCCTTGGGAGATCGTGGCACCTTGTGGGGCCCAGAAAGCCCAGCTGAAATGGCGATAACCAGGCTTGTGAGAGAGCCAGTACTCAAAAACAAGATGGGAGCACAGAGAGATGCCTCTATCGTTGAGAGAACATATTGCTCTTGCAGAGGACTCCAGTGCCAGCAGATGGAGGCCATCCTCAGGACTCACACAAGTCCACATGCACTAAATATGTCCTCTGTACTGCCAGGGCCCAAAAACCATTGTAACCCCCTATCTACAATTCATCTCCTCACATATCACCCAACCCCTAAGTGCAGAGGGCTTCAGAGGGGACCCAGGACAAACACCACGGCAATGCCAGCATAGTCTCCTATGAAGATCAGAGCTACAAAAGCACACACTACCACGCCCGCTCTCTATCTTGCCAGTGCACCAACCCCACCATTCTGTTAAGACTTTCAGAGCACCCGCCCCTCGCCCCCAGAGGACTCATGCCTGGGAAACTTATAATTCTACAAAATGTGTAGGCAACTTCCAGGCAAATTGGAGTCTATTATCGCTGGCCAAATGCTTATTTCTTTTCTTCTTCTTCAAAAGGAATGGTTTTCATAAAAGCCTTGACTTCAGAAATAAAAATAAAATAAGAAAGAAATGAGAGACTCATCCCCAGTGCAGCATGGGTGTGTTACAGTGTCCGCTCCTGCACGTCTGTGCTCCTCCTGCCCTGGGGAGAGAGGCTCCAGAGGGGAAACGCTTGCCTCACCTGTCCTTGGAGTTTTTAATTCCCTTCCAGCCCACTCGGCTTTACACGATGTCAATATCTATTTGTGTCAACAAATGTTCCTTCGAATTATGAATACAGTCAAATTAGAAAGCCTTCATGGTCATATCTGTGGGGCTCTGAAGGACAGGTGCAGGGTGGTAATTTTTATATCTCAGTCAGCGCATACTCCCTCTTTCTATTCACAGACTCTTTCCACAGAGCAAAAATAAACACAACCCGGTACACTCAGGAACCAACCCAAGCCATCCAAATCAATCCCTTTGCGTCAAAGCACGGGTCTTTATAGCATCTCTCATGCACTGGCACACCTATCTTGTCTGTTTTTCCCCACATGGATGACAGTTCTTCACTCTTCCAAGCATAGAGCGTTCAAGGATTCATATTCCACCGTGAAGATGGCTCTATACTGCATTGTAGTCAAATAATATGCTTACTGGGCACATGCTAAGTCTGATTCGGGTGCTCTGTACTGCTCTCTGGAGAAGGTGAAAAACATATATATAGTGAGAGGGGTTGATTCTGCACTACTTTCCTGTACATGAGCCTTCCCAGGGCTCCCTGATGCTTTCCTCCCAGCATTCCATCTTTGCAGCCAGGCTGTGAGTTCCATGAAGACAGAGGATCAGGTCTTGTTCATCTTGAGTCCCCAGGGCCTGGCTTGGCACCTGATACATAGAATCCACTCCACCACTGTCTAGTTGGTGGGCACGTGCAAAAATGTCTTTACCTTTAATTTTCTATCTAATAGAGAGAGTGACACCACGCCATCATAGAGTGTGTGTTCAGTAGGTGACCGCCTAGGGGTTAAAATGAAAACTCTCAGTGGCTTAGACTAATTGGAAGAACATTTCCCATTCAACGCTACACTCTCGAGCAGTCAAGGCTGTTGCACAGCTTGTTCTGGGGAGTCTATGTTCATTCAACCCATACAGAGAGGACAAGGATAAACAATCAATCAAACAAACAGAAAAAGCAGAACTCCATCCAAGCCCAGCTCAATGAACCTGTGAGTTTATCAGGATTCCCTACAGGAAAGTGGATAGCTCAAGCAGCCACCTCACCAAAAGTCCCAGCTTAGCGTAAAAGACAGTTTACCAATGCGGTATAACTGCAGTCCCCTGCACAGCTGCAGGCAGCTCTACCAAAGAGTCTGCTCTCCCTCTGCCCCTTTGGCTGCTTAAATAACTTCAGGGCTGGCAGAGGGAGGCTCGTCCTGAGTTTCTTGTGAGTTCTTGAAACCTCCACCCCCTTCCCTCCAAAAAGGAATGTTTCCACCCATAGGAAATGGCTGCAGGCTACACAATGAAAGTCAGTGACATCATTTGGCCAGCTATAGCGTGTGGCTTCCATTGATGGGCAATCTTTCTCTCAGCCAACAGGAAGCTGAATATGGCAAGAGAGAAGGTGATTGTTCTGCTGAAGTGAACAAGGCAGAAATGGTAGCCTTACATCTGCTCCCAACCATGAGTCACATGGCTACCTAGCTGCAAGGGAGGCTGGAAAATTTTAGTGACTAGACAGCCGTGAGCCCCACTCAAATATTATTGAGGTTTTTTTTTTTTTACTATAGTAATAATAGATATTTGTAGACAGTAGTTGGCATACGGTATAAGGATTTAGGCCAAGTATACATGTATTACAAATTTTTTTAAAAATAACTTAAAGATAGATTTCTTGTTTTCCTCTATTATTGAACCTCTTTGTTGCAGAATGACTAACCCTAACTTGAAAATCCTCCCAACTATGACCATCTTAACACCTCTTCCTGACTATAGTCATCTTAACACAGCCTTCAGGGTTTGACCATGGTGAATTTGCCCTGGTTGGGTACAATCATGTCTCTAACACTATTCTGGGAATTATAGCTCATCTTTTAATGCCTGAAGAAGCAGTGTAACACTGGGGCTGAAATCCGGCTTGTGGACTATCTGAGGTTGCTATTTCTGCCTGACTGATCTTTGGCCAATCTCATATTCCACCCATGTGTCTACAGTCACATGCAGGATGCAGTGGGAACATCTCCTGTTTACAATTGTATCTTCGACTCCTGATATCTCTTAGCTGTGAGTAGCTCACATGGGGCCTGACACACAATGGATCCTCAATTTAGCTCACTGTCTCTTTTGTCCATTCACGCCCAGATATTAAGCACTGGCCTGGGGTCCTCAGTGCCTTCTATCTGCTTCTACTTCGACAAACAGGACCAGAGAGCCAGGGGTTAACCACTAGTACGCTCCTCCTTGGAGACTGCTGTTGCCCTCCTGGTGAGGGGATCTCTGTGGTTCTGATTATAATCTCTTAGCAAGTGTCAGGCCCATGATGGCCCAGTTTTCCTTGACAATGGCCTAATCTTGGATCCGACAGGTGTTTGGAACGGAAGGGTCTGGAACTGGAGCCAATGTATAACAAGTTCTTTGATTTCCTCTGGGCACAGGATATCTCGATGAGCAGCGAGCCCTATTAATCCGGTCTCTTCAGGATTCAATCGTAGAAACAGCACACATTAGAAAGAAGAGCAACTGTTAATGAGAGCTTTATGAAAAACACCATTAGCAGCATCTACTCCACAAACACCCAGCGCCTGCTGAGCAAGGGTTCAGAGCTGGTTACTCATTCATTGTCTGCAGAGGAAAACAGGAAAGGAGGGCTTCAGCTGCCCTCTCAACATCAAGCCATTCCTTTCTTATGCTTTATGTCTCAATGCCTCTCTCCTCCTACCTCCATCTTAATTATGAATACAAGAAAAGGGGGAAAAAACAAGATTTGAGGGGGAGGAGGAAGGATCTCGCTTTTGCAGGCGTAGGAAGGGCTCTGCTCTCAGTGCACTGATCACACTCAGGACGGTGGGGAGGGCCTCCACTTTCACAATCAACAACTCCTTTCTACTACCCACATATTAATTTATTCATCAATTGAAAATGTCAGCCAAGCAATTTAAACCCTCTGAAAGGAACAATACTGAGGGCACGTACATGTGAGTGTGTGTGTGCACACGCCCATGTGCAGGCATGTATGTGGCAGTACCGGTGTGTGTGTGTGGCAAGGCACATGGGTACCGGTGTGAGGACTGCTTTAGGGAGACTATTCTCTGTTTCTCTTGTTGGGGCAGGCTTTCTGGTGTCCACCATGTTACTGAGTATTCCAGGCTAGCTGGCCTGAGGGCTGCTGACTGATTTTCTATGTCTTCCTGTCTCATCTCACCTATGTGCTGGGACTACAGATGTGTGCCACCTCATCTGGCTATGTGATGTGGATTCCTGAGCCTAACTCAGGCTGTCAGGGTTCATGCTTTCACTGCTTCTTAGCATTCATATTCTCTCTCTCTCACACACACACACACACACACACACACACACACACATACACACACACACACACACATTAATGAGATGAGAAATACAGCTACAACTAGACTGCTGGGGAAAAAAAAGAAACTGGCTGCATGCAAAATACTAAAAATCCAGTCTTCACATCCTGCTCAAATATCAATTGAAAATGGATCAAAGACCCAAACTTTACACTCTGAAACCACTAGAAATAAATGTGAGCTAAATACCTTAAGACATTAGTAGAGATGGTGATTTGTTTTGCTTTGTTTTGTTTTTGTGGTTCTGACCCCAAAGTACAGGAAACCAAAGCAAAGGTCAACAAACAGAATTAGATCAAACTTAAAAGTGTCTGCACAGCAAAAGAAAGAGTCAACGGAGCAAAGAGACAACCAATGCAAAGGCTTGCCACTATTCACCCCAAAACAAAGACCTCATAAAGCAAGAAAAAAAAAGGCACTTTTAAACAGAGACACTTAATGAAGGAACAAAATGCACATACCAAAACAAAATGGGAAATGTAGGTACAGGGCAGTGCTCCGGAGCATGCAGAGACTGGAGGCCAGCATGCTCCACTAGCTCCATCAGTTTGCTTTATTGCCATTTGGGTCTTCTCCAAACTGGAAGCTGATTGGGGCCCGGGTGGGAGAGGGGACAGGTTTCTCACCATCTCTGAGCTGA
Source organism: Mus caroli (assembly GCF_978045245.1). NCBI lineage: Eukaryota > Metazoa > Chordata > Mammalia > Rodentia > Muridae > Mus > Mus caroli. Next base: position 7,237,004 of record NW_028227257.1, on the reverse strand, counting down.
AACTGAGGTCCTCAGACAGGAGCTGGATAAACATCAAATGGGTTGTGGGGGCACCTAAGTTCCCACTTATTAATGTACCTCTAGATGAACCAAATCTTCCTATTTTCCCTCTGGGGCACTTCCCATCTACCGGCTCCACGAAAAGGAATGAGAGCCAGAGATGATAAGTGTCCTGCACGCTATCCTAGCTTGCTTTTTGTTGCAATAACCCACAAACCTAGTGCCAATGTTGGTCCTAGTTAGGTTTGTTACTATGATAAGACATGGACCGAAAACAACTTGGGGGTAGGGTTCATTGGGTGTACAGGTCCATCATTAAAGGAGCCCAGAGAGGGAACTCAAGACAGAAACTGAAGCAGAGTCCATAGAGGAAAGCTGCTTACTAGCTTGCTCCCCACAGCTTACCCAGCCTGCCCAGCTTGCTTTTGAAATACAACCCAGGACCACTAGCCTGGGGGTGGCACTTCCCATAGTAGTCTGGGAACTTTCACATCGATAATCAATCAAGAAAATGCCCCACCTCCACCACACAGAGACTTTATCCAGAGGCTAAATGATGGAAGCATTTTTTTTTCTACTGAAACTCCCTCTTCCCAAATGACTTGTGTCAAGTTGACCAGACAGACAGACAGACAGACCGAGGAAAGAAGAGAGAAAAAAAATTAAAAAGAAACAATGAAACAATGGAAGAAACAACAACAACAAAAAAAACAATTGGAAAAAAAAACAAAGAAACAAAGAAACAATGGAAGAAACAACAACAACAACAACAAAAAAAAACAATTGGAAAAAAAAAAAACAAAGAAACAATGGAAGAAACAAAGAAAGAAAAGGAAGAAAGACCAAGCAGGTAACAAATCAGAGTTAGGCTTAAAATAGAGCATGTGATTAGCGGGTTAAGAAAATAACAGCAAGACAATAAAAGCGCCAAGGACTGGAGGGAGATCTCTAGGCTTCAAGTAAAGGCAAAAGATGCAAGCAGTAGATGATAGCAGGAAGCTGACCACTGGGGGCTGTCCAGCAAGAGTTGCTGAAATCCATTGGGAGCTGTCCAGCAAGGAGCTGCTGAAATCGCGGGAGGAACAGGGAGGTGGAAGGGGTCAGATCCACATAAAATCTAGCGACCTGTTCAAACACTAGCCAATGCCACCTCTTGCAATGACACTTGACTTCTAACTATACTACATTCATGCTATTTGAAAGCTACCTTTTAAACATAAAATACTGAATCATAAAGTCTGTTTGCATTAGTCATACAATCCAACGAATTTTAATGGATTTTTTAGTACTTCTATAATAGCTAATGATATTGAGAGCTTGTTGATGGTGAAGTATCTAACCAAATAAATCCCTTGCTAGTTACTTTTAATATATTTTAATCAGTGCATAAATACTTGGACATATTTATGGGATAAGATATGATATGATGCATAATAATCAGATGAAGATAATTTACTGGCTGTTTTTAATTTGGTTTTCTGGTTGGATTATACACATTTTCTGCATCTCCTAAAACACCCAGTTAGCAGGCCGTCTCATCTCCAATGCCTTCCTCCAATCCCGTGGGTTGTTTCCTTGCTTTCTTGCTAGTTTTTAAAATCCAAAAGTTGTCATTTTGATGAAGTCCAACTCACATATTGGTTTTTTTTTTTCTTCTGTGGGCTTTTGAGAATAAGAAAGGTGTGATGAGCTCTGCTGGCCTGGTTTTGGAGATTTTGTGGTACAGAGGCTAAGCTGGCATGTGAAAGTTGAGGGAAAAATGTTTTTCAGTTGACATTTATGCTAGTTCTTGAAAGATGACAGGAATCTGCCAGCTACCTGACTGAATATGCTTTTTGAGTACAAAGAACATCTGGGTAGATTATCTACTAATCCACTCTAAATGTTTAGGGTGGCTATTGACCACAGATTCAAAACAGGAATTCCCACATTTGCTGGCACCACATGGCAAACATGGGCAGACACTGTCATATCTTCCAATTATTAAAATAAAGTCAATTTACTTATAGAAGGTTCCACTGAAATGAAAAATTGCATCTGTGTGGTTGTCTCAAAAACCAGGGGAGAGATGGTGTTCAGAGGCCAACTAGGTGATCCTTAAGTATAGACACAATTTTAGGACTAAATCCCCAGCCAGCAGCTACAACAAGCCAAGCTCCAACGCTCAATCCAATACTCTTAATTAAAGAGCCAACATATAAAGATGGAGAGATGGTTCTGTCAGCAAAGTGCTTACTGCAAAGTCCAAGGATTGCTTCTGAACTCTCCTGTGAACATACAAAGGATCTGGGTGTGTTTATTATGGGAATCCCAGTGCTGGGCAGACAGAGGCAAGAGGATCCAATCTCGGGGGGGGGGGGGGGGAAGGGGGCGGGGGAGATACGCGTCAATGATTAGTTAGCCTAGTGTAACCAACAAGCTCTGAGGTCAGTGAGAGACCCTGCCTCAAAAGCAAGGGGGAGAGCACTTAAGAAATACTGAAGATTAGCCTCAGGCCCCCACATACACACATGCGGGCATTTTGCAACTACATACCCATATATGTGTGCATACACAAACACGCGCTCACATAAAAAAATAAAATAGGCGTGTAATAGTGAAAGACGTAGAGAAGAGATTTAATCAATGTTACACCAAGTCTATCTCTTGAGCACTGAGCTGAGCTTTAAGCTAAATGAAAGCTAAAGGTAGACATACTTAAGTAGTCCTGGCCAAGGTACCATCTTGCCTGTCACTGATCTATTGTTGTCTCAATTGTGGGGTGGTGTTATCCCCAGAGGTCACCAGTGTGCAAGATGGTGAGGTCAGCAACTCCCCCTCAGGGACAGTTGCCCCCATCTGGAGGGAATGGGTCTGTGAATCTACCTGCCTTCGCTCATTAAAGTGAAGAGTCGTCTGAGGTAGACGCTGGTTTGGGACAATAGTCCATTCTGTCATCAGCCCTAAAGGGGGATACTAAGTTTGGTTAGGTAGGCAGACACAGATGAGGGCAGAAGTCCCTGGCCTTTACCGATCTTTTAGTTACCTGGTGGGCCCAAGTGAGGATTCTAAGCGAGGGTGCTTTGTCATTGTTTGTTTGTGGCTTTAAAAACCAAAAGCAAAAGCAGTTTTAAAGTGCTATCACATAAAAATGCATGTTGGAAGTATCAAGTCTCCATGTTCTCTTCCAGAGGATGGAAACCAGGACATCTTCCCAGGCCAAGTACAGAACAGGAAAAACCTCGTGGGTATCAAATGTCCCTGCCTTGCGACCCAGCTTTACCCACGACACTAGAACCCTCAAACACACAGACCCAAGTGGTATGAGTACAGCTCTGGGCACAACCCTGATGATAAGAAGTCACAGGAAGTTTAAGATTGCTTTCCTGCACCCAGGGAGAACGGTGGCTTAGAATCAGGAAATTACATTAAAGGGCTGACAATCGCTGAAGTAGTATTTCACACCCCTCGGCTCACTGGCTGAGATTCCCATCCCCTGATCAGTCTTGATTTAGCAGAGGCTGACAGCTTGTGGGTCTGTTTACAAACACTAAGAAGGTGGTGAGAGAATCCTCACATTTTCTGCAGAGCCTGCCAGCTCTTTAACTCCCTGAAATCCAACAGGGGAAACAGTATCCAAATCCCATCCTGAGCTACAGATCCCTGCCTCCCTGGTGATTTGTCATCCAGTCACATTTACTTTTACATGACCTCATATCCACATCCTCTACACAGTTTTCTCAGCCAGCCATTCTCTGTTTTCTATCAGTGTGGGAGGGAGGGTACTTGTGTCTGTGAGGGGAATTTGGGATCCATCCTGGCTTGTCTTCTGCCTGTTCAACAATCATCTACGTAGTAAACTTGACGCTGCCCATTTAAAGTAATTTCCTCAGCTTGAAGATTTTATGGATATCCTAAATTTTCTTCTACACGAATTGAAAAGTTTGTTTGGGCCGCAGTTGGCTGTTGCTAGGGGTAACCGGTGAGTAGTCAGTCAAAGAATGTCAGGTGATCGATACCCGTCTCTCCTGGCTGCCCATTACTGTGAGTCCAGAGGGAGGGAAGCATCCAGGAAACTTCAATACTTAAGTTCTGGTTATCAAATTACTATAGTTTTGAAAATTGTCACAGGCCAATCAAAATGGTATAGCCCTGGCTCCTACTGCTCCAGGTGACTCTGATGCAGAGGTCCAGGAGGGGTCCTCATGTCCACCTACCCCAGATGTTTATTCCCTCCAGACTGCAAGCATGGTAGGGCCTCTGCCCAGGGCCCTCCTCTACCTCAACCCTCCCAGAGACAGCTCTTCCCTTGGTCCTGCCCACATCCTTCACCCCCAACCTCTACCCCACCAACTCACACACTGGATATCACCTCTTCATAAAAGTCCAAACCTACATCTATATCACAGTCTAGGAAGGGTCCTTGACAAAGAACACCTCCCCTTTGCCCCATGATTCCCTGATTTGTGTCCATCACCCTGAGCTGTACTGTAGTGTACAGGCTAAGTTGGTCAGGCTACGTGTAACAGGGTCTGCAAAGTACAGCTCCCATCTAAAAAGAGAAGTTGTGTTGCAAGTGAAAAGCTAGCAAAGAGCATGGAATCATGCACAGAAAAGCCGGAAGACTGGAAGGTTCATCTGTCTAGCAGCTTCATTGATGTCCAGGGTTTGGTTTGGTTTGGTTTGGAGCACTGGGGATCAAACTCATGCTCCTTACATATTAGACATGTGTTCTACCACTGGGCTACATCCCGGCCCTCTTCACGTTTTTAATCTTGAGGCAGGGTCTCACTAAATTGCCCAGTTTAGCTTTGAATTCACTCTGTAGCTCAAGCAGGACCTGAACTCAAAACTCTCCTACCTTGGCATCTTGAAGTCAGAAGAAAGCACAGCTCCCACCTCAAAGGGAACCAGAGGTTGTTTATTTTGGAAGCAAATATGAGTGGCTGGCTATACCTGGTACATATGGCTTCAGCTCGTCCCAAAAATCAGGTTGCAGTATGTGAATGTTTTCATGTGGTTTTATAAATACAAAACAAAGTAATAAATCCTGGCATCTTTCAAGTATATTAGTGGGCATAGCATGTAGGCGGGTTACAGCAAACTGGGGGACTACTTGCTCTGGGTTTCCAATGCTGTGTCATGAGGTGGGGTGGGTGGGAATTGGTGATCTGCAAATTTATTACATTCCCAAAGGTCTCCCATGGTAGGTAATAGCCACAGAATAGTACTACATCACACACAGGATGGCTATTATATGGTCTAAATATAGCCAAAGATAGCTGGGAGATGTGGCTCAGTTGGGAGAGTGCCTACCTAGCATGCATGTAGCCTTGGGTTCAATCCCCAGCACCGCAGAAGCCAGGCGGGGTGATGTGCCTGCAATCCCTGCAGTCAGGACACAAAGGCAGGAGGATCGGAAGTTTAGCCTTACCCTTGGCTTCTTAGTGAGTTCAAAGCCAGCCTGGCATAGGTGATACCCTGTCTGCAGAAAATAAAATAGCCCAAGCTAGTTTGGCCATGAATCTGTCACATTCCAACTCGACACAAACAGGAAACTTCTGCTCAGACCAGCCTACATCACTACCAGGTCCAGATGCTGATGTAATTTAGAAAGTAGCAATGACCACCTCAGCCTCCAGAAATCATACCCTGACCAATCAAGAGCCATCAACATTGGAGCCAAACACTCTCCTCCCATATCCAAAAAGGTTGAGACTCCCTAAAGGGCCAGGAGCAGTTGACATACTTTAATAATAAACTATTTTTAAATGAAGGCATGCATATTGTGTCTTAGGCTTATTAAATTGCACGTTTAATGAACTATTAATGCAGGTTTCGTTTTTATGTGTTCTTGGAAATAAACAAAAATTGGTGTAATTCTCGTGACTGTGTTACTTGCTTCTCTATGGAGTTCCTGGGTGACACCTGCAATATTGTCAATGTGTGAGCACAATTCTCTGATTTCTCTTCCTCCATTCTAGACGCTGGTTGGCGGTGGTGGGGGTCGGGGGAAGGACTGGGCCAGCGCTTCTCTTGTTTCCTTCTGTATTTCTTACACCCAGTGCAGACCTGACCCATACCAACCCACAACGGCAGCGGCAGAATGAATGCTGATCTCTCTTTACCAGGCAGGTCCGAACTACTCCTACACGAGCGCAGGTGAGCAGTCCGGACTGCAGGGGGCGCCAGTCTGCTTCCTCATCTCCCCGGTGGAACCCGGAGCCCCGACCTGCTGTCAGTCAGACGGTGCCAGCTGCTCAGTGGTCATTTTGCTGCACTGGAGATGAAGTAGGAGTTCCGATGCATAAAACCCGAGTGCTCTCTCTTCTCACATCTAGCGTCAAGTCCCTCAACCCCTGGCTCGCTAGGAGTAGAGCTGTAACTGTAGCAACCGGTGTCGGGTGGGGATGAGAGAAGACTGGAGAGAGAGGGTCAGAGCGAGATGGGATGAGGCAGGCTGATCAGAGTCTGCACTGATTGCTGGAGACCGCAAAGGAAAGTTCTTTCTATGTCTCCAAGCCCCACTCCCTCTCTCTCTCTCTCTCCCTCTCTCTCTCTCTCCCTCTCTCTCTCTCTCTCTATAGATAGATAGATAGATAGATAGATAGATAGATAGATAGATAGATATCAATCTCTCCCTCTCTGGAGAAACTAAAGTCTAGACTGGACAGCATCCACAAGAGAAGCACCTAGAAGGAGAATTTTTCCCAGCAGCTTGCACAGGACCCTGCAGGAGCCGCAGCTGGGACTGGACCCGCTGTTAACCATGAACTCTTCCTGCTGCCTGTCTTCTGTTTATCCGATGCTGCCTAACCTCTCTGAGCACCCTGCAGCCCCTCCTGCCAGCAACCGGAGCGGCAGTGGGTTCTGCGAGCAGGTCTTCATCAAGCCGGAGGTCTTCCTGGCTCTGGGCATTGTCAGCCTGATGGAAAACATCCTGGTGATCCTGGCTGTGGTCAGGAACGGCAACCTGCACTCTCCCATGTACTTCTTCCTGTGCAGCCTGGCTGCAGCCGACATGCTGGTGAGCCTGTCCAACTCCCTGGAGACCATCATGATCGCCGTGATCAACAGTGACTCCCTGACCTTGGAGGACCAGTTTATCCAGCACATGGATAACATCTTCGACTCTATGATCTGCATCTCCCTGGTGGCCTCCATCTGCAACCTCCTGGCCATCGCCGTCGACAGGTACGTCACCATCTTCTATGCCCTTCGGTACCACAGCATCATGACAGTGAGGAAAGCCCTCACCTTGATCGGGGTCATCTGGGTCTGCTGCGGCATCTGCGGCGTGATGTTCATCATCTACTCCGAGAGCAAGATGGTCATCGTGTGTCTCATTACCATGTTCTTCGCCATGGTGCTCCTCATGGGCACCCTATACATCCACATGTTCCTCTTCGCCAGGCTCCACGTCCAGCGCATCGCAGTGCTGCCCCCTGCTGGCGGGGTGGCCCCACAGCAGCACTCCTGCATGAAGGGGGCTGTCACCATCACTATCCTGCTGGGTGTTTTCATCTTCTGCTGGGCGCCTTTCTTCCTCCACCTGGTCCTCATCATCACCTGCCCCACCAATCCCTACTGCATCTGCTACACGGCCCATTTCAACACCTACCTGGTTCTCATCATGTGCAACTCCGTCATCGACCCCCTCATCTACGCCTTCCGCAGCCTGGAGCTGCGGAACACGTTCAAGGAGATTCTCTGCGGCTGCAACGGCATGAACTTGGGCTAGGATGCCCGTGGAGGTGCTCCACATCCAGCCGAGAGACAAAAACAACGCTCAGACAGGACGTAAAGGGTGTTAGGAGCTGGAACTGTGCTTGGCTTCGTCTGTAAGCTCGTGGCCCTTTGCAGAGGGGACACGGCGTAGGATGGGCTGTCTGTGAGGATCTGTGTGTGGGTAAGTCAGTTTGATCTAGCACATAGCCTGGAAGAATCAGATAAGGTAGCCCTGAGTGTCATCTGTGTTCATTGCTAGGCACCCAGGGCTTGTGGCCCCTGCCTGCTCGTTGGCTTTGTACCAGTAACTCTGTGCTTCAAGCCAACCAGACCGGAGAGCTCTCGTGAACAGAAAGAGTGCTTAGACTTCCGGCAAGCGTCCTGGCTCACAGCAGCCACCTCCTGCCCACTACGGGGAGAGCTTTGCACATATTCTGTGGGAGACTGAGTGAAGCCCTGAAAACAATGTGATATTCGCTGCTCCCTTCCAGAACTTATATCTGTGCCAGCCTCCCCGAACCCCTGCACAGAGACATGACGCCCTTCTCCCTGGGCCGTTCGTTGTCATGGTTGTTATTGTTGCTGGAGTTTTGTTCGTTAAAATCTAAGCTTCAAAACCTACTGTATCAAAGTGCTCTAGTCAGTGGGAGGTCCTAGGATCCTGGCCATTGCAAGGTAGATGTTACTCTTTTAAGAACAAAGCAAACAAACAAACAAACAAACAAAACAATGGTCTGCTACTGTTGTGTCTCTGCCTTTCCAAGGCGAGGAAAGTGCAGGCAGGAAGGTGTGCGTTTCACTAGAAACTGCCTTGCTGCCGTTGGTGATCATTTGAGCAGCAGGGTCTGCCTCCTGCTCTTTCCTTACTTACTCCCAGGCTCCTTTCCGGCTCCTGGTAAGGGCGTGTCTATCAAGTGGTTATTTTAACATCATTTATAAGAGAGGCTGTCTTGGCTGTTGCTTCTTTTGCTAGATGCCGTGTTAAAGTCAAATGACCCTGTCGGCAACTTCTGTAACCCTGTCAAGTAAAGCAGTCACTCCCACCACTGCGGGGCAAGAAGATGTACATGCAGGCTTGCTGTATAACACCGCTGTGTGCTGCTGGCAACAGCCAGATCCCTTCTTGCCCTAGACAACTTCAGCTCGTGATATCTCCCTTGGTTTGTGTTCTCCTGCTCTTGAATACATGAGGTGGAGGGACCGTGCTTGAATTTTTCCTGCTATCATGATTACAGACATCATTTGTTTCTTGCTTTAATCGTGATGCTTGGGGGATAATAAAGGCTTTGGTTCCAGTGACCACAAAACACGTGTGAGAATGTGGTGCGCCCCCGGAGTCACCCTGTGCTTCCCACAAACAGACACAGCACAGGATCCATGCAGATGGTATTAAAAGAGTGTTGAGGGCAGGGGAGGTGGGTCGGTGGTTAAGAGCGTTGGCTGTTCTTGGCAGAAGGCTGGGGTTCCATTCCCAGAACCCACATCGTGGCTCAGAACCATTTGTAACTCTAGTTCCAGGTCTGACATCCGTTTCTGGCCTCTGAGGGCACTGCATGCATGTGGTGCACAGACATCCATTCAGACAAAGAACCCACATACATAAAATAAAGATAAATCAACCTTAAAAGTAATATGGGTAAGAGAGCAGTGTTTGCTAATGCTTTTTTTTATTTATTTATTTATTTATTTATTTATTTATTTTAGCCAAACCACAAAACTCTCCCATTTAGTTCCCCAAATTACCAGGCTTCTGGCTCCTCAGCCACTGCCAGTCCTCATGGTTTCAATAAAACACGAAATAAAAGGAACTGTGGGTAGCTACTCAGAAAGCAAATACAGAAGATGGGAAAATCATAACCACGGGAACATCCATAGGAACCGCAATGACCTTGCTCTGAGAAAACAAGACAGAGAGAAGTCACTTTTCCTGTTTTCGCATTGCTTGTCACATTGTCTCATCGTTGCCTGTCAGCAAATCTGTAAGTGGTGAACGCACGCAGTCCCAGGGACCTGAAGCACTGTGAGGACTCCTGGAGAGCCCCGTGTGGCGTGCCCTGTGTCTACCTGGTGTGGTGTGTCCTGTGTCCTGATGCTGATGTCTTTTAGCACCAACAAGTTGCTGTCAACAGATAGTCAAACTGGACCCACTTCTTACTGTGAGCATCCGTTCCTGGGGGTTCATCAGACAAGAACACCCTAAGAATCACCCAGCTTCTTTCCCAAGTGTACACTCTGCCTCTGTAGGTCTAAATGGGATTCTGAAATAAGATGCTGCTGTGTCTGACTCGCCCCCGCCCCCTGGGATTTGGCTGCTGGTCAGAGGACCTCACTTTTAGTAGAGTGGGCTTGGAAGACTTTCAGGCACGCCTGGTGCAAGTCTTCAGAGCGCTGGCCCGTGCCAGGAGCTGAGAAAGAGCTCTATAGGCATTTACTACGTGCACCCTTGCCACCCTACAAGACAGATGCTGTGGCAAGCTACACGCTACAGATGTCTGAAATTCAGGTTAAGGAGGTTTCCGAGGTAACTCAGCGGATTAACACACACAAGGAGATTCTACCTCAAGCTGTGCAGCCCTCGTCCACTCTCAGCCTTGTCGTGGGTCGAGTGTGAAATGCCTGCCACAGCTCATAGGTTTAGACACTTGACCCTCAGTAAGCGGTGCTGTTTTGGAAGGTTGTGTCAAAGTAGGGCCCAGCTGGAGCAAGTGATTTGGAAACCCAGCCTCAATTCCTGGCTGTTCTTTGCTTCCTGGCACGTGGCCAGCTGCCTCAGACTCCTGCCACAGTGGCTCTCTCACCGGGATGGTACAGCCTCTAACTGTGAGGCAAAATAACCACCCCTCTGTTAAATTGCATTTGTCGGGTGTTTGGTCACAGTGATGAGAAGAATAATATGCAGGCTTCGGTACCCTCCTCACAGAAAGAAGCTGGGGATGCCTGAATTGGCCCTGAATGACATCAGAGTGTACGTTCCCATGTTAGAAGGGTTCAGTGCATGTTCTCACCACGTTATGAAGGCTTGGTGAGTTTCCAGAAAGACAAGTTAGGATGAAGAGCCACAACTAATTATTTTATTTAGTGTAATTTTCCAAAAGTGTGTGTGGCCCCGGGGGAGCACAGAAGAGGTGAGTCCGAGTCTACTCAAGCTCTCGCTGACTGCTTTTCCTCAGGAAGACAACCTTGGACATCTCCTTCTACAGTCCATCTCAGATCTTGTGAGGGAGCCCATGGGATGCTGGGACTCAGGTAGGGAGGGGCATAATCTCCCTCCATCTAAAGCACTGGCCCATGGCAGCACTCTGCCTGCCTGCTGCCTGGACCAAGGGAGGTAGTAGCTCTCTGTCTCTCTGTCTCTCTCTCAATCTCTCTGTCTCTGCATGCATGTGTGTGTGTGTGTGTGTGTGCCTGTGTGTCTGTGGGTGGGTGGGTCTCTGTGTATGTGTCTCTGTGTGTATGTATGTATCTACCTCCCTCACTTCCTCCTTTCCCTCAACAAAAGGCACTAAAAGCCCTAACTTCAGGAAACCAAGTATGCCATGATATACAGCTTCCCACTGTATCTTAGTGAAATCAGTTCTTCCTCGGAACCAGGAGTCCTAAGGGTTTGATCTCTACAGTATTGTACCCCCTCCTTGTTCCTAGACTCTAATCCGCCCTGCCCAGACCTTTGCTGCTTCTGTTGCCTTTCTCTGAACTCTCTTCCCGAGATCCACCCATGATTAGGTTCTTATGGACCCTGCCATTTCCACCTCGTGGTTGAATCCGTTCCCAGCCTCCCTGTCTGCAGCTGCATCCATTCCCAGACTCCCTGTCACCTGCTGCATCTGATGCCAGCTTCCCTCTCTGTGTATCCATTTCCAGCCTCCCTCTCTCTGAATCTGTTCCCAGCCTCCCTGTCACCTGCTGCATCCATTCGCATCCGCCTCATCTCACTGCACACCTTACGGCTGGCGTACCCACATTTCTGTTCATTTGATCTCCGCCTGTGTCTTCCACGAGAAAGCAAGGTGTGGTGGATAAAATAATAACTAAGAAATGGTCATTGAAGCTGGGCGTGGTGGCGCACGCCTTTAATCCCAGCACTTGGGAGGCAGAGGCAGGCGGATTTCTGAGTTCAAGGCCACCCCTGGTCTACAGAGTGAGTTCCAGGACAGCCAGAGTTATACAGAGAAACCCTGTCTCCAAAAGCCAAAATAATAGTAATAATAAATAAAAATAAAATAAAATAAAATAAAAAGAAATGGTCATTGAACACGAGAGTTATTGATGCTCGAGGCAGGCATGGTGCACACCTTTAATCCCAGCACTGGGGAGGCAGAAGCAGGCAGATCTCTGAATTCCAGGTTAGTCTGATCTATATAGTGAGACCCTGTCTCAAGCAAGCCAAGTACATGCCCAGATTTGACCGAGAGACTACAACCTACCGCGTGGCCTCGTGTTTTGGTGAGCATATTAGTTATCTCTGCTTACCACACGCCAGTCTAGCCAACACGGCACGGCACGTTCCAGATTAAAGTGAGAGACCCTGTCTGAAGAATCAAAGTGGAGAGTAGCTGAAGGACAGCCAAGCTTGACCACTAGCCTTCACATGCACACACACACACACACTTACACATTCATAGCCACACACGTACATCTATCCCCAGGAGAGGCATTCTCAGCAGGTCTAGCTTTATGATTGGCATCCTTCCGTTGACCTGGTCAGTGTTTGGAGCAGCTTCAGGAAGCCTTGGCACTGCATCCCAGCAAAGTTTGTCAGTCTCAGCAACACAGACATCAATCTGGAGCCATAGTATCCTTTTCTGCAACCAGGCATCTTGTGCAAGGCAGGGTGTGGAGCAACATCCCTGGCCTCTGCGCACGCGCATGTACACACATACACACACACACACACACACACACACACACACACTCAAGATGCCAGGAGCACCATAATGTTATGTGACATGTGTCAGCTATAGCTCCAGATGTTGCAAATACCCCTGGAGGGCCAGGTCACCCCCAGGTGAGAGCCACTGCATGGCTCCTTCTCTTATCTGCTTCTTTCCTGGTGATCCCAGGGATAGACTGCCTTCCGTGGGGGTCTAGCTCTGTGCAGGCTGTCATGGTGACATGTGTGCATTTCAGACACTGCCCCTGGAAAAGACTGCCAATGTGTCTGGTCAGATAACCCAGTTCAAGAGGCCATTGGTATAATGCAGGCTGTGTTGCTTTGGCTCTGAGCTGCTGTACTCAGTCAACTGGGATGCGCTCATGGACCCCAGGAAAGCTCCCAGACCCTGTAGGATTCTCTGCCAGGAAAGCTAGCCAACAGAATAATCTGTTAGTTTATCTTCCAGGCTCTAAGATAAGCTAGAAATACCCTGTTGATAAGAGAACTACATATTCAACAGGTGTAGGCAACAAACACTTCAACACCCAGAACCTTCTTTGGAATTTGGTTTCCAGTCTCCAAACTCAGACCCATATTTGAGTCCTGTGTCTTCCACTGCTGCATGCTACTCACTGACGTTTGCCTATTGGGCAGTTACTTTTTGTAGCTATGGTTCAAGACTAGACTAGCTTTAAAGGAAAGGAAGGAAAGGGCTGGTGTATGGCTCAGTGGTAGAACACTTGCCTTATGTGAGCAAAGCTCTACATTATGAACTAGTGGGCCCCAAGGCAGCAAGATACTCTGCCAAGAAAACCAAAGGGCATAGTGACTGGAAAACAGCCAAGATTGCCCTCTGGGCATACATGCCCAAACACACTCACTATACACACATGCTAACACACTCACTATGCATACGTACAGACACACTCACTATGCACACATGCTGACACATTCACTATGCACACATGCAGACACACTCACTATACACACATGCAGACACACTCACTATACACACATGCAGACACACTCACTATGCACACATGCTGACACATTCACTATGCACACATGCAGACACACTCACTATACACACATGCAGACACACTCACTATGCACAGGCAAAAGAAATACATGGGAAAGCTCCGTATAGTAGCTGACACACCATTAGTGCAAAACAAGTGTTCACTCTTCTGACATTGGTTGTGAGCAACCCTGTGGACATCCTCCCCTGAAGGCCAGGATCTCTCCTAAGAGAATGTCAACTTTCAGTCCACCAACCAAACACCGAGAGAGAGACGCTGCTAAACAGGCCAGCAGCTACTAAGTGTGATTCTCATGTTTGTTGGCCAGCTGGCCTGGCCTACAGTGAATTCCTCTGACCCCCACATGTAAGTGTGTGTGGGCACAAGTGCATGCAAACACACATACAAACACTCACATTCTCTCCCTCTCTCTCTCTCTCTCTCTCTCTCACACACACACACACACACACACACTCTCTCTCTCTCTCTCTCTCTCTCTCTCTCTTTCTTTCTCTCTCTCTCTCTTTCTCTCTCTCTCTCTCTCTCTCACACACACACACACACACACACACACACACACACACATACACCGTTACCATATTACACTCAGTGCATGCCCCTTAGGCCTTCACAGACATGAATGAAGGCTGAAACCCCTGGAACCTTGCCAAGATGAAATCTCTGATCCACGGGACTGGGCCAGGCCTGGTGCTCTGCATTTCTAACAAGTGCTGGCTTAGCAGTGATGCTCCAGGCTGAGACTCACACTTAGCCAAGCAAGGCCTCCCTTGTAGGAGATCTGAGAGCAAGATGGGACAATTTCTCGCTGCTGAAAATCAATCACAGCAAGGGTGGCTTTCTTGCAAAGCAAAATGTAGTTTTGAGACACACTGGTTGTCTCAAAGCCAACCCTCAGGAAATCCAAAGGATCACGATTAAATAAAATTGTTATGAGCTGTCCTTCTTGAGGAATCATCTTCATCATCTTTCCCCTAACTTCCGGGAGCCTCTGTCTATGTGGTAGCAGCTTGTCTGAGGTAAAATGAAGCAAATGAGTTACCAGCATTCCAGACATGCGTGTGACTCACCAACATGGCCCTTCTGTTGAGTCATTTATTCTAGATGACTCTGTCAGTTATAAAAGAAAGTATCAGAAAACCCCAGAAAGGATGAAAACAAGCCAGCAGGACAGCAAAGGCAAGACAAGAGAGAGAATTCTAGGAAGGTGAGGCAGCCCTTCCTATGAGAAGCCACACCCACAATCCTTCTCTTAGTAACCACCCCAACCCACCCAGGGAAGCAAGTGCAAGGTCACCCTCAACCACGTACAAGGTTAAGGGCAGTCTGGGCTCTTCCTAAAGCCAGTAAGAAATAAGAGCTCACGCCACACTCTGAGGATCAAGAGACAGCACGCCGCATTCATTTTTTACTTCAATCAAATTCTAACAGCTTCGATTTACTTGAGACTGAGCCAAGAGCCTTCCACTTGGAAAGAAGAATTCTTTACACCCTTGGTATCTAGAGCCTGATGCTGTGTCATCCAGCGCTTCCTCTAGATCCCAAGATGCCTCTCTCCCCTTGGCTTCTTCCTTGCACTTGGGTGATGGTGGGTGAGACGTTCTCCTGACACTCGCTCCTGCCCACTCCATCTCATTCACACACTCCCACTCATTCCCCCACCCCCACCCCCCAGTCATCACAGGTTTGAACACTTGGTTTCCAGCTGGTAGTTCTGTCTTCTCCCCTCCCCTCCCCTCCCCCCTTCCTCTCCCTCTTTTCTGATCCACCCAGAGGAGAACTAAAGTGTTGTTCCCACTGCCCCAGCTGGAGCCACTCCTGCTACTGTCCCTCCCCACTGTGGTGGGCTGTTCCCTCAAAGTGTGACGAAGAACAAACTCCTTAGGTTGCTCCTTACCTGGAATTTAGTCCAGCAAGAAGAAAACTGACTGATGGAGTAGCCAAGGACACTGAACGCTGTCAGCACACTGGCCTCAGCAGAAAACCAGAGACGCTACCCCAAACTTCCCTATCACAGGCCTTATAGAAATAGTCAAATAGAAATCACTCTTTGGGTCAATTAGCCTGCATTACCTTCCTCTCTCTGAGCCAATCGCTATGGCTAGCATGTACTCTGAGTCCTGGGTAAACATAGGCCAGGAAAGCAAGACAGGAAGACCTGCCAGTGACGCTTTCAAAATAAAGTGAGCATCACGTCACAGCTCACAGTTCTCCCGTTTTAAATTCACTTCCAAAACTCTGCCACGTGGCTCTTTCACACAAACCATCCACCCACCCATTCAGGCTGCAGGCTTGCTTCACTTTCTATAAAAATTCACCAGCGATTCCTAGACAGCTAACGAATGCATCCATATTATTTATCGTGGGGTTTTTTGTTTGTTTGTTTGTTTGTTTGTTTTTTAAAGCAAGGAGAATATAGATTTACTAAAGAAAAGCGAGGAAGGACTCCGGAGAGTTAAGAGGCTCCAAAGTAGAACAGAGAACAGCTCCAGCAAACCACTCCAAAAGATTGAAATACCTTTAAAAGAGATTCTATGCGAAGTCACAAACAGTGCTTGGATGTTGCGATGCTTAGATTTTCTGACCCTTTGGGAGGCTTGCATAAGCTCATTTGCAAAGTGGCTTGTTTCTCCTTCCCAGGCTAGTCCTTGCTTTCACACTACAGAGAAAAGCTTCGGCCAACACTCTTCAGAACTGTCAAGTGGATATCATCACAGACCCAAAAGTACAAGTTAACAGAATCTTACATCTTAAAACAGCCCCATACCACTAAAAAAAATAATAATAATAATAACCCTCTCCATTTCACCGAAGATCATGCCTATCTTGAAACCCTCCCATGCCACTCAGTCAGGATGATGCATGCAGATCGGCACTTTCCTAATATTCAGGCCATTTCCTAGCAACTCTCTCCTTTCCTGTTCATCAGAGCCAAAAGGTGAAAAACCAGTTGTCTGCTGACTGGCACAGGAAGAAAACAAAATCTGCAAATCCATAAGTGGATTTTTATTTAACTAGAAAAGAAAAACAAAACAAAACAAACAAAACTAACGAGTGTGACAGAGCCAAGTTCCCTCCCTCTTGTCTTAGCTAGAGCCATCTTTGATTTAATCCAAAACAGACACTTCCTTTTCTACCTGTGGGAAAGTACCCAACCCTGTTCTATAAACTCGGGGTCAAATGCCCCAGCTAACTGCATGTGTTTGGCTTCTGTTAAACTGCTTGCTTGCTTGACTTCCCTGTAACTCCCAAACAGGATGTTTGTAGCTTTTTCTGTGTTCTTTGCCTTCTAAAGCTCCCTGTAAAATGCATTCAAGGCTGCTCTGTGAGAAGTGTTTCTCTCCAGGCAGTGTCCAGCCACTAATATAGACTCTCAATCCAGACTTTGGTCCTGCTGAGTGGCCTTTGGGTCTCTACCCGTCAACACTTGAAGCGGGAAAGATGGTTCAGTGGTTAAGAGTGCATACAGCTCTTGTTAAGAACTCGAGTTCAGGACCCACGTCCGGCAGCTCAACTGTAACTCCAGCTGGAGGACATCGGATACCGTCTTCTGGCCTCAATGAGCATATGATTCTGAAAGACCTACAACGTGAGGACTCCCCCACGTTCTGACTCAGGAGAGGCGACACCCCAAAATCACCCACAAGAAACGGTCTTGCTGCAACTTGCAAGAGGATTTTTATTCGAGAGCGTTCTCGGGCCCATGGTCATACACCACGCAGGGGTAGAGGACCATGGCGCCCCGAGTAGCTGTATAAGGGGGTATTTAAAGGAAGAAACCACAACTCAAGGAAGTGGGGAGGGCGTTGTTGGAAAAATACCAAAGATACCAGTTAAGAGTCACAAGGAAGTGCAAAGTCACAAGAGTCAAGGAGGCTACCTGGTAATTGTTCTGGTTAACTCTCAGTTTCTAAGAGCCCCTAACAATAGCACATTTGCATGGCAGTTTCCGGCGTTGGTCAGGGTGACTTTCTTTGAATGAACACTCTTTGAACCCAGGAAGCAGGTAGGTGGAGGAAGGAATGTCGCTATCAAGGTATGATTAGCATACCTTGGAGCAATGAGTCACAAAGGTCACATTCCCAAGCCTCATCCTAAAGGCCTAGAATTTTGTTACTTCTTCATTCCCCCCTTCTTCTAGTTAACAGTTCTAATCTTAGAACTAGACACTATCTTCTCCCTGACATAGTTGATCCTTTAGGGCATAGTACTGTTGTCTCAAAACTAAAAGCCGCACTGCACTAATTCTTGTTCTAATAAAGGTGACTTGTCTATTTAACACCCATGGACCTATAATTAAAAGCAGAAGCAAAATCAAAAGGGGTATCATAAAGGTAGATAGTAGGGTGGTCAAGAGTACAAGATAAGGGCCTTTCCACCCGAGTCTCAAGGTTTTCTGCGTGGAGATGTCTAGCAGGTCTTCTGGAGCAGGCCTTCTGGAGCTGCTTTTTCGCTCGCTGTCTCACTCACTGGAGCACCTTGAGCCTAGAGAACAAAGGCTGGGAAAGCAGCATGTCAGCACTATGTACAGAGGCTATTTTTACCAGTGGAGGGGGCCCCCTGTAGAGTAATTCATAAGGGGGTCAGTCTAAACTGTCCAGGGGTGTTTCTAACCCTGAAGAGCAAAGGGTAGGAGAGCTATCTAATCATTAGCGCCAGTCTCCGCTGTCAATTTGGTAAGGGTCTCTTAATGGTTCTATTTATTCTCTTTACCTGTCCTGAGCTTTGGAGCCTGCATGCACAATGTAACTTTTAACTAATCTCTAATATCTTGGCCAGTCCCTGATTTACCTGGGCAACAAAGGCAGGTCCATTACCTTGGGAAGATTTCTTTTAGGATCTTCAGTCCTGGTAGGAAAAGCTTCTATCCATCTTGAAACGGTGTCTATAAACACTAACAAGTACTTGTTGCAATATCTAGCTGGCTTAATTTCTGTAAATTCTACCTCGTCATAGCACAGGCCTTGCAGCTTTTGGCTATTTCTTCTGCCAAGTCAGAGAGTCCTGTAACATAGTAGTCAAAGGACCTAACCACACCTTTGAATTTCTTGGTCCCCAGGTGGGTCAAATACTGTCCAAACTTGATAGTGCTCAGGGGTGTATCTAAAGCTGGTCTCTCTGATGTCATAATAATCTTTAGGCTCCTTGACTGCCAGGATTATTGCTCCTTGGGCCACCTGTTTGGTGGTTAGATCTGCCATCTGATTTTTTTTTAGCCATAGCATCTTAGGTTTTTCTCTGCAGATGTCAACAGCCCTCTTTGTCTGTATATTGCTCCGTACAGTGGCAAAAGCATACCTGCTGTCATTGTTGACTTTCCTTTTGCCATTTATGGACCTTGTCTCAAAGTCACAAGTTCAGCTTTCTGGGCCGACGTCCCTTCAGGGAGGCTGCTGGCCTAGATCACTTGCTTTTTGTCCACCACCATACTGCTGTCCCCGCCTTCTGCTTACCTTTAACCTTGAGGCTGCTGTCATCAGTGTACCAGCTCGAACCCTCAGGCCAAGGCTGATCTGATCCTTCAGATCATTTCAGCGCAGTGGTGAGTAGGTGCAGTCTCACACAGTGGGACAGCAGGTGGAATGAAGCGAAGGTCACTCGTTCAGTCAACAAAAAGTTCTGATGTGTCACAGGAGCGTTGGTAGTCATCCATCAGTCAGGGGGCTTTCAGATAACGCTTTCAAGAGCGTGGGAAGCCATTACAGCTAGTTACTGTCCCAGAGTGAGCTTATCAGCATCCTTGACAAGCAGATTATGGCAATAATAGCTTACAGGCAAGAAAACCACCCGCTGGCAACAGGGTGTAACTTCTTGGTTAGGTAAGCCACTGGCCTTTTTCAAAGTCCCAAAGTCTGAGCAAGAACTCCTCTGGCGACCCCTGATCTCTCTTCCACATAAAGAGTGAAAGGCTTGGTTAGGTCAGGCAAAGGCTGGCCATCAAGAGGGCCTTTTTAATTTTTTAAAGGCTTTCTGGCAATCCGGGATCCACAAAACACCTCCCCTTTTTTGTTTAGGGGGTACAACAAGGCAGCTAAGGTCGCCAACCCAGGTGTCTAGAGTCTGTAGAAGCCAGCAGTACCCAAGAATTTTCTTACTTGCCTTGGTGTAGTTAGCCACTACTTCCCGTCTCGAAGGGTGTCTCTCAAATAAGTAACTTCAGTTTGACACAGCTGAGCCTTTTTAGCTGAGGCTCGGTCTTCAGTTGCCCAGGTTTCCTGTCTAGATCCTGTCTTTTTCTTTCTCTCCTATCACTGTGGCCAAGATTCTAGTCAAATTTCTCTCTTGTCTACGACCCCTCCTGTTTTTTCTTTCTTCTGCCTCCCGCCTCTCTCTCTCTCACACACACACTTTCTCTGCCTCTTTCACTAGATCGCCTAACTGTCTCCCTCTTTTCTCTGAAGCTTCTTTCTGATATCGGGGGCCAACTGCCTTATGAAGGCCAGCCAGGCCACTGAGGCCTTCTGGGCTTCCGAGGTAAGATTAAAGGGAGTGAACTGCCTGAAGGCTTCCATAAGTCTTTTAAGGAACATTGAGGGAGGTTCGATCGGCCCCTGCATTACCTCTTACCTTAGCCAAATTAGTGGGCCCATCTTGAGGCACCTTGGAGACCAGAGCCTGGCGTTAGATTTTCAAGTTCTCCTTACCTTCAGCCATGTCGCAGTCGCAACTGGGGCGAGTCAAAAGGAATCCCATGTCTATCTCATTTTGTAGCTGTGTAGACCACCATTGGCTTCCGTGCCATTTTTCTAGCCTCTAACAGAATTCTCTCTCGCTCTTCGGTTGTTAAGAGCATCTGCAACAGCTGTTGACAATCATCTCAAGTAGGCTGATAAGAAAACATAAGGAACTCTACCAACCCTGTGAGGCTTTGGGGATCCTGAGAAAGGGGGTGGTTAGTTTTCCAGTTATAAATACCAACAGAGGAAAATGACCAGTACTGAAGGGTTTAAAGTTTGGGCGGGTCCACCAGAGTCCGCCAGGACTCTGTGCTCTGCTGTTCCATGTACCGCAGCGGTCCGCCTCTCGACACCCCGAGGGGTTTAGGGTTCCCTTGGCAGCTGGGGTTGAGGCTGTGGATAAGGGGAAGGTTGTGGACTAGGCCACTCAGGAGGCTTCATAGGGAGCCGAATTGGCTGGTGGCTGCGATTTGGGAGAAACCTTTAATTTCTCTTGTAACATAAGAGTACAACCACAATTTTGAGAAGCAAAACCCAATTTTAACAGTGAAAACAATCTATTTTTTCTTTAAAAATGAACTCTAAAAACATTACTTGCTACAAATTTTGGCTGCCTGTTCCTGCACACAAACACAAGAAGGTGTAGTCGCCAATATTTCAAAAAGACACTACCCTAAATCTTATCTTTTATAAATCGGATTTCTAGGATAAGAATTACATAGAATATTACTCAATTTAGGCGTATCTTTAGAGACCTGTTCCCATGGGTTGTCTCATGCTGCATGTTGTAGTTCTAAATTACTCTAACCTAGAGTTACCAGTTTTAAGTCAACTTTTTTGTTACCAATGTTACAAATTTTTAATCATAACTAATAACTTATGAGCCACTAATCTATAACCAAGACATATAAAAACATATTTATACTTTTGAAACTATTTAGAAACAAAAATGAAATGGCCGCATACATTTGTTCATTTAAACCAAACAAAATTCTTAATTTTTCTAGCTGTAATTTCAAGAGAGGAGCACCTTGTCACCTGATGAATCTAATAATCACAAGCACAGAGATTTTTGTAGGAAAAACAGCCATTTGTTCCCTTACCATAGAACTTAAGAACTTGAGAAGCTGGTGGTCCCTATAAGAGCAGCGTTTATAATCAGCTCCTAGCAGGGCTTCTCTAGCCACACTAGATTCCTAACTACAGGTGCAGGGCCACAAAGACCAATTAATATTGTTTATTTTATTTTATTTTATTTTTTACCAAATTATCTCCAGATAGTCGGAGAGTACTGCTTTTCTCAAAACCCATTCTCTCACATCTCAGGTGTAAACTATCTCTAGTCAGGGTATAAAGCACCTATGAGAATTACCTTTGCTTTTCTAGATTTTCACATAGCTCTAAACACATACACAAAAACACATAAAACAGAAACCAACAGATCCAGACACATTCGACCCTTTTTTGTCCTCCACAAGCAGGCAAAAGAATTAGACGATTTTGGAGGGGGAAGCTTCCGCTTCAACAGAACTCGGTCCCTCTGACCGATCCGGAGACGGCCAGGCGTCCCTGGCTCTCCTTACCTCCCAGGGCGTCCCCCAGGGCCACAGCCTGTGGTCCTCCTAGCACGTCTGCCGACCACAGTCCTCCGGTCCTTACGGCCCAAAAGGACAGCTGCAAATACTGACCGCGCGCGCATTTCAGACCCCATCACCCCATCGTCTCCAAACACCAGCATCCATTTCTACCTAGACGACCAAAACCAGAGAAGCACACTTGTTCCTCACTCTGCCAGGTGTAAAACCAAGGCACAAGGTGGGACTCGAACCCACGATCTCGCAACCCAAAAACCAAGACACAAATTCAATAAACTAAGATGGATCCGAACTCAGATTTCGCCATGCTTCAGAAACATAGGACAAGACACAAACAACCCAACACAACAAGCACATGTTCCAATGTTCGTTTCAGAAAACAGACACTCAAAACAGAGACACCGGCCGGCACACACACAAGAGGGGATCCCCATACCTCCAAGTCGGTTCTCGCGAGGGTGTGAGGGGTGGTCGCGTTTCCCGGCCAATGCACCAAATGAAAGACCCACAACGTGAGGACTCCCCCATGTTCTGACTCAGGAGAGGCGACACCCCAAAATCACCCACAAGAAACGGTCTTGCTGCAACTTGCAAGAGGATTTTTATTCGAGAGCGTTCTCGGGCCCATGGTCATACACCACGCAGGGGTAGAGGACCATGGCGCCCCGAGTAGCTGTATAAGGGGGTATTTAAAGGAAGAAACCACAACTCAAGGAAGTGGGGAGGGCGTTGTTGGAAAAATACCAAAGATACCAGTTAAGAGTCACAAGGAAGTGTAAAGTCACAGGAGTCACAGAGAATACCTGGTAATTGTTTTGGTTAACTCTCAGTTTCTAAGAGCCCCTAACAATAGCACATTTGCATGGCAGTTTCCGGCGTTGGTCAGGGTGACTTTCTTTGAATGAACACTCTTTGAACCCAGGAAGCAGGTAGGTGGAGGAAGGAATGTCGCTATCAAGGTATGATTAGCATACCTTGGAGCAATGAGTCACAAAGGTCACATTCCCAAGCCTCATCCTAAAGGCCTAGAATTTTGTTACTTCTTCAATTCCACGTGTGCATATACGTAATTTTTTAAATAAAATGAGTTTTTTTAGAAAAAGGTTTCCAGTGGGTAAACCTCAAACGCAATATACTAAGTGATTCCCTTCCTTGGGAGTTAGTAAAAAAAGTGATTCCCATACAGACAAAGTAGGTCAGTGGCTGCCTGGGCCTGGGTGGGAGTAAAGTCAATGATAAAAAGGCAAAATTTTATGGTAATGAAAATTGTCCTAAACACTGGATGTGGACATGGTGGCCTAACTCAATAAAGTTATTAAAGATCATTGCTTATACACTTAAAATGCATGGGTTTTATATAATAGACACCTGTCACATTGCTTACAAAGGTCAAGGTTTACGATGAATAGACAGGAAAAGAAATTACATGCTTGCTGTCCTAGGATGCAACAGTTCCTGCCTCACTTCCCCAAACCACCAGGAAGCCCAGGGCACCTCAGACACTGCAGTACTGGATAAGGAAGGAGGCCCATCTGCAAGGGCCCGCCACTGTGACAACAGCAAACCCTTATCAAAATGGCCCAGCCTCACAAGGCATCATGGGCCAGGCTGGGTAAACTTACCCATATTGCCGTATTCCAGGGTTCAGAGCACAGCTCAGCCTCCCTCTCAGCAACTTAGAGCCACAAGTTCCATCTACTCCCCGTTCAAGGGCTAGAGGTGTAACTCCAGGGGAAACCATTTGGGTAGCATCCATGAAGGCCTGGGTTCAATCTGCAGTACTAGAGGGGGAAGAAGTCTCTCTCTCTCTCTCTCTCTCTCTCTCTCTCTCTCTCTCTCTCTCTCTCTCTGTGTGTGTGTGTGTGTGTGTGTGTGTGTGTGTGTGTAACCCGTGTTTCTATGCTAGACCCAGTCCCGGAATGTACAGCATTAGCCCCCTCTGTTGGTCGCCAGATAAAAAAGGGTTGACTCTTAAATTTTAGAGAAACAACCTTTACTTTTCCATCATCAGCATGTCCCTTACTTACACAGGACTTATTTATATTAAAAAAATGTATGTGCAGGCCAAAGGACAACCTTGTAGGGTTGGTTTTCTCCTTCCACCTTTACTGGGATCCAGGGATCAAGCCCAGTTAGTCAGGCTGGCATGGCCCTGTATTCTAAAAGCTGGAAACGCCTTGGGAGAGCCAGGAAAATCCTCTCTCCCTCTCCAGCCTACCGTGGAGTACCCCTTACCTCACACTGAGAGCCTAACAGGAACTTCAAAGAAGAAAAGACGTCTTTGTGGAGCTTTTCCTTATTTTGCTAAAAAAAAAAATAAGTATTTTTTTTTTTTACAATGTACCCTTTGTTCAAAAAGTACCCATTGGTAGTGTTATTCACAACATCTGAAGCATCTATGTGCAGGGCTTTTCATGGCATTACGTGCGGTTCCAACAACAGGCTTACAAGGGAGAATTTAATCTTCCTGTTTGCCAAAGAAAACCAAGGCTCAGAAGGTCAATGAACCTCTCAGGACTGGGTGTGTGGTTCTTTGTCAAAGCTCTCAGAACACAATAGATGCGTTCTAACAGGATACTTGGTAGGATATATTACATATAGGATATAATGCATAGGGTATATTTAAATATAGGACATATTCTACATAGGATATATTGTGTAGCAGTGTTATAGTATGTGGGATTTAACATATAGGACATACATCGGGCATAAAATGTATCGGATATGTTATATGTAGGATATATTATGTAGAGGACATAGTACATTCTATATTATAAGGAAGCATTTGTACTCCATAGTGTAGAAAGGAATCTGTACATAGCATAGACTTTATGAGTGGCTCATCAAACCTACACTGCACAGGTGGCACCTGGGAGAACCCAGGACTGATACCAGCAGATACTAAACAAACTTGCCATCCCTGGGAGTGTTCTATCCAGCTGTGTAGAGCGACAAGGATGAGGGAGATGCACAGAAGATGGAGAGGTGAGAGGATGAGGCTGGCCAGCTAACCAGAGGGGCAGGACTGAGCCCCTGGAGGGCGGGGCTCCTGGGGGCGGGGCTCCAGGAGGGCGGAGCTGCAGAATGGTGGGACACTTTTTGTCTACCCCTCCTACCGACTGGCTAAAGTTGAGACAGACATAAAGGGGTCTTCTATGGTGTGAACCTGTTGCCTTCCCAGACACTGCTCTTTGGAATTGGTGGATATAGACAGCAGGAACCAGGATGGTGACAGGCTGTGGTGACACTGATCTGCTGAGGACTTAGTGGGCACCAGGCACAACTTCACATCTTTAAAGGCACTAACTTACTTAATTCTGTTCTTACTTAAATTCCCACCCTACCCCACCTGCACCCCGCCCCCCCACTGCCCCAAAGGTAGAAAGTATCTATTATGTCCTTTTACAGAAAGGAAAACGGAGGCACCAAACGGCTAAGTATCCATGCCCAAAACAAGCAACCAGTCAATATGACACCCTTAAGGATGGTGGATTCTAAAAGTCACCTACGGATCTACTGTTACTGTAACCTGTACTGCTGTTTTCAGCAGCTTTATTCCTCCGCTGTAAAATGAGGACAATTATACCCTATATATACCTAAGCCCTAAAAGCCTGCCATTGAGAAAACAAAATGAAATCAGTTCCCATCGACAGCTTACCCCAGTGCCCAGCAGGATCATAAAGAGGTGTTCCCTGTGCAGCAACCCCAGCCGGCCAGGCAACAGGAGCCCACTTCTGCAATAACAGCAAAGCCGATCTGGGGGTAAGGTCACCAGCCGTTTTCTCAGTGGATTTAAAGCTTGCGCTCTGGTGGACACTCACATCTAGGACTATAAACCTGGTCGGTAGCTGAGGAGGGCATAGAGGTTCCTGATGATCTGTAGCTGCCAGTGGCTACATGAACTGGGTTCCTGAAAGGAAAGCTGGGGCTGTATGGGAGAGAAGAACGAGACCAAGAGGAGTTTCTGATCAAGGCCCAGTGTTTTACTTTTTGAGTCTGAATTTTAAAGGGGGGGCATCCCCCTTTAAAGGAAGGAAGGGATAGATTATACAAAGAAGTCAACCTCTGGCTCTTGGCTTCATCTCTGTAAAAACCGTAGAATGGAACTGCACACATTCCATGGTCTACAACCCAAGAGCTGGGTTTAAATAAAGAACACGGGGCTCCACTTCAGTTAAACTCCAGGGTGCTTAGTCAAGGAGTCTGAGCTGAGTCAGCGCCTCCAGCGGCTTGTCTGGTAACAGGACAGAAGAGAGAGACTGCCAACTTTGCTCTTACCCTCAGCGCCCCTCCCCCCCCCCCCCCCCCCCGCTTCCCCTCCTCATGTTTCCATACACACTGCAAAATAACTCTTGAGGAAGTAGCCAACCTCCCCACGACTGAGTTCAGCTCTGGGATGGCAAGTTGTTTGGAGCCAAATCTTACATTTGGTATTAACTTAATGCAGGTTCTCCCGCGCAGGTACGCGTCCTTCAGCGTGTGCATTAGGAGATAACACAGTCATTCTACAACAGTCATTCTATGTGGTTTGTGCTGCGAAGGTGTGGGATAAATGGCCTTCATCTTCCGGCAGCCTTGATGTGCCTGAAAGAGGAAGCAGAATTATCACTTTTACAAAGAAACAGTCACGTCCTCAGGTTACACTCTACAGCAGCCCAACCCACCCTCAAACCTTCATGTCCACCCAGAACGTTCTGTATCTGTCAGAGTCTTTAAAGATGTAATTATGTTTATTCGCTCAAAAGGAATCCACTCCTTATAAGAAACGTCCTTGGTAGAACACAGTGGGAGGAGACATGGACACGGTGATCCTCGGAAAGAGGCCAGACAGACAGACAGAGGGCACATGTTGAAGCAGCACCGTGGCGAGCCAAGCACCAATGACCACACCAGAGACCAGAACCTCAATTCCAGATGTCTGCCTCCTGCACTGTGTTGCTTTGTCTCCCAGAAAATCAATACAGGTGAGTTAGGAGGAGAATGTGTGTCATGCCAAGAATAGGCAAGAGAGAGTGGGAGACGGACAGGAAGAGTTGGAGGACAAGATAGGATGTGGAAGGAAGGGAAGGAAAACTGCAGTGGTTAGTACAGACTGTCAAAACTGATAGGATACACAAATCATGTAGAAGGAAAACTCCTGGGCACACCTGCAGGGGGCTGTCGAGATCAAGTTAATTGGGGTAGGAAGTTCTACTGTCTTTGTAGCATCATTTCATGGACTGAGACCCTGGACGGAATAAAGAGGAGGAAGTGAGCTGGTCCCAGCATTCCACACCCTCACCCCCATTCCAGGTACAGTGTCACCAGCTGTATCACAACTCCATCCACAGTGACCTCTGTGCCAGGACAGACTGTATCCCTTGGAAGGGTGAGCCAGAATAAACCCTTCCTTCCTTACTCTGTTTTGTCAGGCACTTCATGCACAACAAGAGACATGATGAAGACAGCACCCAAGCCGGCAGTTCTACATACACATAGTCCCACAGTGGCAGGGACCAGGGCTTCCCACTGGGAACTGTGTCTGTTGCAAACACGTGTGGCACCATCTCAGGAGACTTGGATGGACGGTGCAGCTTTCTCCATTTCTTTAGTCTTCTCAACAACACGGAAACCGTCCTTGCTGTATTGATACTGAGTCTGGGGCTCAGGAAGGCAGTTCATCGGGCTGCACAGGGCTGAGCTGGAAGTCCGAGCAGTTTCCACCATGGCACATTAGTAAGACAAGAGGACCCTGTTCTTCATCTTAGAAAACAAACTCTTAGCTGGGTAAGGTGGCTCATGCCTGTGATCCCAGCACTTGGAGAAAGGAAGCAGGAAGATCACTGCCATCCAAGGCTAGCCTCGGCTACCTAGTGAGTTCCATGCCAGCATGGACTGAAATTCAACTCTTCAGTGGTTAATATTGTCAATTTGAAAGATTCCACAATCACCAAGGAGATAAGCCACAAGGCTGGTCTATGAGGAATTTTCCAGATTAGGTTAAATGGAATGGGAAAATCCACCCTGAAATGGGGCAGCACCATTCCTTGGGCTGAGACCCCAGTCTGAATACAAAAGAAGAAAATGAGCGATGTGTCAGTGTACATCAAGTTGTGTCCCCTGGCCCCACCCCACACTCCAACTGTGAATGTACTATGGGCGAACTGCCTCGTCTTCCCACCTCCCTGACTTCCCTGTGCTGATGGACTGTGCCCCCTCAAAGCATAAGCCCACCCCAACTAAATTTCATCAGGCACTTTTTTCATGGTAATAAGAAAAGCAGACCCTGTCTCAGAAAACACAAAGGACAAAAGCCCCTAGAACGGAGCTATGGAGAGGGGTCTGCAGTTAAAAGCATTTACTGCTCTTGCAGAGGATGTGGGTTCAATGGCAGCTCACAACTATCCACAATTCCAATTCCAAAGAAGATAAAGCCCTCTCCCCACTCCAAGGGCACCAGGCATGCACATTGTACACGTATATACATACATGTAGGCAAACCACTCATACACACAAGAGCATCCTGTCAACAGTTAATAACCAAACAAACTGCCAGACGGAGTGATGCACACCTTTAATCCCAGCACACAGGAGGCAGAGATAAGTGAATCTCTATTTTAGGCCAGTCTGGACTACATAGTAAGTTGTAAGCCAGCCAGGGCAACTATCTCAAATAAAATGAATAAATGGAAAGTTTAAACCAATTTAGAAAGAAAAACTGGCTTGTATTTTAAAAAGAGCCAGCCTTCAAAATCTGATGTTTGTCTGATACCCAAAGTCTGATGAGATAGACACGCCCCCTTAATGGGAAAGCTCAAACCTCCAGATCTGCCCACCTCAGTACTTCTATGATTTGATAATGACCCGATGCTCGGTACACCAAAAATTTTAATTTAATTTAATGGAACAAGAGGTGACTGTTGATGCCTGGAAGAAAATATTAATAATTATATGCTCTCTAAAATGAAAGGTCAGACTGTCCCACACTGAGAGAATTGTCACACGAGTCATTAACCATTGGAAACAGTGAGTTCTGCCTTCCATGGTTTGACTGACTTAAAGCCTCTCTGTGTTCCAGGCCTTCCCCTTCTGAGTTATGAATTCTCTGCACAGAGAACAAACCTGCACGTGTTAGCTACACTCCCAGATGGGCGGTCTTGCCAGAGCAGAAAACCAAGCTGGAGACATGCCGTCCTTTGTCAATTGCGATCTGAAGCGCCCATCACCCTGTCAAATGCCAGTGACACCCACCTACACAAGTCACATTGATCCTAGGGAGTCAGTGCTCCTCTGAGGTCCTCTTGTGTTATTGTGTATAGGCAATTTGGGAATCCCTGGGGTCTCATTTTGCACATTCCTGGTTTTGGAGTTTATCCTGAAGTCCCTTTACAGAAATCCTTCCTTCCTCTGCAGCAACTAGACCAACATGCATATATGAAGATTATAATGTACAGGTCAGCTTCCTTTTCTGCAAAGTAGAAGTTCATCTTCAGGGTTGCAGAATTTGGGGTTGTTTTTTGATGTTTGCTTTGTTTTTGTTTGTTTTTTGTTTTGTTTTATTTTGTTTTGTTTTGAAACAATCTCTGTAAGCCAGTCTAGTGTCAAATTTGCAGCAATCCTCCTGCTTCAGCCACTGACGTGCTGGGCTTCCAGGAAATGAAACAGCATGCCTTGATTTCTTTGGTGTTGAAGATGAATTCTTTCTTGTGTGTGCACATGTGATAGGGGTCAGAAATCTACATCTAGTGTTTTCCTCAATTGCTTCTGTTGCCTTTCAGACAATTCTTCTAGGCTCCTCCCAAGAGCTACCTAGCAACAGCTTGCATCATCGCATGCCACCTGGGCCACCACAAGCCACGTGTGTATGTGTGTGTGTGTGTGTGTGTGTGTGTGTGTGTGTGTGTGTGTGTGTGTGTCAGAGGCAAAAGCTTTTAAGAGGACTGCTCCCTACTCCAGTCCCCCTGTCTTTCACCCTCTTTCTCTGTCCTCCACGTGTTCCCAGCCGTCCTCTCTTTCTCTCTTTCTGTTCTTCTCTTCCACTTTCTCTGCCTCTACCACTTTCCAGGTCCCTGCTCCCTTCTTCCTCAATAAATCTTTATACTGGGCCTACTGCATGGTGTGATTGATTCTTCAGGGGGACACCTTGGCAGGACTCATGAGGTACTCCTGCCACCGCTGCCACCGCTGCCGCCACTGCCGCCACATTATACTGCATTATACCACTGATTTATAGTTCATAACAGCTTCCCCTTTTAAGATTTTTATGCAAATGTTTTACCTCACCCCCAACCTGGCAAAACCTTTGTTTATGCAAAGGCCCAGATTTTGGTGCCTGGAGCTATGAACCTTTTCTCTTTAGAGCAGTGGTCCCTTTCCCCATTTCCTACATAGCAATTCTTTTCAGACTAGCCAACTAACAAGACCGTGGGTCTGACCACAGCCAATGGGGAAAAGACACAGCCAGCACCTGAGTTAGAATAAAGCTCAAATGCATCCTGTGTGTGCATGCTCTTCCATGGACATCCTCTTGGTCAAGAGTGAAGTTGAACTTGTGCAGACTTCACTCCAAGTGGTGGGCTCTTTCCCTTGTTGCCACCCCGAACCTATTTCTAACAAACTATGACTGGCTCTTCATGAGGGAGGAGTTTATGGAGTCAGTGTGTGCAGGAAAGAAGACGGGAACAGAGACAGGCATCAGTGCTGAGCATTGGCTCTCAGACAATGTCCCCGCCTCTCCTGACACAGCGGGTTTCATCTAAAGTTAATGTCTGCTTTTCAAAACCATTAAGAGCTACGTGAATCACAACGAAGAACCATTTTCCCCCTGCAGACTGGAAGCATCTTATATCACTGAGCACACCATAGGCAGGGCACAGGGTCCCTCTGCTCCTGAAACTGTGAGTGGATAAACTCCCCTTGAGGAGAGTTTAGCTATTTAACTTTCCATAGGGCGTGGTCATCATGCCTTAGAGAATGTGAGGCAAAGCAGGTAGGAAAAAAACATGCATTCTAGTAGTACCCAGAGGTGAGGATTTGGGGACAACTGTGAGCCACCATGAAAGTTCTGGAATAATCTGAAGATAGCGATGTCCTGAAATGTCCCAAAGTCAGAGGAGAAAATACGATTGAGCAGGGGAAGAGTTCCAAGTTTATAAAAACAAACAAGCAAGCAAACAAACAAATGGGTTGCAGAATCAGATCTGTGGTATTATTCCACTTACATGAAAACACATGCAGACAAACAAAAAGTAAAATTTTCCGTATTTCTCATGAATACAAAAATTAGTAGACGGATATCTCAAATGGCATACAATACGCTAATTACTGCAGTGACGCTGCAGTAGGCAAAGGGGACCTTTATTTTTTTATTAGATTTTCTTGCTATATTATGTGGCCATTACAATGGTGATTAAAATGAAATACTAAGCCAGACAATTAACAGTGAAGTAGAAAACAGGATTCAACAAAAAGAGAGTTGAATAGAGTCTCCGGGATGCCTGGATGTCATCTCTAGGGCAATGGCCAGCACAGGAACTAAGGACTTGCTATCAGGACAACAGGGAGAGCTGCAGTTTACAAGACGCAGGTCTTGGGAAGAAAAAAAAAAAAACAACACATATTTACTTAGGCTCATGATCCTCATTGTTGGTTCTTCCTGTCATAAGCATATACAAACTGCTTGCTAGCATATGACTGACATGTATCTTATCCAGAGACCTGACCCCGCCCCTCCTGAGAGACCTGACCCCGCCCCTCCGGAGAGACCTGACCCCGCCCCTCTGGAGAGAACTGACCCCGCCCCTCTGGAGAGACCTGACCCCGCCCCTCTGGAGAGACCTGACCCCGCCCCTCTAGAGAGACCCTAGATTTTACACTACATTCTAGGTAACAAAATGGAAACAAATAATAATATTTCTATGTCCAATAAAGACGCTTTAACATTTTTTCTTGTATCCCCACCCCTGACAGCCTAGAATTTCCCAGGTAGAGAGTACTTCTTGAGCCTGGGTCCCAGGAAGATGACACACAACACACTTGGAGTGAGATCGCCAACACCGTTACAGTTTTACAAGCTACTGAAGTGTAGGGGTTGTTTGATAACATCGCAGAGGTCTCCCATTACACAGATTAGGTAACGTGTCGGATCTCTTGGTGCCCACACCTCAGCATCTGAGCTCAGTCCCTGGGGCCCAGGTTAAGTAGAAGAAGAGAATCAGTGCACAGAGTTCTCCTCTAACCTCCGCGTGCGTGTCATGGTATGCAGGACTGTCACACACACACACACACACACACAAATAGCAAAGTCGATTTTTAAAGTGTCAGAAGGGAGCGATGAGGGGTTGGGGGTTTGGTTTGGTGGTAGAGCGCTGGTCTGGCAAGCACCGGGCCCTGGGTTCAGTCCTCCCTCGGGTCCTGGGGTGCGGGGTGGGGGTGCTTGCGAAGAAGGAGATGGAACAAGAATATTTGCATTCGAGATTATTCTAACACTGAAGCGAAGGAGTCCACTCCAGCCAGAGTGTTTTTGAAGATGTTTGTTCCTTATATAAGTGGAAAGATTTAAAAAAAAAAAATCCTGCTTTCTATTCTATTTTTTTATAATCTCCAAAAAGTGGGCCCTGGCCTATAGCAGCTACAAAGGTAAGGAAGACTTTTCATATGAACAACACCCAGCTACAACCACAACCACAACAACAACAACACCCACCACCCAAGGGAGGAGGATAATAGATGTGGGTTTAACCTGTCAACATTTCCCCAGGAACTAAAATCCCATTCTGTGACACCCTTAGGACAAATCTGAAGCATAAAATAGACTTGATCGTGTTTGGTTTTGGACACCTGGACAAGGGGCTGAGGTGCGTATTTCACATATCAAAGCAGACCTGGCCTCCAGGTTCTCCCAGCATCCCTCAGTCTTTGTCTGGCATACCCTGCCCCCAACTCTGGCCCAGGGACTGGGCTGCCCCTCCCCATGCTCTTCCCTATATAATCATGACACTTTGCGCGCTCTCTCTCTCTCTCTCTCTCTCTCTTGCGCTCTCTCTCCTCTCTCTCTGTCTCTTTGTATGTGTATGTGTGTGTGTGTGTGTGTGTGTGTGTGTGTGTGTGTCCTTCTCTTTCTCTCTTTCCCTCCTCGGCATACACGCTCTTTCTTTCTCTCTCTTCTCCCTCTCCTCTCCTCCTCCCTCTCCCTTCCCAACAAACCTGCATTTGGTATAATTTAATCTGGCTTGAGTTGGCTCTTTTCACCAACAGAGAAATAACCGGTCAGATTGATGTTCTGGGAACTGTAAAAATACAACGTTGTCTCTTCCACGGAGATGCAAAGCTGATCTGCTACAGCTCTGCTAAGAATGAAATAAAAGCCCTGGGAACACGGTCAAGAAAGAACCTTCCCCATACAGGAGACTCCACAGCCGAGACTAAGAGAACTAAGACGTGAGCCTGAGAAAGAAGTGTAATGATGTACCTCTCCGACTGAAGAAGGGGAACTCTGCCTGAGTAGAGGCCCTGCGAGGGGAAGGTGCTAAGCACTCAGCCAAGGCTTACATCTCATTAAGCATCACGAAATTCATGCAGGGGAGGGGCTTTATCAATGGATTCACTGTGGAAAACGCTTTTTAGTAATAATGTATACCACATTGTGCAGCGGAAATTTTATACTGAGAAAACCCTTCCCAAGATAACCAACATGGAGAAGTCTTGGGCTGTAACTCACCCCTCGTTAGGCACCCTGGGTTTCATAGCAAATTCTGTGAATGCTTTTGAACGTGAGAAGCCCTGCCTTGACGATCCACACTTCACTGTACACAAAGGCTGGGGTGAGCCAAGTCAGAAGCCCAGCAGAAAACAGATGGGCCTTCCAGACTGACGTAATTTCAAAAGAACATATTCACAAAAGGTATTATTTACAAGATGGGGGTATGAAAGTCGGCAAGAAACATGGGAACTAAACCCAAAGACAGAGAGGAGACACAGGCTGGGAGAGAGACCCAGGGTAGGCTGTTTTGAAAAGAGTTGAGTCTTCCTGACAGCACAGGAAGGCAGCCAGAAAAACTCACATCCCAGCCTTCCTCACAACGCCATGCTCCTGCTGAAGCAATCAGAGGCTGGGGACAAGAAAGGCTCTGGTATGAGCAGCTCCTGAGACAGTGAACAGATGCAGAGAGGTGAGGGCGGGTATGGAGGACCAACAGAAGCCCTCGGTCCAGGAAGCAGGACCCTAACTGGTGACACCTTGCACCCCAGGAGAGATCCAGCTGCCATGTTCCCCCCTGCACCCCATGGTGTGCCACAGAGCCAGGAGCAGAGCCAGCACTCAGCCAAATGTCCCCCATGAAGAATGACAGAGGCAGATAAACCTGAGCATAAAGCAAGCTGCTGCCAGGCAGGAGAGCATTCAGGGGCCTTGGGGAGCAGAGGACACAGGAGCAGACCACTGAGTGCTTTCCTGCCTGGCAGCAGCCTGCTCTATGCTCAGGTCTATCTGCCTCTGTCACAGCAAGAGAGGAACACTAAGGGAACCTGGGGGAGCGGGGAATGAACATCTTTTTTCTCCTCAATTCTTTTATTTCGTATCTTCACCCATGGAGAAAACCGAGGGCCTGCGAACAGGAGAGTTCTCCACACAGTGAGCTGGAAGCTAAGACCTTCTCAGATCAAGCCTGTGTGGGAATGATATCATTTCTGCTGAGGAAGAGGAGCAGAGAAGCGGACAGCTGAGGGCAACTCTATCATTTTAAGGCAAAAACACCTTTATTCTGATGATGGGTCAGAGCATAGCACCTCACGTGGGGCCCCTTGGCAGGCTGCATGCAAGGGCCCTCCTGCTTCCCTCTCCCAAAGTGAATCGGACAAACCTGAGTTCCCAGGCTAGAGAAACGGATGAGTGAGGTGTTTGCTGTGTAAGCGTGACCTGAGTATGGACGCCCCACCCCCATTACCTACATTAAAAAGCCAGGCATGGCAGTGCGTGCTTACAATCCCAGCACTCACTGAAGAGGCAGAGACAGGAGGATCCCTGCCTGGGATTTCCTAGCCAGTTAGTCTAGCCAACTGAATCCACAAGCTTTAGGTTCAGTAAGTGACACAGTACTGGCTAGTTTTGGGTCAACTTGACACAGGCTGGAGTTATCACGAGAAAGGACCTTCAGTTGAGGAACTGCCTCCATGAGATCCAACTGTAAGGCATTTTCTCAATTAGTGATCAAGGGGGAAAGGCCCCTTGTGGGTGGTGCCATCTCTGGGCTAGTAGTCTTGGTTCTATAAGAGAGCAGGCTGAGCAAGCCAGAGGAAGCAAGCCAGTAAAGAACATCCCTCCGTGGCCTCTGCATCAGCTCCTGCTTTCTGACCTACTTGAGTTCTAGTCCTGACTTCCTTGGTGATGAACAGCAATGTGGAAGTGTAAGCCAAATAAACCCTTTCCTCCCCAACTTGCTTCTTGGTCATGATGTTTGTGCAGGAATAGAAATCCTGACTAAGACAGACATTATCTGAAAAAAAACAAGATGGAGCCAGTCACAGTACTGCACCCCAGCACTCAGAGACAGAGGCAGGCAGATCTTGTAGGTTTGAGGCCAGCCTGGTCTACAGAGCAAGTCCCAGGACAGTCGGAGCTACACAGTAAGATCCTGTCTCAGAAACAAACAAACTAATTAATTAATTAATTAATAGATGGAAAGCAATAGAGGGAGACCCCAGCCTGCAGAACATGATATGTAGACACACACATGCACACAGGTACACCACACACACATGCACACACAAATGCAACAGGCATGCAGACACCACACACTTGTGCACACAGAAACATGCACACACATAAAACACATACTTGCACACTCATAGAACACACAGTCTTGCACACAGACACATACATGCTCACGTGTACAGCATATGCACGCATGCGCACGTACAGTGCACACTACTTTTTAAAAGGAGTTGGACAGAAAAAAGAAAGCTCTTCCCCAAGGCCCGTTGTAGAAAGCCTTTGTGCCCAGAGTCAGCCATAGCATCTCTAGAGGCTCCCGCCTCCTCTCTCCTTTCTCCCTGGGAGACCCACTTGCAGGGCTTCTGCTTCTTGCCCCAGATGAAAGAGAGAGAACCTTAAGGAAGAGAAGAATCTAAACAGAGAGTCCTGCTGAGTCCCCTAAGTCTGCTGTCTTCAGAACAGACCCTCTGTGCTGTCTGTCGTATCTCTCCACAGCCATGTATGCTTCATCAAACCCAAATGCATCAAGTTCCCCTGGGCTTTAACTCTCCACCTGTGAGCCACTGTGTCATGTTAAGCTGCAATTGACTTTTCTACAATTTTCTCTGGGTGACCTTCAGTTTGGAAATCTGGGTCCTGACCATCATAATAGGTGAAGAACTGGACAACACCTTTCCACTCCTACACAGTCATCAATATGTTTGCCTGTATGAGCCCTGACAAAAGCAGGCATCAGGTTCCAAGTGCCTGAATCCAGGCCTTGGAAAGAGCAAGTGTACGTCTCCCTTGGTAACCCTTCCATGCCCTTAACATTTCTAATACCGCAGGCAAAGCGCTTTCGCACACCCTGAGAGAAGTAGCCACACGGTGGGCGAATGAAAAGGCCACATTCTAAAACACGTTTCTATTTATAATTATTGGCATTTGTGATTTAATGGAAAGTGAAAAATCCTACTGTTTAGCACACTGAATGCCTCTCCGGAGAAGATGAGCAGAAAATCAACCCTACCTTGACAACCAGATGTTCTCTCTGACAGCACAAGTTCCCAGGAGAACTCCATCCCCACCCCACCCCCAAATCTTAGAGCTCCCCAAACCACTCCCTCCTCTGTCTTATTAACTTAATCACTTTTCAGCTGGAAGCTTCTCCGTCCAGAGCCTTTCAACAAGCACTTGGGGTCAGCCTCTTCCTAGTGGCTATGACAGCTTCAGGTCCCTCCTGTGGTTCCTGCATTAGCACTCTATGAAGACCACCATTGCAGGTGAGAGACTAAACAGCAGGTAGATGGAAGGATGCCTTCTCGGGTCATTGGTAAGCAAAAGTATGAGATCTAGCCAAGAGCTATGGAAGAGGTAAAGGTTTGGGTGCTGGGTTCTAGAAGAGACAGATCCATTGGTAGGCAGTGATGTCTTACTGGGTGTTTAAAAGGAAGTGGTCTGGGGGGCCTGGGAAGGGGAGAACCCTGATTCAGAGCACTTTCCCTACCTCTTGTGTCACCACTCCTTCTGAGGCTGACCTCAAACAACCGATGTTACATGGACTGGGAAAGAAATGTTGAATAAACACCGTCCTATGGCATTTCTGCTGTATGGATAGAGATGCACACCTTCTCCTATTAATGCATGTGGGGTCTGGGGAATGGCTCAGCCATCAGTGTTTGCCTTGACGACAAGGACCTGAGTTCCAGGCCCAGGCCCCTGGAAAAGGCCAGGCTCAGGGCCATTGAAACAGTTTGGTGAGGGAACACTTGCCCGGTGACTTAGTTCCTTCCTGCTGCTGTGCTGAAACACCACAACCAAGACAACTTACAGGGGAAAGGGCTTATCTTAGCCGTGGTCCCACCGAGGCAGCTGAGCAAGGCAGCCAGAGCAGGAAGCTGAGACTTCATATGCTCAGCCATAGCACAAAGCAGAGAGGGCAAACAGGAAATGGTGGAGGCGTTACCTCAAAGCCCACCCACACTGACACACTCCCTCCAGCAAGGCTGCACCAACTAAGCCTCCCCAAACAGCACCAGCCATCAGGAACCAAATATTCAAACATCTGAGCCTATGGGGAACAGACTCATCCAAACCAGCACACTACGCAAGCCTCACCACCTGAGTTCAGTCTCCAGGGCCCACACAAAGGAAGGAAAGGACTAACGGGCAACACATGTTGCCTGATTTCCACATGTTGGGGTATACACACACAGATACACATGCACATACACGCACACACAGACACACATGTATATGTACATACATACACATACATACACATAAGCACATACACACACATATATACATAAACATATACACACAGACACATACCCACAAATACATAATACACACTCACACATACAGACGCACATACATACATACATATACTCTCTCACACACATACACAGAGAGAGACACACATATACACAACATACACACAATCACACACACACACACACATATATACAAACAACCACATGCACATACACATACTCACACATACATACACAGACACACATACTTGCACAACATATACACAGAAACATCACATACATAACAGACACACACATACATGCACACACAGACACACACATACATGTACACAGATACACAATCACATACACATACATGCACACAGATACACAATCACATACACATACATGCACACAGATACACAATCACATACACATACATGCACACAGATATACACACATACATGTGCACAGATACACACACAATCACACATACATATACACAGATGCACACACACATGCATACACACAGATACACACACAATCACACACACATACATGCACATGTACACATGCATAATACTAAATATAATTTTTTAAAAAGCACAGCGATACACTCATAATTCCAGGCGACATGGAAACAGGTAACCCTGAGGCTCACTGTGGCCAGCCCAACCTATTTGGCCAAGTCCAGACCTACCAGAGGCTTTGTCTCAAAAACTAACAAGACAGGTGGGCAGCATGTCTCCTCACTGTGGATGTCAGAGGGCATCTTTGTGGGGTCAGGTCTCTCCTTCCACCTCTACATGGTTTTGCGGGGCAGGACTCAGGTTGCCAGTCTTCTACAGCAATCACTTTTACCTGCTGAGCATCCTTGCTGACCCTGATGTGGAAGAGAAATACACTTTACAAGGCCACGTGGTGTCTTCCATGCCTGAGCTTCCTAAATGGGGTTACAAAGAATAAGGCCACACCCTTGTGTTAAAGCAAAGAAGCTGAGCCCAAAAGACATTTAAAGGGCTTCTCCAACATAGCCACATAGTGTGACAAAAGCCATGGCAACACTTTCTCAGTAAGCTAAAACGGTCCCCTTGCCCTGGAGTCATCTCAGGATGCCTCTTGCACCGATGCCATATGTGTGATGGCCTTCTCAGTCTGGGAAGTCCCAGTATGAGATATAAACCCAGACTGTGATGCCCTGGAGCAGGAGTCACAGGCATGAACTATATAAGAGTGCTTCCTGAAAGGGCCCAGGAGCAGATAACCCACAAGCAGCAGCTGTCACCCAAGTCTGAACTCTAAACATCCTCACTGAGGAAATGACTCATCGGAGACATGGATTTCAGGGCTAGGGGAGGGAAGGAACGAGGTGAGCCTGGCACATGTTAGGCTATGTTTACAGCATGTCAAAGGAACACATCACACTGGCTAAATCTGGGACCAATGGAGCACTCGGCTGACTAGGATGGGAGAGAATGTGAAATATGAACCATTAGGGAAGCTGGGAGCCCAAGTCTGTGCTCCTGAGCAAAGAGAGATGGTTAAGTAAATACAACAAAAGAAAAAAAAATAGAAGGGTGAGGGTTAACTGACAACTGGTTAAAATGGAGGAAGAGGCAGGTTTTGGGTTTGCGCTTACATTACCATTCGGCAGCCCTCAAAGACTAGTTCAGGGAAAAGCCATCAAAGACCTGAGTCTAGCCGGAGATTTTGATGAGGAGCAAGGATAGCTGTGATCCATCAAAGGATGAGGTTATAAAAAAATTTAAAGATCTTTATTAGATCTATATGTGACTCAAGGTTTGGGCAACATTTCAGTCCACAAAAAAGAGAATCAAGATTTTCAATGAACCAAGGATGGGTTGGTTTTATAGGCTGAAGGAAACAGAAACTAGGGCTGAAGAGATGGTTCAGTGGGTAAGAACACCGGCTGCTCTTCCAGAGGACCTGGATTGGATTGTCTGTGCCAACAAAGCAGCTCCCAACTGTTGTAACTATAGTTCTAGGGAATCCAATGCCCTCTTTTGCCTCCACAGGAGCAACCACACAAGTACACAAATACACATGCAGGCAAAATACCATGCAAAAATATAACAATGATAATGATAATAATACTGATAATAATAATGAAAGCTGAAAAAAGGCAAAAAATAGATAAATCATTTCTAAGATATTTTCACTGTAAGCATGGAAATGGAGACAGATAACTGTCGGCATGGGTTACTTAAGGTTGACTTTTTTGTGTAAGGATAAAGTCAGAGAAAAAAGTTCCATTATAGTGGCTGCTTGGAAAATGTGGCTGCTGTCTCTCTAATTTCAAGCTCTGTCAAGGCAAATGAGTGTAGTTTCAGCTTGGTGATGGGAAGTGGGGTGTGAGTGACTGTGGGGCATTGGGGTGTGGGGGAAGAGGTGGGGAGTGAGAGAGCCCACGTCCGGCCAGAGCTCCTGTGCTCTGGGTAGGTGGATGTGGGAGGGCTGCTGGACGCTTTCCACTCGGCCCCGGGTGGGCATCTGGCTGTGTGAAGCCACTGGACCCCACTCGACGGTGAGGGGGTGGACAAGGGGCAGCCCCTGATACCAGGGGCCCTGGGGCGACACCCTCAGCCCCAGAGATACGGGAGAGAGGGCAGAGGGAGAGAGGTTCCCATGCAGGTGAGAGTCCTAAGTCTGGTCTGTGGCTGGAACACAGGATGGCCCTCTGACAGGAGATTAGAAACGGCTCATTAGGAGAAAGCCTAACCCATCGGCCAAGCACAGCAGGCCTTGATGAACAGAGACAGTCTATGGTTTTAGAGCTTTATTGTAGAAAGGCAGGGGGAAAGAGAGAAGATAAAAGAGAGAGACCAGTCATGGCCAAGAGGAGAGAATGGGGAAAAGAGAGAGAGAAGAAAGGCTAGAGAGTAAGAAAGGTGAGAGAGAGAGAGAGAGAGAGAGAGAGAGAGAGAGTGTCAGGTAAGTAAAAGCTTAAGAGAGGGAGAGGAGAGAGTGAGGTGGGGCCAAACAGCTTCTCTTATGGTGGGCTTGTTATCTTGTTGTTGCTAGGTAACTGGGAGGAGTCTAGCCTGAAGGTCAGAAGCTTGGGACTTTGTCTATGTGACTACTAGCCACACTTCTCCTGTGGGAGCTGTGGGGGTGGTAACTTTGACAGAAGCCAGGAGTCCAGGAGATATGAGGGAACACCTTCCATCCCATGTAGGTGGGAATTACCACCACGGGGTACCGGGATTCTACCTCTCAACACGACTGGAGACCAGACTGTCTGTGCATAGCCCAGTGCCCCACAAGTAACTTCACTGTGAATTAATCCTGACCCAATGGGACGCAGAGCAGTAACTTCATCAAGAACAATGGCCTCTTACCATGTGTTTTTAGCTTGTCCTGAAATGTCTCCACCTGAATTGTCTTTTTAAGTATAAGGAGAACGTTAATTCCTATAAAGTGTAGAAATCAGACAATACTTTGTGGTTAAAGAAAACAAGCAAGCAAGCAAACAAACAAAAACTTCAAATCTCTACTGAGGGACAGACAGACATTATCTACAGATGGGATAATCCAGAAAGAACCCAGCACCATCATGTGGCATCATGAGACCACAGTGGCAAGGCCTAATGTGATCCTTGAAAAACCAGGCGCCGGGCGTGGTGGCGCACACCTTTAATCCCAGCACTCGGGAGGCAGAGGCAGGCGGATTTCTGAGTTCGAGGCCAGCCTGGTCTACAAAGTGAGTTCCAGGACAGCCAGGGCTACACAGGGAAACCCTGTCTTGAAAAAAGAAAGAAAGAAAGAAAGAAAGAAAGAAAGAAAGAAAGAAAGAAAGAAAGAAAGAAAGAAAGAAAGAAAGAAAGACCAGACGGTGGTGATTTGGATAGGAATAGCCCCACAGGCTCATAGATTTGAATACTCGGACTTTAGAAAACGACACTTCTTGACAGGGATTAGAGAAACTGGCCTCGTTGGAGGAAGTGCATCACTGGGGGTGGGCTTTGGGGTTTCAAATGTTCAAGCCACATCCAGTCTCCTCTCTCTCTCTCTCTCTCTCTCTCTCTCTCTCTCTCTCTCTCTCTCTCTTTCTCTTTCTCTGTCTCTCTCTTCCTGATGCCTGCTGATACAGTTGTAGAACTCTCAGCTCCTTCTCCAGCACCATGTCTGCCTGCATGCTGCCATGCTTCCCACCATGACAATAATGACATAAACAAATCTCTGGACCTGTAAGTCAGCCCCAATTAAATGTTTTCCTTTGTAGGAGTCATGGTGTCTCTTTACAACAATAGAAACCTTCACTAAGACAAAAGTCAGGACCAGGGATTGGGGTGGTGCTGTGATAGGCCTTACCGTGCTTTTGTTTGGAGGAATGTGGATTTTGGATGAGGAAAGCAGTTGAGTGTTTTAAGTCTTCAATGGGCCATCCTAGCAGGAGTGTGAAAGACTGTAGTGCTGAGAGCGATTTGAACTGTGGGGGCCCCCGGCTCAAGAGTTTTCAGTGGAAGCCATTATTGTGATATCTTGGCAAAGAATGTGGCTGCCTCCCTTGTCCAAAAAGAATCTGTCTGAACCTAAATCAAAGAGTTATGAATTAACAACTCTGGCAGAGAGGACTTCTTGATAGACTAGTATTGACTTATTGTTCGGTCATTATCGGCCACGGTTATATAGACCTATAATGAAGAGGAGCAAGCTGAGGAAAGAGAGAAAATGTACAGTGAGGAGAAAAGGAGCATCAGACGGTGTAACAGAGTCAAGTCCCATGCTCCAGGAGATGAGAAGTCATTCAGTACTCAAGGAGATAAACAGAAAAACCTGATATGGTAGTGGTGACCTCAGGGCCAGACTCCACCCTGTTTAAACGTGCAATTTGAGAAAAGGAATTAAAGAAAGGTTTAGGTTGGGTGTGGTGGCACACTTCGTTAATCCCAGCACTGGGAGACAGGCAGGCAGATCTTTGAATTCAGGCCAACCTGGTCTACAGAGCAAGTCCCAGGACAGCCAAGCTTGGGGAGTGAAGGAAGTCACTGAAAACAGAATGTTGGTGAAGATGTATTTGAATGAGCCCCACTGGAGGAGATTATGTGATGGCTTCCTGGGCAACTGTCACAGTTAGGGTTTCTATTGTTGGGATAAAACACCATGACTGTCAGCAGCTTATGGAGAAATGGGTATGTTTGGCTAACATTACTGAGGGACACCAAGGCAGGAAATCAATCAGGACAAGAACCTGGAGGCAGGAACTGATGCAGAGGCCACAGAAGTGTGCTGCTTACTGACTTGCTCATCCTGCTCCCTTCTAGAAGCCTGGACCACCTGCCCCACTGCCTCAGACTGGCCCCAGTCAGCCTCCCTCAACCCACAGAAGAAATCAGGGGTTCCGGTTACAGGTGAGCAAGGAGTTGGCGCCGGTGACAAACAGATATGGACACAGAGAGAGAGTGTATCTGAATGTATTTTTTCCAAGCAAACACCGGACTTTAATACAGAAGAAAAACAAGAAAGCCAGGCGAATACATCCGCCAAGGTACATCGACACAAAACAAAGAAAATGCATGCATAAAAA
The DNA here is from genome assembly GCF_978045245.1 of Mus caroli. Lineage (NCBI taxonomy): Eukaryota > Metazoa > Chordata > Mammalia > Rodentia > Muridae > Mus > Mus caroli. The sequence goes on along the minus strand of NW_028227257.1, from coordinate 7,193,642 downwards.
TATATGTCGGGAGCCAGACCGTGTTTACAACTGAGAATAGGAACAACTCTTAATTAAGATCAGGTGAATGCTAAACAGGTGACTGCTCTGATGCAATGCTAGTCTATTGTTAAACCCGCCACCAGGGGTCCTTTAGTACATACCTGATTACGCTATTCCTCTGGGCCTAATGAAAAACCTGCACCAGGGGAATTCCATTCTACTAACCCTTTCATGAATAATACTACAACCCACCTATTTCCTAGGCCATTGTGTATTCCTGTGTATGGGTGTGACTCGGCTATTGTTCTAAGTAATTACTATGTAGACTAGCCCTGAGCTTTCTAGCTCTATTCAATTAAATAGTAATGCCTGATTATTTTCACTGTCTCTACTAGAAGTAGATTTGAATGTTACTGAATAGGTAACATTCTTACTGAATTCCAAGCTCAGGGTCGGCTTCAAGGACTATCTAGGACATTGGAACACTGGCAGAGGCTTAGAAATATGTCAAAATCAATTCTTAAAGGCACTTATAATAAAACAACACTGAAAGAGAGCACACGGATCCATACACCAGACTAACAAGGGGACAGGTTTGGAGCATATGTGCTATTGAAATGCCAAGGTTCCAGGAGGCTAAGTTTCCGTGAAACTCTTTGCCTCAGGACTGCTTCCAGGTTTCTAGGCCTGTCACGCCAGTCGCTACTGGAGTGGATGTAGCACCCCATGGTGGCACCAGTCACTGTGAGCTGGGCCCTCCCACATCAGTCACTGATTGAGAAAACGCCCTCCAGACTTGCATACTGAGTAGTCTAAGTATTTTCTCAATTGAGGTTTCTTTCTTAGTTAAGGTTTCTATGCCATGGTAAAACACTATAAGCAAAGAAAACGGAAAGGGAAGGGCTTATTTCAGCTCATAGTTCCACACTATGGCCCAAAATCACTGAAGGAAGTCGAGACAGGAAATCAAAGGGGGCAAGAACCTGGAGGCAGGAGCTGATGCAGAGGCCATGAAAGAATGCGGCTTACTGGCTTCTTGTTCCTCGTGGCTTGCTCAGCCTGCTCTCTTCTAGAACCCAAAGCCACCCACCCAGAGGTGGCACCACCCACAATGAGCAGGACCCTCTCCCAGGCTTGTCCATAGGCCAGTCTGGTGGGTCACTTACTCAGTTAGGGTTCCTTCCCTCTTCTCAGATGCCTCTAACTTGTGAGAAGCTGACGTAATCAGCCCAATGACCAATCCCCACTGTTAGATTAGCAGACTAGTGCTCTTGAGCCTGATGACCTGAGCTTAATCCCCGGGGTTGAAGGAGAGAACCAACTCCAGCAAACTGTCCTCTGACCTCCACACTTGCATCATGGCACCCATACACATGTGTGCACGTGTACATACACACATGATAAATAATGTAAAATAAATACACACATATGCATGCATGCCTGTGTACAGAGAAAGAGATCACTTTAAAGAATCAGAGTGCAGAGTCACGAAGGCCTGGCAAGTTGGAGCTCTGCAGAGCAGACTGGGAAGAAGGAGCCCGGTTCAAGGTCAAAGGCAAACCAGCTGTGAGTTTTGCAGGTTTGTGAAATTGGAGGAGTTCTCTGTTCTCTAAGCCCAAATATCCTGAACTGTGTGAGCCACCGTTTATTGCTCATGGTATTATTTTATGATGGCACCTGCCTTCTGAAATATACACACAGGGGCCAACAAGGTGACTTGGTGGACAAAGCCACCTGTGGCTAAAGACTGACAGCCTAAGTTCCATCCCTGGAATCTACATAGTGGTAGGAGAAAATCAACTCCTTTTGTGAGTAGTTTGATAATCACACTACAGCCTTTGCCCAGGAGCTGACCACTCCACCAGCCCACTCCAGGCTCCCCTTTGTTCCACCTGGCCTAGCTGGATGGGTGCCACCAGCCTGATCTGGCTTCTCTTTCCTACCCACCTTTGCTCCGGGAGCCGACCGCTCCACCAGCCCACTGCCGAGACCCTTGAACCCTTGGATAAAGGGCACACACACACTCAGCTTTTCACTTTACAGCTTGCCTTTCATGGCACAATTGCTGAGCGCAGACACCTCCTGCCTGGAAATGTGTGATCCTATTAATTTATTATTCCCATCTCTCCTTCCACCCCAAACTCACCGGCCTGTTCCAATCAGTCCCTGCCAAACAGCTCTGGCAACCCGCCCACAGCAGAGCTGCAGGCCCTGGCTGCCCAGAGATCTTACATGATTACAGCTGTTTCTCGTTCCAAAGCCTGGCCAAAAAAGTCCCTCTCCCTTTCCCTGGGTGCCTTTTTCTCTTGGGACCCAGAAATTCCACCTGTACCATCTGCCCAGCAATTCCTCGCGCCCTGTCCCCTGCCCAGCCCCTTCCTTCTTTACTGACAAGTCAATAACCAATTAGAGAACTAGTTCTTAGTATCATCAGCACCTCCCCTTACAAACTCCTACAAGTTATTCTCTGATGTCCACATATATGCTGTGGCACGTATGTAGTTATGTCTGTGTACACACACATACAAACAGACAGACAGATGATAGATGGGTAGACATACAATATACAAAAACTTTGGATGAGTTATTCGACGTCTGTAAGCCTAAATATCCATGCTGAGCATGTATTCCTATAGGGACAGTGTGACTGTGATTCACTAAATGAATTAAGATGTACATGTTTATATGGAAAGTCCCAGAAGAATATACTGAACAGTTACCATGGTTACTTATGTGTCAAGAGTAGTGGGAGGGGAAAGGCAAAAAAAAAAAAAAAAAAGAAAGAAAGAAAAGAAAAAGAAAAAAACCTTGTAGCTTTGCCTTATCCATTCATATCATCTTGGAGTATTTTGACAAGTGTGTTATATGAATTGCTTTTTCGATTCCAAAAATAAGGAGAAAATTAAAAAAAAAAAAAAAACAGATTGGCATCTATCTCTGAGCTTCAGGGCTGTGGCCAATTTGCCGCAGAGCACAGCCCTGACCACCTGCCTTCCTTAATTGGGTTCTCTGAAAGGCCTTGCCATCGCTCCCTGAAATACAAAGCTTTAACAAAATTCGGAGTAGAAGCAGGAGAGTGAGTCACAGTTACAGGAAGGTTTCATAAATATTATGTAAAAAATTACCTAGGGCAGCCGCTAAACTCACAGAAGAGGTCATGACTCACTGGAACAGTTATGAGGGGTGGGACGTGAAAGGTGTGAAGTCTGGGTCGGTCATGCTTTACCCACACGGTCCCCATCCAGGACCGTGGCATACATACTCCCTTGCCTTCTGATCAGGAGTTCAGGAAGTCACTAGGGTTACTCACGAGAGCCGGGCACAGAGGCCCCTTGCTGCAAGTTGCCATTTGGAGGTGGCCCTTGTTGAAGAATGAGTCAAATCCCCATACTCAAACGTTTGTGAAGTGACTCCACTGTGCATGGTTCTATGGGACAAGGGAAAGGCATGGCTGCCAGGAAGCCTCAGACAAGAAAGTCACATTTATATCTGTATCCATCCAACTTGGTGTTTCCAATAAAATCTCATTCCAATAGACCTCCCCCACTGCAGCTTTGGCCCTTCCTCAGACATTGGATCACACTTGGCCACATGTCCCTCTAACGTTGTTAATTCCACAGCCTCCCTAAAATCTATTCCCACCTACCTAGAGTAAAATAGCAAAACCAAGCTGGAGACAGCCCACAGCCTTCCTACAGCCCACGGCCTTCCTCAGCATCTGACTCTTTCTGCGATGAGGCATTAAACCTGTCCTTCCAGAATGTTGGTGAATTATATTTGAGAGGCCGGTGTGTAGTGGCACATCTTGCTGCAGCCAGCACAGCATGGACATCACAGGGACCTGGGAAGGAGAGCAGTGGTAGACAGAGACACAAGGCTCACTCCAAGAATGAACATTATTTTTTCTGCTCTTCTTTACATTCTATTTTACTAGATACTGGAAAGATCCGGGCAAGCAGAACTTGATCTATCTTTGACCCTTTGTCTGGGTTCTCTCTTCTGCCCTTGTGGCCATGTTTTGCCCCAGAGGATATTTCTCCTGGTTTTTTACTCATGCCTGCAGGTTTCCACGGTCATAGAGCCACATCTGGGTCAGGGTTTGTACCCCAGAAAGGAACTGCAGACCATCTAGAGCGCAACAACACAACATCTCTGCACTTGGGAGGTAGAAACAAGAGGATCACAGATTCAGGGGGAGATTGGGCTGTCTGAAACCCTGACTCAAAACAGGGCAGAGATGTATCTATTTGAAGTTACATAGGCATTTTTCAATGGGTTGGATATGGTGGTGGCACATGGCTGTAATCCCAGCATTTGGGAGCCTGAGGGCTCTCTGCACTCTTCCTGGGACAATGAGCAAATACCACCGACTCTAGATAAGGTACCAACAACAGAGCATTACAGATGGTGTGAATTACCATGTGGTGGCTGGAAATTGAACTCAGGGCCTCTGGAAGAGCAGTCAGTGCTCTTAACCACTGAGCCATTTCTCCAGCCCTTAGTTAGGGTTTTGCTGCAACGAAACACCATGACAAAAGCATCTTGGGAGGGAAAGGGTTTGTTTGGCTTATACCTCCACATCGCAGTTCATCATAGAAGGAAGTCGGGGAAGCCACTCAAACGGGGCAGGAGCCTGGAGGCAGGAGCTGATGCAGAGGCCGTGGAGGAGTGCTGCTTACTGACTTACTCAGCTTGCTTTCTTACAGAACCCAGGGCCACCAGCCACAGTGGGCTTGGCTTTCCCACATCAACCACTAATTAAGAAAATGCCTTACAGGCTTGCCTACAGCCCGCTCTTCAGACGAATTTTCTTAATTGGGGTTCCCTCCTCTCAGATGATGCTGGCCTGTGTCAGGCTGACATAAAATTAGCCAGCATGGATGTTAATGGTGGCCAGAAGAGATTGTTGAACAGTTAATAGCACTGGCTGCTCTTCCAGAAGACCTGGGTTCAGTTCCCAGCACCCACAAGGCAGCTGACAACTGTCTATAGCTTCAATTCTAGAGTGTGTGATGCCCCCTGCTAGCCCTCAGAAACTCTATACAAATTTGCACAGATTTACATGCAGGCAAAATACCCATACACATAAAATAAATAAACCATTTATTTATGGATGTTATGTTCAGATGACAGCATTTCACAATTTAAAGACAGGAGGAATTCCATGAGTTCAAAGCCAGATTTGGATACATACTGGGTACAAGGCCAGCTGGAGTTACAGAGCAAGACCCTGTTGAGAAAATTAAATAAATAAATAAATAAGTAAAAATAAAAAAACTAGACAGATTTTTTTTTAATGGACATGGACTTCTTAAAATGAAAAACTAGAGTCATTTCTTCCATTAGTCAGTGTATGTTGGCTTATCCCACAAAAAGGATTCTAAATTCTCATTGCATCCTCTAACACTCCAAAGACTACTGCAATCCAGGGCACCCTCACCAGTCCAATGACAGTCTCTGGGGACTCAGAATTCCAGGCTGCACCAACCTGATGCCTCCACAAAGAGACTCTATCACTAGAGATCAAATGTTTCTGTCTCCACCTGAAAACCAAGACTGTCACGCATGACTCATTGGCAGCAACAACAGAAAAGTGACCATTTGTACTCTGCAGAGCACAAAGCACTGTAATCCTCTGTGTATCCAGCGACGGAGGAGGACCAGATATCAATGAGCAGAAATACCGGGCCTCTCACATCATAAGAAGTCTGTAAATCCAAAACTAAATATCATTAAAGCAAGCAGCTTATTAAACTCTAGCTACATACTGTTGACTGTCAAGGAAAAAACCAGAAGTAAGAAGAGCTAAAGGAAGCCCAGGGGAATTGCTTCTATGTGTCATGACAGACGGCCGTTCCAGAAGTCAATGTAAGCCAATGTAATAAAAAGCCACCAATGTGGTTTAAAGTGCTTGAGGCTGACAAAGAAATCCATTAATTCTCTATTGTTATCACCATCAACAACTCAGAGAAGCATTACAGCCAACACCTACCAAACATCAAACAATTACCAAATAAAGGCCATGCTGAAAATTGTCATCCAGGGGATGGGCACGATGGCCCAGCTGGTAAAGGCACTTGCCACCAGGTCTGGCACTTGAGTTTGATCCCTGGGACCTACATACAGATCGACTCCCAATGATGTACACACACACACACACCCATAAACACATGAATTCAATTATAAAAAGAAAGTGTTATATATTGCACATACAAACTATGAAAGAATCACAATGAAGTAGAGATTTAATTTTTAAAAGCATTATTGACCGGGGACTCGGGTGGTGGCACATGCCTTAAATCTCAGTAAAGGAGGGAGAAGCAGGCAGATCTTCATGAATTTAAGGCCAACCTGGTCCACACAGCAAGTGTCAGGCCAGCAAGGGCTACATAGTGAGACCTGTCTAAAAAAAGAAGAAGAGGAAGAGGAGGAAGAGGAGGAGGGGGAGGAGGAAAGAAGGAAGGGAAAGAGAGAGAGGGGGGGGAGAAAGAGAGGGAGAGGGAGGGGGAGAGAGAGAGAGAGAGGGAGAGAGAGAGAGAGAGAGAGAGAGAGAGAGAGAGAGAGAGAGAGAGAGAGAGAGAGAGAGAGAGGCTCTGGCTGTGGTCCATGGGCTCACACGTTTGAACACTTGGTCCCCAGCTGCTTCTGTGTGAGGAGGCTGTGGAGCATTCTAGACACCGAGTTGAGCTAGCAAATTTGGGGTCAGAGGGGAAGAGTTTGATGTTTGAGGCCAGGCAGTTCTTCCTACCTGAATCTGACTCTAGGTCAGCCAAGACCTGAGGAGTCCCAGACACACATGAACTCCACAGCTTTCTTGCCTGTGCTTCCAGACCATGAGCCAAAGAAACCCGACCTCATTCACCTGCTTCTCGCCAAGTGTTTAGCCACAGCACAACTCAGCATGTGTGTATGAATAAAGATGGGACAGGGGCAGGGAATGGTCCTATGTTGTTGGTCTCTGTGTACCACACTTCCTCTATAGACCGTACCTCTGGCTTCATTATATTATTTAACCCACAGAATTCCCACCCACCAAGTAGAGGTTCAAACCCCAGTTTAATTTTTTTTTCCTCATAGGATTAAAGATGACCCATCCAGCAGGTCCAGTTATTCGAGGGTCTTGAGGGGACCTCCTCCTAAGAACCAAATGGGGGTTAGAGAGGGACGAGGGCCTTGTGCGAATAACTACACGGAAACCGTTCTGGAATGCATCAAAGCCCCAAATGTATTGAGAAAGGCCCAAGGCTTAAATGCACAAGCAAAAGGGGAAGTACAGATACTTATCAGTGGGAGGGGTAGGGCAATACAAGCAAAAGGAGAAGTACTTATGGGAGGGGGGGCAATAAATTCTTTCTTTTGGTAGCTACATGGGGAAGCAGGAACTTGGTGGTATCAGGGTGTGGTCAGGACATTGGCAATGACTTAGGGCTGGAACATTCCGTAGTTCTCAGAATCCATGTGTCGGTGGCCCGCTTGACCCCTTTTTCTTCTCGGGGGGAGAGGCCCAATTTAGAGATCAAGAGTTGTCTTAATAGCTCCCAACATAAAGAAATGGCTTTGGGATTAGGAACAATTGTTGCTTTTGGAGAAACCTAAATTTAATTTCTAGCTCCCACACTGAGCAGTTTGCAACTGCCCCTCCAACTCCCCAGGGTGGAGATGGAGGCTGTCTGACTCCCTCTGCTGATTTCCGTGGGCACTGCACTCCTATGTGCACATGCACACAGACACACATATAGACATAATTTAAAAATAAAAATAAACCTTAAAAAAAATGCCATCCTGGGTATTTAAAAAAGATCACTGCTAGCCGAAAAATTCCATAAATGTGTGTGTGCCCACTGTGTCCTTTGGCTGATAAAGGGGAATTTAAGGGACAATCCACTGTTGCGGTTTCTCAACTTTAGGTTAGCAATATGTATGAACCCTAGGCATGACTACATAACTCATTATATAACTTAATTATTGTAAGAGATGGAGCTAGCTGGAAAAAAATTCCCCATCACCCACATCACTGAGACCAGAAAAAGCAGCCTCAGCTACCCTCGGGAGGCCCTCTCCAGTGACATGTTTGGTGCTGTGCCACAGTGCCTAGACTTTTTTTTTTTCACTCAAAATACTTCCTCTTCCAAATAAATTGTTCGCAAACTAGCTCTCTGTGTGGTTTGAATAGGTATGGCCCCTGTAGTCTCTGTGTTTGAATGTTTGGCCCATAGGAAGCGATACTATTAGGAGGTATGGCCTTGTTGGAGGACATTGTGGGGACAGGCTTTGAGGTCTCCTATGTTCAGACTACACCCAGTGTGGCACATAGTCACTTCTGCTGCCTGCTGATCAAGATGCAGAATTCTGAGCTCCTTCTCCAGCACCATGCCTGCCTGGATGCTGCCATGCTCCCACCTTGATGATACTGGACTGAACCTCTGAACCTGCAAGCCACCCCAATTAAATGTGGTCCTTTATAAGAGTTGCCTTGGTCATGGTGTCTGTGCACAGCAGTAACACCCTATCTAAGACACCGCCTGATCTGTCTGCAAGTTTTTTAGTGTTTAAGAAGACCTGGGACAAAGAGACACGGGGTCTAACATGAAGCAAAGACAACAGGGGCTTTGTTCGAATGTAGAGGGAGGGGATGCTGGGCTGGTCGCCAACAACAGCGGCATTTCCTTGGGTTTCCCAGGTGGTCTCTCCATTTGCTCTGGTGACCTACTTGCTGTGTCATCTGTTTCTACGTAAAGAAAATGTCAGTTTTAAGTTATTTTCACAAAATTTTTAACCTCCTTATATTTTAATTTTGTAACTGTGTACATGTGTGTGTGTGTGCTGCCTGTGTATGGGCGTGTGCACATGAGTGCAGTGTCCATGGAGGCTGAAGGTGTCAGAACCCAGCAGCTGCAGTTAAAGGCAGTGTCCAGGCAGCCCAGTGTGTAGTTGGGGAGCTTTATGGCAGGGGGCGCAGTATAGAAACAAATAACATGTCTGTACCATTATTGGTTGGGGTATTGTAAATAAGAGAGAAAGAGAACAGTCAGAGGAGTCTGGGGGAGTCTGCCACTGCTGCTTCTCAGGGACAGAGAGAGAGAAAGAACCAGGAGCCTGCTCTCTTTCCCCCTCCCCTCCCCCTTTGCCTCTACCTCTGTTGCCCTTACCCTCCCTCTCTCCCTCCTCTTTCTCTCTTCCCCACATGTTCCCGGCCAGCCTCTCCTCCCCCCCCCCCGCCCCCACCTCTTTCTGTCCTTCTCTGTCCCCCTCCATTTTCTGCCTCTACCCCCTTCTCTAGGTCCCTCTCCTGCTGATAAGCTCTCTTTTTACACTAAGCTTGTCATAGGCTGGTTCCTCCGCATGGGCGCGCTGAGGTGCTTCCTCCCGCCACATCATCACCTCTGTTTTATGAGGTGAGATGGCAGACCTGCACCATGGCCCACAGCACCAGGCCCAGTTCACATCACTGTCACTGTTAGAGCCACCCATGTTCTACCAACACTGGCCACCGTCAGCCTTCAACAAGTAAGTGACAAGGAAAAGAATCCGGCTCTACTTTTCTTACCCTGCCAGGCCACTATTCTAAGAATAACTAATTGATGATATCAGAAATTGTGTGTGTGGCAGGGGTTGGGAGGGATTAATGGATACCGAAGGTGTTATTGTCTTCAATTCTATGGGGACTGGTGAGCCCGCCAGGTGCCAGGCTCCACATGCATCGTAATGCAGATGATCCGGGTTAGTCTCAGTGGGTCACAAAACAGAAAGACATGTATGTAGGGAAAAGTTTCAAGGGAGAGATTGACAGGGGTGGGAAGCAGGATAAAAGAGGGTGGGGGTGAAAGGGATCAGGAGGTGTTAGCATTTTGTCTTGGCTCTGCCCCATAGTTACCTGGCAACAGCCAGGTATGCCTGACTCACTGTAAAAGGGGCTGCTCACCCCATCCTCTCTCTAGCCTTCTTGCTCTCACTCTGTCTTCTCCTCCCACTTCCCCTCTCTCCCTATTCCCCTCCCCCCTCTCTCCATGTGCTCATGGCCAGCCTCTTCTCTTCTCTTCTCTTCTCTTCTCTTCTCTTCTCTTCTCTTCTCTTCTCTTCTCTTCTCTTCCTTCCCTTCTCTCTCTCTCTCTCTCTCTCTCTCCTACCCTCTTAACTCCCCTCCCCATGTCCTGAGTAAACTATTCTATTCTATACCTTCATGTGGCTGGTCCCTCAGGGGGAAGGGATGCCTCAGCATGGGCCTGCTGAGACATCCCCCCCCCCATAACTGACTACACATCTATCAAACATATTCCTTCTCTCTTTATTTTTGTAAAACAAAACAGGAGGCATTGTGTATGTGTGGTATCATCAAAGAATACATTTAATTGATGAAATAAATGTGAGTCTCTTGCTCATTTGAGCTTTCTTTCTGCTTTTTAAACAACTTCAGGTTGACCTGGAGGAACTGGCTGGTCAAAGGTGTTTGGTTCTGGCTCCACCGCTGGCGGGTGCAAGGTGCTTGCTTGTTTTGTCCTCTCTGTGTCTCATGCCGTGTGGTGTCTCCCAGAACTCTGGGTGTATGACCATCCTGAAACCGGATGAGATCATGAAGAACTGGACACTATCATACGCATGTCCTTGGGGCATTGCCACACCATGTGGTCATCTACAAAATTCATAAAGGAGAACTGCACAATTGAGTTTCAAAATTTTTTTAATTAATTATTAATAAGTCGCAAGAAATCTCATGCTTTACACAGGTATTCAGTTTTGTGTCTGGCCACATTGTAAGCTATCCTCAGCTGCTTGTGATCTACAAGCCACAGCTGGAACACGCCCCTCAGCCTTGCTGGTGAGGGGGGAGGCTTTATCTGCTACACACACACACACACACACACACACACACACACACACACACACGGGCGGGCATCCTACCAGACATCACAAAGCACGATTTTGAAAACAAAACCACTGTGTACTTCAATATGGCCGACGCAGCGCTTTAAGCCCTGTGAACAGTCTGAACACAAGACCGCTCCCCCACGCTCCACAGAGGCAAGATACTTAGAACAAAGATTATTTGGAATTTTTCTTGTTTCGTGTGTGTGTGTGTGTGTGTGTGTGTGTGATATTATGTATGTGCCTTACATGTAGCCTGTGGAAGTCAGAAGGCTTTGTGCACCCTGGAACAGAGTCACAGATGGTTGTGAGCCACCGTGTGGGTGCTGGGAACTGAGTCCAATTCCTCTGGAAGAGCAGGAAATGCTCTTAACTATTGCACCATCTCTCCAGACCCCGGTTTCTTTATATTTATAAGGGCATAGGTGTCTTCATGAAGGGACAACAACTGTTCTGATGACTTGACAGATCTCTGTCATGATCCCCAGGACAGCCCTGCAGGCAAAAAGCTATTACAGGCTCCCATTGTACAGACAGGCATGGCGAGGGGTGGGGTGGGTGAATACTTGCCAGCATAACCGAAAGGGATTTGTGGGGCTTAGGAATGTAGCTCAGTTATCAGAGAGCTTGCCTGGCAGCTTGAAAGCCCTGGGTTCCATCCCTGACATCACACAGCCCAGGCATGACGGGGTGTGCCCATAATCCCAGCATGAGGAAGGGGAGGCAAGAGAATCGGAAGTTCAAGGTCATCTTCAACTACATAGTGACTTCCAGGCCAACCTGGATTATCACATGAGACCCTCTCTCTAACTAATTAAACCAAATTAAAGGGGAATGTCTCATTCTCAGGCTGAGATGAACTTCTACCCTACTGTCTTAATTAGGGTGTTACTGCTGTGAACAGACACCATGACCAAGGCAAGTCTTATACAAAACATTTAATTGGGGCTGGCTTACAGGTTCAGAGGTTCAGTCCATTATCATCAAGGTGGGAGCATGGCAGTATCCAGGCAGGCATGGCACAGGAGGAGCTGAGAGTTCTATGTCTTCATCCAAAGGCTGCTAGTGGAAGACTGACTTCCAGGGAACTAGGGTGAGGATCTTATACCCACACTCACAGTGACACACCCATTCCAACCAGGTCACACCTATTCCAACAAGGCCACACCTTCAGATGGTGCCACTCTCTGGTCCAAGGATATACAAACCATCACACCTACCCTCGATGTCCAGACAGCCATGAAGTCCCCAGCACACACCGTGATGGTTCTCCTTGCCTTTCTGCCCTAGCTTGGAAACTTCTGCCCACATATTGCCCTTCTCCCTGTCCACTGACAACACACTCACCTTGTCCTCTTCTTTCTTTCTCTACGCCCTGCCCCACAACCTTGAAGGACCCTGGCCACTCCTCTGACTGATAGAGACAGTCAGGGAAGGTGACCTGCTAGAGCTGGCCCAGTAGGAAGATATACACAGCCCTGGGAGACAGTGTGGGGGCCTATAAACAGAGAATTCTTTCGAGAATCCTAGAGCCCAAAGCTGGGGTCAGAGACGGAAAGTGGGCTTTCACCATGGACTAGATGGGTCTTGGCCCCATGCAGTCAACAAAGAATGAAAACATTCTCCCTGCCTCATGTGGCAAGGACTCATGCCAGGCTCTGAGGACTCCACCAGCCTGGAGCCCTGCTGCCTTTCCTCATCTCTGTCAGGTCTAGAGGGACCTTAAGGGGTTTTCCAGTTCCACCCTCCTTACAGCTTCTGCCTCCTGCCTGCAGTCAAGGCTAGGCTGAGTTCCATTCTTCACCCGCAGGAGCATTCTTGAGTAAAACATTCTCAGAATGTACTGCCTGACAGTCACCTGACACTCTGGAAAGTCCCAGGTAGAGTTCAAATGTGTGTCATGCTTGCTAGCCAATAGATTTAAAGGTCAATACGCTTAGCCAATAAGCTTGAACTGTAACCTTGCTGATGTAACCTGTGCCCCTAAAAAGTATAAAAACTGCTTGTAATAGCCATTCAGGGTCGCCTTCTTAATAACTCACCTTGAGGGACTAATTGAAGGTTGATCCTGATGCGCCGGAGAATATGCCTCTTGCTTTTGCATCAATCTTCGTCTAGGTGTCTCACTCAGGGGCATCTCGAAGTAAGGACCACTGACTGAGGGTCGGGGTCTTACAGCCTCACAAGGGTCTGAGGTTGGAAACACCATTATGTGCCCATTTTGCAGATGAGAAAGAACCAAGGTTAGCAAATACAAAGAATTATGTGTGCCCCCCCCCCCACCAGACTCTGTGCCCTGTAGGGGTGGAATATGAACTTAAACCTGATGTTTATATATCCCTACTTTGTGAGACGCCTGACTCGCCAGCAAGAAAGACGCCACAGCAGGATCCTTCTGCACACGTTTATTGGGCTACACATTGACTGTGTAGGCGAAAAGACCCCGAGCCCTGGGCCTCTCACTCTTATATACTATCAGTTCCCATCCACTCACAGCAGGCCACATCACCTCACCAGGTACGCAGCTTCAGCTAATCAGGGCAGCAGGGGCATATCTCCACCAAAATGGCTTCGCCAGTAACCTGGTACACCTGTGCAGCTCTCACGATGTTTGTGGTTTATATGAGGAAGTCAGGTGCAAGTCATATGACTTAGCTGCAGTCCCTGGTGCCTTTGGGACTGCCGCCACACCCGCTCCCCACATCTCCCCCTTTTTTCTTTTTTGGCAGAGAGAATGTCTGTCTTAGATTGCCCCCTGCAGCAATGTCCCTTACCCGTCCTTGGGAGACAAAGCGGGTATGGCGGCAGTCCCAAAGGCACTAGGGACTGCAGCTAAGTCGTATGACTTGCACCTGACTTCCTCACTACTTCCCCATGCTGACTCCTTCTAGTGGGTCCCCAAATGTCCAGCTACCTCAGCATACTTCCCCCTGCCCCATCCCCCACAATGGCCTACCCAGCTCTGACCTCATCCTGTCTCCAGTGACAGGCTTCAAAGCAGGGTCTATAGGCCATGAAGATGCTAGGATCAGCCTTTGAGGGTCATGTTAAAGGAAGAACTGCCCGGTGCTCAGATCCCCACCTGAGGATGCTCCGATGCTACAGGTGCCCAGAGCGTCCTAGCCGCTCCCCCATGCCTCTGCCTCTCATCACCTTCCTCTACCCTGCACAGTGTCGAGGGTTCCCAAGTCCCCAGACTGCAAAGGCTCCACACAAAGAGCCTCACTCTAAACCCCGGGGTCAATGTGGAGGATGGAGGATGGAGGATGCTAAAGTCTAGGGGAGGAGTCCTCCACACTCTCGGCAGCTCCCATTCTTCTGTTTCTACACTCTGGTACCCAGAACCCACTGAGCTGTCAGCTCACAGACCATTAAAAATAAACCGTATGATGAATTCTGGTGTGCTTTCCGGCTCCTTGCTCTGAAGGAGCTTAGACAATGGGGTGGGATCACTGGTACAGAGGCTCCTTTCTCCCCCTCAGTTTATTCATGTGTGAATAAGGCTTCCTGGCATTTACATCGCCAAGAAACGAGAAGTAAGCTGAGAATTAACGCTACTCCCTCTCTCATTAGATCAGTAATTTCTTCCTTTTGAGCCTGGCTTTTAGTGCCCCAAGCATCTTATTAAGACACGGCCCAAAAGCTCTTACCTTTATGATCAGTAATCACGTCCCCTATTTCATACTGAAGTCATATTGTGTAGTTTAATTATATTAATCGTAATTGGATTTCAAGTCAGTCTTGGCTTTTAAAAGAAGCCTTGTGGTGCCAAGCAGCAATGTTTTTTATTCAACGTATATAAGTTTGCTTGCAGACAATCAGAATGAGCCATAAAAAATCTTTTGGAAAAAAAACCATATATTTTATTAGCAGTAATATAAATGGAAATGCAAAAAAAAATGTACATTCGAGGAGAAAAGAGAACAAAATAAAATTTTAACCAGCTTCGGCATGCACCTCCAAATGAATTGCAGTGATTTTTGGATTCTGTTAGAGATGGTTTTTATTAAACATGTGACCAATATTTATGATGCGCCAAAAGTAATATTCTTCGAAATTATTCAAATGTATAAAGAAAAGTTTTGAATGTCAAGTTCAAGATGTGTAAAAGCCATTCCTATGTTAAAGACTGAATGTTTGTGTTTCTTAAGTGCTAACTGTTGAGATCCTACCCTCATTGTGATATCCACAAGCAGTGGGGCTCCTGGGAGATGACAAGGCCTGGAGGCTCCACCAATGGGAAGGTGCCCTAATGAAAGGACTCCCTCCCACCCCCGCCCCAGCCATCTAGCCTCCTTTCGCCTATGAAACATAACACAAAGAGACCAGCTTGCATCCTGAAGAAAACTCTCATTAGACCTCAATTTTCCTTGCAGCCTTAGCTCAGACTTCCACCCTCCAGGCCTCGGAGAAACCAATTCCTGATATTAGACACCGCTGTCTGTGGGCTCAAGAAGGCACAGTTTTTCTAAATAGTTTTATGATGGCCGACAAGAAACTGGCCATGGACTGGCAAGATGGCTGATGGGGAAAGGCACTTGCCACTAAACCTGGCAATGTGAGTTCAAACCGTGGGATGGCAGAAGCCAACCAACTCCTACAACTTGTCCTCTGACTGCCACAGGCACCTGGGAGGTTCATGCCCTCAGCACACACACACACACACAAACACAGAGAGAGAGAGAGAATAAACAAATGTAATTAAAATCACTTGAAAAGAAACTGCCTTTCATGCAATTGCCAATCCCCATCGTGGGACAGACTCTGACACCAATACCTGTTTGTTGCTGTTTCAGTTGCCCCTCCCCCACCTTCTCTCTCCATAGACTTGAATGGGAAAGTGGCACCTGTTTTTGTGTCCCTTCCTCCAAGGAGAGAATTAAACTGCTCAGTGATCCATTCTCTTGATTACTCACTCATAACCAGGTACAAAGACGCAGCTAACATGTGCACACCCAGCTAACACATGCACACCCAGCTAACACATGCACACCCAGCTAACACATGCACCAAGTCCCAGTCACTGAAAGCAGCAACCCTCACTGGTCCCCCTGAGAGCTCTGCTGGTCACTTCAGGTATATGGTAAAGGTAGAGGAGTATTTTTACTAGGAGATAACCAGATTCGGGGCCAGAATAAGATATTTTTTCTAATTAAGTGGCTGCCAGAGAGATATTCCATCTGTAACCTATTGTTTGATCAAACAGTGCAGGTCTTCCAAGAAGGGCAGTTCCGCAGAAAAAATAATTAAAACATGGAAATGCCACACACGAAACTCAGCCTGCTTGCAGACTTCCAAGGGTCTTTTCAAGATGAGTCATAGGATCTGAAAGTGGGGATATTATGTCATCATAATATGAGCTACACTCAGGTTGAGTTCATGATTGATTAAAGACCCTTCTATGAAGGTTAAGAAAAGCACAGGATGGGGCGATGCCCAGCTCCAGGAAGCCTGTACCAGAGCTGCCCCCTAAAGAACATCAAGAGGGGACAAGTAGGGCAACCCGGAAGGATGGCTTCAGGCAGAGACAGCACACGACATCTGCTGCCCCACAATCACCAGTCCTCCTGGTAAGTGGGCTAAGGCTGAACCACTCAGGGTGTGCTGCTGTAGCAATCTCCTTCTAGATAAAACCTAAAACCATTTATCTTGGAGGGGGCCTCTTTAAGACACAGGATGTCCTGGAAGGAGGTGGGACATTCCATACCACGGGCAGCTCAGGAAGTAAACAACTCAAAGGTTTCAGGAAGTCCCTGAAACAGACCAGATTCACTAAGCTTCTCCTTCCCATAAACAGACAATAAGGACAGCTAGGAGACAGCCTGAAGCAGGCTAAGCTCCCTGGAAGAGCAGAGACCAGCCAAGCTGCTGGAAGAGCCGCAGACCAACTGAGCGATCTGGAAAGGACACTCTCCTACCTGTTGAGCTGCCTGCAACCTGTGCACTGAGCTCCAAGTTCTTAGTTCTGTGGGCTAACAGTCATGCTGGGGTGGGCTTTGGTGATATGACCATCACTGAGTCATTTCTGCTCCTGTGAGTGAGCCCCCACCCACGTTCCTATTCGGAACACCAATACAATTCACTGGCTCTCTAAGTTGGATTTTGGTGACATCTGTAATTTGGTCTGATGTTGGTTCCCCAGCTTAGGAATTTGATGTTGGTTCTCCAGCTTATGTCTCCCCAGAAATAGTGCTACATATCAGGATAACTGTGTTGTTCAGGACAGCAGCTTGAGGTAGTGTCTTTATCTGAGTTATCCCATCTTATAAAGCAACACTCTTGACCCGAGTTTCTCCATCTTGGGTCTAAGCACCAAGGCAGAACAGCCCTGTTTCTTATACTGCCTGCCAAAATCTGCCCCGACCCCAACAGCAGGAGGCACAGACTGATTCATGATTTGTGCCAATAAATAGCAGCCCTGTGGGCACCCAAGATTCACAAGTCCATCATTTACACCAGGTAGAGCCCCTCACCTGGAGCACAAATGGAGAACAGGGTCAGTAAGATGGCACAGTGGGCAAAGGTGCTTGCTGCTAAGCCCACTGACCTGAGTTCAACACCCAGGACCCATACACAGTGAAAGGACTCAAGTCCCAAAGGTTCTCTCAGCCCCACTCTCAGTATCACATGCATGATAATATAGTTTAGACTTTTTATTCATTTATTTTGGTTTTTAGAGGTAGGGTCTCTCTATATAGCCATGGCTTTCCTGAAACTCACCATGTAAGTTGGGCTGGCCTTGATCCACAGAAATCTGCCTGCCTCTGCCTCCCAAGTGCTAGGATTAAGAGCATTTGCCCTCTTGCCTGGGTTAAATGTTCATTTTTTTTAATTACTTTATATGTATGAGTGTTTCCTGATTCCTATGGTGATGTGTCAGTCTCAGTAGTCTGCTCACCTCAAGCCTTGAGGATAACTTCTCTGAAGCATGCAGGCTCTTTAACCGTTCTGGAGCCATTCTAACACACGCGCACACACACACACACACACACACACACACACACACACACCATGGTATGAAATATGGGATCTGAGAATTAGTATTAGGAAAGACATCATGGTGTAAACCCCTTGTCCAGTCAGCATTTGTGCTCAGGGCTGCTTGTGCATCCCTCTGTCCAGTGTTATACCTTGCCATCAATGACACTGTCCAAAATTAGCCACAAGCATCAGAGAGTGAGGCCAAGCACTCACCACTCAGAGAGCGGCGGGATCCCCTTCATTTTGGGAACACAAACAATCAGAACCCTGCTGGCTGTGCTTTGCCTACTTGGTTGGCATGGTTATGCACCCTACTGCAGAAAGTAAAACTTTGTGCCTTGCTGAAATACTTTGGATTGCGTGGCCTTTTTCTTGGGACCCCCGACCCATCTGTACTATTGCTCAGGACCACCCCAGTCCCTCCCCCTGAAGTCTTTCTCTTCTGTGCCCCAATTGTTACAGCTGTGGATGGGGTCCAGAGGGAATCCACTTGGGTTTCAAGTTCCTGTGGTCCTGGAACAATGGCCTGCTCCAGGGACATAGGAGGAGTGGTAGAAACAGTCAGGTGACTAAGAAAGAGCCACAGAACTCAGGCAGCACTAGGAGAAATCCTAGCTTTGTCTGAACGTCAAATGTCACTAGCTGCCACCTGACCAGGCCCAGCTAATCAGAAGAGTCTGGCCTGGCCTGCAGCTTCTTGTAGCTTTTACAGTTTGAGCACCTCTGTGAAATCCCCTGTCTTCATGACCACCTGAGGGTGGTTTCCAGGTCCCAAGACTATGGAAGGGAAGTGTCTATCACACTTGACAGACACACATGTTGTGGCCATTAGAACATTCTTTCATTAGTAAACCAGATCTTGTCTAGTTGTTTACCTGGTCAGCTGTGTCAGCCGCAGCTTTGCAAATGTACACAGACTGGGCCAAGACAAAGAGGAATCCACTCAAGCAGGCAGGGACAGAACTGTAAAATCTTAGCCCGAGCTGTCTCTGCTCCACCCTGTAGCATTCAGACAGACATCAGTCAGACGTCACAGTGCAGGGCAGCAGCAAGGTCACATTGGATGCCATTGACATTGCATGTGTTCTTCCCTTCTTCAAGAGAACACCCCTTAGGGTGAAAGTGAACCAGAGACTTTGGAAAGGTTAGAAGCTCAAACTGGCATTGAGTCAGGAGAATCACACTTCTTTATAACATGTTTATATAGCACCCGATTTGGGGACACAGTGTTCCAAGTAGCCCTAGGTTGAGGCAGGGAGGGGATCATTCCTTTCTTCCATTTGTTTATGTTATGCTCAAGTCACAGGGACCCCTGAAGACCACCGAGGAGCTAGTTCAGACGCAAACACACAAGGGTCTTGCTCAAAAGCAAGGACTCTCACAAGGGTCACAAGTGAGAATCTCAAGTCTAGGGGTGTAGACTATTTACTGTAGTTACAGCAAGCTTGGGGAATTTCCATACAGGTCAGGAAGTTAATTTTTTTTTAACTGCATTTTCTGGCATAGTCTGCAGGAACCAAACACGGGGCAAAGCCACCTGACACACAGCATGGCTAGATTATCTATTCTCTGCAGGATGTCTTAGGTTATCTCTATGTACCTTGGCCCTGCTGTTGTAGCCTGACTGTCTGTTGTTGGTGGGGAGAGGGTTGCCATAGGATGTTGGCTCAAGTGGAGTTTATGGTTTTCCTCCTGGACTTAGAGTTTAACCCCTGGAGCTTCTTCTCAAAAATGGAATTGGTTGGGCTTTCCAGTTAATCTTTATTATTCTCATATATTCTCTCTCCAACCCCTCCTCTGTCTCCCCACCTCTCTCTCCCCTCTCTCCTCCATGCCCTCTCTCACATCTCTCCCCTCTCTCTGCATACCTCCCAGCAAATCAAGCTGAGGATCCTCTGAAAGGAAGAATGCTTCCAGTTTATGAACCTCAGATGCACTGTGGGTCACAGAAGGTCTTGCATGGGGCACTTCCTCCTCTCTCTGTCTCTTCCTCTGTAACTCTCTATCTCTCTCTTTTGCTCTCTCTCTCTCTATCTATCTCCCTCCTTACCTCCCTCCCTCTCTCCCTCCTCCCAGGCCCTCCTCTCTCCCTCCCTCCCTCTCTCCCTGTCTCTGTCTCTCTCTCTATCTCTCTCTTTTGCTCTCTCTCTCTCCCTCCTTCCCTCTCTCCCTCCCTCCCTTCCCCCCCCTCAGGCGATCCTCCATCCTCTTTCTCTGTCTCTCTCCCTTCCTTCCTCCCTCCCTCCTTTCCTCCCTCCCTCTCTCCCTCTCTCCCTCCCTCCCTCTCCCTGTCCCTGCCACACAACTGCAGGACATCTCTACAAAACCCCAACTCCAGTTCGGGATCCTCACTGATACCTTCTTGGCTAAAGCCAACAGAAAACCACATCCTCAAATGCCAGCCAACCAAAAGCTTCTTTTTCCTGCCACTTGGGTTTTCTCCTGGAACATCCCCAGTTCGTTTTTTTCCAGCAGCCCTGCAACTCCACGACTGGATAGTAATCCAGAGTCCAGGATCAGCCTGAGATTACTCTACAGTCATTAAGCTCGAACGCAAATGTTAAACCAGGCCCCCAGCTGTGTTGCAAGGAGGTCTCTGCAGTTGAATGGGGAGCAGCTTTTATTAAATTATGCATCCAGTGTGCCTTTTATAATGAGAGTTTTGTGCATCACCCTAGTCAATTAATTTCAACAATCTTTGGCTCCAAGGCAATTTTGCTGCTTTGTGTAGAATGGACCAAGCCGATGAGCCTCTGAAAGGACAGTCTTCCGTTTGTGAACCTCAGATGTGCTCTGAGTCACAGAAGGTCTTGCCTGGGGCACTTGTCCCTGCCTCACGGATACACGGATACACTCTCCAGTCCTCCTGAAAGACTCCTTCAGTACCCAATACAATTAGAATCCCACAGTGCCCCCCACAGTGGGATTCTAATTGTATCTCCTAGTCACCAGGGATTTTCTTCCTGCTCGCTAGCGAAGAAAACTCTGCTTCCTGAATTAGCTTTACAGAACAAAGGGAAGAGGGCTTGTGGGTGGTGAGCCAATTACAGAGCCTTTGGGCTAGCACGGTTTCTAAACAGACTGCCTCATCCACAGTGGGAACGGGTCCTCAAGATCCGAGTGAAGGTTCTGACAAGCATCACCCTTGTGCCTGCTGGGGTTATGAGGGAACACAAGTCCCTCAAAGGGCTAGGGCTCCACACCAAAACACAGTAGGCTCAGAGCGTTAGCAAAGGCTACGCCATTTTGTAAAGCACCTCCATTTTGGTTAACCAGTGACAGTAATTTGGTTTCCAGAACTAAAATAGCTTGTGTCTCTAGATTCTTCCCTCTCAACACTCCAGACTCCTGTAGTGGGAGATGGTTATCGATCACCCGGCATTCCTTAGCTGACTATTGGCTGGTTACCCTTAGCAACAGCCAAGTGGAGGCCAAATTAGGAAACTTTCTAAACTCCTCCCCCCACCCTTGCCCCTTTTTCTGATCCTTATTACCACATCTTGTAAGCTTTGATCCTTACAGAGATATCCTTAAGAGACACAGCAGTGCCTGCAGGGTTTTGGGTCCGCCCTCCTGGGGAATAAAAGTCTGAACTGTCACAGAACCACTTGTCCCTTGGTGTCTTTTTTTCCTTCTGCCAATCTTACTCAGGCTCTGTCTGCACACTGGAAACGCACAGGACAGCATGATAATTCAGGAAAGGGGATCAAAAAGGTCTCGGGGAAGAATGGAAGCCCAGCTCCCAGCCTGGGCTCATCCCTGACCCTAGAAATAAACTCTAGTCTCACTTTCCACGCCTGGAAAAAAGTGGAGGAGTAACAGTGTCAAGTGTGGTGCTGTTATAAGCAATGAGTCTGGGAACAACTGGAATAGAGCAGGGCATACGTTCAAGGTTGCTCACTGCTCCTACGACTTAGGGATAAAGAAGTCTGGTGCTGCTCTTCCGGCGGTGACTAAAGCCACAGGAGTTAGAAGAACAGAGAGAGGGGTGGCAGACAGTCCAGGAGAAAACTCAAGAGGAAACAGTTAAAGCAACCACAGATAGCTTTGCAAACTGGCATTTGAAAGAGAATGGCTTAAGGCTAAACTGATGTCTGGAGCACAGTTGGTAGCTGAACTTAAGAAATGCAGTGTAAATATTAAATGTCACCACTTCCATAGCCTCCAAGGGGAAGTTCTTCATGAGTAAGATAGTCCTGTTTCTGAAAAAAAAAAAAAATCTCAGATCACAGTTTATATCAAATTATAGGGCAAATATCACATGTAAATAAGATACTTAGCAGAAGCAGCACAGCTGCTGAGGCAAAACACTTCCTTGGCTCACAATCCTTTCCGTCACTGATGGGCACAATGTTTGTCGAGTAGATACTTACAGGTGGAGGGCTGTGTTAACATCCTTCACTTCAATGAACTAGGTTCCAGGAGGGCAGGCCAGAGACACTGGTCTGTCTCTTTAAGTTTGACATCTTACCACACCCAATGTTTGGCTCATTTGTAGGCAACTTCTTGGGTGGATGGATGGATGAATGGATGGATGGATGGATGGATGGATGGATGGATGAATGGATGGATGGATGGATGGATGAATAGATGGATTGATGGATGGATGGATGGATGGATGGATGGATGATGGATGGATGAATGATAGATGGATGGATAGATGGATGGATGATGGATGGATGATGGATGGATGGATGGATGGATGGATGAATGGATGGATGGATGATGGATGGATGGATGAATGGATGGATGGATGATGGATGGATGGATGGATGATGGATGGATGGATGGATGATGGATGGATGATGGGTGGATGAATGATAGATGGATGGATAGATGGATGGATGGATGAATGGATGGATGGATGATGGATGGGTGGATGGATAGATGGATTAATGTATGTATGTATGTATGGTAGATGGATGGATGGATAGGTGGATGGATGGATGGATGGATGGATGGGTGGATGGGTGAATGGGTGGATGGATGAATGGATGGATGGGTGGACTGATGATTGGTTGATGTATAAGTAGTGAGTGGATGATTGATAGATAAATAAATAGATGGATGGACAGATGGAGGGATGAAAGTAACGACTTACATCTTGGGGCCAGTGTGCTGGCATTTTGCATTCTAAATGGGGACATTCTGGCATGTAGTAAAGTCTTGTGAACTGCTGTTAGACACACCCTCAGTAGTAGCCTCTAACTCTCTCACTGATACAATTTTTTCCAAATTACACTGAATTAAAAGTGTTTCCTGTAAGAACACTTCCACCCTTGAATGCAGCTTAAAATTCTGTTTCAAAGCAAACATGGAGACAAACTTGTAATCCCAGCATCCAAGAAACTGAGGGGAGGAGTGCCACAAGTTCAAGGCTAGCCTGGGCTACCGAGTAAAACCTAGTTTCTAAACAAACAAAAGTAAGAGCTTCTTCAGAAGGTCCAGAGGCCAAATATCCACGCACTTCTCCATATTTCCTAATCTCCTGACTGTGAGGTAGAGTCATGTGACCGGTCCCAGCCAAACGGCTACAAGCAGAAGAGACGCTTCTTACAGCAAAGGCCTGATAGCTGCTTTATGACCCTCCAGACAACACAGGCACTGGACATCAGGGCCACCCCCAGCTCTAACTGTTAAAGACTCCACACCACCAAGGCCCCTGCCAGCCCATGCTGGATACAGAGCTGTGGGCAGCAGTGTGGTCAGCGTTCGTCTGCCAACAGTCTTGAGTTTTAGGAATGGTTTCACAGATATCATTTTGTAGCCATGAAATATATTTTGCCTTCAGGAAAAAACATAGTCGCTATTAATGTACTGTGCTGGTTAATTTTATGCCAACTCAACATAAATTATGGTCATCTGAGAGGAGGAAACCTCCGTTGAGAAAATGCTTCCAGAAAGTCAAGCTGCAGGCAAGCCTATAGGGCATTTTCTTAACTAGTAAATGATGGGAGAGGGCCTGGCCCACTATAGGTGGGGACATCTCCGGGTTGATGGTTCTGGGTTCTATAATAAAACAGACTGAGCAAGCCATGAGGAGCAAGCCATGAGGAGCAAGCCATGAGGAGCAAGCCATGAGGAGCAAGCCAGTCAGCAGCACTCCTCCACGGTCTCCGCATCAGCTTTCTTCCCTGTTGGAATTCTTGCCTTGGTTCCCCTCAATGAACTGTGACACTTGTATAAGCCAAATAAGCCCTTTCCTCTGCAGGTCGCCTTGGTTACTTACGGTGATTCAGCACAGCAATAGTAGCCCTCAGACGTGGACCAACCACACAAATAGAATGAATTGGACATTTTGAAATTTTTTATTTTTTTATTTTATTGTTTATTATTATTATTTTAGGTTTTTCGAGATAGGGTTTCTCTGTGTAGCCCTGGCTGTCCTGGAACTCACTCTGTAGACCAGGCTGGCCTTGAACTCAGAAATCTGCCTGCCTCTGCCTCCCAAGTGCTGAGATTAAAGGCATGCGCCACCACTGCCCAGCCCTTGAAATATTTTATTAATAAAAAAATTTGTGTGTACCACAAACTGTATTGTATGTGTGTATGTATGTATGTGTATATGTGTATGTATGTATTTATGTATTGTGTATGTGTGTGTGTATGTGTGTGTATGTATGTGTGTGTATATGTGTGCGTATGTATGTGTGTATACATTCACAAACACATATGCATCTACTCCTCAGAAGTGGCACATGTCTTGCCACCCTGTCACTTTGAAAGCACAGGCTGGTGGGTCAGGAGTTCACGACATCTTCAAACACACAGTAGGCTCAAAGATTGCCTGAACTCTGTCTCACAAGACACACAGGGGCAGGGAGATGGCTCTGTGGGCACAGACACTTCCTCATGATCTGATTTTCTCCCCAGAACCCACACAGTAGGAGAGATCTGACTCCCACAAGTTGTCCTCTGACCTACACATACGCAGACAGGGAGAGAAAAAAAACTGCTTTAAAAGTCTTGTGTTCATTTAAAAAAAAAACCCCACTGGATGAATAAGATTTTCATACAAAATGGTACATGGCAAAATATTTGCATATAACCTTTGCACACCCTCCTACGAGCTTTAAGCTATCTCTGGGCTAAGAACAATGCCTAATATGTAAATGCTATGTAAATAGTTGTCACCCTGCAGTGTTTGGGAACCAAGAAAAGAAAATACTTTGTACCTATTCAATACACATGCAAATTATTCTCCAATTATGTTCAAACTGTGGTGGCTGAGCTTGAGCTAGAATCCACAGAAAGGGGGGCTAACTCTGTGCCATCACAATTGTATGCCATGCCCCCTCAAGCATGGGACTTGTGACGTTACCCTATCCTCCTCTTTCTTGTGGTTTGTACAATTATTCTAAGACAAGGATGGAGCAAGGGGGTGATTCGTGGGTAAAGTGCTGGCACACAAGCTCGAGCACTTAAGCTGGGATATCCGTCATTCACATAAAAAGCTGCATGTGACCCTAACCCCAGAGCTCTGAGGCAGAGACAGCTAGAGCTCCGGGCTCCTTGGCAGACAGTCTAGCCAACTGATGAGTTCAGATTCAGTGAAAGACCCTAGCTCAAAACAAGGTAGAGAGTGGTAGGGGGAGATACTTTCTATCAATCTCCAGCCTTCCCCCCACCCCACCACACAGACAAAGGTACACACACATGCACACATATGCAACTATGTACACATGTACATATGCCTATACATACAGGTACACACACATTCATGCAGGTGCACGCACATTCAAAAGAAGAAATAAAGAATCTAAATGTTAGCCCCCTTATTAAAGAGTGTTTTATTTAAGTTAATTTCAAAAATCTCCCAGGAGAATACAACCATTTTCTGGTTCTAGTTTAAGTTTAGATTCTAGAGCCTCTGCTCTCCCTGGTCAGAATTTTCTGAACCCTGGTGATTTTGGCCCCGGTGCTTCACTGAGAATGCAGCTGTGAGACACACAACACTCAAGAGAGCTGACTGGCGAGGGCTGAAGAAGGATCAGCTGTAAAGCGTGGGCTTGGCTAAGGAGAGCGGCGAGGAACCGGGAAGTGGCTCAGGCCCAACAAGGACCTGCGGGGAAATGGAAACAGCAGGTTCTAGAAACTGGGAGAGAGGACAGTTGACAGAAGCTGTCTCCTGGGACAAGGAGCTATCTCTGTCATCCTCTGACAGAGCTCAAGTACAATCCCCCGATGGCTCCAACTGGACAAGCAGAAAAAAACACAGAACGACAGATAGACACACAGAAGACAGCAGGCACCCAGAGAGAGCCAGGGTATCACAACTGTAGACCTGGGCTAAAAACACGGCTTTTGTCACTCAGCTACTCTAAGGATAAATGCATATATGTTTGTGAATACACACACACACACACACACACACACGTACACATTACAGTCTGTGGTGCACATAAATGCTAAAGAATGGTTAGTGTTATTCTGTGGGTTGCCCTGGTGCTGTTGGTATACTAATGTTAATTTTGCTTCCACAAGAGGGGCTGCCCCACCCCGACGCATACTCAGGTGATTTCGTGTGAACCTTCTCCCCATTCTAACTGGTCAGATAAAGGCTAAAGCCCGTGCTTGGGCAATGGAAGGGAAAGGTGGGGCTGGAGGTTTTAGAGAGTGGAGAAAGGGTAGGGAATGACAGAGGAAGAAGAGGAAGAAGATGGAGCAGAAACACACGGCCTGGAGAAGCCACAAGTAGCATGGGCTCTCATAGCTGGGGAATAGATTAGTGTAGTGATAGATCTGCCCAATCTAGGCATACAGCTTATAAATATTATAACTGGGTTGTGTGTCTTTTGCATGGGCTTATTGGGGTTGAAGATTTACTGCAACAGTGTTACCCAGGGCAACACCATCCTGTAACCATTGGTTGTACTGTGATAACACCCCAAACTACAGTAATTTGGTCTCCAGAGCTATAATAATTTGTCTTTCTATATTCTTACCCTATCCATCCTCATAGCTGATTCAGAGGCAGCCTGACTGTAAGCTCATACCATGGACTACTAATCAACCACACGGCAGAGACCTCCCCAACTTCCTCTGAAACCCATAGGAAGGGACCCTCCTACAGGCTGCCATTCAGTCCTCTGAGACCCTGCCATACCACTGTCTGTTATCTGACTGTCTGATCGATTAACAGCTCTCCTAATAAACCTTTCACTCAAAGGACATCTTAGTCTCTGCCTGGCTGGTTTTATGCCAACTTGGCACAAGCTAACGTCATCTGAGAGGAGGGAACCTTAGTTGAGAAAATGCCTCTGTAAGGTTGGGCCAGCAATTAATTGATAGGGGAAGACCCAGCCCATCGCTCGTGGGACTGCCCCTGGGCTTGTGGAGCACCCTCCATGGTCTCTGCATCAGCTCCTGCCTCCAGGCTCCTGCCCTGACCTCCTTCAGTGATGAACAGTGATACAAAAGTGTAAACCAAAACAACATTCTCTCCTTGCCAGGGCCTTCCCTGGGGCCCTTCCCTGGCACATAGAGAAGGGTTGGAGAGTCTTTGCTGAAGAGGAGAGAAGAAGTCGTTGAGCAGGGAGTGAGCCTGGTGAGCAGCCGGTCAGGGGGATCTCACAGCTGACTGGCTAGCAATCAGGCCTTCTGTGACTCGGACTTGGGAGCACTCAGGCCATTTTTTTCTGCTCTGATGGACCAGCAACCAGGTACTTCTTTATTTATACAAACTTCATAAAGACAGGTTAGTAATTATCCAAGAGGTATAGAGTATTTGTTTTTCATTACACGTCCAGGGTTACAAGTTCCGTCATAATTAGAAAATGCACACAGAAAAGATTATTCTTGTTCTCGTTAGCCCTGTAACTCCAATTTAAAGAATCTAAAGAATGTCTCCTCCAAAGCAAACACATTTACTATCTGACAGACAGCCTGCTTTTGGGCTGGCCGTGTTTGTTGTTTGAAAGCATCCCAGACAAGCCGAAAGTGTCTGAACCAGTCTTTTTATGAACAGCCAATACTAATGCCTAACTTCTTTCCTATAAGCTTCATCATCTACACTATAAACTAGGAAAAGCCCATTTTAGTCAGTCTATCTACGGAGTTTTATTCCTTCAGGGGTGTACCCTGCAGGACCCCCCTATTTTTAAACTTCATTTTTAGAGACTGCTAAGCCTATCCTAAAAAGAGATGTAGAATCTGTAGCCTGCTCTCCTGCCCAGTCAGAGTTTGTCAGTTGTCTCTGCATCAATTATACTGTTTGAGTTTGCTCAGGGGCAGATAGCCCAGGAAGGTTCCTGGAGTGATGGCCTCATCTAGCTATGTGCTTATCTGTGCTTAATGATCTCCAGGGCATAAAGAAGACTTCCAAATAGTGACCAGATAAAGTTAATTTTAGGATTTTCCTCAAAAGACTCAGACAGAGTTTCTTTCAGGAAGACATAAAAGGAATCCTAATGCGGAAAGTCCCTGCTAACACGGCAGCCATAATCACACACAATCACACAGAGACCAAATCTCAAAGGTTAGAGAGAGGACAGCGATTGCAGCCATTGGTTCAGCATTCCTGGACCTGGGTCAAGCAGCGTTGCAGGCTCCGTGACTCCCCTGTTTCCCGTGGGTCCGGCTGTGCCAACCCTCACTAGTTGATTCTGGTCACGGTGTTTCATCACAGCGATAGAACCGGGACAAATACAGAAGCAGTTTAAATCATGCCCATCCTGGTAGCGCTGGCTTTCCTCCTACCTGCCATGGACAATACAGGGAAAGCACAGACCTCAGCAACTTGCAGGTCTTTTTGAGTGGGTGTGGTGAAAGGACCCACCTCTGAAAGCCTCATCTCGAAGGCTTTCCACAAGTAAGCAATCGAAATAATTCCCCTTGAATCCTGCTCTAGGTTGCTCCCTAATGCCTTAATACGACATTGTAACCAAAAGCAACTTAGAGAGGAAAGGGTTCATTTCAGCTTACCAGTTCCAGTGCATCATGGGTGGAAGTCAAGGCAGATGCTCAGGGCACGGACTGAAGCAGAGAGCATGGAATCATGCTGCTCACTGCCTTGCGTCCTCTGGGCTGCTCACCTAACTTTCTCATACACTTCAGGACCACCTTCGAAGGAATGGCACCGCCCACAGTGGGCTGGGCACGGCTACATCCATCAACAATGAAGAAAATGTCCCACAGACGTGTATGCCTAACAGGCCAAACTGAAGAGCACGGTTCCGTTCCTTAGTGGAGGGTTCCTCTTTCCAGGTGTGTCAAGTTGATAACCCAAATTAGCCATCACACACTCCAAACCCCAAAACTTTCAGCCAGTTTGACACTAGATTATATATTAATCCCTGTAGTCAAATTACCTCTCAAGTGCAAGCTACCCACACTGATGTCTTCAAAGCCTGCCTGTGGCAGTTTCCATTCTGAGGACCAACCTTACGGGGGCCCTGGTGGTTCTCACTTATCCACTTCTATAGTGACGGCTTGATTGCTTACTTGTGTTGAAGAATTTGCTAAAGGATTTTCCTGCAGAAACTGGTTCATTAATTGTCCCAGTCCCTGTGTCACAATCTGATGTTAAAAGAAAGTTTAGGCTAATTTACTATATAAGAAATGTAATAGTCTGGGCGCTGTTACAACATGAAGGGTTTGCATGGAAAATTCAGCCAACTCTCTCTCTCTCTCTCTCTCTCACACACACACACACACACCACAAACAACAAAACAAAACACCAAAAACAAAACAAAACACCAAAAACAAAAACAGTGGAGAGGGGATTAAGGATGTTGTCTGGATGTTTATCAACCTGTAGCACCACACGTGCTGGCATAGGTAAGCACACATGCATACATGGATAACACACACTACATCACCAAAATGCAAAATATAAGGTTCCTATCGGGAAATGCTCACGTCTCATGGGCAGTGATTCTGCAGCAGATAGATACTGACGATAATTTCCGTCTGCCTGTGATGACCCCAGCAACAAAATTTGAACAACTTGCAAAATAAAGCCCTCACTTGGGCAACTTTCTTGACTTTGCTGCCTGGTTGAGCCTCCTGGATTCTAGTTCTCCCACCTGCCATGGGAATGGAAGACCCTACTTCCTCTGATAGGTCTGACAGTTGTTAGCTAAATGGCCTTGAGAAAAGACTTTACTCACTCTGGACTTCTGTTGCCTCGTCTGTGAAATGGGAATAACAAAAGCCTGTGTGGGACTGAAGAGATGGCTCAGCGGGTAAGGCAGTGGCCACTCTTGCCAACTACTTTTATTCAGTTCCCAGCACCCATGTTAGGCAGCTCACAGCCATGTGTGACTCCGTCTCGATTACATTAAAAGAAGAAAGCATCACCCATTAACCCCACTTTCTCCTTGGGGAAGACAAACTGTAACAGTAACAAGTAGGCAAACATCCAGAGCACATCCACAAGGGGTGAACCTTATAGGAGGTGGGGGTTGGAGAGGGAATTCATGACTCTGGGAAGTGATGAGAACAGCATTTTAGCGAGAGAATAAATCTGTGGCAGTACTACAAATCTGTAGAGGAGGACCATGTGGAGATATTAGGAAAAGGATCCCATACAAAGTGTCCCCAGGCTGGAGAGTCTCCCACATAGGCAAAGAATAGCCAGTGGGGTAGACGTGGCCACTTGTCATATATTCTGCAAGTCCAGTCATCAGGATTTGAGGATGTGGGATGTGAAGGGAGGAGAGGGAGAGGAGTTGGAGTGATTGCAGGAATCTTGTCTTTGATAAGACTAAGGATGGAATAACCCCGCCCCCAATTCCTGGGTCAATAGGACTTTACAGTGAAACTTGTTAGGGCCTGACCAGAGATCTCACACAATACCAGAGCAGGCAGGCTCTGCTCCTCTCTACCGTGTTCCCATTCATTTCGTTTGACAATTTCTCCAGGACTCAAACCTTAGCCACTAAGTGGGCCAACAGTGTGCACCAAGGTCATTCCCATAAATACAAAAGTGTTTAGTGTTATTTCTGAGCTAAGCCGGTAAAACCAGAGTTCGGGTCATTGGAATGGCCCAGGCTGCAGAGCAGACTATGTAATTAAGAGCACATGCTGCTCTCCTGGGAGACCGGGTTCACGCCCAGCACCCCAGATACGGTGGCTCACAACTGCCAGGAGCCTCAGTCCAGAGACTCAGATGCCCTCTTCTAACCTCCAAGGGAACCTAAACACATATGGTAAACATACATGCAGGCACACACCAATCCACATAAAATAAAATAAATAGCATCTTTTTTAAAAAAAATTTAAAACCTGAGGCAGCATAGTCTCCATCCATGTGAGAGAGAGACAGGAAGATCACTCAGTGTTCAAGACCAGCCTAAACTCACAGAGTGAGTTCCAGGTTAGCCTGGGCTCCTGAGTAACATCCTGTCTCAAAACAACAAAAGGGAAGGGGAAAATTGAGATAAAAGAGAATAAAAGGGAGTCAGGCGGGCTGCCTCTCATGCTCACTTATACATCCAGAGATGCTTCCAAGCACGTGTGTGTGTGTGTGTGTGTGTGTGTGTGTGGTGTGTGGTATGTGTTTGTGGGTGTGTGGTTATATATGTGTATGATGTATTTATGTATTGTGTGTGTATGTATGTGTGTCTGTGCATGGGTACATGTGTTTATGTGTGTAGTATGTGTTTCTGTGTTTGGGTGTGTTATATGTGTGTGTGGTGTGTATGTGTATGGTATGTGTTTGTATGTGTATGTGTGTATGTGGTATGGGTGTGTGGTATGTGTGTACAAATGTGTGCATGAGCGTGTGTGTGTGGTATGTGTGTGCATGTGTGTGTGTGTGTGTGTGTGCAGAAGATAGAACACCACACTCCCCATCCCACCCTCTAGCTCTTCTCCCTTATTATGCTACCCCGGAGGTCATTGCTTCATGAGCTGGCTTGTACTTTCTGGTGTCCCGTCATCCTTCTGCACGTACATGCTTGGCTCTTATTAGTCAATACTTAGGGACCTTTAAATTGCGCCGTGGAGGACACACTGTAATGCATAACCTTGAGCAACACTATTCTGTCCCTGGCAACAGCTCCCGGAAGTAGGATTGCAGGCTCCAAGGCCAAATGCCTTTCACATTTAATAGATTTTCCAAATTGCCCTCAAAGGGGATTTACCGGTTTAATTTCGCTTCAATAAAACCACCAAATATTTTAATAACACCACTGTGTTATTCCCAGAATTAGAGCTATTAATTTTTCTCTTTATTAAAAACATAAACCCATAATCATGAAGTGCTTCCTGGCTCAAGTATCTCAAGTTCACGCCACAAATATTCTTACAGATACAAGTGATTTAATCCATACATTCTCACTCACTCGGACACCATCCAAAGGCAGGTGCACAGGGCTGGAGACCTTCAGAAGGCTCCGTCCTCGGCCTTAGTTTTGACCGCTCCCTGCACTCGCTCATTAATGTGGTATCAGAATTGAAGTTTCCTTTAATCCCAGAACAACCTCATCTGAACAGCCCAGAACAAAACACAAATTTCAGAGATCAAAATTCCCAGGGAAATGGAAAATGTCAAGGCCAGAGCCCATTCACATTTCAGGTACTTTCAGGGAAGAAATACTAACTCCGAGTTTCCAATTTGCCACAGCAATGGCTCATTAAGGCAAATTGAGATGAGTCCGTGACTGCCCATTTCCCTTCACTCCGAGCAGAACGCCCCATGCTTTCCAAATTGGACACTCGGTACCCAGAGCATCTCAGAATAAACAGGAGCCTGTGTGGAGGAAGCAGAGGGAAAGGAACGTGAACCTGGATGTATCAGCCGAGAGTCGGCCTGAGCATTTTAAAGGATTGAAAATTCAACTAAGCTGGCTTTGGGGAAAATGCTCTTTTCTGAGCAAGATCATTTCACCAGGCAGTTTGATGCCAGTGCGATGTGGTCACTATTCCCAAATGACCTCCCCCAGAGCTCTTGGTTCTCTCCTTCACTCTAGCATCCTCCAGAAAGATGGCGACAGAGACTGAAGAATGAAAGCTCAAGATGAGGGGATCAGCATTTAAGAATGATCTTCCAGAGAACTCGTTTGGTTTTCAGCACCCCCCATCAGGTGGCTCACAACAGCCTGTGACTCTGGCTCCAGGAATCTGTCCACCTCTGGCCCCAGAAGGTGCTAGTACTCACATGTGCTTATAATGCATGTTTCAATACACAAAGTTTATTCCAAATGGCAGCATCCTAAATCAGATAGCTGTCTCTCTGTCAGAGTCTGTCCTTTCTACCTGTGCAAAGTTAGCTTTCATTATTAAACTACTCTCTCCTAAGAGCAGAGAGTATAACTTAATGGTAGGGTATCTGCTCACCATTCATAAAGCCTGGGTATACAAGCACACACACACATACACACATATGCATATACACACACATACATGAACACACACACGAATACACATATACACATTCATACACACCTGTACACACATTAACAAACACATAAACATGCACACAGAGGGGGGGAGAGAGGGAGAGAAAGAGAGAAAGATTTTGTTTAAAAACCAGTATACAACCTTTTGTCATTTCCAGAAATATGCTTCCATAGTAAAAACACCACAGACTGAGAATCAAAGCATAGAAAATAGTATATAAAACAAATAGAATCCAAAAGCAAGTTGGCATAGTAATTCTGATATTTGATAACATAGACTTCAAATGAAAATTAGTCAGAAAAAAATAAAGTCACTTGTGATGGTGAGCTTTAATTGTCAACTTAACACAACCTAGCATCATCTTGGGAGAGAATTACTGAGCGATTTGTCTACACTGAGTTGGCCTCTGTGAGTGTCTGTAGGGGATCATTTTAATTAATTGATGTAGGAAGACCCAGTTCACTGTGGGCGACACCATTCCCTAAGTAGGAGATCCTGAAATGAGTATGAGTGGAGAGGTCAAGCTGAACTCAAGCAAGTAAGCAAATGAGCGAGCAAGCAAGTGAGCGAGCAAGCAAGCATGCATCCCGGCATTAGTTTCTCTCTGCTCTTGACTGTACGTATGGATGTGAATGGCTGTTTATGAATGTGAATGACTGTTTCAAGTATCTGTCACTGTGACTTCCCCCAAAATAATAGATGAAAACCAGGAGTCATGAGCTAAAATAAACCCTTTATCCTGAGTTGTTTTAGTCAGAGTGTTTTTCCACAGAAAAAGAATGAAGCTAGAACACCACTACATAATAATAAAGGCTGGAATTCAGCAAGAAGAGGTAATAATTGTAAATATATAAGCATCAAGCACTAGGAGTCCCAATTTCACAAACTAAACACTAGTGGTCACAAGAGGTCCGGTAAATCCTGTTGGAACAATGATGGATGACTTCATTTCCCATTCTCATCTCTAGTCAGGCCATTGAAACTAAAAATTAACAAAGCAAACATAAAGTAAATTACACCATAGATCAAATCCATGGAGCAAACAGACTTAGCAGATACATACCCACAAGGTTGTATTATAGATGTGAGTCACCATACTTTGACTTAACTCAGCACTGTTTCTGATGGAAGACACACACTTTAGTGATTCCTGGCATCATCAACTTCCTGTGCTCCTATTTTTTTTTTTATTTTTAACTGAGTCCTGATTGACATTGGCTGAAGTCTGCATTCCTTGTCTTGGATGACTCCCTCTTCAAATCTTGCTGCAATATCGCTTCTACGTTTATTTTAAAGACTTCCAAGAAGACTTCAGTAAGTTCCCAACCATCTGATACACCTGCTTCTGGCTTTTAAAATTCACAGCAACTCATGATTCACAATGAGGATTGACTGGCTTACTCACTAGTGTTCAGTCTTATATAAGAAGAGGGAGATCCTGGCTGCCATATGTAATCTCTGCATCCCAGCTCCTATCAGAGGGCCAAGCTGAGAAAGCGTTTGGTAAATGTGTGTGTGTGTGTGTGTGTGTGTGTGTGTGTGTGTGTGCACGCGTGCATGTGTGCATGTGTGCATACATGTGTCTATGTGTCTCTGTGTGTGCATGCATGTGTGTGAATTTAATATTTATTTATTCCTTTGTTTGTTTGATGAGTTTGGCGCATTGGTAGTTAACATGGGAAAAGTTGGAAGGAGGAAAGGAGAGAAAAATGATGCACTTATATTTTAATTTCAAAGTTTTTTTTTTTTTAATGTAAGGACATGAGCAACTGCTTCTGACATGAGATCAGCAAGTCAAAAGCGACAGAGCCCAGCTGACACTGAGTTATATCACCTCTTGTAAGAAAAGTCTTCCTGGACATTGTAGGATGTCCCTGGTATTCCTGCCCTGTACTTGCTAGAAGTCAGTATAACTTCTTTAATACCTTATCCCCAGATATTCCAACCACACACGCCCAGTACAGGGTCAAGGTCATCTTCTCCTCTACCTCTCACTCCTTGAAGACTTCAAAGTTCTGTGTTAGTGCGATATGTGTTGGTTTGTATATATGCTCAGCCCAGGGACTGGCACTATTAGAAGGTAGAGTGGCCCGGTTGGAGTAGATGTGTCCTGTGGGTGTGGGACCCTCATCCTAGCTGCCTGGAAGCTAGGATCCTGCTATCAGCCTTCAGATGAAGATGCAGAACTCTCAGCTCCTCCTGCACCAGGCCTACCTGGATGCTGCCATGTTCCCATCTTGATGATAATGGACTGAACCTCTGAACCTGTAAGCCAGCCCCAATTAAATGTTGTCCTCATAAGAGTTGCCTTGGTCATGATATCTGTTCATAGCCATAAAACCCTTACTAAGACACTTAGCTACTTTGAGACACTTCTCTCATTGCTGTGGCAAAGTTCCTGACAAAAGCAACTTAAGCAACAAAGGATTGGTTTGAGTTCACGGTTTGAGGTGTGTCTTAGTTAGGGGTTCAATTGCTGTGAAGAGACACCATGACCATGACAACTCCTATAAAGGAAAACATTGACTTGGGGCTGGCTTACAGTTTCAGTCCATTAGTGTCATCATATAAGCAGACATGGTGCTAAGAAGGAGCTGAGAGTTCTACATCTGTATTGGCAGGAAGCAGGAAGCAACTGTGAGCCACTGAGTCTCACCTTGAGCTCCTGAGACCTCAAGGCCTGTCCCCCCAGTGACACTGTTCTCCAACAAAACCACACCCACTCCAACAAGGCCATGCCTCCTAATAGTGCCACTCCCTATGTGCCAAGAATTCAAACACATTAGTCTATTGGGGGGAGAGGCATACCTATTCAAACCACCACAAGGGTGACACGTGGTATCACATGTGACACGTGAGGCAGCTGGTCACGTGACATCCACAGTCAGGAAGCAGACAGAGGTGAATGCTGGGGCTCAGCCCGCTTCCATTTTGATTTTTGTTTTATTCAGTGTGTGACCCCAGCTTATGGAATAGTACCACATTCAAGATGGGTTCCTCCATGAAGCATCTCTGAAAACTTCCTCGTGGAGCCACACAGAGCTGTCAACTAGGAGTCTAAACCCAGTCAAGTTGATGGAGAATTTAGCATCAGGGTGCGACAGAGTCTAATGGCACACTCACATACACATATACAATGCACATACACATGTACATGCATACACACATGCACAAGCATAAACACATGCACACTTACATACACACATATACACAGACATAACACACATGCACACACACATACACATACACAATGCACATACACATGTACATGCATACACACATGCACAAGCATAAACACATGCACACTTACATACACGCAGACACACAGACATAACACACATACACACACAGACAAAACATTCTCAGAGTTGCAAGAATATTTAGCTGGAACAAGGAAATATATTACCAACGTGCTCTGTTTGCCCTTCCTGTCCTGTATAAAACTGATAAACCCTGTTTCCAGAGAAATAGAGAAGGAAAGAGGACCCAGCAGGTCTCCACAAGACAATTCTGGCTTCAGACACCCATGGGGCCAGGGGGAAGACCCTGAAATTGAAGCTGAAGAAACTACCGTGTGATGGACTACATGCTTTAACCAAGCCATCTTCCTTGAACGTCACATGGTAGTTTCAAACTGAGGTACCAGGCACACAAGTGGTCCGTAGACACAATGCAGACAAAACATCCATATGCATACTTTAAAAATAAAAAGAACTTTGAGAAGCATAGAACTCTCTCTCTCCCCACCGTGTGTGTGTACATGTGTGCACATGCTTGTGTGTGTATGTGTGTTTACATGTTTGTGAGTGTGTGTGATTATGCATGTGGTATGCATATGTGCATGTACATGTGTATATATCTGGATTGTGTGTGTGTGCTGTGCATGTGTGTTATGTCTGTGTGTGCATGTGTGTTATGTCTGTGTGTATGTGTGTATGTAAGTGTGCATGTGTTTATGCTTGTGCATGTGCGTATGCATGTGCATGTGTGTGTGCATTGTGTATGTGAGCGTGCATGTGTGTTATGCCTGTGTGTATGTAAGTGTGCATGTGTGTATGCATGTGCATGTATGTGTGCATTGTGTATATGTATGTGAGTGTGCATGTGCATTGTGTATGTGTATGCATGTGTGTATGTATGTGTGCATATGTGTATGTGTATATGCATGTGCCTCTGTGTGTGTGTGTGTGTGTGTGCTGGAATCAAGCCCTGCAGAGAGCAAGTGCCCTTCACAGAACTTTTTGAGTGTCCCTGCAAAACTGCTTCACACCCAGAATCTTTTTCTCCCTGAGAGCCTCTTCTATGGATTTTCTCTTTAAATTGCCTGGTTAGTAGACCTGAGTCCCCCTGCCTAACAATCTACCAGGAACAGCACAGGCTCAGCACGAGTCCAGAGTCCAACACAGCCTCTCAGGCTTGCCCTTCCTCCCCTCTCAAACAGGACAAGAAGGTAGGAGGCTGGGATGGGAAATGTCAGGCTCCCTCTATGGGGCCGCTCTCTCTGCTGTTGGGCAGACCGTCAGAGGAAAGACCAAGTGCGCACACAAGAAGGTTCTGTTCAAGAATGTGAAGGTATTACAGTTCAGGTCGGGATGCCTGGAGCCTTCTGCTTGAACTTGACCTATCATTTACAGACCGGGAGGCATGCCGGGCTTAGGGTGTTCTTAAGGGTAGCATTTTAAATGTTAGCGATACCTGAGACATTTTCTTCTGATAAAATGTCAAAGAGAAATTCAATAAAAGGAAGCCGTGAATAGAGACCTTAGCAGAGAAATGGAAGCTCCGAGAACCCACTCAAGCCAGTGGTCAGCCTGAGGCTGCGCCAAGGCGTCATCTCACAGAATGACTAACATGGTGGCGCTCTGGGTGAGCAGGCATTGGGCGTGGACGGACTCTCCGTGGACTTCCCCATCATCCCAAAGCATCTGGAACTAACTGTCCCAGTTGTCCCCCTACTCTCCTAGGAGCCTCTTCTGCTGTTTGGATGCAGAATTTCCTGCCAAATAACCCACACCTACTCCCACACATGGCAGGAACCTCTTATGGCCCCAACCGTTGGTGGTTGGGAGGCCCAGAGTCGGACATCTTGTGGATCTGGTTAAAGCTTGACTGTGCCTGGCCGTCACAGCTGGCACGCATGCGCATACAAGCTTGATGAAGATGTAGCATAGAACAGAAAGTGGGAAGTAGGTAAGGGCAGAGGTCAGCTCCCCGCAAGCCGCAGTGTGGTGAACTCTGAAGAGGACAGAAACTGCATTATCTACTTTTCTCGTTGTTATAATAAAAGCTACTTTAAGAGGAAGGGTTTTTTCGGGCCAGTGTCTTGAAATGGTACGGTCCGTCATGGTCAGGAGGCATGGCAGCTGGATTGGCTTAGTCTGGGCTGGCAGAAGGCAGTGGCTTGTTAAATGTCACCAACCAGGGAGTAAAGAAAACTCCGGCCAGAAAACAGGCAGCCTATAACCCTCAGGTCCTCGCTCCTAACCCTGAGTGTCCAACATCCTCTAGCTTGGCTCCACCCCTTAAGTGTTCCATGGCCTTCCAAACAACACCGCCCTACTGGGGACTAAGTATTCAAGTACAAATTTCCCCATATTTGAACCGTAACAAACTTTAAATTCAAAACTCCTAAGTCATTATAGAAGTGTTGGTCAAAGAACAAGACAAACAATGCAGGTTATTTGTTGAGTCAATGTGTAACATGGAAGGGAGCATTTAGGTGTGGGGCCCAGTTTGTGCTGAAGAGAAAGGTCCACACCAGTACCAGGAGTGGGTGAAATATCAACAGTCTCTGGTGAGGGGAGGCTGCAGGGGAGCGCTGATTGTCATGCCGCCAAGGCCCTTAGCATCTTATGATGCAACAAACATGGTAGCCCAGAGTGACACACAAGACAGTGAGCATCAAACCCCTGGCAGCTCAATGGTTAGTGCCAGTCGTCAACTTGACACAATCTAAAATCATCTGAGAAGAGAGTCTCAGTGAGGAATTGTGTCACTTAGGTTGGCCTGCCCACATGCCCGTGAAGAATTTTCTCAGTTGGTTTATCTGAAGAGGGAAGGTCCATCCTGAAGTTGGGCAGCGCCTTTTCATGAGCCAGGTCCTGAACCGAGAAAGCTGAACTCTGGCAGTCACAAAGGCATTGATGCTATCTCTGTTCTCAACTGTGAATGTGACCAGCTGCTTCAGGGTCCCACTGCCTTCGCTTCTTGGCGATGATGGGCATAATCTGGAATTGGGAGCTAAGATTAACCCTTCTCTCCCTAAGTAGCTTTTGTTAGCATGTTTCACCATGGTTACAGAAAATTAAACTGAGACCAGTGTCCTTAAATGAGACTTCAAGAGACCTGGGAGAGAGTCGTGATGGTCCCCAGAACAGGGCCCTGTGTGCCTAAGGAGCTAGGGACAATACAGAGAATAATGGCAGTCTTGGAGCATGGGCATCCAGAGACAACAAGCAGCAATGCCTAGTCTCCCCACACCACATGAGCCCACAGAACGCAGGCAGAAGGAGCCAGAGGCCAGAGACACAGCCAGGAGCCCAGTTTCAATGGCAATGCATTGAAGGCAGACAAACTCAAGGTCTCTTGCTGGCATGCCTGAGTGGTACACACAGAGCTTGGACTCACGGTGACCTTGTCCCCAGCCTGGAAATGAAGTATAGCATAAGATGCCCCACAATGATGTTTGAACTGTAACTGCAGAGCCCACTTTTGCCTGAGTCGGTCTACATGGGATTTGGAGATAGAGTTGAGAAATATGACCTGTGGCATACGTGCATTAAGTTCAAGCTTTCACTCGGAATGTTTAGATTTTTTTTTTCCAATCTGGGCTGGAATCTACTTTGTTGGTTGCCTGGGAGACAAAATGTACTACTTTGTAGCACTTCAATGTTAAGAGGGCTTCTACACTGCTCTGCAAAGAATCTATTTGCCCTGCACCAAATTCTGCAGCCCTCACAGTAGTACAAGCTAGGGCATTCCCTTTCATTACAAACTTCTTAGGAAATGAAGACGATGGGGCTTGCTTCTGTTAGCTCTTGCTCTATACCGAATTTCAAAATAGTTCCAGCCCAAGGTTGAACACATCAGAACCACAAGATCACTCACTGTGACTTTGTATTTCATATGAGGCCCGATCGCCATCAGCTAAGTACCAGATTCGTGCAAGCTGTGCTTTCGTTGTCTCTAGTCCACTCAAGCCCTCAAGATCCGCAGCGCTGTTCCCAGGGAAGAAACTGAGGCTCAGAAATAAGGGAAAGTGCACGAAGAAACAAGACTTTAATCCAGTCCTGCGTGGTCCTGAAGCTGTGGTCCACTGCAGCAGGCAGCCCCCACATACACCCTTGAACCATGCTAGGTTTGTTGTTTTTTTTTTTTCCTTTTTTTAAAAAACACATTCTTTTTTTTTTTTTAAGATTTATTTATTTATTATATGTAAGTACACTGTAGCTGTACTTCAGATACTCCAGAAGAGGGCATCAGATCTCATTACGGATGGTTGTGAGCCACCATGTGGTTGCTGGGATTTGAACTCAGGACCTTCGGAAGAGCAGTAAGGGCTCTTAACCGCTGAGCCACCTCTCTAGCCCCATGCTAAGCTTCATTGTGGGCTGGCCTCAGGGCCCTGCTCCTGATGGGTCACATATGGGCTGTGTGCAGCTCCAGCCCCTGCATCTGCAGAGAAAATGGTTAATATGGGAATCTAGATGTCACTGAGAGTAGCAGGAA
Source organism: Mus caroli (assembly GCF_978045245.1). Lineage (NCBI taxonomy): Eukaryota > Metazoa > Chordata > Mammalia > Rodentia > Muridae > Mus > Mus caroli. The sequence goes on along the minus strand of NW_028227257.1, from coordinate 7,152,742 downwards.
AAAAACTGACATGCATCTTCCTGTGTAAGTGTGTGTGTGTGTGTGTGTGTGTGTGTGTGTGTGTGTGCGTGTGCATGTGTGTGCACTCAGGCACACCACAGCAAGCAGAAATCAGGAGTCAGAGAACAGCCCGACGTTTTGGTCCTCAGCTTCTAGCCTATTTGAGATGGTCTATTGTTTGCCTCTGGTTGGAGCAGAACAGCTAGCCCTAGGCTTCTGAGTACTCTCCTGTCCCCACCCTCAACCTCCCCCTAGGAGTGCAGGGATTGCAGAAACTAATGCTCTAAGCCTCTGGCTTTTATTTGGGTTCCAGGTGTTCAAACTCCGGTCCTCGTGCTTACACAGCCAGTATCTTTACCCACTGAGCCATCTTCCCAGTCCAGAAATGGATCTCTTATTTGGCTGATAGATGCATGCCTCCTCTGTCCGGGCATAACATTTCTCAACAGCTCTGCCCTTTTCTCCACTGAGACCAGGTGACTTTAGGTAGGTTGCACCAAGTTGACATTTAAAACTAGCCATCACGATGAGTCCAGTTCCTCCATAAACTGGCCAGCATGAGTCACTGTTCTTTCTTATAACAGTCATCCTAGTTGATAAATCTTGATTTTGACTCAGAAATACTGCATTAAAGCAGACACCCCCCAGTGCCACATGGAGCTGTCCATGGCCACAGTGCTGAAACTAGCGTGGAAATTCAGTCTGGTGCGTCATAGCCTCCACCAAATGTGGGCAGCGCTGTTCCTTGGTTTGAGTTCCTAAATTGTATTCAAGAAGGGAAGCCAGATGAGAGAAAGATAAGACGCAAGTGAGGAGCCATGCATTCCTGTCTGCTTGCAACTGTGGATGTGACGGGACTAGCCACTGTCTCTACACCCCTCAAGGATGGACCCTGGAACATGGAACTAAAGGCCAAATGAACCCTTTCTGCCCCCGAAGTAGTTTCCTTGGGGTATTTTAGGATGACACCAACTGTCCTCTCACCCTGGTCACTTGAAGTCCCTCTTGTCTGCATTTTACCTTCCATAGCTTATATCAAGATCAGTCACTCTGTGTATTCCAGTATTCTCTTGTTTCACCCTGCCCGAGAGATACCCACCTAGCCTGTCATCCTTGGAACCCCTGTCCTGAGAAGGTTGGCCCAGGTGTCACCCAAACTTTAGACCATCTCTGGTGCAAGCCACACTTATTAGATGGACGGAGGGAGTAAGGGATGAATGATAAAAGCCGGCTTTCTCAATATGAGGCCATGTTTTGTACAGCTGGATGGTGCTGCCGTATCTTTTGATGGTACTTAGGTTGACCTCCATCTTCTTGCACCACGGCTACCATGGAGACCTCCAAGAAGCCATTGTTCTGAAATAGAATTAAGAGGAAATTAGTCATTTCATTTTAAAGTATGTGTGCATTTGTATAATTTAATGGAAAAAATCCTGGAAAGATATTAGTTCTATATCTATAAAGATATTAGTTCTAGTTTTGTTTTGTTTTGTTTTGTTTTGTTTTGTTTTGTTTTGTTTTTGAAGACAGGATTTCTCTGTGTGGACCAGGCTGGCCTCAAACTCAGAGATCCACTTGCCTCTTCGGGCAGGTGCTGTGATGGTCTGGGCTTCAGGATAGAGCTGAGCACCTGGGGAAGTAATGAATGCAGCTGATCTGTCACTCCTTCAAAAGTCTCACAGTGTACACACACACACACACACGCCACTCATAATGCATGTAAAAAGAGAAGATAGTATTAGTCATGTCATATCTGGAGGCCCATGTTCTGTGGCACACGGAAGACAGGGATTGCTTTACTTCCATGTCCAGAGCTGACACTCTGCCCCTCTCCTTCTGTGCCCCTCCTAGTCACATGCCCTCTGACCCAGGCCCTAGGCATGCAGGAAATATTCCTTAGGATCCAGGACCCATTATGTCCATACCCAGGCTGGAACACAGAAGAGAGGAGCATGCGGCTTTTGATGGTTACGGCTCAATCCTTCTGGGAATGATCTAGAACGTCGCAGTGTTTTCCTTGCTGTTTGTAGCTAGTTTGTCCTGCTTGTTTATCTGGTTTGGTTTTGAGACTATTTAATTATATAGCCCACACTGCCCTCAAATCAGCTATGTAGCCCATGCTGGCCTCTAACTCAGATCCTCAGCCCTTGGCCTCTACAGTGCTTGTAGCACAGGTGTGCCCACCATGCTCACGCCAGCCTCTCCCTTTCCCCACAGCATCTGCTTTTGTAAAATGCCTGGTAACTCCTGTTTCTCTTTCTCTGCCCCCACCCCCTTCCTCCACCTCCCGTCCACTTCACAACCTGTCAAAAATCCCTCGGCTTTTGTGCTTCTTAACAGTCTTCATAATTCCTTCTGGAGTCATGGTCTGAGTCTTTAACGTTTGCCCTGCAGTTTGCCTCTAAATGTTTAAAACCGGTATGTGACTTCTGTGTTGTTGTAAGATCGTGTGAAGGGAGCGGGAGTACTACTGCTTTTAGTGCCTGCGAAGGTAGCTACTGCTATTGGTTACCAGTACTTTCATGAAGTGAACACCAGTTGTGGGTTAGCCAGACGCCAAAGGAGTACCCACCTTACCTCCTGGAATCCACACCTTTCTGTGGCCCCAGCATTGAACAGCAGTGCTTAACTTAATGGACTATTACACACCAGTGGTGCACGGGTTTCAAAGTGAGGTTATAAAGAGCATCTTGGCCTCTGCTGTGTGCCTTTAGGATTACCCAGTGCTCTGTACGGTCTGGAGAATGACCTGGGGTGGCCATGCTTTCAGTTCTGAGTGGACGAGTTTACTAAGTGTATATACAGCAAGCAAAAGTAAAAGGGACAAATACCAAGTGACGGGTAGATGACAGATGACTGACAGACAGACAGACAGACAGACAGACAGATGACAGACAGACAAATAGATAGATTATAGATATAAATATATAGATGACAATTACTGATAAAGATAAATACATACATAGATGACAGGTTATTGATTGATAGAGATAGATACAAAGACAGACAGACAGACAGACATCAAGTCAGGTTGTCACCATAGCTGGACATCTCATGGTGGCACTCCCTTTCCACCATGGTAGAGACATTCCATGGTTGAACTTCTCTCATCTCCTTCATCTCCCATTACAGGAACTTTTCTATTATGAGAAAGGCCATAGTAACCTCTGCTAGAAACAATTTGCCTTCTTTCTCAGCTGTTCTTGGGGCACGATATTTTTGTTCCTGGACTGTTTTACTGTTCTCTCCCCTACCCCTGTGACAGAGTTGCGGGACCAGCCCATTCCCAAACAAGGGGCCTTGGAGGACACTTTGAGACAAACATGGTTGGCTCTAAACTGAGCAAGGAGGCAACCCTGCTTCAAGAGACAGCTTCTGGGCTGGCGAGATGGCTCAGAGCACTGACTGTTCTTCCGAAGGTCCTGAGTTCAAATCCCAGCAACCACAGGGTGGATCACAACCACCCGTAATGAGATCTGACACCCTCTTTTGGGGCGTCTGAAGTCAGCTACAGTGTACTTATATATAATAATAAATAAATATTTGGGCCTGAGCGAGCTGGGCCAACCAGAGCGAGCAGAATTGACCGGAGGTCCTAAAAATTCAATTCCCAACAACCACATGGAGGCACATATACATAAAATAAATAAATCTTTAAGAGAGAGAGAGAGGGAGAGAGGGAGAGAGGGAGAGAGGGAGAGAGGGAGAGAGGGAGAGAGGGAGAGAGGGAGAGAGAGAGAGAGAGAGAGAGAGAGAGAGAGAGAGAGAGAGAGAGCTTCTCCATGAGCTCTGAGTGCTTGGCCCGTGTGCTGCCACACCCTCCAGGGCATCCTTGAGCATCTCACTGCTCTGACAAAATGCCTGATAGTAGCAACGGAATTGAAGAAAGGTTGACTTGGGTCCATGATTTTAAAAGGAATACCATCCCTTGTGGTCAGAAAATAACAGCGGTGGCAGCATGTGGCAGCTGGTCCCGTCTACGGTCATCAGGCAGAAAGAGGTGGATGTTGGGTGTTTAATGGCTTCCTCCTTTTCTCTCCCTGGATCAGTTCAGGATCCTAGGCCATGGAAGAGTTCAATCCACCCTTAGGGCGGGCTCTCCTCTGTTAAACTCCTCTGGAAATGTCCTCACAGTTTCTGCCTAAGCTGTCTCCTGGGTGATTCTAAATTCAGCCAAACTGACAATAAAGATTTACTGTGACACAGACGCATCCTTTCTGAGTTAAATCCTTTCTGAGGAGCAGGAGAGGTGTCTCAGTGGTTAAGAATACTTGCTGCTAGACTAGCAGTTGAGAGAGAGGGCCATTAGAAGGCTTCTGTGACAACGCCTCCCCACCCCTCAACAGGAAGCCATGGAAGGGAACTCTTAAAAAGCATGGTAAGGATGCTTAAGTGAGCTCTGTGCAATTGATTGCTTCTGGCAGGGGTGGGGTGGGGAAGGGCTCCGGCTTTTTTAACGGGTTGGGCCCTGGGAGTTTGACCGTGTTCCAGTGGGTGTATGAGCAGCACAGGTGGACTTGTGCAGGTTTCTTCTGTTATTTTCTTTCTTCTTTTGGGGGTTAGGTGGTGGGGAGAGTGGTCACTGGGTGAGGAGTTGGAGGTGGGAAAACTTGGAAGTGAGCGTCATTGGGGTGCATTATGTGAAATTCCCAAATCTTCAGTAAAAATATTATGTTAGAAAAAAAAGTGCTTAAAAGCACACTGAGTTGGTATCAGTTTCATCTTTTTATCCAAACGCTGTTTCATTTGTCTTGAATTTAAGTGCTTATATTCAACCTCTTAATGAAAAGTATATGGATATATGAAGTTTCGTTCCCAGCGCCCACTTTAGGTGGCTCCCATGCCCCTGTGACAATGACTCCAGGGAATCCCAGACTCCCTTTGGCCTCAGTCACAGCCTTACTCCTATGACATACACACAGAGAGATAACACACACAGACACATAAAGACAAAATACGCAGATTTCATCTGAACTTCTGACCAGAAAGAATGCGGCTAGTAAGAAAATGTCAATACTGCTTTAAGTTTCTCCGTGGCAGGGAAATTGACTACACAGGAATCGACAATTGTTAGGATTTACTAGAGACACAGCCAGGTTTCAATAACACAAAGTTTATTCCAAATGGCAGCATCCTAAATCAGATAGCAGTCTCTCTGTCGGAGTCGATTCTTTCTCCCTGTGCGAAGTCAGCTTTCCTTATTAAGCAACTCTCTCCTGAAAGCCGAGTGTAACTTAGTGGTAGGGCTCACCATGCATAAGGCCTGGATGTACACACACACACACACACACGCATGCATACATAGACACACATAAACATATACACATGCACACACACATACACATGCACATACATGAACACACACAGGAATACACATTCACACAGATGTACAAACATGACCACACACACACACACACACACTTCTAGAAGCCAAATCAAAGCCAGTCTTCCACACTTTCTAGGTCACAGCTCAGCATCTCACTGAGACCTTTAAGATTCTCTACTTAACAAAGGGGGAAGTCTCCCAGGAACTCACCACTGGGCAACAGTGCCTCCTCCTTCCCCTTCCAGTGCACTCCAGACAGTTGCACTGTTTGCCACAGACTCTGAACCTGTCTTCAGCTTGGACCCAGAAATGTGTGATTCAAAGAAGCCCTTCTACTGTTCTTGCCCAGGTGATGCTAGGCAGGTGGTCCCCTGTCCCAGGTGATATTGGGCAGGTGGTCCCCTGCCCCAATTAATGATAGGCAGGTGGTCTCCTGTCCCAAGTAATGTTGGGCAGGTGGTCCCCTGTCCCAGGTGATGCTAGGCAGGTGGTCCCCTGTCCCAGGTGATTCTGGACAGGTGTCCCCTGTCCCAGGTGATACTGAGCAGGTGGTCCCCTGTCCCAGGTGATGTTAGTCTGGTAGTCTCCTGTCCCAGATGATGCTGGGCAGGTAGTCCCCTGTCCCAGGTGATGCTGAGCAGGTGGTCCCCTGTCCCAGGTGATGCTCTGTCTTAGGTGATGTTAGGCAGGGAGTCCCTTGTCCCAAGTTATGCTGAGCAGGTACTCGCCTATGCCAGATGTTAGGCAGGTGGTCCCCTGTCCCAGGTGATTCTGGACAGGTGCTCCTCTATCTCAGATGTGTTAGGCAGGCAGTCTCCTGTCCCAGGTGATATTGGGCAGGTGGTCCCCTGCCCCAATTAATGATAGGCAGGTGGTCTCCTGTCCCAAGTAATGTTGGGCAGGTGGTCCCCTGTCCCAAGTGATGCTGGGCAGGTGGTCCCCTGTCCACACCTGAAGAGAAGATGCCCTAAAAGCTAACGCTGCTCTTATCCCAGCCCCTGCTCTTATCCCCAGTCATTTGCCCAAGCAATTGCATTGCACAAAATGGGAACGACGCTGAATGCATTTACCTGCACAGAAGAGCTGGCTTGCGGGATAGAAATGACATTGAAAGCTTTTATGAGCACAAAGGAGGGCCTTCTCCAAGTCTGAACCTGGAGGACAGCAAGCTGTGCTATACTGTGTGACAGTATGAGGCACCATGTTCCTCTGTCTCTCGTAAGACCATCCAGCAAATACCTCGAGGGTCACCTGCGAGAGGCAGAGGCCACTTCCATCCTGAAACTTTTTGTCCTCTTTTCTACTTTGGCGACGCTAAGAGAATTGCATCTGTTTCTTATTGGTTGGCACTTGTGACCAAGATTGTATTTAAGAGCTTTTTAATGTCTCCAAAGCTGGTGTAAAGGCTGGAAGACGGCCCAGCTGGTAAAGCACCTGCTAACTTAGGTCGTGTGAGCCATGAAGCCAGAAAGGAGACAGTGAGAGGGAAGAAGAGGTCTTAGCAGAAAGTGGACATCTTTAAGTGAGGCTTGTAAAATACATGTGATATCAAGGCAGAGTGGACATTTCAGGGAAGAGAGAACCCAGCAAGAGTTGGGCAGGATGGGGCTGGGGGGCGGGGAGGGAGTGGGCAAAGGGACCAAAAGAACAAGTATGTTCAAAAATGTCATAAAGACCCAAAAATTCAAAAGCTCACATTGCTTCTACACTTTCCTGACATGATACTTTGTCCTTTTCAGTCATGGATAAAAAGAGACAGAGAGAGGGAGACAGGGACAGACAGACAGACAAACAGACAGGGAGACAGGAAGAGAGAGAGAGAAACAGAGACAGGGACAGAGATACAAAGAAACAGAGACGAAGACAGACAGAGGCAGATGGAGAGAGAGAGAGAGAGAGAGAGAGAGAGAGAGAGAGAGAGAGAGGGAAACAGAGACAGGGACAGAAGAGACAGAGACAGACAGAAAGGAGGGAGAGACAGAGACAGATAGAGAGAGACAGAAAGACAGAGAGGGGGAGAGGGAGAGAGAGAGACAGACAAACAGAGAGAGACAGACAAGGAAAAGAGAAATACACAAGAAATTTTACATCCCGCAAGTGAATTAGCAGTCTTCTGTGTGACAAACCACCACTTCACAACCTGCAGAGATGGCTCCTGCTCAGCAGACATCAGCTACCCAGCAGCACTTAGCTGGGGTGTCAGCCTCCAGCAGGCTACCCAGACTTGTGCATGAGGTAGCCACAGTTCTAGAAACAACAGCAGGACCAGGGAAGACCTTTTGCAGGCTGAGTTCACAACACACAGAGCATGACTTCTGCTCAACCCTGTTGATCAGAGTTTAATCAACATGCTAAGCCAGAGCCAGGGGGTTGAGAAGCAGCCTCCAGCCCTGGGTGAGAGAAGACAGATTCCTTCCTGCAACATTTTGTTGAAAGGGTTGGTCACTTGAGGTATACAAGCTGGGAAGTACTGGCCTGGAACAAGTGAGTAATGGCTCCTCAGACACACATGGTCCCCTGCACAGTGCTTCCCTCTATTGGTTTGCTCAATTATGTAAGCTTCCAGTGTACAGGGCGTGTGAAGACTGACCACTAGCATCCCAAAGTGACTTCTCATCCAGTATATCCCAGATCTCAGACAGACTTCTCTCCCCAGCGTATCCCAAATCCCAGCAACCTCCCACCCTAGGATATCCCAAACTCCAGAATGATCTCTACCCCAGAGTGACCTCTGACTCCAGTATAACCCAAATTCTAGAGTGACCTCCTGCCCCATGGTATGTCAGTTCCCACTGTATGTGGGTATGTGACTTCTACCCCAGCAAACTGCAAAGAGCCAACACAACTACAGCTGCACCCTGACAACGCTTTGTCTTCCCAAGAAATCTCTCCTTTCTGCTCACCCTGCTTGTCCTTCTCCAGCCAGTAGCCAATGGAACAGTCTGCACGGCTAAGGGTCCTTAGTTGGTAACCCATAACCCGGATTGTGAACAGGCACCTCATCTGGAATGGGATTTACATGCCACCATGTTGGTTGCACAGCCGCCACTCACTTGGGGTCTCTCAGGCCCAGAGCCCTCAACTGCAGATCTGTGCATGCTGTGTTTGCATAATACTCGTTGGAGATATGTTCATTGAATAGTACCTTTTGTACAAGCACAGGTTCGTTTTGAATATGCTAACAATATTCAATAAGGAAATAAACCAACAATGGTTCCTTTCTTTGTATTTAGCCCTGTGTCCCCCAGTGTGATGGAGGAATGGCAGCATCCCACAAGAAGCAATTTGCACTCACACAGAGGCGTTTTGTTGAAAGGTGGAAAGACTCCGTAACTCAGGAAAATCATCTTTTAAGTACTTACATTTGCAAATTACAGCTTTCACAAAACTACCGCAAATGTTATGGGCTGCTGTGGCTCTGCCTCTGTGATCATGGCCGTGGGAGAGCCTACAGCGCCACCTTCTGGGTATTGGTGTCTGCTACAAGGGTGCCCTGTGCTGAGAGCCGCTCTTGTGGGGACTGCCCAAAGCAATCTGCACTTGATAGCCTCAGAGCCACTGCAACTCGCAACTCGCCACTCGCCGTCTTGCAGGGGGTGGCTTCTGCAGTCCCCTGAAACCTCTTACCAAGTGTCTCCCAACAAAGCCAGCAGCTCTCCCCCATCAAGCATGCCAGAAATGTACGGGAACAGGAAGAGCTCCCAGGAGCTGGCCAGCCACGTGAGATAGCACCCCCATCCTCCCTCACCTTTCTGAGGCCTCAGTTCTCTTACTTGAAAATTTAAATGAAGCCAGACTTTTGGGGTTGTAGTGCCAAGAGTCAACAGCAGCTAGAAACATTAAGCCTGCAGTTCCTCTGAAGGATGCTGCAAACATGGCCATGATCATCGCCAGCACTCCTTATAGTGGGAAGAGCAGGGCATCATGGGATTAATCACCCTACAAACTCTGAGAATATTGTCATCCCATGGACGCAGGGGTATTCCCGCACCATTCACCGATGGGAGAAAAAAAAATCTCATTAAATATCTTGTTCAATGTTAACTAGAGCCCTTGGGAGTGTTCTGTTTTCCTCTGAAGGTCCGATGGTTTTAGTACAAGCAATAAATAGACAATAGACAGACTAACAGGAGAGACACCACACAGGTTTATTATTGTGAGCAGCAGCTAAACAGGGTATGGAGGGAAGGGAAGGGAAGGGAAGGGGAAGGGAGGGGAGGGAAGGGGAAGGGAGGGGAGGGGAGGGGAGGGGAGGGGAGGGGAGGGGAGGGGAGGGGAGGGGAGGGGAGGGGAGGGGAGGGGAGGGGAGGGGAGGGGAGGGGAGAGGAGAGGAGAGGAGAGGAGAGAAGAGAAGAGAAGAGAAGAGAAGAGAAGAGAAGAGAAGAGAAGAGAAGAGAAGAGAAGAGAAGAAGAGACCTTCTGAAGATCAGACATCTGAGGTTTAAATCTCTCTTCCTGGTGGGAGGGAATAAAGGTGCTGGTGATTTTAGAAGGAGGGAGAGATTTAGGGTGGGCAGGTGCAAAAGAGTCAAAGCTGGGCTGGGTTCCTCCAGATGTGTGACTCTGAGGCTCCCTTCTTGCAGGTTTAATTCAATCTTCTCTGGTTAATGAAGTTTCGGGCAGACTGGAGGCCAGGACTGAGGCAAAGTACTAAGCCTAGTGTGCACGAAGTCTTGGATTCCATTGTGTGCCATGCAGGGTGGTGCAAGCCTGTCGTCTTGGCACTTGGAAGGTACAAAAAGAAGGATCAGAAGTTCAAGGTCAGTGAGTTCAAATGCAACCTGGACAATTTTGAGAGCCTGTCTAAATGAAAAGAGAAGGAGGAAGAGGAGGAGGAAGAGGAAGAGGAGAAGGAAAAGGAGAAGTAAAGGCTTTCTCTTGGCAAGTAGAAGAGGAAACTTGGATTATCACCAAGAGTTGGGAAATTGTGTAACCTGGGGAGTCTGACAGAGCCATAGGGGGGTCTTATGTATGTATTTATTTATTTAGTATTCTTTGAGAATTTCATACAGTATGTATAATCATATTCTTTCCTATTCCCCAACTCCCTCCCCACTTCCTACTCACCCAACTTCATGTTCTTCCTCTTTCTCTTAAAAAGAGAAAAAGAAAGAGAATTTTTAAAAAGAAAGAAAACAAACAAACAAACAGAAAAAAAACCCAAAGGTACTGAAAAACCCAGAGTCCAATTTGTATTGGCCAATGACTCCCGAGCACGAAGCTGGTCCTCGACTGAAATGGGCATGCTCAGTGTCACTCCATGGCCAGCTATTCCTGAGCATGAAGCTTGGCCTGACAGTGGTCGTCATGCCCAGTGTCACTCCATAGATGACAGCTGCTTCTCCCTCCCCCAGAAGCTATCCTTTACAAACAGTTTCCTGGCTAGACCTGGGCCCTGGTTTCTGCAGCTACTGCTCTGTGCGGGGGACCTCAGTCTGGCTTGAGCTTGTACAAGTTCTGCCCGTGTCATTGCGGTCTCTCAGAGATCATGTACAGACGCCTTGCTATATTCCCAAAGGTTACCCCACCACTGTTAATCTGTGTCATGATTCAGAAGATAATGGCCCCATAGATTCATCTGCTTCATGCGTGGTCCCCAGTAGGTGGAAATGTTTGAGAAGGATTGGGAGGTGTGGCCTTGTTTAAGGAGGTGTGTCACTAGGGAGGGGCTTTGAGGTTTTAAAAGTTTACACCACTCCCCAGTTAGCTCTCTCTCTCTCTCTCTCTCTCTCTCTCTCTCTCTCTCTCTCTCTCTCTCTCTCTCTCTCTCCCTCCTTCCCCCATACTGTTTGCAGATTGAGATGTAGGCTCTCGGCTACTTCTCTAGCTCTGGGCTCGCCTACCTTCTGTCATGATGGATGAGGACTCTTAACTATCCCTCTGAAACGGTAGGCCTCAGATAAACTCTTTCTTCTATAAATCACCATGGTTATGGTGTCTTGTCACAGTAATAGAAAAATAACCAAAGCAGCAGTTGGTAGCTGGAGTTAGGTATTGCTGTGACTGGCCTGCCGTGCTGCTCTTTAAAGGAATGCGGAGGGTCAGGCAGTGGTAGCACATACCTGTAATCCCAGCACTTGGGAGGCAGAGGCAGGTGGATTTCTGAGTTCAAGGCCAGCCTGGTCTACAGAGTGAGTTCCAGGACAGCCAGGGCTACACAGAGAAACCCTGTCTTGAAGAAAAAAAAAAAAGAAAGAAAGAAAGAATGCAGATCCTTTGAGAGTTTGGACTAGGAAAGCAGGTGAATGCTGTAACATTGAATGCTGTGAGCAAGGCGTACTTAACGGGTCATACTAGTAGGAGCCTGGAAGGCTATAGTGCTGAGACCAATGTGGGCTATGGAGGCCCAGCTCAAGAGCTTTCAGAGGACACCAGTACTAGCAGCTGGACTAAAGACCATTCTGGTGATCCATCCTGTGGTTGGCTTTTGCCCTTAATGCGGGTCAAGGGGGAACAGTCCTCTGTTGCGGGTAGAGGGGCAAACTGTACAGCCACTATGGAAATTAGTATGGCAGTTCCTGAGAAAGATGGGACTCAATGGACCTCAAGATCCAGCGATGTCACTCTTAGACACATACCCATAGGATGCTCCATCCTATCACAGAAGCACCTGCTCAACCGTGTTCAGTGCTGTTCTAACCATAGTGGCCAGAAACTGCAAACACCTTAAATGTCCCTCAACAGAATGGATAAAGAAAATGTGGTACATTTACACAACGGAGTATTACTCGGCTGTTATAAAAAATAAATAAATATGACATAATAAAATTTGCAGGCCAATGGGTGTAATTAGAAAAAAAAATCATTCTGAGTGAGGTAACAGAGACCCAGAAAGATAAATATGTTATGTATTCACTTTTATGTAGATACTGGCTGTTAAATACATGATAACCAAGCCACAAACCATAGCCCCAGAGAGGTAAGGCATAGCTCAGTGGCTCTCAACCTTCCTCGTGTTATGACCTTTTAATACAGTTCCTCATGTTGTGGTTGACCCCCAACCATAAAATTATTTTTGTTGCTACTTCATAACTGTAATCTTGCTACTCTTGTGAATCATAAATTAAATAGTTTTTTGAGACAGAGCTTTACTAAATAGTGTTGAGAACCACTGGTATAGAAGAAAGGACTGGGGTAGGAGACATATTGAAGGGGGAATAGAATAGGTTTTATGGGTGTACAGCAGCCTTGTGGAGGACAGGAACAGGAAGGTTGGAAGTGAGGAGGAGGGGACATGGGGTTGAGTGAGGGAATGCACAGAAAGACAGCTAGAATTGAAAAGGAGGATCTGCTTCCTGCTAAATTGAAACGTCTGGGACTAATTCATTGGAAAGGAGACTTCAGGACAGACTGATATTAGCTCTGTGGCACGGTTATTAATAACCATTCTATTACGTGTCTTTAAATGGAAAAGAGCAAGCAGGGCAAAAAGAAATACCAGATGTACAGTCTAGGGAGAAGAAGCACACCAGGAAATTTAATGACGGAGCCAAGGCTTGTGCTGAAAGAGACAGAGACCCAATGAGATGTGGAAGAAAGAGAGTCGCCGTCCAGGGCAAGGCCCCACCCAGCTGATCCTGTGACTGTTGAAAGAAAGAGGCCTGAGAAAGTTTCCATTCCTACAAAGCAGCAGCCATCAGAACGTGTGCCGATGTAATTCAAGGAGGAGGTGATCAGGCAGGCAAAGTCATGCCAAGCAGGCAGGCAAACTTGGCAGCATGGACCATGAGGTTCTGGCTTTACAGTCACAAGGGACATGGAAGTTAGGGCTTGCAGGGTCTTCCTCCAAGGTTAAGGAAATCTGCTGAGTGCAGGCCATGACGGGCACCCCTCATGGAAGCCCTGGGAGGCCACTGCCTTTGGAAATGAAGCCTGGATTTCATTGAAGATGCCAGGATGTTGGAGGTGCCAGTTCCCTGAGATGTCTGCCAGAGAGAGCTTCAACACAGAGTGGAACCAACCTAAGAGAGATGGAAGGATGCTGCAGGCAGCAAAGCCAGAGGGTAGAGCCATCTAAGATCTCTGATGTTAGACGGGAGCTTCGGAATTGGAGTTTAGTCCTTGCTTTGGCCCAGTATCTCCTCAACGTTCCCCCATTCCTCCTTTTTGGAATGAACCGAGAGGGTCTCAAGATGCAGTCATTGAATAAGTAAATAAGCTCGCTCCCAGTCCTAAGGAAAGCTCTTTCTGCCCACTCTCAAAAGCTTTCATAATCAAGTCTGTGAAATAAGCAGACAATATGTAAACCAGCCAAAGAAACCCCACTGTCTGCATCTGCACAGGAAACTCAGATTGGAAAGTCACAGTCCAGCCAGATGGCTGAAGTTCATACAACGCTCTGAGCACAGAAAGGGCTGTGTGCCTGGGGGCTCCGGTCGGTCGAAAGAGGTCATTAGCAAGGGACAGAAGTGACTGAATGGTGCAGAGACACAGCTGGGCCTTGTCTCCGAGGACAGGCCTCGTCACAGTAGCCTCTCCCTGCTGCTGCTGTCCTACTGAAATTCTTTCAGAGGTGGATGTCACTGTGGCAGAAGGTCACCTACAATGTCCCCAAAGAGCCAGTTCAAAATAGGTCAAAAAAGTAAGGGGCACATTCTGCAGGCCCGTACCATCACTCTGTCCAGGAATGGCACAACAGGGAGGTGTCCTGAGTTCTACTAAGTTCAATTTGAATTGTATTTTTTGCAATGAGAAAGTTAGAGTTATAGTTGTAGTAGGAAGAAGAAGAAGGATAAGGAGGAGGAGGAGGAGGAGGAAGAGGAGGAGGAGGAAGAGGAGGAGGAGGAGGAGGAGGAGGAGGAGGAGAAGAAGAAGAAGAAGAAGAAGAAGAAGAAGAAGAAGAAGAAGAAGAAGAAGAAGAAGAAGAAGAAGAAGAAGAAGAAGAAGAAGAAGTTGTTGAGTTTTTAAATCTCCCACGGTTGCGGTAGAACAGGCTGACAGGCTTTTCAGATATTGACTTTAGCCATCATACCTACGCTCCTCAGACCTGACTCAGAGTTCCCTCCATCTGTCGGTGTTAGTAATGGCTTCCCACATTGCCATTAGTGAGCATTTCATACAAAGCACCCTTCACCGGCTCAGTTCTTCTGGATCCTGCCGGAGTACCCAGAAATGATGGGCTCTTTCTGAAAAGCAGTACAATTCTCGGAATACTCTGTAATTCTGTCCTCCAGTCAACGACTCCCCAGCCACTGATGACTTACAATCAGCAGCTCACCACAAACAGCTCAATGTTCCAGGCACCTGAGACGCTGTGTCCTGAGCTGCCCACCCTCCAGCTTAGACCAGACACGCCTATCAGCTTCTTCTCAAAATAGGTGAGTGAGAAAAGCCACAATGGACCTGGTATGTACTGACATACTGGCCTTGGGGCGACGGAATCCTGGCTAATGCTGGGAGCACACTGAGTGTTCTCTCTCTCTCTCTCTCTGTTTCTGTGTGTGTGTGTGTGTGTCTGTCTGTCTGTCTGTCTCTGTCTCTCCCTCCCCTCCCTCCTTCCTTCCTCCCCCTTTCCTCCTCTTTCCCTCTCCCCCCTCCACTCCCCCCTCCCTCCTCCATCTCTCCTCACACAAGTCCCCTAAAACAGAGACTGCCTTTGTGCCTGGTCTACAGACAAGGAAAGAGAAAGTCAGAGGTGTGGATGGACTTGCTCACTCACATGGTAAGTGTGAGTTAATGCTTACTCACATGGTGAGTGTGAGTTAACGCTAGGCAACCAGATCCCTAAGCCTGAAGCCATAAAAAAACCCTTTGCCTCAATGCATTGGGCTGATCTTCCATCTGATTTGTAGAAACAGAAAGAGAAGGCCCACAGGGAAGAAACTGGGAGGAAGCCCAGAGCTTCATTGCTAACTCTCCTTGTCTATATTCTTACCCTGTGGTCTGCCCAGGCTGAACACACTAGAGACACTGTCCAACAAAGGCCTCCCGCAGTGTTTACTCTAAGTAGAGGGGAGCAGGCGTGTACCCAGTGCCACACTAGGAAGTGGTCAAGCCAAAATCCAGCCAGCTTGTGTTTACAGCCATGATTCTTCCTCAAAAGCACAGGAGAAAAATGAAGACAGTCTGGAATTCAGTCCATATTCAGGACTGGGAAGACGGCTCAATGGAAGGAAGGGCCTAAGTGTCAAGTTCCCCAGAGTTCAGGTGAATTCCAGGTGTGCATGATGTCCTACCTGCTACTCCAGCCTCAAGGAGCAGAGGCAGGAGATCTCCAGAGCAGTCTGGCTAGGCAGAGTAACCACATCAGTGAGCTCTGGGTTCCATTGAGAGCCCCTGTCTCACTGAATTAGGTGAAAGGGTAAAGAGAGATGACTCTTGGGCTTTTAGAACCTCATCCTAGCTGCCTGGAAGTCAGTATTCTGCTAGCAGCCTTCAGATGAAGATGGAGAACTTTCAGCTCCTCATGTACCGTGCCTGCCTGGACGCTGCCATTTTCCTGCCTTGATGATAATGGACTGAACCTCTGAACCTGTAAGCCAGCCCCAATTCAATGTTGTCTTTATAAGACTTGCCTTGGTCATGGTTGTCTATTCACAGCTGCAAAACCCTACGACAATGCCCATGCATAGAAAGGTTGTTTCCCAGAAGTCACAGAGATGTGTGTTTCCTTATTCCCACATTGCAACAAGAGAGCTGGGGTTCAAGAGTTTTTAAGAATTATTGATTTAGTTATTGGGAGGGTGGCATGTGAATGAGAATGCCCAGGGAGGCCAAGAGGACGTTGGGTCCTCTAAGGCTAGGTCACAAGAGGCTGTGAGCCAGCTGATACAAGCTTTGGGAACTGAACTCAGTTCTTCTCAAGAGCAGCAAGCCTTCTTGACCTCTGAGACATCTCTCCAGCCCCTCAAGTTCTCTTCTGATCATGGAACCACACAACCAGTAGTCACAAACAAGCTCCAGAACTTAATTCTGATCTGTTTACCCCCAGAGATAATGTCACTATCCCTAGGTAGGAATGAAGAGTCAAAGCACCTGACAGCTATGAGTTGGAGACTGAAGAGATAAGTAAACAGGGGAGAGTATCTCAGAGAACAGGATGCTGGCAGGATCTGGGGGGCTCAGGACATCATGAGTAACGGGAACTAGGGGGAGGCCAGTGGATTCAAGGATCAAAGTCCAGTGCTGACAATTGGCTGGAAAAGGAGACCATCCATGTACTTACTGCCGAGAGATGGTCTCAATCATGGGACCAGTGCAGTTGGAGCGAGAATGTCCCCCATGGGCTCATAGATTTGAATACATGGTCACCAGGGAGTGGCACTATTTGAGAGGATTAGGAGGTGTGTACTTGTTGGGGGAAGTGTATAACTAAGTGTCTTAGTTAGGGTGTTACTACTGTGAACAGACACCATGACCCAGGCAACTCTTATAAAGGACAACATTTAATTGGGGCTATCTTACAGGTTCAGAGGTTCTGTCCTTTATCGTCAAACGCAAGAGCATGGCAGCATCCAGGCAGGCATGGTACAGGCAGAGCTGAGAGTTCTCCATCTTCATCTGAAGGCTGCTAGTTGAAGACTGACTTCTGGGCAGCTAAGACAAAGCCCACACCTACAGTGACACACCTACTCCAACAAGATCACACCCTCTAATAGTGCCATTTCCTGGGCTGAGCATATACAAACCATAACACTAAGAGTGGTCTTTCCAAAAAGGTAAGGTTCCAAAAGCCCATTCCAAGCCGAGTCTCTCGCTCTCCCTGTTGCCTGCGGGTCCAGTAGAGCCCTCAGCTTCTTCTCCAGCCTTATATCTGCCTGTGTGCTGCCATGCTCCCCGCCACGCTGATAATGGACTAAACCTCTGGCACTATAAGCCAGACCCAAATGAATGCTCGCTCTCTCCCTCTCTCTCTCTTTGTTTTTTGTTGTTGTTGTTGTTTTTCTAGACAGGGTTTCTCTGTATAGCCCGGGCTGTCCTGGAACTCACTCTGTAGACCAGACTGGCCTCGAACTCAGAAATCCGCCTGCCTCTGCCTCCCGAGTGCTGGGATTAAAGGCATGCGCCACCACGCCCGGCTTATGAGTGCTCTCTTTTATAAGAGTCGCTATGACCATGGTGTCTCCTCACAGCAATAAACACTGACTGAGAGAGCACCACGGAGCGTCCTGAATCTTTGGAAATAACTCTCAAGCACGCCAGTCTCAACAGCAAAAACACAGGCAAAGCTACTAAAGGGAGCAGCAATGTCAGAATATCCATGAACACGGTCTGACCCCACTCTCATCCAGTCCTGGGAAAGTACTACAGCGGCACTCGGGCGTGTGCTTGCCTCCTGACCATCAGATGGCAACTCGACAGACAGCCTTGCTGGGAAAAGCGAACCGCAAGCCAAGGGAAGCAGAAGAGAGCGGTAGCCATGTTGTCATGGCTCCTGCCCTTGTAGAGCCCAGGCCCATATGCATTTTGTCATGCTTAACCTTCTGCTATCCCACACTGTGGCTAAACAGACCTTTCCTCTTTACAAATCCCTTGCCTTGTGTATTTCATTGCGGTAAGAGGAAGCTAACCAGTGCTCCTTCCTTCTGAGCAGTGCTTTGAGATAGATTTCACAGGGACATGGTTCCCAGGTGTTGGTGATTTACAGTGGCTTGAGCACCAGAAGCCAGGGCCACTGACAGATTTCACAGGGATGTGAGTCCCAGGAGGACAAGGGCATGAACACCAGAAGGCAGGGCCACTGCTGTCCCAGAGGCCACAGAAACTGTGCTGAGCTCCCTCCTGCTTTCAAATAGCTTACAGTGGGATGAGAGTCAATACTTACTTTGCTCTGCCATTCACTGAGAACCAGCTCAGAGTGTGAGCCAAGCCGGGCTCCTCTCCTTCCCGCTACAGAAGGAAATAATTTTCTATAATGAGGTCTTCAGGCTGTTCCCTCGGAAGGAAGGCTCGTCACCTGTCACTCAGCCTCCATCTGCCTCATTACTCTCAAGACGAACAGCCAATTTTCCTGGATTCACATGTCTTCCTTCCCTCTGTGTCGTGCAGCTGTGAGTCTGATTTGCAAAAAAGCCATCACCTCATAATCTGACCATCAGAAAGGCGTAAAGGGGGGCATGCTACCAACCGTATTTCTGTTTTAAATTCCAATAAACATGAGCTGAAGTGTGAGGTTTGAAGGTGCTTGTTTCCATCGGCCTCTATGGCCCCTCCCTTAAGGGCTTCTGGGAAGAGCATACATTCCGTCCGCACCCATGTTGATTCAGTGTGTGTCCGTGTGTGTGTGCATGTGCGTATGTGTGTGCGCGCGTGCATGCATGTGCACACTCACACACGTGTGTGCATGTGTACAAGTGTGTGTGCGCACGTGCATTGCACACACGTGCACACACACACACAATGATACACATATGTAGGTCAGAAGACAACTTCTAAGAGTCAGTTCTCTCCTTCCACTCTGCAGGTCTCAGGGATCAAACTCAGTCTGCCAGCCTTGGCAGCAAGCACCTTTCCCTGCTGAGCCATCTCACTGTCCCAACCCTGTTTTTCTTCATGTCGTCTCTCTTGCTGTATCTACGTGAGACCAGACCTGCAAAAGCTGCAGAAATCTCGCCATGTCTTTACTACAACTTCTTCAGGACGGCACACAACATCCAGGAGCCCCATGAAGAAGGGCACACAGATACCAACAGGATCAGAACCCCAAGGAAGGAAAGCAGGGCACGTAATCACCAGTCACTGGCTCCCCAGCTCAGCTACAGGTCACCATGGGCTGCACGGGAAAGATGCCACCAGAGTGTCATTAGTGTGAGGTTCAAGCCAGCTCCACGCTGTGTGAATGATCCTTAGTTTGTGTGTTTGCATCTTTTCTTGAAACAAATTAAATCATAACCTGAGTCCCCATCCTGCATGAACACCCCAGGGGAAGAAAGGTATAGAAATTGTGGTACACAGAATATTCTGGGATGTCTTAGTTAGGGTTTTACTGCTGTGAACAGACACCATGACCAAGATAACTCCTATAAAAACAATATTTAATTGGGGCTGGCTCACAGGTTCCGAGTTTCAGTCTGTTACCACTAAGGTGGGAGCGTGGCAGCATCTGGGCAGGCATGGTACAGGCTGAGCTGAGAGTTTTACATCTTCATCTGAAGGCTGCTAGCAGAATACTGGCTTCCAAGCAGCTAGGATGTGGATCTTAAAGTCCAAGTCCATAGTGACATACCTTCTCCAACAGGACCACACCTTCTAATAGTGCCATTCCTTGGGCGGAGCATATACAAACCATCACACAGGAGAATCTCGATGTCTTCAGTGCAGTACCAAGGGGCAATTTGAGATTTGGGGAGCTACTAGGTGTTCAGTTTAGGTCAACATAGAAGGTTAAGGTACCTTATTTCTACCTTGCCCCTGAGAGTGTATCTCCAAAATGTCCCCTCTGTTCAGGTTTCCCCAGCATCCCTAGCTGGTCTAATTTCATTCTGTGACTATGGCAAATCCTATGATCAAAATCTACTTAAGGGGGGGGGGGGGAAGGATTCCTTTTACTTACGCCACCGTCGCCGTCCATTATTGAAGGAAATCAGGGCAGGAACCCAAGGCAGGGACTTAAATCAAAACCATGGAGGAATGTTGCTGGCTAGCTCACTCTCTGGCTTGCCCTCAGGCCCAATGCTGGCCAGGTTTCTACACAGCTCAGGGCCACCTGCCTAGGTGGGAACCAGGGAAGAGACTAGGCCCTCCTTCATCAATAACTAATGTAGACAACTTGCCGTAGACATGACGACCACAGACCAAGCAGACCTAGATAATTCCTCAATCAAGGCTTTCCACTCAAATGGCTCTAGGTTGCGGCAAATTGAAAATTAAGGCTAAGTAGACACCAGCCTTCCTCTGTACACTGGTCAATTCTGGAGGCTTGTGTGGTACCATGGAAGCCTCACAAGGCTTAGTACTATAGCTATGGCTATCCCTACCTTGGAAGGTTGAAAGACTTAGCCATAGGAGGTAGGTTCAGCCCGTTTGAGCAGAGCTGGGAGCTCAGCCTGAGTCCGTGGTCTCAGCCGGTCTGTTCCGCACATCCTCCAGAACACCTGGGTGAAGCAGGAGTTGTCAGAGCTCATGGTAGCAAAGTCCACAGCCGTTACACAGCAGTTCTATTAGCTACACAGTCGTTCTGTTAGCGGAGAGACATTCCCTTAACTCTGAGTGGAATTCTTCATCATCAGTCTAACCCGAGGGCCACCATGCCTTTCTGTGAGGGTCATGGCCAGGCCAGATGACACTCTGGACCAGAGGAAGGCTCAGCCCCACAATTGGTGCCCTGTCTACTGTCTGGCAGGATGGTCACACTTTATTTAAACAGAGAGAGTTCAGTGCCCCTGGTCAAGCAACATAAGCTCCTTAGCTCTCAGGCTGCTGGTCCGTCTGAGGCACAGCCTTCATGTCCCTGCCTGACCAAGCTAACACATGGGATCTGGATTGAGGACAACAGACCCTGGCCCTAAGAGGCCTGCAGTTGGTGTAGTGCCCTCTGATTGGCATTTCTACTCATTTTGGAAGAGGGACCTTTCATTTTCAATGCAAACCGAGTCTTTTGTTTATTTCCTTTCTTACCTCACAGCAGGCTCTGCCCTCTTCCACCACCCCAGTCTGTATTTCCACCGGAGCCTGGGGAGGGGGGCCTTGTTAGAGTTCCCTGCATCTCTTCCTACTTGAAACAGATTTTGCCACCATGATTTTGTCACAGGGACTCTTCCCACTGGGTGCCAGAATGTTTACCAAAGCGTGAGACTTTCCTTTTCCTTTTTTAAAAAATGTATCATCATCATCTTCATCATCATTATCATTTTTGACAGGATCAAAAATAGCCTAAGTTGGCCTTGAATTTACTATGGAGCTGAAGATGACCCTGAGCCTCTGCCCTTTCTCCTTCCATTTCCCAAATGTTCAGATTACAGTTGTCCCACAACATTCCTGGCTTACTTTGGGGTTCCTTTTGTCTATCTCTTAGCTGGTTCTGGGATGCAGGTAGAAGGAGCTGGTGCAGGTGTAACATGGACACATAATAAACAAAAGCCACTGGGGCCACTTCTGCCTGATGGTGGCAGAGGTCTGGGTAAGGTACACTGTTATCATTATTAGTGGTCTGCAGCGCTTCACTGATCAATCTGCTGAAAGACAATGGCCCAGACAGAAAGGCTGAGAACCCTTCCTGGAAGGGATCCAGCCCAACTCTGCAGGAGTTCCTGACAGCCAGTCCTTAAAGCACTGAGAACTGGTTCCTTGATTCCCAGCCCTTTACAGCACTGAGGAGTCTCACCAGGCCCCTTGTCATGGACAAGGACAGAATGAGGGCCTAATCCCTTGCAGATGGCCCTCCTGCTGAGGGACCTCTGGCAAGTGACTTGTACTCCTGAAGCCTCAATTCCTCATGTACAAAAAAACAAAATAATAATAAACAAAAAAGAGTCTATGGATAGTAAGAACATTATTAAGCCCTGGACTCAATGCCCAGCACAGAGGGGAAGAGAGAAAGAGCACAGAGCAGCTGGGCTGAGTCTTTTGTCCTGCACGGCCCTGGTTCTCCTCTAAAGCATTTGCGATCTTGGTGGCTGCGGTTTGTATTCTTATAAAACTTTGAACTATTGTCTCTGGACATCCTACAGAAGCAGAATGTCTGTATTGCCTGAGATTTGAGGACATCATCCACAAGATGGACAAAATTAAATTCAGGCATGGACGTCTGGGTGGGCTCAGCCTAAGATCTCCCTGAGTAACTTTTCAACCATTTATTTATCAAGGGATTTATTGGCAGTAACTCCTTAACACCTGACACTTGACATCTCCCTTCCCTGTGTGTGTCAGATCAAACCAACTGGGACAAATCTCATCCCAGCCAGGAGGGACAATTGAGACCAAACCACCAGATGGCTGAACAGAGAGGTCTTCAGAGAATACAGTTCAGAAACAAGGGGGAGGAGTTGTCAGATCAAAGTGAAGTCACACTGTACACAGTGAGTGGCACTGGCCTGTAATCTCAGTGTTTGGAAAACCAAAGCAAGGACGACTATATGTTTGATGTCAGACCCTGTCTGAAAGCCAGGGACAGGAAAGCACAGCCACCTGTGTCAGCCCCTCCAAAAATAGCTCCGGTTGAAACGTTATCTGATGTGAGTACCCGAAGTGACTGAAATGCCTTCCGACCTCAGATGCTATTTGCATTCTGTTTGTAGTTCTGATGCAGAAACATCTTGGAGAATTTGAGACTACCTCATGGCTGCTTACTGTACTCCGATGTGGACAATGATGTGCCGGAAAGTTCTGTTACGGAGGGGAAGCCATTCCGCCAAATGAGTGTGTGCATGTTGGAAGGGTGTCTCCCTCCTCATGGCATGAAGCTCGAGTGTGTGAGTGTGGGAAGGATGCTGGCCTCCACGTGGCGCAGAGCTCATAAGTATGAGTTACTACTAGCGGTGGGAGGGTTATAGAGGGCAGAAGGGAGGAAGAGCGCTTTCACTTGCCGTATTCTGGACACACCTGTACTTGAGTGTGTACATTCAGAGCATCTGCACATACACGTTATTGATCATCCGAATGATTGGTCAAATGGTCAATATGAACGAATGGTCAAAGGCTGGCCATTCCAACACACTGTTCCTCGTCCTCTGTTAAATTTAAAGGGAAAAATTTAAATGTGTTTCTCTCCCCCCCCCCCAAGAACCACAAAGCAGAAATCACAAACTCAGTTCCTAGGAAGCCAGAGCGGGAGGCCTGAGTGAATAAAGGAGACCCAGACACAAGAGCATTGTGGGACCTAGGAGGCCCTCCAGACGAAGTGCCAGGAGCCCTCTCTGACACCTTTGAGACATTCCCTCTCCCTTTGTGCACCAGGAACTAGGTAACGGCCCACTCTAAGGTCTGTGTCAAGACTTCTCCCAACAGTCTTACAAGGGGAACTCTTAGGGTGTCTTCATTTTACAAGTGAAAAGGTGAAGCTCAGAGAGGCTGAGCCACTGACTCCAGGTCACACAGCTGGAGTTGCAGGACCAATGTGACTGAGGACTATACCTTTATTTTTTTTTGGGGGGGGGGTGTTTGAGACAGAGTTTCTCTGTATAGCCCTGGCTGACCCAGAACTCACTTTGCAGACCAGGCTGGCCTCAAACTCAGAGATCTGCCTGCCTCTGCCTCCCAAGTGCTGGGATTAAAGGCGTGCACTACCACGCCTGGCTTAGGGCTATACCTTTAACTCATCTTTATACCTTGAACACCCTGAGCAGAAGCAGTCCACACAGGATCAGTTTGCCTCCTTCAGACACTGGTACCGAACTACCACAAACAGAACTCATGCATAACCAGCATGGGTTCTGACTCTAAGAGCTCTGCCAAACTGAAATCCAGCCAGCACATCTTGAGAATGTTAGCTTTATACATTTTATTCTTTTGGGTCAAGGAGACTGAGCTTGGGGGCTGGTCTGGAGCTCCTGCCTCTACTTCCCCAATACTGTAGTTATAGGCTGGGCCACGGTGCCTGTCCTGGGGACCGCTGGCATTGTTTCACTGAAGTATGATTGCTCTGCATAAAAGTGAGCTTTGCTTATTGTGGTGACCCTCACTGCCCTGTCAGCCCCCTGCTCCTTGAATCCCCACCCAAATCCCACTCAAAATCCTAGATGGCTGCTGACCTTTCTGGGGGGGTCCAGAATTTTGCCTGTGAACTTTGCAGTCTCTGAAGATGAAATCCTCCTGCATGTTGTGTTTGTGGCTGGAATTTTCCATTTGGCAAAGCAGTCCTGAGACTTGTCCCTGGGATGAAGGTGTTCACTCCTTACTTTAAAAAATATTTTTTATTATTATTGCATGGGAGGGAGCATGTGTGCAGGTCAGAGGACCACTTTGTGGAGACTGTGGTTCTCTCCCCCCACCCCCCAATCCCCACCCCCACCTTGCCTGGGCCCCAGGGTGGAACTCAGCTCGGAGAGCAAGTGATCCACAGACGGAAGTTCCATTCTCCAGCTGATAGATATCTGGACTGCCCTGCTATGAGTATTGGTGTCTTCTGAGCATGTGTGTAAGACAGGTTCTCCTCGGGTCGAGGCTGGCCTTGAACTCTTAATCCTTCTGTCTCAGCCTCCTGGGTGCTTGAGTTACAGATCTGCACCACCATGTCAAGATAACAGTCTACTATTATTTCTTTAAGTTATAAGAACAGAAGGGTTAATTTTGGCTCATGGGCCTAGAGGTCCAAGGTAGAGGGGCCACATCTAATGCCAGCAACACCTTCCTGTGGGCCCAAGTCCCCAGGCAGTGCATAGTCACCAGGTACGAGAGAGTGCCCTCTTGTCAGATTTTAGTCCGACATAGAAATGTCTTTGCTTCTCTTGAGACACTATGGGAGCAGAGTTGCTGAGCAACCTGGTTTGTGTACTTTTAACTATCTGTGAAAGTACAAAACTTTTCTCCACGGTGGCTGCTCTCATGTTCACAGCCACGATATAGTAGGATCATTTAGAGGGCTTCTTCAAGTGAGAGTTAACCTCTATAGTTCCTTTCTTCTTTAAAGCAGTCACGTAAGCATCAGTCTTCCAGGTTTCACCCATTCGGCTGAGAGGAAAAACAAAGAATGCATTAGCCCTCGCTTGAAACAGCCGCCAGCCGCGCTCCACAGTCCGGAAACTCAAAATCCTGGAAAGTTCTGAGAAAATGCATTCCACAAAGAACTGGCCTGAGGTCCTGAGAACTAGGCTGATAGACTTGGCAGGTCCCCAGGCCCGCCCACTCCGCTTCAGGAGGCGGGACTTAGCCAAGGAAGCGGGGCTGAGGGGCGGGAACGAAAGAGAGCGAGCGTCTCCAGATGCCCCACCCACTCAGGGATAGGCTGCTTCTGCGGAGGGCGGAGCTGTTGGGTGGAGCCCAAAACCTGCGCTCCGCTATAGAGCCCCGCCTATCCCACGCTCAGCTCCGCTCCGGGGGCGGGCCCTGGAGGTGTTGAGGCGGGGCCTGTCGGGGGGTGGAGCTCGAGGCCCCGGTCTCGGCCCCGCCCACCGCGCTGTGTTGGCGCTGGTTCCCGAGTGGGCACACTGGAGCTGCGCTCGCGGCGCGCCATGGCCGGGCTGTTGACGCTGCTTGGTCCGGCAGGAAGAGTGAGCACCCGGCTGCGGCCCCTGGCCCCTTGGCTCCTGGGAACCGCCACCTCCTGTGCTCCACCGCTCTGGGCCTTAGCCTTGTCCCATCCGGTTCCGGACGCCCGACTGCTGCGCACGGCCCGCGGGGACTGTCTCAGCCGCCAGGTAAGACTCCCCACAGCCACTCAGACCCTGATCCCCAAGTGGCCGGAGCGCCGTGCCAGGGCCAGCCCCAATGGACAATTTTTACATTGCACCTGCCCGAAACGGGTCACCTCCGGGGTCCCTGAGTTCTCAGATTCCTAGAATCCGAGAAAAATCTCTTTCAGTTAGCAGCCGGAGAAACTGAGGCTAGGAGTGGAATGGTGCGCTGCCCAAGGTCATGGAGTCGCCCGCCGAGCCCCAGTTTCGAAAGCCAGAACAGTGGCGTTATGGAGCCGATCGCAAGGGGCCTGAACTCTATATGAACTTCCAGTCCGGCCCCTGGACTTGTTCCTTTTGAAGTTAAGTTGAGGCCTGGGCACTGGGCCCAGGAGGCGGCATCGCCGGTGCCGCCGGTACATCTACTGCTTCCCTGTGCTCCTTGCGCCACCCTTTTATCTAGCTGGAAGAGCAGGCTCAGAGCAGGCAGTCCATCCCGTTTTGTTGTGGTTACTTGCCCTGAGTGCTCAGAGTGAAAACCAGCTTCCATTCAGACAGCAGCGTATCTCAAGTAGGTCTCGAAAAAAGCAGGAGTTCAGAAGTAGTAGATCGGAAGCATCAAGGTCTGGGGGAGTCTGGAAGACCACTGCCATGAATCGAGCAGTTCTGAGTACTGTCTGCTCCGCACAATGATGGAAGGACTTCCCTTCTCTCCTGCCTGACAGACAGGACACTGGCCTCAGCTCTGCTCCTGAGCACAAGTTAGGATACTCACAGCGTACCGTGCTTCCTGGTAATTGTTCAGGGCACCGCATAGCTTCCCTCTCCTCCAGAAAGTCTTCCCTGACTACCAGTAGTGTGCCCTCCCCCCTCAGGCTCATAGGATCCATGTCTCTGCTTGCTAAATCAATCACTTTGATCAAATGCTATCCCTTTTCCATGTCTGTAAAATGAGATGTTACTAAGTCATTTCCCAGAGGGTGAATGTGATAGGCGACAGCATGCTAGCTGGCATCTGGTACATCATGGCCAACACCACTGATTGATGTCATCCGTGTCACACCGTCCAGGGCCTCCAGAGCCCAGGAGCTGAGCTTGTACTTCAAAAAGAATACTCCTCAAGAAGCTAACGGTGGGGGAGGGGCCTGCGCTGGGACTCAGTCCAGCATTCCCACTCCACCTCCAACCTGCCTGCCTTCACTGGGAGGCCAGCTGGGGTCTCCACATGTCCTAGATAGTAAATCAAGTGTCTGAGTGACATGCCAACCTCTTGCCTACAGCAAGGACGGCACTGTGCCAGAGATGGGGAGATACGCCACACAAGGAGCCCTTTCAGAGCTCAGGGGTCAGGGTCACATAGACCAAGTGAGTGGAGGCCACTTGTGACCCTGGCGGGGCAGGAGGGGGAGGAGTTCGTTTGCAAGTGGCTTGCTGGCAGCCCTTATCTAATGAGCAGCAACCCTCCTGACTCACTCCTTGCTTGTCTTGGTGTGTCTCCTTCCTAGTTTTCGCTGTTCTCTGCTCCCTAAAGTCAGAGTCTCCTTAGAGGTCTGTCCATCTGGTTTGTTGCAATGTCCCTGCTCTGGAACACTCTGACAGGCGCAGTGCTGGGTCTGGGATTGGGCTGTGCTGCCACACACACACCCCGGGCTTTGCAGATCCTCTTCTGTTCATCGGGATATTGTGAGGATTGCACTAAACTAAGATTTTCATGGCACTCAGAACATGGCCCGGTACAGAGTCAACACATACAGTGCTTATCAAACGGATGGGAGCAAGTGTTACCACACGGCGTGATCAACTCGATCAACCTTCTTTTTCTAATATGGCTCCCTCTGGTTGTTTTGAGACAATGTCTCCTGTACTCCAGCCAGGCTGGCCTTCAACTCAATAGGCTTGAACTTCTGATCCTCCCGCCTCCACCTCCAAAGGAGCTAAGGCTTACACCGCCAAGCTGGGTTGATACTGTGCTAGGAAATGAGAGTGTTGCATGTGCTAGACGCTCTACCACTGAGATGCATCCCCGCCTGAGCACTTTGAGGTCAGTGTGTCAGGCAAGTCCAAGAGCCCTTGCAGGTGGCAAACAGCAGTACTCGTGGGGAAAGAGTATCTACCGGTGCCCCATTGCTTGCCAGCCACTCTCATGAATCCCTTTGCTTCAGCTTCTTTAAATCCCTCTAGGATTTGGAAGAAAAATGCATGGTCCTTCATGTCTTGCCAGAGTCGTCATTCCCTACAGGAGAGACTTTTCCAGATGTTCTGGTTCTAGGGGACAGGAAGAAAAGCTGCCTCGGCTTTCTTTTACTGGCCAGCCCTTACCACTCTCCCCTCCCTGAGACGAGCACTCCCCTACTAAAAAGCTCACAGGGGCTCTGGTCCTTTCTGATAAGTAATCCTCTCCTGCCCTGGGCTGCAGATGGGGTGGCCAAGCTGATAAGACAATCTGCAGACCATCCCAGTGCCCGCACCTCCATTAGGCCAGTGTCAGTCAAAAGCCCATTGACACTTGGCCCAGGCAATCTCAGTTATGGCTCAGTCTCCGTGCCCCAGAACAGCCACAGCTGTCTGCTGAGGCCCCCTTTGTCTCATACTCTCAGGTTTGGCAAAAGGCCTTCTGGCCCAGAAGGGAGAATAGAAAGGCAGCCAGACTTCCAGCTAGAAAATAAACAGTAGCTTCTACCAGGCTGGAGGAGCAAACATTAGGGCCAGACATTTGTTTGTTTTAGAGAGGGGAGTAGGCTACAGAGATGGTCCTATGATTTAGAGCACTGTCTGCTCTTATAGAGGACATGGGGTTCAATTCCCATCACCCACAGGACAGCTCACAACTGTCTGTAACTCCAGTTTCAGGGGAATCTGAGGCCTCTGGTGCATAGATATACATACATGCAGATAAACACCCATACCCATAAAATAAATAAATACTAAAATTAGAGAGGGGAGCCTTGCAAAGCCCAATGGAGATACTGTTTGATTAGGACTTGTAGGCTACAATGCAGAGAGACTCATGAAGGATTTCCATCTAACAAACATGAGGGATGGAGACATCCACACTCCCTCCCTGTAGCACATCCTGCTAGTGGGGCCAGCACAGAGGCCGGGTGAGCCAGGGCTTTCTTCTCTAAGTTTAGTGATTACCTTCTAGGCACCTCCAGAAATGATGATAAGGCCCAGTCCTCAGGCCTTTACCCAGATCTGCAAACAATCAAGGTTGGGCTCACAGGCAGAGGGACAAAGAGAAGAGTCCTCTAGCTGCCCACTGCTCCGTAACCACAGAAAACAGCATTTGTGCACTTGGGGCTGGCGAGGGACATGGGAGGGTGCTGAGCCTTATCCCACGAGTAGGAAGTGAGGACCCAGAGCTGCAGCAAGTGGCTGCCACAGCAGGTTCCCTGCAGCGGGACACAGCTGGCTCTGTAGGTGCAGTTTGGGGACTACTGCTCAAAACACAGTAGTACCATTTCCCCCTCAGTAGGGGAGTCCTGTGCCATCCCAAGGATTCTGGTATGCCCACTTCCTTGCCTTTGCAGAGTTGCTCTGCTGCAAAATCAGGGAGTAATCTGCCCAGCATTAATCAATAGCCAGAGGTGACATCGAGAGCCAAAGATGCAAAAAAGCCTTTGGTCAGAAGCATTCTCTTGCAGAGGTGTGTTTTGTGTAATCCAAGTGTGGCTGTGACCTCTGTTGTCTGTTCCAAAGTTCCCAGACTCAGAAGATGATTCAGTGCATGTTAAGATCGCCCCGTGTGAGCAGCCAGGTGGCTTGGCGGGTACACTTCCGTCTTGCCTTGCACACCTGGCAACACTGAGCCCAATTCCAGTTCCCACTGTGTGGTTTGAATGAGGATGTCCCCATAGGCTCAGACATTTGAACACTTGGTCGCAGTTGGTGGCACTGTTTGGGGAGTTGCCGACTCTCTGTGGGCGTGGCCTCTGGGTTTCTGGTCCTCCCCACGTCCAGTTTGTGCTATGCTTCCTGATACGGTCTCTCAGCTTCCTGCTCCCACTACCACACCTGCCGCTTGCTGCCACCGTGCGCACCAGGATGGATTCATCTGTCGGGAACTGTGGGCCAAAATGAACTCTTCCACAGCTTGCTTTTTGGCCACAGTGTTTTATGACAGCAGCAGAAAAACAAATATTACACAGACACAAAGGTGGGAGAAGAGAATCCACTCTACAAAGTCGTCCTTTAACTCCATGTACAGACTGTGACATGCATGCCTGTGATGCATGCCTGTGTGCCCGTGTACACACACACGCACACACAAAGATTGGCTAATTTCTTCCCCCACCCTGGTCAGTATTTTGTCCAGGACTCGGCCTGCCCTACCGTGTTTCCTGTCTCAGTGAAGGCTCATGGCTGTTGGAGCTCCATCCTGTTCAGCCCTGCTCCCTTCTCGGGATAGTGCGGACCTGGTGTTGTGCGCTCAGACCACAGACTCGGATGGTCTGAGCTGTCCCCATTAGCCACTTTTCTCATTTCTGTGACCAAATATTGTGCAACAGCAACATTAGGAAGGAAGGAAGGAAGGAAGGGCTCATCGTGGCTGGGCTTTGAGACTTTTCCATCTTGGTGAGCAGAGAGATATCAACGCTGGTGTACAGCTTACTTTCTTCATATTCAGCCCTGCCCAGGGAATGGTGCCTCCCACATTCATGGTGGGTCTTCCCTCCTTGGAAATACTCTCACAGACCTGCCCAGAGGTGTCTCCTAAAGCTATTCTAATCAAGTATCACACTTCTGACCTTGATAACAAGCCTGTGTCGCTCCTCTGGTGCTCAACGCATTTATTAGCTCCCTCGCTAGAGGTCCGAAGTCTTAAACTTGCCTCACTGGGCTAAGGTCAAGGTCACAGCTGGGGTAGTTTGTTTCCTGAGGTTCCTGGGCAGAATCCATGTCCTGCCTTTTGCTGCGGCTTCTAACAGCCTCCCGCCCAACCCCTACATATCAGTAAGCCAGCAGTACAGCATCTTCAGGGACCTGCTAACACCTCCCCTTGGATTCCAATTCGTGCCCACTCCTTTCCCATCTAAGGACCCTTATATGTTCTCACTGGGCCCACCTAGGAAAAGCCAAGTCACCATTCCCATCCCAACATCCACGGCCAGATTCCATCTGCCAGGTCCTTCTGTGCTAGGAGAGGACCTGGACATCTCCCCGGCCACTGTTCTGCTGACACAGCCTGGCTTAGTGGGAGTGGTGGTCACTGACATCTGAATAGGGGGCAGGGGTGCAGAGATCAGATAAGGATAAAGGCCTGTGGCAGCTACCAACCTAACCTCCCCTTGGTCTGTGAACAGGAGCCCAACAGGACCTCTGAGCCAGGAGGCGGTGTCACCGGCACAGAGAAAAAGCTAAGCAGAACACAGCAGCTGAAGAAGGTTTTCCAAGAGTACGGGGCCGTGGGCGTGTCAGTGCACATTGGGATCTCCCTGGTCTCCTTGGGGATATTTTACACAGTTGTTTCCAGGTACAGTTTTCACCTGTGTTCATTATTGTTTGTGGCTGGGTGTGGCGGCGCACACCTGTGAGTGCTTGGGAAGCTGAGACCAAAAGTTCCAGGGCAACCTGGGCTGCAACATGAGGCATGTCTACAAATAATGGAAGGAAGGAAGGAAGGAAGGAAGGAAGGAAGGAAGGAAGGAAGGAAGGAAGGAAGGAAGGAAGGAAGGAAGGAGGGAGGGTGGGAGGGAGGGTTGGAGGGTGGGAGGGCGGGTGTGCTGGGGGTGCAGCCCAGTCGGTAGAACCACTTGCCCAGCCTTCACAAAGCCCTGAGTTCTGCTCCTCAAACAGCATCAGCCATGCACCTGTAATCCCAGCATTCAGAGGTGGAGACAAGAGGGGTCACAGTTCAGGTCATCCATCCTTGGTGACATAGAATTTGAGCCAGCTTGGGCATGAGACCTTGTCTCAAAAGTATTGTTTTGGATTTTTTGTTATTGTTTGTTTGTTTTCCTGCTGTAAGCTAAGCTAATGTGTGGGTTATTGGTTTGTTTTTTGGTTGGGTTTTTTTTTTTTTTGTCTCGTTTGCTGAAACCAACTGGTCATCCAGCTCCTTACATTATTATATACTTTTAAAGTGGAGTTCCTCTGGGTTAGCAAGACGACCCAGCAGGCTAAGTGCTTGCCACACAAGCCTGATTGCCTGGGTCTCAGCCCTAGAAGTCACAGTGGAAGGAACGGATTCCTGACCTCTGACCTCCACATGCATGGCATGGCGCGTGCATTGCCTACACTCACACGATAATCATGAGGGTTTTTTTTGTTTTGTTTTGTTTTTTAATAAAAAGTAAAAATACTGTTAACCCAGACAAATCAATTTCTTCCTTTAATCCCTGCTGTAATGTTTTCTTTGTCTCTTTCTCTCCCCACCCCTAACCCCAGTGGCATAGACATGTCTGCAATCCTGCTTAAACTTGGCTTTAAAGAATCCCTGGTGCAGTCCAAAATGGCAGCAGGCACCAGCACGTTCGTGGTGGCCTATGCCATCCATAAGCTGTTTGCTCCCGTTCGGATCAGCATCACCTTGGTCTCTGTGCCCTTTGTCGTCAGATACTTCCGCAGCGTTGGACTCTTTAAACCTCCAGCCGCCAAGCCTTGAAGCCAGTCTCTTCTGATCTGCAAGATGTGGGCTGTGTGCAAGGTGGTTCTCTTTCCTGGTGGGGGAAGGGAGGGGCCGAGGCTAATTGCTACGTTCCCTGTGGGTTGGTTTTACTTTTATCATCAAACATCTGGTGTTTTAATTTACTTTTTTTTTTTTTAAATGCTGTTCCTCATGTACATGACTTAAAATGTCACCGAGGCATCAAAATGAGTTGACAGCCAGGCCTGGTGGTACAGGCCAGTAAAGCCAGCTGCTCTGGAGGCGGAGGCAGGAGGATCTCAAATTCAAGCCTGCTTAAGCTACTTAGTTCAGGGTCCGCTTAACAATTTATAAGACTGTGTCTTGTTCACCAGTGAGAGAGAGCTGAGGCCATTACTCACCTGGCACAGACGGCCTAAATGCAGTCCCCAGCACAAAAAGAGACTGCCTACAAATTGTTCCTCTAGATCATCGGGGCAGAGGTGCTGTCTATAAAGCCCCTGGGGGCTAACCTTTGCTCAGATTCTTAAAAGGCAGTGGTTAATTTGCTGGCTTTTCAAACCCTGCCTGCCCTGGTTTGCCTGCAGTTTAATATGCAATATTCAGCATACAGCTGCCGGCGCTACAATTAGTGAGGCGAAAATTAACAGTCCATAACCACGATCCACATTACCATCAAGCCCTTGACATTCGTAGCACTTGCTGTGGGGAAAGCAGGTCAAGAACTTGTCATGTGCCCCATCCACTTCGAGGCTGGATGGGATGGGGCTCCAAGTCTGACATTTCATTGATACTGGGCAATATGGTTTGTAAAATACAGAAACACTGCCCAATTGTGATGTTGCCAATGGGCTCCTGATGCCCATATTCTGGGGACCTTAGATACTGCCATAAAAGCTAAAAGCACCCTAGCTTACTTAGACAATCCACTTAGCTATCTGAAACTTGAAGCATTCCAGACCTGACATGTTTACAATGTACCACTGAACTTTTTTTAACTGAATTAATCAGATGCCTATTTGTACCACTTTGGGGGGGGAGGGGAGGTTGAGAGGAAATATTGCTCCTTCTAACTGTAAAGAAACCAAGAAATAATACAAGCTGGGGAGAAGAGATGTCTTAATTAGGGTTCTATTACTGTGATGAAACACAAATGACCAATAACAGGGAGGGCAGGCACCTGGAGGCAGGAGCTGACAGCAGAGGCCAGAGAGGAGAGCCACTTACTGGCTTGTTCAGCTCATGGGTGCCAGTGGCTCTCAACTTGTGAGTTGTAACTCCTTTGCCAAACCTCTATCTCAACTCAAAACAGGAGCAAAACTAATTATGAAGTAGCAATGAAAATAACCTTCCGGTTGGGGGCCACCATGAGGAACTGTATTAAAGGGCCCATCGGGAAGGTTGGGCACTGCTGGTGTAAAGGGAGGTTAGAATAGCAATTCAAGCAGAGACTCAAACTGAGGCTTCCTCCTCCACCAAGTCAGGAGCAGACAGAGCAAGAATTGGCTCCACGGCTCAAGCCTCCCCTCTGGGCAGGCTGACGTGGGGACACTTGTTCTGTTCTGTCATATCCAAAACAAACTCCACCTCACACACCCCCTCCAAGGCAGCCCAAATATCCAGAAACGGGCTCACCTGGACTATAGAATTTCTGCTGGTCAGATAAAGACAGCATTCCTCGGGAACCCGTGAAACTGGTTCTCTACCAAATGGAGTCATTCTCCTTACTTCTGGCAGAAGGGTCATATAGCTCTCCCAGTAATATAGACCTCTGGTACCTAACAGCATGGTACATATCAGGGCATGCTGGTATCACAAGAACCTGATACACATTTCAGTGTTCCTAGCCCTTCTTGTCCCCCCTACCCTAAACTGCCCCCAACTCACAACAGGCTTCCCTTCCCCCAGCTGCCTGTCCTTATAACCAGCTATTCTCTGTCCTCTTAGCTCCTGTTCCTCTCCGTGCTCTATTCTCTATCCTGTGCCAGTTTCCTCTCCATCTCACGGATCCCCCAGCCATGTTCAGTCCACCCCTCTCTCTCTCTCAACTCCAGATGCCTCTGGCTGTTCTCAGATCTATAATAAGAACCTCCCAGCGACCATACGAAGTCCGACTATAGTTCTCCCCCGGGGAGCTAGTGTTTGAACTTTGAAGTCTGCTCAGCTGAATGGTGGAAAGGACTGTGTTCTTTTTTTTCTTGCTCACAATTTCTTTGAAATTACATTGACAGCCAGGAGACAAAGGAGAGAACTGTTTACTAGCAGAATGCATTTTATAGAGCTCTGGCTAACCGCAGGTTACCCAGTCATTTGTCTCAGTTAACATTTAAAGGAGTTTTTGTGAGACAAATTCTCCATTCTGAGATCTCTGAAGTGGGACTGTCTTATTTTCCTTAGTACAGCCCACTGCCAAAAAGCTTCCTCTGATGTCAAATCAGGATGTATTACAGAAACCGATTCCAA
The DNA here is from genome assembly GCF_978045245.1 of Mus caroli. Classification (NCBI taxonomy): domain Eukaryota; kingdom Metazoa; phylum Chordata; class Mammalia; order Rodentia; family Muridae; genus Mus; species Mus caroli. The sequence continues at coordinate 7,118,160 of NW_028227257.1, read as the reverse complement.
GGACATCCACATAGCTGAGCCAAGATGCCCCAGGCCAGTGGCAGGCGGACTGGATGGGGCCTCTCCACCGAGCCTGTGTTCTAACAGCCATGTTAGCTTCAGGCTCTGGATCATCGCCCCCGCTGCTCTCCCATTCCGGTACCTAAGTAACATCTATGCAAAGAAACACATTAAAAGCAGGCCACGTATTTTCCAAACCTAGGCCCGCTCTCAGGCCTCTACCCAGCAGCCAGAGCACAGCAAGAGTTGAGGTAAAAGCAACTAAAGCACCATATAAGCCAGCAAGGCGCACACAGCTGCTCCTGCCTATGTGATCTTTAAGTAGACCGGGAGCCAGGAAACCACTTTAAGATGTAAGCCATTGTGTGTTCTCTAGTTTCCTAAGCAGACCAAGTGAATGGCTTACAGTCTGAAACAAATAAAACCTTTGTAAAAGTTTGTCGTCTGGTAAGCCATCACTGCCACCAGGAAGAGCGCCATGGGAATGTGGCACTCATCTGCACGTAAGGATAGTCACAAACTAGCAGGAGCTAGAGGAGGCGGTGTCCCGTGCTCAGTTTGCCTCCCTGGGTGGCATCTCACTTAACTGCAGCTTGGGTGGACAGTACTAGCAATATTGCTACTTCAACAAAGCCTTAGCACAGGACCGATGACTAGAGGCCTCTTGTCCCAAGAGGATGGACTTCCACTCAGGCATGTTCTCAAGTTCCTGATGGTGGTCCAGTTGGCCATGAAAGCCTGTTTCTCTAATTCCAAGTTCCCCCTCTGGTTGATGGACAGATGGCACTGGCCACTATCCAGCAGGCCAGAAAAACACCAGTCGCTCATGGCTAGCCAACAGTGAAGAGATACTCAAATGATTACCCACGTACTCCAGGTAGATGGTATACATATATATTTAACAAGTTTGCATACATGACAGAACTCCAACATAAAAAATAGCCTTTAACATGCAGAAAAAGAAACACCCGAGTCAGGTCTCAAGACAAGGCACAGGCTCTGTAACAGTGGCTGAGGATCCAAATCCCGCATGGGCTTCGGAAGACGGGAAACAACAAGACCCTGAATGGGTGTCACTTAAAACTCAAAGTCTATGCAAATCTTTATTTTGACATTTAAAAGATTACATACCCATTCCAACAGTTTCCCTAGGCCTGGTGACCCAATAAGTTACACACACACTCTGGCACTTGAAGGCTACGACACAGGTGATCACTGCTAAGTTTCCCACAGTGAGACCCCCACAAGGACACCTTGGGGCATAGGCCCAGGGTGAGGGTAGGGACAGCTGCAGTGGGACCTTCCCTCCAGATTACTAAATCAGGAAAAGCAGCATGGTTCTTGGGGTTTCCTGGATGCATGGCCAAGGACTAGTTGCTCAGCAAGGCACCCTGAGGGCAGCCATGAGGGTCCAGGAGGGTGGCTTCAATAGGGTGTTTCTCACAGTTGCACGGTGCCCGTGGTTCAGGACTCCCTAAGATGATTTGCTAGTTGACTCTTTGCTAGTGTGGCCAGTTGGAGATTTGGAAGAATTAGCTTTGATCCAAGGGTGCTCAAGGACTTCCGCTAGTGTTAGCCTTTGGCTTGCGTTGTGTTTTAACAGTCTTGAAATGAGGTCCCTGGCTCCCTCTGTCACAAAGTCAGGGAAAGTGAATTCAACCTGCAGAATAAATGATAAACCAACACAAGCATGGGTCAGAGGTGAACATGAATAAACAAAACACCAGCCCTCGGCAGAACCTGACAGCAGCAGCTCACCCGAGATATTCTTCTGTAAGTCTCCTGGTACGTGTGCGCCTCAAAAGGAGGCATCCCCACTAGGAACTCATAGCAGAGAACGCCAAGGCTCCAGAGGTCCACCTTCTCGTCATGCATCCGGCCTTCAATCATCTCTGGGGGCAGGTAGTCCAGGGTGCCACACATCGTGGTTCTCCTAAACCAAACGGAGACCGGGGTTGACACACAGACATACCATGTGGTGATGTGATGAGCGCTCACTATGGCAGGCCAGCACTTTCAGACAGGTGCCCACCTAAATGGTCAGGGGGAAGCATGGAAGATCACACACGAGCCACCAAACTTCCCCAGACCCATCCAACTCATGTCTAAGGCTGTTCATGAAATCTTTTTTTTTTTTTTTTTTTTTAGGTTTTTTGAGACAGGGTTTCTCTGTATAGCCCTGGCTGTCCTGGAACTCACTTTGTAGACCAGGCCTGCCTCTGCCTCCTGAGTGCTGGAATTAAAGGCGTGCGCCACCACCGCCTGGCTCTGTTCATGAAATCTTATAGCGGCTTTAAAGTCGGTACTTTAAGTAAAAGCAGCTATAAGCAAGCACACACACCTGTAAGAGGGAAACATAACCAAGCCCTGTGTGCTGGTGTATCTTTTAATCCCGGCACCTGAGAGGTGGGGAGGGAAGGATATTGAGTTCCAGGACAGTCTGGTAAGACGGTCTTAAAAACAGATCTTAGTCGGGTGTGGTGGCTCACGTCTGTGATCCCAGCAGCAGCCAGAGGGTTGGGGCCAGAGAATGCCTGCTTGGAGTGGAGTCTGGGCTGCATAGCAAGACACTGGAGGGATGGCTCAGCTTGGAGAGCATGGGAGGCTTTAGCAGAGGCCCTGGATTCAGTTCTCAGCACCCCATGGTGGCTCACAACCATCTGTAACTCAAGCCCACAGCTGACATTCTTTTTCTGGCCTCCTTGGACACTAAGCATCCATGTGCACAGACAGGCATGCGGGCAAAATACCCATACGTTGTAAAATAAAAATAAAATCTTTAGACCCCTAAACCAAACAGCCAAGCAGGACTGCAGAACCAGGACACTGCTGCCGCCTTCATTTGTCGACTCTCCCTTTCTAGGGCTTTCCTTTCCTACCTCCCAAAAATAGTCGCATGCTGTAGCCCGGGTCGGCTTTGAATCAGAGTGTAGACTAAACATTAGTTACTAAGAATTATGCTAACCTTGGCGGTCACAATGGTGGTGACAGTGCAGAGCAGTCCCCTATCTTAGGGGATGCACACTGAGACATCACATTGTGATGTCACAACTGACTTTAAATGTCCCCTATCACCAATGTCCAGGTCTCTAGAATGGAGCTAGGTCCAGGGCTCTAGGATGGAGCTGTGTCCAAGGCTCTAGGATGGAGCTGTGTCCAGGGCTCTAGAGTGGAGCTGTGCCCAGGGCTCTAAAGTGGAGCTGTGTCCAAGGCTCTAGAATGGAGCTGTGTCCAGGGCTCTAGGATGGAGCTGTGTCCAGGGCTCTAGAGTGGAGCTGTGCCCAGGGCTCTAAAGTGGAGCTGTGTCCAAGGCTCTAGAATGGAGCTGTGTCCAGGGCTCTAGGATGGAGCTGTGTCCAGGGCTCTAGAGTGGAACTGTGTCTAGGGTTCTAGGATGGAGCTGTGCCCAGGGCTCTAGAGTGGAGCTGTGTCCAGGACTCTAGAGTGGAGCTGTGGACCTCTGTGCCACCATCACCAACTCAGCATTTTCTATCCGTTTAGGTTTTGAAAACAAAAGCTGGAATCAACCAGGAACAGACAACAGAGGCTTTTGTGAGATTCCCAAGGGATGGTCCCCAGTAACCAGGCAGCTAGGATGGGACTGAATTTGAAGTTATTGGAGTCACTGACAAAATTCTCAACTATGATCTCTCCTAAATCCTGCAAGCTGGGTCTCTCTCTTGATGCCACCACTAGACGGGTTACAGTCCTGCTTAATCATACAGTCCCATGACACCTGCAACTCTGGGGTTTGTGTCACTGGGTAACAGGAGCTACCACGGACGTCAGTTACAACAGCCTGCCCCAGAGCTGCTGGAGACAAACGGGTAACCTTAAACTGCACCAGTGCTTAAGAAAACAGGCTGTACACTTTTTAAATCTGCATTTCTTTGTGTGTTTGGGGGGGGGGGGGGAGAGCGCTCACTACATAGAGCAAGGCTGGAGGACAGCTTGGCAGGTCAGTCTTTCCCTCCACCAAATGGGTCCCGGGTCTTGAACAAGCACCTTTATCTGTACCTGTTTAGCTTTCTCATCTGGCCTCAGAGCAAGTTCAGGACAGCCAGTGCTACACATACATACATACATGCATGCATGCATGCACACACACACACAGCCCCCAAAGTTGACAACACTTTTGACAACAGATGTACACTTTAAAGACACCCCATTCAAATGAAAAAAATCAAAGTTATTCAAACCCAAATCAGTTTTCAAGTTTGAAAGTGCCTACTTCTGAAGTGTTGCATGAGGTAATGTCTCCGCTGCAGCTCTAAGGGAACCTTTACAGCTACTGACCAGCAGCAGGAGACAGGCATCCCCAGAGCTGCACCCACACCACTGTGGTTTTGAAGTTCCAATTAACTGGTGCCCAGCTTCACTCCCTACCCTACCCCCACCCAACAATGTACAAGTCTCTCCAGGACACACCTTTGTTTATCAACCATCAGGCATATCTCTAAGTGCACCACTCTCTTCCATTAGCCTCTAGGGACACTCAGTATCCATAAGCCAGAGTGACAGAGCCCAGGTTCCAGAAAGAACTTTATCAGGTGTCCCCAGGGTTTCTGCTAACCTGGAATCCCATACCTGGAAGATGGAGCATGCACCGACCACCCGAAGTCTGCAATCTTCAACTCTCCGTTTGAGCCAAGCAGTAAGTTCTCTGGCTTAATGTCTCTGTGGATCACTCTCTTTGAATGACAGTAAGACAGAGCGTTTGCCAACTCAGTGATGTACTGTTGGGAGAAGAACACAGGAGGCTCAGGGCTTAGGGTTATGTAAGACCATTGGGCAAAACTGCAAGTTGATCCAACAAGGACTAGCGTGTTTCTTCTCCTGTATTGAAGCAAACACCATAGAAAAGGGTGAGTCTGTGAACACCAGCTGCAGACTGACAAACTCAATCAGGACTCTGCTAACAGGATGCTCTCAGGAGTAAGACGATCTTGAGAGGCAGGGATGGCACTGGCTGTAAGCTGGACTTACAGAACTGCACAGCTAGCGATAGGAACAGTTAAGCACCCTGACCATGGGTAGACCTTGAGCACCCATGGCCTCCACATCTGAAGAGTCTAGTGCCAGTCCCACAGTCTGCTCTGCATCCCATAACAGGACACTCAGGATAACCCTGCTAAGTTTCAATCTACACGAGAAGTCAGCAAGCAAAGACGGAAGGCAGTGGGCATTTCCCAGCAAACCTGTCTTTCTATTTGCTTCTTGTTGAGCCTCCCCAGGCTGGGGGAGGAGACGGACTTCAGTGGCTCAGCACACATGAGCCACCTCAGCTCTCGTGTGTCAAGGGCTTAATAGGCAAACAAACTTTGCTTTCCCAAAAGGAAAAGACGACGACCAGGCTTTAGTATTGTTATTTGTATGAAGCATCGCCTATCTCAATGTTTTATAAACATTTTTCTCCATCATCCTTGTGATTGGTTTAATAAAGGACTGAACAGCCTAGGGCAAAGCTGGAAAGGATAGACGGGACTTCTGGGCAGAGATAGGAACAAGAAAAGTACCAAGTGCGAGGATTCGAGAGCTAGAAGCAGAGGAAGAAACAGACTGGTTATTTAAAAAATGAGGGAGGGAGCCATGTGGCAGAACGCAGATTAGTATAAATGGGCTCATGTAGTATAAATGGGCTCACGGAAGTTATACAAGCTAGTTAGGAACAAGCTGTCACATTAATAAAAGTCTCCATGGCATTACCTGGGCAGCTGCCTAGTCAGGACAGTCCAGTGATATGATTTCTTATTAATGGCCAATTATAGAAAACGATTAGTGGAGGTGGCTGTAAACCAGGTGGGCATGATGGCAACCTTGACTTTCAGCATGTAGGAAGCAGACAAGGTTTGAAAAAGAAAAAAGAAGCCGGGCGTGGTGGTGCACGCCTTTAATCCCAGCACTTGGGAGGCAGAGGCTCGCAGATTTCTGAGTTCAAGGCCAACCTGGTCTATAAAGTGAGTTCCAGGACAGCCAGGGCTATACAGAGAAACCCTGTCTCGACAAACCAAAAAAAGAAAAACGAAAAGAAAAAAAGGAAAAGAAAAAGAAAAAAGAACTGCTGTGCTTTAAGGACAAGAAAGAGGCCACAAACGGCCTTGAGACGGGAGGAGGGGAGAGGAGTTCAGACTGAGAGGAGACATCTGCAGGAACAACACACAGGACAGGAGCTGAGGGAACTACACTACACAGGCATCTAATGGCAGACACAAATGGCAAATAGCCAATGGCACATGGCACTGGAAACCACAGACCAACAGAAAGATGACTACCCTGCCAGAACCACTGATGCCCAAAACCATGGTAGCAAATGCCCGAGGTGTGCTGGTGTGGAATGACTAACTCCACCAGCTGACTCAGACACACTGAGACCCAGGCAGGCACACACACACGCGCGCACACACACACGCACACACACACACACACAGAGGAATGCATAACTAACAAGGAGGCCGTGGGTGCTGCACGGGTACAGTGAAGCCCAAGAAGAGGGGGTATCCACAATGTCCCACATACAATGGATGAGCTCAGGAGAGATGAATACTGATCACTAAACAAGCATGCACGAGCCCCGTGCATTCTCCCCAGCTGAGACCTACGAGCAACAACAGCCCAGCAGCAAGAGTTCCCAGGAGACCTCAGTTCCCAGTAACATTCTCCAACAAAGGAGCCAAGATCCTTGGGGAAGAAATGGCTGCTTCTAGGACCAGGCCTGCCTGGAAGTGAAGAGGAGGCCAAATACTCGGTACCAGAAAGAAAGCTCAGCAGCCAAAACCCCACAGTGGTTATGGCTTATGGAGAAACCAAGCAGAGCACGGAGACAACGCTGGAACAACAAAATACATTAGCGCTGGCCAACCAACAACAACAACAACAAAGTTAAAAGACAGGAGCAACTGGTTATTCTTCCAGAGGCCCCAGGTTCAGTTCCCAGCTTCTACCTGGGTGTTCACAACCATCTGAAACTCTAGTTCCAGGGAGTCAGACTCCCAGCTCTGGCCCCTGTGCACAGAGAAAAATGCAAGCCAAATACCCACATGGATAACATGGGTAAATAAAGCTAAAAGACAACAGGAAGAGCGAGCCATCTCCTAGCACATGGCACCAAATAAGTCCCATTCCATCCCCTCCTCAGGGAGAGCGTGCTTACTGGCTCTGAGAGGTCAGCATGGGAAGGGGGACACTGACTTTCAGTAGGACAAAGATCACCCAAGGAACAGGACACTAGCTTACCACCTCGCAAGCGGTCACACAGTGATGCCCAGTGGTGACATGACAAAACCTCACTTTAAACCAAGATCTTCTCAGTACCTCTGCCCTTTGTAGTCACAAAGAACACAGACGCACTCTGAAGAAAAGGGTGGGCTTCAGCACGCCAGTCACGCACCAGCAGTGCTTAGTTATAAAGTATAAGAGAAGCAATGTTCAGGTAAACGCACACACGCGCACACACAGTATAGAGGCAACTAACTGCTGCTTTGACTTTCCTCTGTTTCAAATATTTGATCATAACTACGTGCCCTCTCTATGAGAACAGAGCCGACGCCAGCGTAAAGGAAGGAGCGCACTTACAGTAGCTGTTCTCTGCTCGTCAAACTTGGAGAGTTTTTGGAGCTCTCTATAGACTGTTCCAAGGGGTGCATATTCTAGAATCAGATAAACTCGGGTGGCGTCATGGAAATAGCCATACAGCCTGAGGATGTTGGGATGCCTGCAACAAAGAGCAAAGACTGTGACATGTGGTTTCAGAGCCAGTTCCACATGGACTGCTGACCCCTCAAGAAATAAAGACAGTGGGTGTCACAGAACACACACGAGGTCTGAACCCAGATCTGAGCCCAGCCAAAAGACACCTTAAACATGTCCACCCACGGATTTCAAAATAGAAGCAGATCAAGTTTAGTTCTCACTGCTCCTTTCAGACATCTTTATCCTTAGTGGAAAACAGTGTCAGATGACAGCAATCTCTGTCTGTGTTGAGGAGGGAAGCGCTTCTATGCAGGCCGTGCAAACAGGAGTCACAACCAAGGCAGGCAGGGGGGCAGTGGGCAGGTGCCCCAGCCCCCACCCTGCCAGGTGACGGATGGCAAGCAGAGGAGGACACCAGAGCCTCAGCACTGGCATCTGTGTCAAACTCGGAAACACTGAGAGCCAAAAGGGAAACCAACACCGCCAACTCCCCCAGTGTCTCTCTCCAATCTCCTCCTGATGAGAAAAGCCCAAGTGCACTGCTGGCTTTAAGCCTTGGGCAATGTTTCCCGAGGGCCTCGTCACCCAGTCTAACAGGAAATGTCAGCTTTAACCATTCCCTGAAGCAAGCCGGGAGGGGCACTGTCCGGGTCCCCCAGCTCCTCCAGCAGGAGGACCACTCACCGCAGGTGCGACTGGATCTCCACCTCTCTCCGAAGCTGGTGCTCCACGTTTGCCTTCTCCAGCTGCGTTTTAAACAGCACCTTCAGAGCCAGGATGAATTTGCTTTGTCTCTCCCGCGCCAAGTAGACATTTCCAAACTTCCCTTTTCCTAGTGGGCGGCCAATGTCAAAATCTTCCAAAGTCCACTGCCTTCTACAGAGTAATGTGAACAATTAAAATATGAAATCACTAGCCTCAGCTCATAGCCATGCCACTGAGCAGTCAGCCTGGTCGTGCTCAGAGACATTCAGTACGCACCCTCAACGAGCATCAACCCCACAGCACCAGAACGAGCCCCAAGCTTTAGAGCCCCGCGTTCCCTGTCCACAGCAGCACTCTGCTCCAGGACAGACTGACTGGCAACCCTCACCAACCACAGGACAGCAATAGCACTGGACGGGACACCCTTTCAGGACCATGTGGGGACCTTCTCCCTGCATCCCCAGAGAAGCTAACAGGCTGTGGGGTCGAGAGTCACTCTGGTGAGAAACATAGAGCCACTGTCACTGGTGGGAGCAGGGAAGGGCCAACAGGCCACTCCAAATGACTATCCAGATTGTGTACAAGTTCATGGGATTGTAGCATCTTTTGGCAGGTTTTTGTTTTTTGGTTTTTACTACTTTTTAAAATAAAGTTTTAACAAAAATCTTCTATGAGAAAGTAATTAGGGAAATAAAAAGAACTACTCTTGAGCCCTGCTAAGTTTGATTTTAATGGGGATGGCATGAAGACTAGTGTCCCACAGCCCGACGGGTGTTCTCGTAGAAGAGAGAGCAAGCTTACTTTTTTGTGTCTTCGGTCTTCTGTAAGGATGCCTGCTCCTTTTCAGAATTATTTCCTATGAAATAAGTTAAAATACTGTTTTTAGAGCAACTAAATAAAGTTCTTTTAAGCAATTCAGTAAGAAACTCAGAGAAGCCAGATTGAATCAGTCAGCTTGGACAGGAGTTTGAGCCACAACAGCTGAGTTACACCAGCCAATAGAGTTCAGAAAGAGCTAGAAAGGTAAGGTAAGCTTAGTCTGCAGGAAATCTCAGAGGCCACAGTCCTGGGCCTAGATCAGATTATACAGAGGCTGGAAGTTTCCAGGACTAGGCCCAGGTTAGCAGATGGAGGCAGTAAGCCTCCCAGACAATTACTTCAGGTAAATAAAAGTTACTTTCACAATGACCCAATATGACTTGAAACCAGAAGAAGCCACCCAAAATCCACTCCAGCCGAGTGTGTTTCAGATGGTGGAGTGACAGTGGCCCAGCTGAGAGGTGGGTCTGAGGGCAGCACTGGCTTCCTTCACCTCCATCTGCTCCTCTGCCCTCAGAGCTTGCTGGAGCATCGCTCCCTTGCTGAAGCTCAGGATACGACATAAGCTTCAGCCATCCGCCCCTCCCGGCTTCCTGCTTTGTGACTGGTATATATGCACTCGATGTAAGTGGGTTTTCTCCAGACTCAGCTGTCCGCCTTGGCTTATTTGTACAGACTGTTTTTCTTCATGAGGCCCAGCCTGACTTCTCTCCCTCCTTACACTGCTACAGCTATCTCCTCCCATCCCATCTTTCAGGTCTTATCATGCAGTGGTCTTACATTTGCTTCCTAAATGAAGTGGCAGGTTTGCCCATACCTCTCCTTTCTGGAGTTGTCCTGGGCTAAGTTAATTGCTGCGTTTTAGCCTCTTCTGCGTCAGTAACATGCTGTCTACGTGAAGTGCCTGCCAGGGTTGGGAGGATGCAGGTCAAGGCTACCCCAGAGGCTCTGTAAGCACCCACAGCTGCCAGACAGTCCCAGCATCAGCCCAGTTCTGACCCAGCCAGACCCACTACACAGTGAAAGTCCTGGAGCCTGCACAGCTGCTTGGCCCACCCAGGTCCAGGAATGCTGAGCCAATGGCTGCAATTGCTGTCCTCTCTCTAACCTTTGAGATTTGGTCTCTGTGTGATTGTGTGTGATTATGGCTGCCGTGTTAGCAGGGACTTTCCGCATTAGGATTCCTTTTATGTCTTCCTGAAAGAAACTCTGTCTGAGTCTTTTGAGGAAAATCCTAAAATTAACTTTATCTGGTCACTATTTGGAAGTCTTCTTTATGCCCTGGAGATCATTAAGCACAGATAAGCACATAGCTAGATGAGGCCATCACTCCAGGAACCTTCCTGGGCTATCTGCCCCTGAGCAAACTCAAACAGTATAATTGATGCAGAGACACTGACAAACTCTGACTGGGCAGGAGAACAGGCTATGGATTCAACATCTCTTTTTAGTATAGGCTTAGCAGTCTCTAAAAATGTAGTTTAAAAATAGGGAGTCATGCAGGGTACACTCCTAAAGAAATAAAATTCAGTAAACAGACTGACTAAAACGGCCATGTAGTACTTAGTGTAGATGGTGAAACAGTAAAAGACGTTGGGCATTAGAATTTGCTCATGAAAAGATGGGTTCAGATATCCTCTGTCTGTCTGGAGTGCTTTCAAACAGCAAACACTGCCATCTTAAAAGTAGGATGTCATATAACAAATGTGTTTGTTTTGGAGGTGACATTCTTTAGAGTCTTTAAATTGAAGTTATAGGTTAACAAGAATCTGCTGGGCATGGTAGCGCACGCTTTTAATTCCAGCACTAGGGAGGCAGAGGCAGGCAGATTTCTAGAGTGAGTTCCCAAAAAACCAAAAAGAAGGAAGGAAGGAAGGGAGGAGGAAGAAGAAGGAGGAGGAGGAGGAAGAGGAAGAAGAAAAGACGAAGAAAGAAAGAAGAAAAGAAGAAGAGGAGGGGGGAGAAGGAGGACGAGGGGAGAAGTGGGGAGGAGATGGTGTTCTGTTTGTATTTTCTAATTATGACTGAACTTGTGACCCTGGACATGTAATGAAAAGGCAAACATCCCCCTGACCACCTCACCTGGCTCCCTTCCTCTAGCCAACTCCTCATCTCCTCTGCCAGCTAGCCTCTCAGGAAGGACCCTCCAACTCGCCTCTCCATGCTGGGGAACTCCTCCCTCCCAGGCTCTGGGAACCCAGAAGTCTCTCCATTACATCCAACATTTCCTCCTGTTCCGGGCAGAGGACATCTGGGAGCTTGGCCAGCAATGGCATCTGCATCCCAGCACTGGTGGAGCCCAAACCCAGACACACCATTATAACTGAGCACAGAGATCTCATTCTTTCTCTCCTCCTCAACAGACATGGTACAGAGGCTAGGACATCAAGGATAAATGCCAAGCTATGCGTTTGAGCACCCAAGGCCACTTACCGGAGGCTGCAGGCTGCTCACTCTTTTGAGGGTTATTGAGGCGGGACACAGGTCGAGGAACACTGGCAGCTGGCAACTGCTTTGGTGCCGGCTTCTGACCTGCTCCAAGTTTCTGGGCTTGTGAAGGGACACGCTGGGAGTTAGAAGGACACAGGACCCGCTGGGCCTGGCCACTGCTAGCAGATCCTAGGTTCTGAGACGGAATCTGCTCAGTTACCAAGACGCGTTTTGGACCGAAGGGAACAGTGGTCTGGGATGGAGAGAAGACAGGTGTTATGGCTTCGGGAAAGGCTGCTGCTACCCCAAGAACCAAGTTTCCTTTGCAGTCTAACAAAGCCCCTAATATCTTGTATAACAAATGGGAATGGGAGGCAGAGAAAGGCCTGAGCAGTTAGGAGCACTGCCTGCCCTCTCAGAGGCCCTGGCTCCCATTCCTAGCACCCACACGGTGACTCACAACCACCTATAACTCCAGAGCCAGATCCGACCCTCTCTTCTGGCTACATGCAGGCAAACATTCATCCACAAAAGATATAAAGATAAAAATATATATCTATTAATAAATAAAGTAAAAGGGAGGAGGCTGAAGCTGCCTTACTGTGCACGCGCCCTAAGGGAGGACTCGACCGACTCAAACCCTGCTTCCTTAACCACTCGAGAATAAGCTCCCATCCAGTGATGGAAACCCTGAGCACCTGTGAAACCCAGAGGCCCCGATACTGGCACACCACACCTGTGATCCAGTACTGAGGCTGAGGCAGGAGGAGCACTGACTGAGTTCTAGGCCAGCCTCTGCACCTGAGGCAAACTTTATTGTTACTGAAAGTTTATATCAAATCCTTGCAGCAATTTTACGTTTAGGAGAAAAGACGATAGAATCATCCTCAAGCAATTTTGGAAAAAAAAAAAAAAAAAAAACAGTCTAAATCTAAGGCTATGCTGGGTTTCCAGGGCTTGTTACCTTTCTCTCAGTTCATTCATCCCCTGGGTCTTTCTATCAGAGTACTTATTTGACCAAGTCTCACTGTGTAATCCTGGCCAGTCCCAGTCTCACTATATAGAACAGCCTGGCCTCTATTTCAGTCTGCCCACTGCTGACTCCTAAATACTGGGATTAGAGGTATGCCCACCAAGCCCCACCCAACAGAAATATTTTTTAAGAATGTTATCTCCAAAACTAAAATGCATAGAAATTATGTTTTTCAATAGGAAAAAAGGACAAAGAAGACCACAGAGGCCTTGAAAAACAGTCACTACTGCACCGGAGGGTTTGTGCCGACTGTGTCAGTCTTAACGAGGTCTCAAGACTAATCACACTCAAGAGAAGCCAGCACTCCCTCCTCCTTACATGAGGTGCTCAGGACCCACCATGAGCTCAGAGGCTATGAGGTTTCCACAGCAGAGCCATTTCCTGAAGAAACAGAGGCTCAGGAAGCCTCCAGGCAGGGTCAAGAAGGGACCTAAAGTTTCTACCCAAAGCCACGGAGGAAAGGATTTGATTATCAAAACAATTTCCACATGCGCTGTACAGGTTTGCTCAGAGACTAAGGTCTTTTACAGCCAAGCCTGAGGACCTGGGTTAGGGTCTCTGGACCCACTCTGACAAGTTGCTCTCTGACCTACACCGTGGCATATGCATAGGTGCACACAAACAAAATGCACATCATTTTAAAAATGGAGAGATGGCTCAGCAATGAAGAGTACTGGCTACTCTTCCAGAGGTCCTGAGTTCAATTCCCAGCAACCACATGGTGGCTTATAACCATCTGTAATACCCTCTTCTAGTGTGCATGAAGACACATTCATAGTCATAAAATAAGCGAAGAAATCTTTTGTTTTTGTTTTGTTTTTTGAGACAGGGTTTCTCTGTGTAGCCCTGGCTGTCCTGGAACTCATTCTGTAGACCAGGCTGGCCTCGAACTCAGAAATCCACCTGCCTCTGCCTCCTTGCATCCCCAGTGTTGGGATTAAAGGCGTGTGCCACCACGCCTGGCAGAAATAAATCTTTTAAAAGCCACAATTGTAAATACAGGTAATTCTGTACCTTAACAGGCCTGGAGACACAGTTTTCTTTACATCTGTCCATGTCACCTGAAAAAGGAAACAAGAGCCTTTCTTTTAGGAGGAGTCCACATCCTTTACCTTTGGATCTACACCAAATGGCCTTGATGGTTCTCACTCAGCTCAAAGATTTACTACACGAAAGTTGCACATGTCACAGGGTTCCCCTTTTCAGATCAGGGAAGCTAGGCAGGAGGCAGAAGCCCTGAGCAAAGGACTGCAGTTGCAGCTACCTCACACTCCTGGGCCCCAGACCGAGGTTAATAACCAGCCCTGCAGTTTAGCTTTCCCATAATAGCTATACCAGGGTCTTATCCCTAAGAGATTTCTATGTCTTGTATTGTTTGTTAGGTTTGGATTTTTTCTTTTTCTTTTTTTTTTTTTTTTTTTTTTTTTTTGGTTTTTCGAGACAGGATTTTTCTGTGTAGCCCTGGCTGTCCTGGCACTCACTTTGTAGACCAGGCTGGCCTCGAACTCAGAAATTCGCCTGCCTCTGCCTCCCGAGTGCTGGGATTAAAGGCGTGCGCCACCACGCCCGGCTTGGATTTTTTTTGAGACAAGGTCTCCTTAGGTAGTCCTGGCTGTTCTGGAACTCACTATGTAGGTAGACCAGGCTGGCCTTGAACTCACCGAGTTCCTTCCTCTGCCTCCAAAAGGCTGGGATTAAAGGAATGCGAGACCACACCTAACCTTATGTTTGTGGTAGAGACAAGAGTTCCGTGGACCCCAGGTTGGCCTTGAGCATGCTATACGGTGGAGGATTACTTTGAACTCCTGATCCTCCTGCCTGCAGTTCCTCAGTGCTAGGACCACAGACATCATCACCGTCCTCGGGGTTCCAAGTGCTGGGAATGGAATCCAGGGCTGGCTAGGCAAGCACCCTACTGACTGAACTACATCCCCAGACAGGCTCTCACTTATTAGCTGTGGCTGGCCTTAAATCGAAGGCTAACCTCCTGCCTCAGACTGCTGATGTAAGCAACCACACATTTAGGGGTGTGTGTGGTGGGGGTGGAGGTGTTGAGGCAGGGACATATGTAGGTGTAGTTTAGGCCGGTTTTTCGGACCTACTGTGTGGCTGAGGATGACCTTTGACTTCTGATCCTGCCTCCACCACCTTACTGTTGGAATAAACAGCGGCGGCCACCACAAAGGCAGTGCTCAATCCTAAAACTTCTGGAATATTCTACAAACTGAGCTTTGGCGGGTCTGCGCTTTGAAACAGAGCCTCAAGTAGTCCCGACATAAACTTCTCAGAAGGCTGCGGGAAGAGCAGCACCAGTCCTGGGCACTCTACGAGGGAACTCCCGTTCATCCACAGACTCGTCAGGTCCACTTAGACTCCGATTCTCCACCCGAAGCAGTCCCCAATAAGCCGCAGTTCCCGCATCCACCCTCAGTTTGCAAATTACTCGGTTAGCTGATGGTCTGGATCCCCATTCCCACAAGAACCTAAAACCAAGCCGGGAAATCTTAAACGTCTGGGTCTTTCTTAAACAGAATGCAAACCCACTGAGACAGTCCACTACCCCGACGCCACACAACCTTCCCTATCCGTTTGCAGCATCCAGGCTCGCCCTCACCAGCCATGTCCCTTTCCAACTCACAGGCAGGAACCTGCTCCCGACCGAAGCCTCCAAGCGATCCCGGTAGCTCAGCCGTTACAATTCAAAGGTTCTCCTTTTAAAATAGGAGTCAAACCCTCTTCTCCAAGAGCTGATTGGCTAGAGCCGGAGCCACGCCGTTCTGTGATTGGCTCACCGTAAACGCGACTATGGGAAGCTCGTTCCCTGCCGTAGCTGGGCGCAGGCGCACTGAGCTGTCGGAGCCCGGAAGTGGTGCACCAACGGCCTGTCCGATCTGCGGCCGTTCTATCGCCCGCCGTGCTCCCCAGGATCAGGCGTTCGCCGGTCACACACAGACCTTTGGATCCAAGGCAGTCGCGGAGGTGATTAGCTCGGAGACGGTGAATGAGCGTCTCGAACGTGCCAGTGAGTAAGATGGCGAGAAGGGCAGACTTGCGAGGGAGCAGGGATGCTCGGCGCTCGGCTGCATGCCCTTTGCACGTGCGCAGTGGGTGTGCACTCCGAGCGATCGATCGGGCACGATTCGCGCCTCCATTTTTCTAGAAGAGAGCGAGAGACCGAGACCCTGATCTGCGGGTACGGGGTCAGGGGGGCGTAAGGAAGCGGGCTAGTGCGGTTGGCTAGGGTCTGTAGTGGATCACGTGAAGGACCGGGGCTAACGGAGAGGATGGCAGGAGGCCGCTCGCCCCAAGTCCGTGTCCTAGAGTTGGCCGGCCCGGCCTGCACCCCGGCTCTCAAAGGGCCTCGGTCCCGGTGGGTCCAAGCCTTCCGCCCTGAGCAGAAGTGGTCGCGCGGCTTCGCTTTGGGCCCCCTGCATTCCCGGGGTGTTAGCGTCCCCGGGGCGAGCTCCTCCTGTCTCGTGCCTCGGTGTCCCCTCCGGGAAGGATATAAGTTATCTGTGTCCCATTGGAAGTTAAGCGGGGAGTTAAGTAAAGGCTCAGCCTCCTTCTCCCACCCCCGTTTTCTTTAAATGTCGTGATACAACCCCAGATGTTTCCTGACAGGAGTGAAGAGATGATAGGTCAAATGGTTAAGTTCTGGGCTCTGGAGTGTGCAGGCTCCCCCTCAACTTTGCGGGGTAGGGGAGGGAGGGCTTAACTTGAACGGGTGCCCAAGATTCTTGGAACACATTTCACCCTCTGTTGTGTCCCAATATCTTACGCAGGGGTAGATTTGTATTCATTTCTTTCTTTAAAAAAAAAACTTATTTAGCTTTATTTTATGTGCATTGGTGTCTAGGTGGCAGGCCCCATGGAACTGGAGTTAGAGACAGTTGTAAGCTGCCATAGGAATTGAAACCAGGTCCTTTGGAAGAGCAGGCAGTGCTCTTAACCACTGAGCCATCTTTCCAGCCCCCATTTCTTTCTAATGAACACGAATATATTGAATAGCTTCGTTTAGTGATTGGATGCTAACTAGGTGCTTGGCACCACATCTGCCAGGAGGAACTGCATGGTGTTATTAAGGACTCTGGTCAGTACTATGCCCTGTGGCCTTGCTAGTCATTTTGTTTAAAACTGAGCCCGGGGTGTCTGTCAGCAAGCATTGTAACTCTTGGCTGTTTCTCCAGGCTACCTTCTTGCTTGATGTCTCCAGACTCCTATAGTCAAACATCTAACCACACACATACTTATCAAATTACCCACCCAGGTTGATTAAGAAACTATCATCTTCAGTTTTGTTTGGAGAGCTTAGATCTTAAAAGTATATGTGTTTGGATTTTTACATTTATTTGTTTTGATGGTAATCATTTTTTTGTTTGTGATAGGATCCCACTGGCTGGCCTGTGATAGGGATATATAGACAAGGCTGGTCTCAAAATCACAGGGATCCGCCTGCCTCTGCATCCCAAGTGCTGGGAATAAAGACATGGGGCATGTGCTTGACACATTTTTATTAAGCAGTTTAACTTAGAATCTTCCCAAAGCATTGAACTTAGCTTATATTTTCATTTTGTTATCCTTATTTGCTTTTTATGATGTATTTGTGTGTTCATGTACTACCTCATCAAGTTGTATAATTATAATAATGAGCTCGGTTGCCTGGAAACAAGTTTTAAAAATAAACACAACAGTCACTAGTAGATTTACATTCCAGCTGGTGTAAAGTGGTCCAGGCAGCCACTGAAACATAGCTATCTGCCGATTGCAGACTCCACTGTTGACAGAAGAATCGGAGGGATAGCTACAGGGAATAAAAGTTTATCAGCGAAGAGAAGATGGTCAGGGATCCTATTGTATCTATCAGTGACGATATTTGAATAGTTTCTTTATGCACTTTCTGTGCACCATTTTGATTAAACTCCGGTAACTTAGGTAACAGCTGAGGAACCTGAACAGAGAAAGCAAGGTCACCATCCTAAGATAAAACACCTACTGAAGCTGAGCTTGAAGTGTGTGTTATGCCTGGCCTAGGAGCCCTGTGCTTCCAGGGCCTGGGCCGTGCCTCTCCCTGCCTTTTACTCAGTGCCTGGTTTCCCTTGCAGCAGTCAGGGAAACTGTCATCCTCTTCTGCAAAATGTACAGAACCAAAGTGGGTTTGAAGGACCGGCAGCAGCTCTACAAGCTGATCATTAGCCAGCTGCTCTACGACGGTTACATTAGTATCGCCAATGGCCTCATCAACGAGATCAAGCCCCAGTCGGTGTGCGCCCCCTCGGAGCAGCTCCTGCATCTCATCAAGCTAGGTAAACCGTGGGTGTGGATTCCAGAGGGACGGTCTACAGACTGAGATCACTCCTGTGTACCTTCAATGTGGATGTATGCAGAATACAGTGGTGGTACTGAAAGAGTGGGTGGAGTCCGGGGACGAAGCTGCTTCTCATGTATTGTACCCATCTGCCGGGCACTCCCCTCAAGTCCCAGCTCAGGACTCACGGCCCTCTCACCCCTATAAAGATGATTACCCTGTCTCCTCCATGCTCCTCCGCTTGGTTCCCTTCTTAACAGACACTGTCGGAAGCTTGCTTTGTTCTTTGACTCAGTTCCACGCCGTCTTCACCTTCCTGTTCCATACTCACCCGGTAGACCAGAATTTCTGTTGATATCAGGATCGTGGGTTAGCTATTGATACCTGTTGAAATAAATAATTTATAAAGGGTCCTGGTGCTAGCAAGTTCCAGCTACCCACCCCAAAGATTTACACACACCCACAGCCTTTATATTTGACATGCCTTAAGCATCACTGCTGCTGGGCCACTTCCTAACCTTACTAAATTTTATATTCTGCCTTGGCTGCCCTGGACCCAGACGGCTGCCCAGCTGGGCTGCGCTCTCCCAGCTCCTTCACCCAGCCATGCCTCTCCGTCCTCCACTCGTCTCAGGCATGTCTCCTCCACCTTCTCTTCCTGGCATGGTGGATCTCCTCCCTCTTCTCTCAGTCAGGAATCCTAAAAGTCCCACCTTTGTCCTGCCCAGCCATTGGCTGCTGACATCTTAGTGTCTTAGTGTGGACAGTCATGTAAGGAGTTTTGGAGACACAAATCAACATTATAATGCACTCAGCATAGGCCACACCCACTCCAGATACCTGCCTTACCCCCTCCGCAGTGTTTGAAATCCCCCAGCTGCATCCAACATTACTCTGAACATTATGGGAACTTTGTTTTGTTTCAGGTTGCTTTCAGTCAATTTCCTGCTTTCAGCAAGTGATTGCCACACACGCAAACACACATACACATGCACATAGGGAGAGGTGTTTTAAGACTTTAATTCTAGATATCCTTAAAAGTGTATAATGTTGGGCTGGAGAGATGGCTCAGCTGTTAAGAGCATGACTGCTCTTCCAGAGGTCCTGAGTTCAAATCCCAGCAACCACCTGGTGGCTCACAAACATCTATAATGATATCTGATACTCTGTTCTGACACATAGGGTATATGCAGATAGAGCACACATATGCATAAAATAAATAAATGATCTTTTTTAAAAAAAATGTATGACGTTGAAGCAATATAATATTGAAGACTTGTTCTGATGGGTTATTTAAAATTTTTAAACAGCCAAGCAGGTTCGTAGTTATAGCTGAGGCCGCTTTGTTTTGTAAAGCAGGAGTTGAGGCCACAAGAGTTCTTGATGTGCTTCGAGTCCCTGTACCAATTACCGTTATTTTTATGTGATAACGTGAGGTTGTGTTTAATCCAGCCCTCTCTTGTTTGTTATGAGGGATGATTTTTATTATTTTGTGTGTGTTGTTTGCATGTATGTGCATATACCATATGAGTGCCTGATGCCCACAGAGGCTAGAAGAGGTCACCCAGTCACCTAGAACTAGTATGAGTGGTTGTTAGTCACCATGTGGATGGTGGCAACTGGACCCGAGGACAGCAAGCATTCTTTACCATTGAGCCATCTTCCCAGCCTCTTTGTTTTGTTTTGAAGACAAGGTTTCCCTGTGTAGCCCTGGCTGGCCTGGAACTTAAATTATGTAGACCAGGCTGGCCTTTGCTCTCTGCCTCCTGTGAGTGTTGGGATTAAAGGTGAGCACCGCCAGGCGTGGAGGCAGAGGCAAGCGAATTTCTGAGTTCGAGGCCAGCCTAGTCTACAAAGTGAGTTCCAGGACAGCCAAGGCTATACAGAGAAACCCTGTCTCGAAAAACCAAAAAAAAAAAAAAGGTGAGTGCCATCATGCCCAGCTATTTGTTTACCTGCTTGCTTGCTTGCTTGCTTGCAATAGGATTTCATGTCTCCCAGGCTACCATGAACTCAATGTGTATATTAAGTTGTGGAACTTAAACTCAAGATCCCCCTGCCTCAGACTCCTATGGGATTACAGGCTCTGTCATAAATAACAATAGCCCTAAAGGTTAGAGTTGAGGGCTGAAGGACTAGCTCAGTGAAAGCCTATTTGCCTGGCAGGTGTGAGGCCCTGGGTTGTCCTCAGCAGCACAAAATAAGCCAAGTGTTGTTTTCCATTCTGAACGGGAAAGATGGAATGATGGCCGCACTGCTGCTTTCGTTGCACTTTGTTGTCGGGTTAGAGCGAGTGAATGGCTGTGGAGGCAGAAATCCCCTTTCCCAGCCCACTCTGCCCATGGAGTGTGCCTCACATAGCATGGCATGGGCAGGGCTCATGATCCATCCGCTCCAGGATGGGTCTTTGCGTTTACAGATCTTCTCACGCTCTTCTCTTGATTCCTTTAGGGATGGAGAACGATGACACTGCGGTCCAGTATGCCATTGGTCGCTCTGACACGGTTGCCCCGGGCACAGGGATTGACCTGGAGTTTGATGCAGACGTTCAAACAATGTCACCAGAGGCTTCCGAGTATGAGACCTGTTATGTCACTTCCCACAAAGGCCCATGCCGCGTGGCCACCTACAGCAGAGACGGGCAGTTGATAGCCACAGGATCTGCTGATGCTTCCATAAAGATACTGGACACAGAAAGAATGTTGGCCAAAAGTGCCATGCCGATTGAGGTACCATTCCCGCTACCACTGCTCCAGACAGCGTGGCTGTGTTGTCACCAGCTCTGGTTTGCCCCGTGGGACTGTGGGCGTGGATCCCATGCCTCTATGCCTTGAGCATCTATCTCTCCTTTTCTTGTTGGTCCAGGTCATGATGAATGAGACTGCACAACAGAACATGGAGAACCACCCAGTGATTCGAACTCTTTACGACCACGTGGATGAAGTCACGTGTCTTGCTTTTCACCCAACAGAACAGATCCTGGCCTCAGGCTCAAGGGATTATACTCTAAAATTGTTTGATTATTCCAAACCATCTGCAAAAAGAGCTTTCAAATACATTCAGGTTAGACCTAACGGGGGCACTTGACTTTCTGATACAGTATTTCAAGTGGTCTCGGGGATCAGCCTACAAAGGATGTGCCCTACGTGGCACTTAGATAAGATGCCATTGAGGTTAGGGGTCACTGGCTGTCCTTTGCCCAAGCAAGACTGCAGATGAGCAGGGTATGGTGGATCACACAATAACCCCAACATTTGAGGTCTGTCACAAGTTCAAGGCTAACCTGCTGCATAGTCAACTCCTTGCCAGCTTGAGCCATAGAGGGAGACCCTATCTCAAAAGGGGGTTTAGGAATGGGTCACTTTTATGACACTGGGATCAAGCCTCAGGACTGGGGGGGGGGACACAAAACAATGGAGAGGGGCTGAGGGGAGACAAAAGAGGAAAGCTCTGCCTTCCTAAAAGTACCTATAAGCCACCGAAGTGCTCCATGCAGTCTAATCTAGGCTTAGAATGTTGTCAGCTTCTGAGACTTACTGATAAATTAGCTCACCGTTTCTGGCTGGCTGGTCCAACTCAGCTGTTCAGGCTCAGCTCTCCAAGTTCACTGATGCAACCTGGCTTCTCTCGATTCCTCCTGAGTTGCTCTGCTTGGCCTCATGCTAACTTTGGCAATGTGTTCTAATCTTCTGGGTCCTCATTCTCTGGCTTCACCTGTGTCTAGCTTCTTCCCTCTTCACCCTGTCTCTCTAAAACTCTCCCTGTAAAACTAACACACACTCTCTCTCTCTCTCTCTCTCTCTCTCTCTCTCTCTCTCTCTCTCTCTCTCACTGTCCCTCAAGTAGCTTCCCTTTCCTCTCTCTTCTCGTGAGAACTGGGTATGTCATCTCTGATTCATCATTTTGCCACTCAGACAGCACTTTCTAACATGAGTGGTTCCTTCTACAAAATAAATTTTCTGTCATTGTTTGAGATTAAAGGTGTGTACTAAGGGTTTGTTTTTATTCAGATTCCATCCCATGCTCATTTGCAAGTGCAGTTCCTGTCTGAGTTTAGGACTATGTGATCAGTAACTAGTTCTAGAAAGAACCAGTTTTCCGTGTCCCAGAAAGTGCTTTTGTCCCTTCTGTCCCCTGCAGCTCAGTCAAGTGCAGGTGACTGACCCTGTGCCTCTGTCCTCAGGAAGCCGAAATGTTGCGTTCCATCTCTTTCCACCCTTCTGGAGACTTCATCCTGGTGGGAACTCAGCATCCCACGCTTCGCCTGTATGACATCAACACCTTCCAGTGTTTTGTCTCCTGCAATCCCCAAGACCAGCACACCGATGCCATCTGCTCCGTTAACTATAATCCTAGTGCCAACATGTATGTCACTGGCAGCAAGGACGGCTGCATCAAGCTGTGGGATGGCGTCTCCAACCGCTGCATCACAACCTTTGAAAAGGCTCACGATGGGGCAGAAGTCTGTTCTGCCATTTTCTCCAAGAATTCCAAGTACATCCTCTCAAGTGGAAAAGACTCTGTAGCTAAACTCTGGGAAATATCCACAGGGCGGACACTGGTGAGGTACACAGGTGCGTGAGAGCGCTGCTGGCATTTCTTGGGGATCACAGTGCTAAGCAGGAATGAGGCACTGGAGGAAAGGGATTCAGAGAAGGCTTTGGCCCATCCCTAGGTCAGTGCAGATGGCCTCAGAAGAGATCCAGTGTCTGTATGTGAAGTAGACCTCAGACAAGAAGACAAGCTCAGTTCCCCTTTAGTTCCTGGTAGCTTTAGTTTGTAGGGAGTGGCTGTGCCCAGGCGCTTTTTATGGTGATTATGTTTGGATTTGCCCAGCGCAGTCGACAGATGAGGTCTGGGTACAGTGAGTGGTGGCTACTGCTGAGCTCAGATCTGTTCCCTAGCAGCTAAGAGTGGTGTTGGATAGAAAACCTCTGTGGTAGTTCCACTGCCTTCCTCTTGTGAGGTGTTTGCGGCTCGCATTAAATACAGATTCAGAGCTCGCAGGAGACCTGTATTGTAAGGAGCTGAGTTAGCCTCTGGAGAGGGACATGGAAGAGCTGGTGGCACCCAGGCCACTAGGGTGCAGCACAGTTCCTCTGTGTGGCACAAGCTAGTTACTGCTTAAAGGGCCACTCCTGTGACTTTATATGACGTCTTCGAACCAGGTGCTCCTGGCATGCAGAAGTGCTCAGAGTGAGTGAGGAAGCTTTCGGTTTACAGGTGACAGCCCTTGCTTTCCCGGGGACAGTGCACCCAGACAGCCATGTTCCCAAGTGCTACCAGGAGCTCAGGGTGCTTATTTTAGTAGGGCATTGGAGTTTTTGTTTTTGTTTTTCTTCAAAGGAATATATAGACACGTTCCTTATTCCCTAATTCCTAAGTCAGCTCCCTGACAGGGAGTAAGGCTTTCCCATCTGTTTTTGGTTTTGTTTTTTTGTTTTTTCGAGACAAGGTTTCTCTGTATAGCCCTGGCTGTCCTGGAACTCACTCTGTAGACCAGGCTGGCCTCAAACTCAGAAATCCACCTGCCTCTGCCTCCCAAGTGCTGGGATTAAAGGCATGCGCCACCACGCCCGGCTCCCATCTGGTTTTAAGATATCCTTAGAAAGCAGAGTGTTCTTGCAATGGCGACAGAAGGGAACTGAAGACGATGTTAGATGTGCTGAGTTCATGGTGCACAGGTCAGTGGTCTTAGTCGGTAAATGGGCTGTGGGGGGAAAAAGGTGAGCCAGAATTTATAAAGGGAAAAAGTCAAAATTTGCAGTATTTTGCAAGGGAATTGAAGGGGACAGTTGGTTATAAAATGAGCAGCCATAAACTCTGGAAAGAGAACTGGTGGTGCCTTTCTTGACTCATCAAACTGTCTATAACTCAAGGGACTGTGTTGTTTTATTGGTGAAAGTTTGAAAAAGTTAGCCCATTTTACTGATAAGTCATTTGGTAAATATACAGAAAGGTAATTGTCAGGTCAAACATTGAAATATATGGCTGGTGAGTCTGTCCGTGCACACAGAACGGCGGTGTCGGCATCACTGAGAGTCACTGGAACTTAGGAATATACTCACAGTTCACTGCAGAAGCCAGCGTCTACTACAGAGCATTGAGTGGCTCTGCCCTGCCCCCATCACTACACGCAGCCTTTCAGATAACCTCTCCTGGTAGCATCTCCTTAGTGCTGTGTGCTGAGACTCATTTGTCACTTGTTTTAATTCTCAGCACCAGAGAGAGTAGACACTAGAGAGTTGAGAAAGGGCAGGCTTATAGTAGGCCATCTATCCCGCTAACTATGAAGGATATGTCTTTCCTCCATAGCCGTGTTCTTCTTACAGATCTCATGCATACATGCTCTCAGTGAAAGTAGCGTGTGACTTCTGGTTTCTGGAACTGGAAGTGCGTGTGCAGTACGTGGGTATTTGGGAGGCCATCATGAAATGCCCTGGCTGTCTTAATCTTTTATGCATTGCTTTAAACATGAACCATCTATTCATAGTCATGAAATGATAACGTTTCCTTTTGAAAGGTGAGTGTTCATATGGTTTGTCCCAGTAAGTCTGAATGGTAGGAGATAAAGGTGTGTACAAAAGATTTTACACAACATTGCTCAGTGACTACAAGCTGTATGCCCAGCAGCAAAAGGATCATTAGGGAAGGCAGACAGAGCCTAGCACTGTGGGTTTGACCACTGTTGGAGAGAGGTGCTATGCCATAGACCACCTGCCAGTGGCCAGAGTGAACAAACAGGCCTTGGCTGGTGGGCCTGGGGGAGACAGTGTGGGCACAGTCTGAGGCGACCTCACATCATCGGGCTAACATGTTGGTTTGTGTGACAGGCGCAGGTCTGAGCGGACGGCAAGTGCACCGGACACAGGCGGTGTTCAACCACACTGAGGACTATATTTTGCTGCCGGACGAAAGGACCATCAGCCTGTGCTGCTGGGACTCCAGGACAGCTGAGCGCAGGAACCTGCTGTCCCTGGGCCACAACAACATCGTGCGCTGCATAGTGCACTCCCCCACCAACCCTGGCTTCATGACATGCAGCGATGACTTCCGAGCTCGGTTCTGGTACCGGAGGTCCACCACTGACTAAACTGGCCCCATCCTAGGGTTCTTGTCTCAGGACTCTGCCCTCCTCCCTGTGTCCTCACCGGCTGTGGAAGTGAGCAGCTTGCACCATCTGTGGCAGGGGTGTGGCCGCCTGGCTCCTGCCTCGGATCTGTGTGTGGGAGCTCCTTTTTTACCTTGACGTAGACGCGTGGTGGGAAAAGTTGTCCTATTACAGTGATTTCCATGTGGTCTCCACCAGCTCAGTGAGTGCAGGACTCGGCACAGCCTTCAGCTCTCATTCCTGGAGAAGGACAGCGTGTGGCCTCGGGGGCACACTTGTCACTTCCTGCGTTGTCCTGACCCCTCTGTATTTTCTTTCCAGATGCATTTTGACACGTGAGGAGGGCGATATCTCTGAGGACCCGGGTTCCATGTAGAACCATCTTGCAGGGAACCCAGTCCCACCCTGAGGTGACATTGTCCTGGTAATAAAGCTCAGATCTACAACCTCACGGTTCCTCCTTG
Source organism: Mus caroli (assembly GCF_978045245.1). Lineage (NCBI taxonomy): Eukaryota > Metazoa > Chordata > Mammalia > Rodentia > Muridae > Mus > Mus caroli. The sequence continues at coordinate 7,092,604 of NW_028227257.1, read as the reverse complement.
TTCACGTGAAACGGAGGCTTTCTAGCCCCGCCCCCTCCTGTCCTCCACCCCTCAGTACCAACAGTGCAGTGCTTGCTGTTAGGAATGGTGAACAGCCTGCAAGCCCAGTAGAGCAGGAGGATCAGGAGCCTAAGGCCTTAGCTAAACAGCAAGTTTGAGGCCAGCCTGGGCTACATGAGCCCCTTTCTCAGGAAAAACAAACAAACAACCAAATAGGTGCCATAGCCCATACCTTAATCTCAACTCTTGGGAGCCAGAGGCAGGTGGATCTCTGTGAGATCCTAGCCTGGTCCAAATATGAGTTCTGGGGCAGCCAGAGCTATAGAGTGAAACCTTGTCTCAAAAAAGGAGGTAAGGATCGGATCCATTCAGTCGGAACCACAAGAGCCTGCCATCCCCTGCTGGGGGTGTCCCAGCCAGGCGCCCCGGGGCCCACGCTCCCTCCCGGAAACTTGCTGCAGCACTCCAGCTGATACCTTTTCCTCTCTGGAAGTGCTTGGGAAGCTGGCAGTGTTCTCTGTGTTAAGTCACATGCAGATGACCCAGCCCTGCATGACTCTCTTACTAACACAGTCTGCTTTCTGTCTCTCCTGGGGCCCTCAGGACCTGGGCAGAAGTATCTAGAAACAGTGTAAGGTCACCGACTAAGCAGTGACAGGCCCCAGGAAGTCACTCCTGAGTTGTGAGAACTTTGACATAAAAGATCTGCTCCCTCCTCCCCACTGGGGATCCCTGGGTTTGTGGTGGTTCCTAAAGAGCCGTTTCTGTCAGCAGGACGTAGTAACTGACACGTTGATCTTGCGTGTTCTGTCCAGTGTTTGACCCTGGCCACCTGGGGGTGCTACCCATAGGTTATAAGAAGGCTAGTGGACAGGGACAAGGACAACCAGTGCTGTCTAGGCAAGCTTTGTTCCTCTGGCGTCCCTGGTGCTTTCTGGCTGTGGCACAGCAGACTTGACACCTGTGTTGCCACCCGCACGCCCAGAGAGAGGTTCTGGGGTGCTGCGGTCACTTGGGAATTAAAATAATGCAGCCTCCTCCGGGCCTGCCTCGGTGCCAGTAGTTTGAGGGCTGACAGGTGCAGAATGAAGATGCTCTTCTGTTTCCAAAATAGTTCCTCCCCACCCCCAAGCCCTCCTTGTCCTCTTCCTTCTTCCTTTCAAAAACCACACTAGCGTTTGAGCTGTTGCTCATGTCCAGAATATCACATACTCATTCTCTTCACAGAACACCTCGCTAATTGTACCACATAACACTCTGGCATTTGAATGAGAAATTTATGTCTGGTCAGGATAACCTACCCCTTCTATGTTGTTTTTTTAAAGATGTGATTTCTAAAATAAATTTTTTTTATATAACAGTGACATAAAGGTAGTTTGTGTCTTTGGAGATTGCCATGAGCCTTCTTGACCTTGAACAGCGGTTCTTAAGCTGTGGCTGTGGGTGGCGTGGCTCACAGCTTGGCACATAGGCTAGAAATCCTAGGTGCGTTCAGATGGGCTCTTTACCCTTCTACTCTGAACAGAAAGGACCTGAGTATAGATCCCTTTCTTTGGATCAATTCAAGATTATTTTTGCTTTGCATCTTGGTTTTCTTTAGAAAAGCAACATGGGAGAGTCTGGTCTCAGCTCTAGCCCTGACTAGATAGGTAGTGAAGCTCACCGATTGTGTGTGCGTGGGTTGTGCGTCCCTTGGGTGCTCAGGGCTGCAGCTCCAGTCTCCAGCCAGCACTTGAGCAAGTGAAGTTGCTTTCCCAGTACGATGATATAAACAGTCCAGGGGTGAGGGGGCATTTGCTCTCAGGGAGACCTGTGAACCGTAAGCTAAACCCTTCCTGAGACCCTTGCAGTTAAAATGTGAGCAGAATTCATTTTTAAGCTCTAAATGGTGGCGCTAGCAAAAAAAGCAAGAGAATTCCGAAGAGAAACAAACACAGGATTAGCAGACCGTCAGCCAGCAGGGTTGTCATCTGGTGTCAGGTGACAGTTTCTGAGCAGAGCTAACACTGTGCCCAGTAGAGTAGGAACTTTGATCCAGACCCGAAAGAGAAAAGAGAGGAAAGAGTGAGGTGACATTGTTTTGGTTTCGAGAAAGTAAGATTGAGCTGAAGATGTGGCCCTCCAACTCCATCAAAAGAAATTTGCAGACGTCTCCAAGCTCTTGCCCTAGCTTAAGACTTTACAGGGAGAGCAGGATGGAGCCGTGGAGAAGGTCTCTAGGAGCCAGCCTGTGTCCGAGCTGTACCTCAAACATGTACGGGCTAACACTACCCAAAGTCATCTCCAATGGAGAAGCAGGCGAGTGCCTTACAGGAGCCAGCCCAGTTCTCTATGACAGCATATCTGAACCCAGTCCTCGGTCCTCCCAGGTTACAGGACACGGGAGGCCACAGGCCACCATGGTGCCAACCACTGAAAACAGACTTGCAGAGTTAGAACTGTCCGTGTAGAATGTATACATACATAGAGTATGTATGTACCAGTAGAGGCCAGAAGGCATTGCTTCTCCTGGAATGGTATATGTGGGCTTGTATGAGCCACCAGCCATTGATGATGGGAGCCAGACTGAGCCATCTCTCCAGCCCCTTATTTTTGGTTTGGTTTTAGTTTTTTGTTGGTGTATGTGATCATGTTCTTCCACCATGGGTTCTGTGTGTCTGTCTGTGTGTGTTCGTGTTCTTCCACTGTGGGTTTTGAAGATCAAATTTAGATTATCAGGCTTATGCCACAAATGCCCTTCCCTGCCAAGCCATTTTTCCCTCCCAGTCTCAGACTTGAAGCAATACAGTTCCAAAACTTTAAGGTCTTAATCTTCAGTATACAGTCTGTGTTCAGCCGTCTTTATAGTCGTGGTACTGAGTGCCCAGTTGAAATACTACCAAACTCAACAAACTTCACAGTTGGTGCAGAAACTGTTGACGCAAGCAGTGCACACAGGTAACTGGCCGTCTTAAACATGTGTTAGACGCTGTAGAGACAAAGCGAGCAAATGCACTAAGGCGAGGAAAGGATACTGAGTCCAAAGTGTCGCTGGCTTTGTGATTACGGGCGTGTGCTATGATTCTGAGACCACACTGGACTTGAGTACCAGCTTAGCCTAAGCAGCAGTAAGGACTTCAGTACAAGGTAGGTGTGGCAGGCAGTGTGCCTGTAATCCCAGCACTTGGGAAGTAGAGGCAAGACAGTCTAAAGGAAGGCATCCTGGTCATCCTCTGTTTTATAGCCAGTACAAGGCCTGCCTGGGCAAGATTTAATACAAGAAAACTCCAAGGTCTCCCCTGTGTGGTTCTCCTTCACTCTGGGTCAGCTTCAGGCCATCAGATAATTTGAAAGCGCCTAGCTTCCCAGAATAGCCTGTTGCGATATGTAGGCTAACGCTGAGCTTGCCTTAAGACGCAGGCAGGTTGCAGCAGAAGAGCTAATGGGACTTCTCAGACCTTCCATTCATAAAGTTGGACTGGATCAAACCTGCACTGAGCGGTCACATGTGTTTGCAGATAGCCTGGTAGGAGGTAACCCAACCATTGCTGGGCCACATCCCATTTGTTCAGTGTCCAGCAACTTGAGGTGGCTTTCAGTGTGGGGAAGGAACGCTGCCACCCTGAGTTGTGGTGTCTTTCTCAACATCAAATCCTACATAGTTATTTCACAATGACCTTCAAGTTTGTTGTTTTTGTTTTGGGGGACAGGGTTTTCATCTTCTGTCGAAGTTTTTACATGAGTGTGTATCAGAAGGACACAGACTTGTGTATGTATCCTCCCCCTTTCCTCCCCTCTGTTCTCTCTCTCTCTCTCTCTCTCTCTCTCTCTCTCTCTCTCTCTCTCTCTCTCTCTCTCTCTCTCTCGTGTGTGTGTGTGTGTGTGTGTGTGTGTGTGTGTGTGTGTGTGTGTGTGTAAATGATTTCCGATGTCTTTATAAAATCTAGGAGCTTAATCCCAGAACTCGGGAGGCAGAGGCAGGCGGATTTCTGAGTTCGAGGCCAGCCTGGTCTACAAAGTGAGTTCCAGGACAGCTAGGGCTATACAGAGAAACCCTGTCTCAGAAAACCAAAAAAAAAAAAATAAATAAATAAAATAAATAAAATAAAATCTAAGAGCCACAATGAGAGAAAATGCTCCTCTTTCTGAGGCTGTCTTCATAATTATCTATGAATCCATTTTCTTGCCAATAGCATAAATTTCTTCCTCATGATGACTGGGGGAAAAAGTCCCCCTGTGCACACTGCACAGTCCTCCTCTATTGCTGGATGGGTAGGTGGGTTCCATGAAGGAGTTACTGTGGACAGTGACACGCAAGCGCCTCTGTGACATGTTGACTTAGAGAAACTTTGGCCAGATACCCAGGAGTGTTCACTGGGTCATGAGGAAGACCCAGTTTTAGTTGTTTGAGAAGCCTCCCTACTGTCTCCTCAGTGGCAGGCCTGGGTCGTCTTCTCTCAGTGGTACGGAAGGGGTCCCTTTGTTCACATGCACATCAGCATTTGCTGTCATTTGCTTTGATGGCTGCCGTCTCATTGGGCTGAGATTGGATCTTGGTGTGCTTTGGATTCACATTTCTCTGATGGCACTGGACATTTCCATGTTCGTTGGCCACTTGTGTTTTGTCCTCTAAGAACTGTCTGTCCAGGAATCCACCAAAGAGGGAACTCTTGGTGACAGAAACGACACGGTGCTCTCCACAGTTTTTGGCTTCTGTGCGACTGCAGTAGGAAAGAGAGAGCCGAGCGGGCCCAGTCAGTCCACAAATAGAGAACACAAATTGGACATTTTTCTTTTATTCCTTATTTTTATTTTTACTTTTTGTAAGGGGTCTCACAAGGATTGAGGGGTAGACACAGAAGGACTGGGAAGTGAGTGTGATGGGGGTGCATGGTGTGAATTCCCAGAGAATCAAGAGGAATGTTGTTGGGGGCAGGGAGGGCAGTCTGTCCCGGTCTTTGATCTGGGTGGTTTGGCTGCTTGTTTTGTTGTTGAGTTCTATATATCAATTAGATACCAGTCCTGCCAGATGTTTAGCTAGCAGATATTTTTTTTCTCCAGTGTGTGTGTGTGTGTGTGTGTGTGTGTGTGTGTGTGTGTGTGTCCCTTGAGACTTGCCTGTCTTTGTCGCCTGAGTTCTGGCATATGTCACCACACCCATCTCTTGTCCCTTTCTGAGGGTCCCAACCCTCAACCTCTCCAGTGCTGGGATGAGACAGGTGCCACCATGCCCAGCCTCCTGGATTTTATTACAGGGAATCACAAGTGTATACTGAAGTCAACAGTGTAATAAAGCTATGGTTGCCAGGCTCTGGGAGAGGGAAGACAGCTATTGGGGATGGGGTTTCTCCAGGGAGATGAAGTTAGTTTAAGTTAAGGGTGATGGTTTTACATCTCTAAATATGCTTTTAAAATCATGGTTTTTTCATCGTAAGAGAGTAAATTTGGGGCCTGGAGAGATGGTTCCAGGGTTAGGAACACTGACTATTCTTCCAGAGGATCTGAGTTTGCTTCCCAGAACCCACATGGTTGTAACTGCAGTTCCAGAGGATCCTGCGCCCTCTTCTGGTGTTTTTGGGCACTGCACATACATGATGGACAGACCAAAAAAAAAAAAAAAAAAGTTCACACGCAAAATAATAAAAATAAAATCTTAAAAGTGAATTTTATGGTACTTGAGTTAAATCTACATAAAGAGAGATGAGTGGGTAGCTGGAATGGGTGGGTGGGTGGATGGAGACAGGGTCTCATTCTGTAGCCCAGACGAGCCTGAACTCACTCTCTTTCACGCTGACCTTACACCATGGCGATCCTGCTTCAGATTCCTGAAGCTGTGAACCACCATATCCGACTTGGTCTCTTTATTCATTAAAAAAAAAAAGTCTAAGGCTAGAGAGATGATGGCTCAGCAGTTGCCAAAGCTAACTATTCTTTCAGAGGACCCAGGTTGGTTCCTTAGAAGCCACCCACATGATGACTCATAACCAGCTGTAATTCAAGTCCCAAGGGACCTGACACCCTCGTCTTGACCTCCACGGTCACGAGGCTCACATGTGGTACACATACATACATGAAGACAAAGCACTCATCCATGTAAAATAAAATAAATAAAATAAAATAAAATGTAAGTGTAAACAGTCTCCAGGCAGGGCCGGTGAGGTGGCTCAGTGAATGAAGGCTCGTGTCACCAAGCCTGAGCACCTGAGAGAAACAGCTCCTGCATGTTGTCCTGTCACACACACACTATGGCATCTGTGGCAAGCTGTTGCACACCACACACACACACACACACACACACCACATCACACACACACACACACACCACATACACACACACCCCACATACACACACACACACACACATACACACACACCATGGTGCTGCAACAAAACACCATGACCAAAAAGCAATGTAAGGAGGAAAAGGTTTATTCAGCTTACACTTCCATATTACTGTTCATCACTAAAGGAAGTCAGGACAGGAACTCACACAGGGCAGGAACATGGGAGCAAGAGATAATACAGAGGCCATAGAGGAGTGCTGCTTACTGGAGTGTTCTTCATGGCTTGTTCAGCCTGCTTCCTTATAGAACCCAGGCCCACTAGCGCAAGGATGGCACCACCAACAATGGGATGGGCCCTCCTTCATCAGTAATCATCACTAATTAAGAAAATGCTTTGGGCTGGCAAGATGGCTCCGCGGGTAAGAGCACTGACTGCTCTTCTGAAGGTCCTGAGTTCAAATCCCAGCAGCCACATGGTGACTCACAACCACCTTTAATGAGATCTGACGCCCTCTTCTGGCGTGTCTGAAGACAGCTACAGTGTAGTTATGTATAATAATAAATAAATTTTGGGCCGGAGCGAGCAGAGGTTCTAAAAATAATTCAATTCCCAACGACCACATGAAAGCTCACAACCATCTGTGCAGCGACAGTTTACACATTAAAAAATAAATCTTTTTAAAAAATAAAGAAAATGCTTTATGGGTCTGGAGAAATGACTTAGTTGTTAAGAACACTAGATAATCTTTTCCAAAGGACCCAGGTTCAATTCCCAGCACCCACATGGCAGCTCACCACTGTCTGTAGCTTCAGTGCCAGGGGATGTGACACCCTCACACAGACAAGCAGACAGAACCCCATTCGAGACAGGGTTTCTCTGTGTAGCCCTGGCTGTCCTGGCACTCACTTTGTAGACCAGGCTGGCCTCGAACTCAGAAATCCGCCTGCCTCTGCCTCCCGAGTGCTGGGATTAAAGGCGTGCGCCACCACACTCGACAAAAGGGTTTTTTTTATAGGAAAGAAAATGTCTTACAACCAGATCTTTCTCAGTTAAGGCTCTCTTTTAAACAACTAGTTTCTGTATCAAGTTGACATAGGACTGTGCCACACACACTAAGCAAAGTTATGTCTACTCTGCAACTCGGCCTAGCACATCTACCAGACAGAGCATGTGATCTTTTCTGTGGTCCCAGGATCAAACCCAGGGTCTTGCACAAACTTGGCACACACTCTACCCATCAGCCACATCCCAAACCCAGTCATGACCAACCTTTTTTTTATTATTATTAGATATTTTCTTTATATACATTTCGAATGCTATCCTGAAAGTTCCCTATACCCTCCCTCCGCCCTGCTCCCCTACCCACCCACTCCCCCTTCTTGGCCCTGGCGTTCCCCTGTACTAGGACATATAAAGTTTGCAATACCAAGGGGTCTTTCTTCCCAGTGATGGCCGACTAGGCCTTCTTCTGCTACATATGCAGCTAGAGACACGAGCTCTGGGGGTACTGGTTAGTTCATATTGTTGTTCCACCTATAGGGTTGCAGACCCCTTCAGCTCCTTGGGTGCTTTCTCTAGCTTCTCCATTGGGGGCCCTATGTTCCATCCTATAGATGACTATGAGCATCCACTTCTGTATTTGCCAGGCACTGGCATAGCCTCATATGAGACAGCTATAACAGGATCCCTTCAGCAAAATCTTTCTGGCATATGCAATAGTGTCTGGGTTTGGTGGCTGATTATGGGATAATCATGACCAATCTTGATTGACTCAAACATCCACATATTTTCTGGAAGACTGAAGTAAGATCTCAGATGCAGATAGATAGGTAGGTAGATAGACAGACAGATTGGTATAGATAGATGTGTGTGTGTGTGTGTGTGTGTGTGTGTGTGTGTGTGTGTGTATACAATACATATCAGACAGATAGGGTCTAAGCACCATCAGTCAGCACCACCATTACACCTGAAAATGTGATGTCACATAAGCAAGATAGTCACATCCAGCCAGTGTTTGCACTTCCATACAGATGTGTCCTAACAGAAGCTCCAGGGGACCCCTTTGTCGTGTATTTCACCGGATGAATTCAGTCCCTCGTAAGTAAAGCACCTATCACAGTCCAGCTACTTTTTGAGACTGCTCTTGATGCTCAGAGAAACAGCTGCCACATGGTACACCAAGCCTGAAGGCTGGCCCAGTCCCAGGTGACTGGTAAGCCTAGACCTGGTCCTGTGGCCCTAACCAAACCATAATGTGCTGGAGTCCCAGCTTCAGTGTGTGGCAGCCTGTCACATGGTACAAATGTCAACCAACAGGACACAGCCTGCCACCACTATCCTCCTCTCTGCTGAGCATTGCAGAGAGCTTGGGAGACCCTGGCAGGGAGGACTGGCTGCCCCATCACTGTGAACCCACAGCGGGATCTGGGGGTTTGAGGTCACTGGTTACCCACAAGCTCCTCTCCGTCCTGGTTTCACAGCTTTTCCAGGTGTTAAAACAAACACCACCACAAGAAAGGGGGCGGGGATGGGGGCGGGGGCAGGGGACAGAAGGAGCAAAATCAAGAGTTCTGTGGCTAGAGAGCATTGCTCTAGTAGTGTGGAGAGCTGGGCTACTGATATTGAAGTCTTATTCTTCGACAGTTTCATGCATATTCACATAATGTATTTTGAGCACACACACACACCGTACACACACTTATATAAATATAGAATCTTTTTAAAAAATGATTTCCGAGTATTGTGTGCATTTTGAGTGCCGGGAAATCCTCAGTGGCTTACAGGCTCACATGCAGAACGGGTTTAAGGAAGCAACTTCAGGTGAGTTCTGTGGAAGCTGTGCATGACTGAGAGGATGTGTGTCGAGTCACTCTTGCATTCACTCGGATGACATCCGACCAAACACTCACCTCTGATCTCTTCCTCCTGTTTCCCTAATAAGTGATGGCATTTGGGCATGGACCTTGGGTTTTGGTAGTTTTCTGGATATGTGTTTGCTAGGGATATTATTCACTCTCAGGATTTTTCTCAGATTCCCACATCCATTTATGCCTTTAGAAATTAGTATAAGTAGCAAATGCTTTTTTTGTTGAGTTCTGCCCTATTTAAAGCATCAACATTGGCAGAGTGCTTGGGCTATAGGTCAGTTGGCAGAGGCTTGGGCTATAGGTCAGTTGGCAGAGGCTTGGGCTATAGGTCAATTGGCAGAGGCTTGGGCTATAGGTCAGTTGGCAGAGGCTTGGGCTATAGGTCAGTTGGCAGAGTGCTTGCTTGCCATGCTCCAGGTCCTTGGTCTGATGCCCAGCGCCACATACAAGGGTATGGTGCCTATAATCTCAACACTTGGGAGGTGAAGGCCGAAGGATCAGAAGTTCAAGGCCATCCTTAGCTACATAGAAAACGTGAGGTCAGCCTGGGCTACATGAGACTCTATTTCAAAACAAAGGAAGGGCTGCTGGGAGTGGTGGTGCACACCTTTAGTCCCAGCACTCTAGAGGCAGAGGCAGGAGGATCTCTGCAAGTGAGTCTAGCCTGGTTTATAAAGTGAGTTTCAGGTCAGCCAGTAATATTACACACAGAAACTCTGTCTCAAAGAAAGAAAAAAAAAAAGAAATAAAGAAAGGGAAGAAAGAAGGAAGGAAGAAGAAAAGAAGGAAGGAAGCAGGCATGAGGGGATCATTTCAGTAAATATCTGGACTTAAAGTCAGTGGCATAGCAGCTGAAAAGATGCTCAACACCGTCTGTAACTGCAGTTCCAGAGAATCTGACGCCTTCTTCAGGCATCTGTGGACATTGCCCGCACATTTAAAGACATATGGGCAAAACACCACACACATTTTTTTAAAAACTGGATGACTGACGGAGAGTCGCCTGCTACCAGGGATCCCTGGCTCGGTGAACGAGAGCATGCCTTCTGATCTGTCCCTGTGCAGAGCAGTGGGCTGAAGCTCTTATGATTCACAACTCCTCTCTGCAGCTACAGAGTTTCCTAAAATGGAGCACGCACTGCCTCTGATCTGACGCACCCCACCCTTTTCAGAACGTGTCTCTCTTGTGAAAAGCCTTCTGGAAATTACTACTTCTTCCCTGTGGACTTTGGCAGGGAGCATGTGGCTGACAGCTACTTCTATTTGCTTGTTAAGACAGACTCACACCGTAGTCCAGACTGGCCTAGAACTCTGAGGTGGCCCAGAACAGCCTTAAAGTCACAGCTGTTCTCCTGTCTCAGCACTGTAGATGTGGGGGTGGGAGCATGCCCAGTTCTACATTTGTTTAGAGCCTGTTCATCCTGTCTAGTCATTGTCACCCCTTTTCGCTACTGTCGCCTGCAGATTGCTGATCACTGGTTCCTTAAAGACCATTTCAAATAGAGACAGCATTTTATCTGTTTGCTTGTTTTGGTTGCATTTATTTATCTGGGGAGGGAAGTATGCACACGAGTGGCAGTATGCATGCAGAGGTCAGAAAGACAGCTTGCAGGAGTCCTCTTCTCCTACCGTGTAATTCCAGTAACTCCAACAAGTTTTCAGCTTGGCAGCTGACAGCTTCACCCACTGAACCATCTCACTGGTTCAATTTTTTTAAATTTACTTTTTTTTTTCCACTTTGAGTTTGAGGCTGGCCCCGAACTTGCTTTGTAAGTCAGGCTATCATTGAACTCACAGAGATTAGCCAGCCTCTGCTTTCTGGGAGTGCTGGTATCAAAGGAGAGTGCCACCGTGGTCTGTCTATGACATGCTTTTTAAATCTCACACCTGGGAGGCAAAAATAGGTGAGTCTTGGTGAATTTAAGGCCAGCCTGGTCTACAGATCGGATCCCAGGGGAGCTGGGAGTAGCTGCTTAGAAGAGGGGACCCTTATGCTGAAATGAAATGAAGCCTAAGCTAGCCTGCTAAAATATAACCACGGAGAATTGGAGTGAAGGTGTAGAAAACTGTGGGGTTCAGAGCAGGGCAGTTTACTCCTGTTACCCCAGCTGTCACACCGCAGGGGACAGGAAGGAAGACATGCTGACCCTCAGCGGAAGTCCAGTCACTTTGCTTCATCATGGAAATGTATTGCCTCGCTGGGTGGGAATTGTTCCATTAGTCTTCAAGGGACAAGAATGCGGTGTGATCCTACGCTGGGCTGCTCAAAGTAGGAACTTCACCTTGTAAAGCAGAAGGGTGGGTTTTTTTTTTCCTCCTTCTTCTTTTGTGGTTTCACACAGCAAAGGAGTGTCAGCCTCCACTTACCGATGAAGTGGGACAGCAGGCATGGAGGCGTTGAGTGTGGCCTGAAGCTCTGGCCCCGCCTCCCCTGCTCCTTTCATTTGACTCTCATTACTTGAAAGAATCTTCTCGACTGTTTCCATGTGTTGGCAAACAGTTCCATAGAATCCAGCTCCTGGGAACCAGCCAGCAGCATGCAGTGAGATTGCATCATCGGCCCCTGGAACCAGACATATCAGGGGCAGAACTCCGAGGACCCTGCTCACATCACAGCCATGAGAGGCACCAGCATCAGAGAGGCTGCGCCCAAGGTGAGTGACTGACTGGGGCTGTGTGCATGAGAGCAACAGTTGACTCAACTGCTTTTATCGTTGGGTCTCTAATGAACACGAAGGGTAGGTTATTAGTGGCAGGCAGGTTTGGAATGAGAAAGCTTTGCTCTTTACCAGTTGTTGGTTTCAAGATGACTGGAAATGATGGGGTGAAATCAGCAGGAGGCAGACAGCCCAAGCCCCCACTGTGTGTCTCTTCACCACTCAGCACACTTCTTAAACATTCTCTTTCTCTGCATCCTGAAGGTGCTTAGTGTGGCTCTCAAGGATTCTGACTGGCTTGGGGGACTCACTTCTCTTGAACAGAGAGAGCTTAGACCTTGGCTCTACTCTTGCTAAGTCCAATAAGGACGCCCATGAACTGCCTTCGTGTTCCTTTGAGCGCTGGGGACTGGAACTCTGGTACAAACTGCAAGTCTGGGCCAGGAACCAAGAGACGGTCCTGTAGCATGTGTATAGCATGGCACACTGCTAACCCAAGAAGGGCACTGGAGCTTGAGATGTGACGATGGTACTTGCAATACAGGCATAAGGACCTGAATTCAGTACCCAGTACCCACATAAAAAAACAGGCATGAAAGCATGGACCTGCAACCCCAGAGACGGCAAGGAGGTGACAGCAAGGTCCCTGTAGTTCTCTGGCCAGCCTCCCTAAGACAAGCAATCCAACTCCACACACACACACACACACACACACACACACAAAATAAAGTGGGTGGGTGATGGAGAAGGACATTGTGACATCAACCTTTGGGTTTCACACACCCATACTGTATGCGGGGGCGCAGGGAGAAGGAGGAGAGATCACAAGGAAAGGGAAGCTCACAGTCAATGCTTTTCTGTCCCGTCCTATTCTTTCAAAATGTGATAGAATGCTAGATACAAAAGAGCCATGAAACAGTTGCTAAATGGGAGGCTGCTTGCGGGAATTAAATGTTGCTTGTCATTGTGATAGTAACAAGTGTTGGGTGTGGGATCCAGGGCTGGGGTCTGTGGCGACTCCTTGTTTAGATGACTTGTAAATATCTGAGTGGAGAATCTTGCCCCACAAAGCGCTGGGGAAATGAGTAGTTGATCCAGCCCCAGTAAATCTTTCATCGAAAGGCATCCCCGCAGTTCCCCGCAGTTCCGGGCAGTCTATCCGGCATACGGCCTCTGTCTGTACATCAACAGATGCTACAGCTCTGCTCACTATTGCTGTTCAGCTGCATGATAATAAATAGCTAGCCCTGTACTCCTCCCTCCTGGGCTTGGGATGTTGTTCCGTTGGTAGAGCGCTTGTCTCACAGGCACAAAGGCCCGGGTTTTGTCCCCAGCATGGGCGACACAGGTCTGTAATCCAAGATGATGGGGAATTCAAGGCATCCTCAGCCAGGGCCATCAACAGCAGGACATCCTTCGTCCCTGTGTGTTTCTTACCTGCACATTGATTTTATGAGCCCATTTGAACTTCAGAACAGTCTCCAAAAACATCCTTGCCAACCTTTTTGGCTGTGATGCATGGGTCTGTTTGTCCAGTTCAGGCTTCATCTCAAGGTCACACACACACACCGGTACTTTTTGCCAGGTCTTGTCCTTAATCTGGAATAACCCATTTCCTATTCTTCTCTCACGACTTTGTCGGCTCTGTTTGTTTTGTTTCTGCTGAGATGCTTTTAAGATCTGAAACTTGGTTTTACTTATGCACCACTCATTTCTGCACATTTTATATGTCACAGTACAATCTGTAAGCGCATACGTATGTACATCCGGGCAATGATGCGCAGCCCGCTTGTCTGTTTGATGCAAGTCCCAATAACTAACCGTCACTCACTGTGTGTGCACCAGGTGCTCCATGGAGCACCCAACAAGTCCTCACTCCCTTAGTGTGTGGACTCCGTTTGCAGCCTTCCCATGAGACAGGTGTTCTTCTCAGCCTCATCTTGCATATGAGGAAACCGCCCAACCCCCATGGGCAATCAGCGGCCCTGCCTAAGCAGAGCAGGAAGACGACATCTGACTCCCCCGCTTACTGTGGTCTTACCGTAGCCATGGGGTCAGTGAACTGCATCAACAAAGAGCCAGCTCATGTGGGGGGGTGAGGGGGAGGAAGAGGAGTGCAGCTTGGACTTTCAGCTCCAGGGAGGCTGGAGGCAGGGGTTGGGGTGTGGGGGTTGTCGCTGCCACTTCAAGGCCAGCTTGAGCCACATAGACCCTGCCTCGAGAAACAAACGAAAAGCCAGGTGCTGCTCCTCACTTGGCAGGGCCCAGGTCCTGTCTGTTGTGCTGCGCTCTGTTTCTAAGACTCTTTAAAATACGGACTCTTTCTGACCTCACCAATACCATCCAGATCTGGTGCTCCAATCTCAGCTCATGCAAGACACCCCTTTCCAGTAAGGTGGTGCCTGGGGGGACCCCTCCCTGAGTGGGGGCCCAGTCTTCATCTCCCAGGCCAGAGGAGCCTCCACCTGATTATTCACTCCATTTCTTGAGTGTCTGTGTGGATGTATTTCTTCCCTCCCCTTCCTGGGTCTCACTAGTTAGCCCAGGCTGGCCTCGAACTCTTGGAGATCTATCTGCCTCTACAGTGCTGGAATGGAAGGTATGCTCGCCGCACTCTGTTTGGTGAGTTATTTTCTCACATAAGTGAGCAGGAGCAGTGCAGGGGCTTCTGGGCTTGTACTGTTTACAATGTAATCAGCATGTAATAGAATACAATCATTAGTCAGCATGTCATGTATAATATAGTCAGCATACAGTGTGATATAGTCAGCACTATGCATTAGATTGCACTGACACAGTTGATCTGCCGGTTGATTTGTTAATCAACTGCCCTCATTAATTTGGTGTCTCACTGTTTTGTTTTTTTTAAATGACATTATATTTATTTCACGTGTGTGTACATGTCTGGAAGATGGAGGTGAATGTCATGGCATGTGTGTAGTCAAAGGAGGACAGCTTGCCGGAATCAGTTCTCTCCTTCCACCATGTGGGTCCCAGGGATTGAACTTGAGACATGAGCCTTGGTAGCGGGAGCCTTTCATCACTGAGCTATTTTGCCACCTTCATCTGCTTCCTAAGCAGGAGCACCGTGTGTGAGCAGGCTATACAGGGAAGCAGTTCTCTTTTTCTTCTTTTCTTTTTAAAGGCATTTTTTATTATTTTTATTAGATATTTTCTTCATTGACATTTCAAATGCTATCCCCAAAGCCCTCTATACCCTCCCCCTGCCCTGCTCCACAACCCACCCACTCCTGCTTCCTGGCCCTGGCATTCCCCTGTACTGGGGCATATGATCTTCGCAATACCAAGGGCCTCTCCTCCCATTGATGGCTGACTACACCATCCTCTGCTACATATGCAACTAGAGACACTCTGGGGGGTACTGGTTAGTTCATATTGTTGTTCCTCCTATAGGGTTGCAGACCCCTTTAGCTCCTTGGGTATTTTCTCTAGCTCCTTCATTAGGAGCCCTGTGTTCCATCCAATAGATGACTGTGAGCATCCCCTTCTGTATTTGCCAGGCACTGGCATAGACTCACAAGAGAGAACTATGTCAGGGTCCTGTCAGTAAAATCTTTCTAGCATATGCAATAGTGTCTGGGTTTGGTGGTTGTATATGGGATGTATCCCTGGGCGGGGCAGTCTCCGGATGGTCCTTCCTTCCGTCTCAGCTCCAGACTTTGTCTCTGTAACTCCTTCCATGGGTATTTTGTTCCCCATTCTAAGAAGGAGCAAAGTATCCACACTTTGGTCTTCCTTCTTCTTGAGTTTCATGTGTTTTGCAAATTGTATCTTGAATATTCTTAAGTTTCTGGGCTAATATCCACTTATCAGTGAGTGCATATCATGTGAGTTATTTTGTGATTGGGTTACCTCACTCAGGATGGTATCCTCCAGATGCAGTCCTCTTCTTTGGTGCATTTAACTTCAAAGCCCTTCACTACCATCCAAGGCCACTTACCCACCTGGATGCCAAGTTCAGATTTGTCCTCTAGCGGTAAACAAGCTGTGCTTTTGCTCCTGCTGTGGCTGCCTGGTTGTTTTTATAAAACAAGGGGGAACACTTAAAATTATGTGTGATATTAGCAATAGGAAATGTTGGTGACTTCAGCATTTAACAGACCCAGCAGAGGGAAGTCATGTGCACAGCCCTGCAATGAGCCTGTCATCTCCTTCACTGGCCTACTGGCTGGCTGACCTCCGCTGAGGAAGTGCTAAAAATGGCTTAGCAGGTAGAAGGTGCTTGCCACCAAGCCTGTCGACCCGAGTTAGATCCCAGGACGGACATACAGGGATCCCAGGACGTGCAGGACAAAGGAGAGCATTGACTCCTGTGAGTTGTCCTCTGAGGTCCACATGTGTGCTGTGGTGCATGCCCATGCATGTGCACACACAAATACACACATACAATAAATACATAGACAGATGGATGGACAGACAGATAATAAGCTGCTTGAAGAAGCGCTAGAAACTTGTTCTAAAGGACAGAAGGAGCTGCCATTGTGCACTTGGAAGTTAGAGGCAGGGGGATCTTGTGTTTGAGACCAGCATCTGCCTCAGAGAAGAGCCTGCTTCAAAGGAGGAAGAAAGGGAAATCAGTAGTTTATTAGATATGAGTTTTTATTTTGACTTCTTGATGTCTTTAATGCTGTCTTATTGTCTGGGCAGCATAGGGCGCAGCCTGTGATCTCAGAGCTAGGGAAGGAGAGACAAGAGGATCAGAAGTTCAAAGCCAGTGTGAGCTACATGAGATGCTGTCTTCCCTATCTGCAAAGACTGCTGTGTGCTCACGGGTCTCCAAAAGGGCTTCTCAGCACATTGTTACAATCTTACCCAAAGTGATGGGCCCTGAATTTACCTTTAGAAACACCTACCTTCTGAACATCAGGGATTCCCGTCTCAGAGGCAGCAGCCCCCTCTCCCTCTCCACTCTCAAGAAGTCGGAGCAAAGACTTAGTATGAAAACAGTCTTCAAGGCTCCTCTCTCTTCTCCTATCTTGCAACCTATCACATGGGTTCCCCCCTCATCAGCCCCACCTTGGATCTAGACGCCTCTCTGAGCCTCTACCCCAGATCCCCCACTACCCCACAAACTCCCATCATTTTCTCGCCCATCTTGTCTTTACACAACAGGACTAGACATTGTCTGGGCTTGCTTGGTTCATGGCTGGTGTGTTTCTCTCTGGAAAGACATTGGGGGGGGGGTGCAGGGGATACAATATGACACAACATTTGACTTGCTTACAGTGCTAAAGGTACTTCCAGCAGTGTGTGTATACAGCAGGTACTAAGTAAATGCCTCCTGTCATGTGTGAACAGGCAGTTACAGAGAAGCAGACACAACCCTTGCAACACAGTCACACCGCAAAGACAGGGGCAGCACTTCCTAGTTCTTAGTCGTCAGGTATCTGGGAACAGAGGTCACCCTGCACTCTCAGCTCTCTAGCCTGAACACCACTTGACCTGGATTCTTGAGAAGTGGCCCCTCCTCCTGTGGTCACTTTAAAATTTGAATTGTTAAGTTTAAAGTCAGGGTCACAAGGACCTTCCCTCTGAGTTTGCCAGCGATGGTCGGTCCCTCTATCACCCCGTGAAGTGAAATTGTGCAAGCACAGGACCCGACAAGAACACCTAAGCAAGTGCCTTCATTGTTTACCCTTTCACCCCACATGGAGGCTCTGGGTTGTAGGAGTTCTGGCGTGTGAGGCCTGGGCTGATACTATAGTTGGATCAGAGCAACAGATGGTAAATGGACATAGTGACTTCAGGTGTAGCAAGGTGACCTGACAGGGGATGGACGCAGAGAGTCACCGTGGAGATGCAGTGCCAGGCAAGGGAAAGAGCATGTGCAAGGCCCTGCATGGGGACTGAGTCCCAGGAGAGGCCACGGTAAACAAATGGAGGGACTGTCTGGAGAAGAGGCCGGGTGGGGGAGGGGTCAGCGGAGTAAGGAGCCTCATCTGCTGTGTCAGGACTTCAATGTAAGAAAGGAAACTACTCACCTACATCCAGCGGGCGGGCGAGCCGATGACACCCTGTGATGGATGTTTGAAAACATTACTTGGGTTGCTATGCAACAGAAACGGAGTGAGGAAGAACAGAAGCCTAGAGATGAGCTAGAAAACTCAAGGCCAAGGGTTTTCACTTCCGCTCTGGATAAAAGCATCCGGTGCCTATTGTCCTAGAGAGGAGTGCATTTTCTCTGAACTTAGTGGGCAGGGGGAGGGGTTGCTGTTGCGGGCACGAGCAGGAGACAAGTGGCCCTTCATTCATTTATTCCATACATACCATTCATTCATTCCATACATACCGAGTGTTCATTCCATACATACCGAGGGTGGCCCTTCATTCATTCTATGCACACTGAGCGAGCGAGCGCCTACTGTGTGGCAGGTGCTGTTCTAAGTGCCACAAAGGAACAAGTGTCCGTTCATCCTCACTATGTGTGTATTTATTTATTCAGAGCCAGGCTCTCCCTGTGGATCCCTGGCTGGCTTGGAACTTGCTGTGTAGACCAAGCAGAGCTTGAGCTAGGAGACAGGCCAGCATTTGCCTCCTGAGTACTGGGGCTAAAGGTGTGCACCACCAAACCATCTCTCTCATTATTTCATTGACAGTTCTCATTCGCTTATAAAATCTACCACTCGCTCACTCGCTGTCTGTTCTCTTGTTGAATAAAGGCCCTTCTCCGCACATCTTATTTCCTATAGAAGACATTTTATTTAGAAAGAAAGAAAAAAAGAAGGAAAGAAAGAGAAAAGAAAAGAAAAGAAAAGAAAAGAAAAGAAAAGAAAAGAAAAGAAAAAGAAAGAGAGAAATAGGAAAAGACCACAATTGTGGCGCTTGAGACATGGGCTAGCGTCATAAAGTTCAAAAGAAAATGATCACAGGCTGGCAGAATGGAGAGAAATAGGGAAGCGGCCGTGGAAATGCAGTGCAGTCATCTTGAGCAGCGGTGAGTAAGGGGGGAAATGACAGCGGCTCAGAGGGGAAATCACTCAGAAAAGGAGGAAGGTGGAGGCTGCTAAGAAAGCTGCCTCTGAGGAGGAGGCTACTCTCCAACATGAGTTGCAAAAAGGGGAACTATAGTTTCTTTGTTTGTTTTTTCTTACTCATGAGCCATGTACTCAGCCCAGAGTTTTGCTGTGAGCTCAGCACATTGGAGCCTAGGTGTGTTCTGTGCCTGGACAGCAGCTTTGGCTCCAAGCCTCCCACAGGAGCAGCTACAGCCCCAAGCTGCTCCTGACACTCAGAGAGCCTTCCTCTGTGGGCTCACAGGGGGGCAAAATGCAAACTGTTGTGCTCTTCATTTCCGTTAAATTTTTACTGGAAGGGTCCGTGTGTGTGTGTGTGTGTGTGTGTGTGTGTGTGTGTGTGTGTACGCGTGCACGCGTGCACGCGTGTGTGCACCACGGCCCACACGAATGGAGTTCAGAGGACAATTTCCAGGAATCGGTCTTGCCTTGTGCCACGTAGGTCCTGAAGGTTGAACGCAAGTCATCAGGTTTGATGGCAGGTGCCTTTCCACACAGAGCCCTCTCTCTCCCTGGCTCAGGAGTGGTGTTGGTCGTTTGCACAGGTAACTATCGGCCAGGCTGCTTGTCTGCTTTTTTTTTTTTTTTTTTTTTTTTTTTGGTTTTTCGAGACAGGGTTTCTCTGTTTTCTGCTTCTTGTAGGGGGACAGAAGTGGAGAAGGAAACACAGGGTCTCTACACCCAGAGATGAGGTGCCTGCCACCTGGTTAATGAGAACAAAGTACTGTGTGGAATGTTTGCCCCAGGTTCAGAATTTAGGCTCACCTCAGCTGAAAGAGACATAAAAACCCAAGCCGGTCGCTAAAGTCTCACATCTCTGGGCTACTCTCTTTTCCTGTGGATGCTTCCCAGGGTAAGAGATCAAAAGCCACTGAAAAAATGACTAGCAAGGACCAGACCGGTGGTATGAGCCACCCTTTAGCCTGGGCTGAGTTGATCTGTATTGAACCCAGTTACCAGGCATGAGTGAGTGCATGCTAGCAGAAGAGCAGCCATAGTAAGGTCCCTCACCTATGTCTCTGGTAGGCCAGATGGCTTTTAGGTTCAGCACACAAGTAGGACTTGACATACCTTTGTAAAGTACATATAATTTACATTTCATTAATATACTTCAGGGGGAAACTAAGTCTGTACTTTTGGTTTTTTGGTTTTTTTGAGAAGGGGTTTTGGGGGGGGGGTTCTCTGTATAACAGAGCCCTGGCTGTCGTGGACTCACTCTGTAGACCAGGCTGGCCTGGGACTCACAGAGATCCACCTGCCTCTGTCTCCTAAGTGCTAGGATCAAAGGTGTGTATCATCACTCCCACCCCCAGATCCCAGCAATTATCATTACACATCAAGCACAGAGTGGGGGTGGTGATGTCTGTGGAGGAGCAGTGGGGAGGGGTGGGGCTCTGTAGCTCTACTCCCGCCTGGGTTTCTCTTAGGCCACAGCACAGAGAATGAGTCACTCCATGCTCACTCCATGGCCTGTGAGGAAGCATTCATGGGCATGGTGATTTCCAACATGTATGAGTCTGAGGCAGGAGGATTGCCACCAAAACGAGCACAAGGTTGGGATGTGCTTCAGAGTAGGCCAGTCGGGGCTACACAGTAAGACCATGCCTCAAACAATGACAACAAACCCTGAGCTTAGACCAGGAGCCCTGAGTACCTGTTTCTACACACACACACACACACACACACACACACACACACACACGACAGATAAATAGAAGCTTGTTCCAGGGAGTGGGCAAGACCCATCCCCACTGGGAACCCAGTGATCAGGTTTTAGGGAAGAAAATGTTTCATTTCTAGTGGTGGTTTTGGAATGTTTCTATGGCCACAGCCTCTTCCTCGTAGAAGGCACTGCCTTCTACAATTGTAAAAGACACTGTACATGCGTGGCTTTTCCATTCGAGCCAGCCGGAAGAAATGGCCACCAGATGGATTTGGCATTCCCTCCCACCCTGCAGATGTTACCTTAAGTCTGAACTTATACCACCAGCGATCAGGTTTTCCCTTTCCTCATCAACGCGGCCTCATCATCGTGTCCGCTGGCTTCATTCCCTTCTTTGTCCCTGGTGCCTCTGGATAAGGTGACCACCATGGCTGTCTGCATCCAAAGGAAGTGCAGGAAATGCAGGGAAGGTCCGTGGGAAGCTGTGCCCAGACCCCTCCGAAGCTTTGGTTTCTGTCCAGAGAGACAGGCCAGAGCAGGGGCTGGAGAGCCCCCTCAGGCACACCTCCTCTGCACTAAGGCTCTGCAGAGAGTGAGGGGTCTTGCCTCATGAGGAGGCCTCTGTGTCCATAGAGGACCGAGATGAAGGTGAACGACCCTCTTGTCTGATGCCCTTTCCTGACTGCTCCAGGAAGGGTAATCATAGTTTCCAAAAGAATGAGACCTTGGGGAAACAGGCTTGGAAACAAAAGTAGAGAGTCTATATTTTATTTTAAAGCTCCTTTCTGTGTATCTGGGAAAGTGTGTGAACATCCAGAATCTTGGGCTGAAAGAACGAGAATTGCTACAAGCGTAGAGCCAGCCTGGGCTACAGAGCAAGCACCAGGCTAGCCTCTAGGCTGCCTAACAAGGGCCTGAGGGCAAAGACAAACCAAAAAGGTGACATATGGCCCAGTTTTTTGAGGACTTAAATGTCACATTGCATAAAAAGAAACCAGGGAGGGAGGGACCCAGTAGCAGCCTTTCAGATAAGTGGCACCAGGTCACTTTCTGCACACTCTAGAGACTGTCTGGAATCTCCAGCTTACCCCCCACCCCACCCCACCCCACAGCTGTTCTTCTTCCGCCTCCAGCTACTTTGCACTGTTTTTGAGAGCACAGCAGGGTCTGCAGCCTCTCCAGTCTCTACACCTAGGATGCTGCAAGAAGTCACTTGATCGCTACCTCATTTAAACATCTCAAATCCCCTTGCTGATGGAATTCGGGATGGAGAGAAGCTGTCTAGGAGCGGGGTGGGCAGCATTACCACGTGGAATAGCTGGGTATGGTTCGATTCTGAGGGCAAGTTCTGGGTATGAAACAGGAAGCCTTTTTGCTACTTTCAATGACTCGGCTCCCTGTAACTCATGGAATTTTACTTTAGTGGAAATAAAGCTGTGGAAAGATTCTAAGGGGAAAGTGACAGTTAAAAAGTGGCTTCATGGTGGGCATATGACTTCATGATGGGTGAAGAAAGTGGGCACGTGACTCCATTCGATGGTGTCACACGAATGTCACTGTGCCCCACTGTGGCAGACCCTCCTGCAAGCTGAGCCACCTCCCCTGCTGGATCTTTGTGCACAGGACCCAGAGCACCATGCATCTGGTTGTGGGGGAGGGGTGGGGCAGCCTCCTTGGTTACTTAAAGACTCATCCACCCTTCCCCGACTTGCCTGAGCTGGGAGTCTCCTCCAGAGTTAAGGACTTGAATATCCGCGCATCTGCAACTGTATTCTGTTGACTTTAGCAGGTTAGGGTCTCCTGTCTTCTCTGTGCGCCTTCACTATGAGCCTGTCCTTGGGCCTCTGGAGCAAACAGTCTCAAAATCCAGTGGCTCTTAGGGGTCGAAGCAGCAGCTCAGTGGTAATGAGATCGCCAGGCCAGCAGAACAGCGTTCAGATCCCCTGATCCACTAAACAGCCAACCCGAATCTATAATCCCAGCACTGGGGTAAGGGGTTGAGGGGGCAGAGACAGGAGGATTCTTAGGGCTTGCTGGCTGGCCAGTCTAGTTGCTTCTGTGAGCTCCACATTCCGTGAGAGAGCCTAACTCAAAAAAACTAAGGTGGCGTGCCTTTGGGGACTCTGAGGAGGATGTCTGACTTCCACGAACATGGCAAGACTTTCTCTCCCTTGCTGGTAAATTACAGGCAAATGCTGTTAGAAAAACACCCAGCAGTCGGAAAAAGGCTGTGTGGTTTGGTGAGTTTCACAGGATCTTGGTGCTACAGCTTCTCGGAGCACCTGACCATCATGTCCTGTGTCTGGATGTCTGTCACCTCACATCAGAAGTGGCACCCCAGGAGAGTGTCACCCAGACACTCCGCTTCTTCCTCCGGGGCCTCCCCCTCCTTCCCTTTTCAGAGAGTGTGGGTGGGGAGCTTAGAGGTGGTCAGGGGGTTTTTTATCTTGCTCTTGGAAACTTTTCTTTCTTTTTTTTCTAAACATAATGTACTTTGTTTTGTTTTAAACGATGGAAAGTGAGGATTCTCAGTCCAGTGGATAGGAAGACCATCTGCTCAGCTTTGGTCATTCCTAGCTGAGCTCTGCATCCAGACAATACAGACTGTCCTCCAGCTTAGCTTCCTCATAAAGCTGTGGAGTTTGGGGCTGGAGAGATGGCTCAGTGGTTACGAGGCACTGGCTAGTTCTTTTCCAAAGGACCCAGGTTCAAATCCCACCACCCATGTGGCAGTTCTACAACTGTCTATAATTCCAGCTCCAGGGTATATCACACCCTCCTACAGACATACATGGAGGCAAAATTCCCATGTAAATAAAATTTAAAATAAAAGATATATAGCAGGCTCTGTGGGAGGCCTCCTCCATGTCTCACATATCCACTGACTTCCCACATGCACGGTCTATGTGTTCTTTTACACTTTTATTTATTGTTAGGGTGTGTATGTGGTGTTAGGTGGTGCATTTCTGCCATGGTTTGGGTGTGGAGGGCAGACAGCAACTCTGTAGAGTGGGTTCTCTCCCTTGTGTTGGTTTCAGGGCTCAAACTAGCATCCCCAGGCTTGCACAGAAAGCACTGCCACCCACTGAGCCGTCTCATTGGCCAGTGTTGCTTTCTTAGTGTGTGTGTGTGTGTGTGTGTGTGTGTGTCTGTGTATCATTGTCTATATGTCTGTGTCTGTGTGTTTTGCCTGTGTATGTGTGTGTGTACCACATATGTGCCCAGTGCCCATGGAAGTCAGAGGAGGGTGCTGGATCCCTTGGTACTGGAGTTACCAATGTGAGGGAGCCACCACGTGGGTGCTGGGGATTCAACCTGTGGACCTCTGGAAGAGCAGCCATTGCTCTTAACTGCTGAACCATCTCTCCAGCCCTGTAGTGTATTTTCTTTTTAAGTGTAGTTTCCATGTAACCATCCTTCTGTGGGCCTCAGAAAGGAAGTGAGTCTTTCACCTTCCCTAAAACTAAGAATTCTTGAAAATGAGCCACAGACACTGTAAGGCCGGAAGGCTGCAGTGTTCAGCGTGGCTGCGGGTCAAAACTATAGTTCAGAGAGGTCCAAGGCCACCCTGCCCTGCTGGCCCTTCCACCCCACAGAGTCTGCCACCTATGTCCCTGGCTTCAGTGGAAGCCATTGCTTGTCCCCAGCTGCAAACTTGTTTATTTTAGATGCAGAGGAGTTTGGTTGGGGACAGGGAAGTTTGTGAAAGATAAAAGGAGCAGGAAGCAGGGTTGGACAGCATCAAGCTCATTGACCCCTGATGTGGAAAGAGGAAGGAAAGAAAAAGAGAAGGGTCCAAAATAGCTGGACACTCAGGGACTTCTGGAATACTGCCTTGGGCACAGGTGCTCACACCCAGTGGCTGTGGACTTTCACCTTCCAAGAGAAGCAGGGTGAGACTTTTAAACCCAGCCGTGGATGCGAGGTACTGCTAACTGCTTCCTTTGATCCCCTTGGTGCTATTGTCTTCTTATTCATTATTATTATTATTATAATAATTATTATTACTGTGTGTAAATGTGTGTGATGTATATGATGTATGTGCATGATATATATGTGTATCTGTATGCATGACATATATGATGTGTGTGTGCATGATGTATATGATGTGTGTGTGTGAGTGTGTGCATGATATATATGATGTATGTACATGCATGATGTATATGATGTGTGCATGTGTGATGTATATGATGTGTGTATGTGTGATATATAATGTGTATCTGTATGCATGATCTATATAATGTGTGCATGCATGATGTATATGATGTGTGCATGCATGTGTGATGTATATGGTGTGTGTGGATGATGTATATGATGTGTGTGTATGCAGATATAGATGATGTGTGCATGTGTGATGTATATGGTGTGTGATGTATATGTGCCTATACATGATGTATATGATGTGTGTGTGTATGCGTGATGTATATGATATGTGTGTATGCATATGGAGGTCAGAAGGATTCTGTAGTGTCAGCTCCCTTCTTCCACTTTTGTATGAGCTCTGGGGATCAAACTTAGGTCACCAGGCTTGTTTGGCAAGCATCACTACCTGCTGGGCGATCTCCACAGTCTGCTACTTCTCTCAGTTTTTCCTTCTCTCTGGCTTGGTCAGCCAGAGAGCAAGGTGACTCTTTAAAGCCAGCCTGTGCATGCCACAGCCAACACCTCACCCACATGTGTCATAGCTGCTGTACCCACAGAGTGATTTCCTGCCCAGACCCTACCTGGCATCTCTGTGCTTCAGTGTTGCTTCAGTGCCAAGCTGCAGCCCAGGCTTGCAGGCACCAGACAGCTTCTGCCAGAGAGTCGCACCCCAGCCTATGCCATTCTTAAACCAGTTCATTTGAGATTTGAACTCATTTAGCAAATTCGACTTAAGCTGAGGGAACAGACTATGGAGATGGGACAATGACAGCCCAAGGTGATGAGCCCAGATCTGAGTGAACCCCGAGGCACTGTCTCTGCTGGGTGACCTTGGGTACAGAAGTCCCTAAAGCTCCCCTGCTCAGAAGTGCCCCAGAACTTTTAGAATGAAGCTAACCAAGCAAACATCCAGACCCCTCCAGGTCTGACACTTAGCTTTTTGCATTTTTCCCTGTTCCATAAACAGGAAAAATTAAAATCAAAGGTGCAGCTGAGGGACTGGCTCCTCTCATGTGGGAACTGTGCCCATCCAGCCTGCAGAGCAGATTCCGGCTTAGGCACAGGGAAAACACAGATGCTGGGATGGAGCTGTGGTTGCTGCTGGTCCTGCTTAGAGCTAGGGCAGGCTACTGTTGCACTTCTCTTGCTGGAGGTAGGATGCTGTGGCCCTGTCAGCTTCCCCAGCATGAGCCCCCTGCCTCTGTGAAGCCCTCTTCCAGGGGACCCAGCACTTCTGCACCTTTCCTGCAGCCACGGGAAAGTAGGCTACACCTATTTGTGGCTTCCAGCAGCCCAGGCTCCACCCATTTGTGGCCTCCAGCAGCCCATTCGCCTTGAACTCCACAAGTCCACTTTCCACAGACTACAAATAATAGCCATTGCTTAAATTTTTAATCCCATTTCGGGATTTCTTCCCCGCCTTTGGTCATTTGGTTCCCAGATAAAAGACACACAACTCTTATTATTTACAATAAGCCTTAAACAGCACAAGAGCTGGGCAGATATCTACCCTCTATGCTATTAAAATTTAGTTTTCTATTGATAACCCCAAGTTATTACTTCTATGTTTTATCTGGGCTGCTCTTAACTCCTACTGGCCAACC
Source organism: Mus caroli (assembly GCF_978045245.1). NCBI lineage: Eukaryota > Metazoa > Chordata > Mammalia > Rodentia > Muridae > Mus > Mus caroli. The sequence continues at coordinate 7,066,372 of NW_028227257.1, read as the reverse complement.
CTCAGGGCCACATTTTCATGACTTGCCTAACCTTCTTCTCCCTCCGTGGTTCTCATCCCACCCCCCACCCCTCACTCCCATCTCCCAAAAGCCCCAAATCCTAAACCCCACCTATGTCTCTTTTGCCCAGCTATTGGGTGTTAGCATCTTTATTTATGAATAGGTCACTTGGATCTACATACAAAATCTTTTGTCTCTGAGACCAAGAAGGCTTGCCCCCCTCCCCGCCCCTGCACTTAACGTTACAGTATGCAACAAAAGACCAAACCTCAACAATTAGCCATGTCAGAAATCAGAGTCCTGGCGACTGTGTAAGGCCACACAGCTGCTTGTTTTCCAGCGCCTGTGACTCCTCCATTCACTTACCCTCACACCCTTGCCTGGGGTTTCCCACATCTCTCCTCCTCTGCTGACAGGCCCCTCTCAACACCTTCCCTCTGACTAAGTCCTCACCCCCAGATAGTCACTGTCCCAGGAAACTTTCCCTAAGTCCCCTCCTACCACAGCTTCCCCACAGCAGACATGGCTTCTTAAAATTTCCCATATTGTCTTTTCTGTCCCACTCAAAAAGCCTCTTGTCTTCTTCTGTGGACTCAATGTTCACTCTGTGGAGGTTGAATAGAAACAAGCCTTATTCATAAGAAAGTCCATTATATAGATCAGGAACTGTCATGTTTACTATGGTGCCTTTAGAGAGCTCCTCGCAGGGGCACATTCATATTTGTGTCCTGGTGAGTGAGTGGATGGATAGATAAATGGATGGGTGGGTGGGTGGGTGGGTGGATGGATGGGTGGATGAATGGATGAATGGATGGGTAGATGGGTGGATGAATGATGGATGAAGTATGAATGGATGGGTGGGCAAAGGATGGATAAATGTGTGGATGGATGGATAGATGGATGGATGGATGGATGGGTGGATGGATGGATGGATGGATGGGTGGATGGATGGATGGGTGGGTGGATGGATGGATGGGTGGATGGATGGATGGATGGATGGATGGGTGGATGGATGGATGGATGGATGGATGGATGGTTGGATGGATGGATGGTTGGATGGATGGATGGATGGTTGGATGGATGGGTGGATGGATGGATGGATGGGTGGATGGATGGATGGGTGGATGGTTGGATGGATGGGTGGATGGATGGATGGGTGGATGGGTGGATGGGTTGATGGTTGGGTGGTGGATGACTTTCCAGATATCTCCAGCTGAATAGAGTTTGCATACTGATTTTTGCAGGTGCACAAGGTACCCCTTGCCACCAGCTCACTCCTGTTCTTTGTCCTTAAGGCCTTAATCTGCCTTACAGAAACCTATTCCTCTCCCCTCCTTTTCCTGACTGTTTTATTGAGATAAGTATGTGCAAATGTGGCCATGGAAACATCTATCTGAGAGTGAGGGCTTGGTCAGATGAAGAGTTGGGAGGAGGCCTGCCTGCAGAGGAAGAAACAAGTGTGAGGGTCCAGGAGAGGGCTTGAGGATGTGTGAGCAGGGAAGTCGGAGGGAGGGACTGAAAGGTGAGCAGTGGGCAGGAGTCCAGACACTTCTCCCACGTTAGGTGTGGTGACACACATCTTGTAGCCCCAGAATGTAGGGGTTAGAGACAGGAGGACCAGACACTTCTCCCACGTTAGGTGTGGTGACACACATTTGTAGCCCCAGAATGTAAGGGTTAGAGACAGGAGGACTAGAAGTTCAGTTATTTGGGGAATGTAGACCAGTGTACCTATATGAGATCCTGTCCAAACCATAGGACCTGTAGAGATGACTCAGAGGTTAAGAGCACTGGCTGGTCTCCCAGAGGACCAGGGTTTAATCCCAAGCACCCACATGGTGGCTCACAGCTGTCTGTAACTCCAGTTTAAGGAAATACGAGGTCCTTTCCTGGTTTCCTCAGGTACCACGCATATACATGGTGCACAGCTATGCATGCAAGTAAAATAGCCATATATACGAAATAACATAAAAATAAAGATAAGTAAAGAATAAACTAAGGATTATCTAAAACAAACAAGCAAAACCAAAAACCCACATAGCTCAACCTACAGGATGGATGGAATGCACAGGACACTTGTTTATTTATTTTTTTTTTCATAAAAGCAAGAATGAAGAAGAACCCCCAGGGGCCAATGGGAAGACTCTGGCTAAAGGGCGGTGAGGAAAAACCTGCTGCATCCAGTTGGCTTGAGTTTTATCTGGAGACCATATTGTAGAAAGAACTGACTCCAGCAAGTTGTCCTCTGACCTCCACATGCATGCTGTGGTTCATATGCAAACACACACACACACACACATGTGCACATAAAACAAAATGTTTCTAAGTTTTAAAATAAGAACACCTCTCCTTTTATGTGTGAACTCTAGCTGCCCGTGTGCCTGCCCACAAGAAGCAGAGACAGACGTGTGTCCTGCATCATCCCTAAAGTGTCCATGCCAACGTTTCCAAATTAACACGCTATTAAAAAATAGTTTGCGAGCCATCCTTGACGACCACTGGACAGCTGTCAGGTTGCATAGCTGCGGCTGTCAACTGCTTCCATGTGTTATTTTCAAGCCCTGAGCACAGCGGTGCCAGGAGCCTGGGTGCACAGTGATGACTCACTGCCTGCTGTCACCACGGGGGCTGCTGTGCTGGCTCCCCTCCCTACGTGACACACTGGCTATGACTCGCCCCGCTATGTCCTCCCATAGGGCCTTCATATGGGAGTCCAACTCTGCGTAAAGGGAGGTGGCCTTGGAAGAGGTGACCCTTGAACTGGAAGCTAGTCAGGAAGAGATCTGGTGAAAGAATGTTCTGGGTACACGGAATGGCAAGGGATGAGCCCCGGGCTGGAAGCATGATGGAAACATCAATCAACAATATGGCTGAAAGACCATTAATGAGGGCAGGATCAGCAGGCCTGAGGGTGGACTGTGGGGCCTCAAAGCCATCGGGGGGCTTAGCTGGTATCCTAACGCAGTTGTGAGCAATTCTAGTTTTTAGACAGACTTAGATGTGTGTGTGTGACATACACACACACACACACACACACACACAAGTCTTATATTATTCTTGCTGGAGACCAAGAAGGGATATGTGAGTCAAAGATAGATGGGGAGCAACCCCAAGAGCCCGAGGGACTTTGGGCAGGTTATTAGACCTCACTGATCCTCGATTTCCTTACCTGTAAAATGGAGATAAGACAGCCCACATCTGAAATTTCTGGGAGTTTGTGATGTAAAATGTCTGAGCACTCAACTTAAAAACCAAGCCTCATCCCATATAATTCACTCTGCTCCGAGAATTCCCACGTGGGGTTCGCTCCTCTTCTGCTGTTGCTGTTGCAGTGTTTGGTTTGGTTTGACCTTTTGAGACCAGGTTTTCTAATGGCCAGGGTGACCTTGAATTCCCGGCTTCCACCTCCTAAAGCTTGAATCAACTACAGGAACCGGGCCACCTTGCCTGATTCCTTCCTCTTGTGTAACATACCGGAATTGTCTCTCTTATTAAAACTTGGTGACCTACATTAGGGGAATTTTTGTTGCCTACCCAGCAGACGTGAAGCCCTAGGATCCATCCCCAGTACTTCAATTAATTAATTAATTACCTAATTAATTCACACTTTGATTAATTACTTGGCTATTAATTGGTTAATTATTAATTAGATAATTAATTAGTTGTTTTATTAATTGGGGAATCATAATAATTGCCTGTTTAATGTTCCAAAGGCACTCTGTGCTATTTATAAAGAACTACTATACAGAAGGGACTCGTTCTGTGACACACTTAGAGGTTACTTTTGCTTTTCAAGACGTGGCCAGGCAGCAGGCAGGCAGACGGAGGAAACCGTATCTCAGGAATGAGGCAGCTGCTGGTGATCCAGCACAGCTGTGGGCGCCCTGAGGGGCAGATGTTTCCTGGCTTGGATGATCCTAAAGATCCATTGCTCTCTGGAAATGCCCCTCCTCCCCGAGCAAGCGGCCAGACCCAGAAGAAGCCACAGCTGCTGAGACACTGTGACACTCACGCGGAACCAGATAGATGCTGCACGCTTCAGTGGCAAGCCTCCCTTCAAACGTACTTTGAGTAGATTTCACAAGAGTGGTGAAGGGTGAAAGCCAGCGTTTGCTTTTCATTTTCCCAAAATAAATAGTTAGGTTGCAGTTTTCTCTTCCCTCCCCCTCTCCTTCTCCCTCTCTCCCTCCCCCTCTCCGTCTCCCTCTCTCTCTCTCTCTCTCTCTCTCTCTCTCTCTGTCTCCCTCTCTCTTCTTTTTGAGACAGGATTTCTCACCTCAGAGCCCACTTCTAGAACTTACAATGTGTCCCATGGTGGCTTCAAACTAACAGTAACCCTTCTGCCTCAGACCCCTAAGTAATAAATAGAATTACCAATAAGTAGCTTTCAACAAGGTAAAATTGTGACTCTCCTACAGAAATAGAACAAGTTGCCAGGTGTAGTGGCTCACACACTGTCCCTGAACTCTGTGGAGACAGGAGGATCAGAAGTTTAAGGTCAGCCTAGATGCAGAGAAGCAAAGTTTGAAAGCCAAACAAAACCTCTAGAAAGGATCCTGTTGCTTTACCAAGTTTGAGCCTTTAGTCAACACACAACAAGAGTCTAACCCTGCCCTTTAGCACATCAACCCAGCCGGTTTCTGCAGGCCTCCATGTGAAACAACGACACCACATTCCAGGGCAATTCCAGCATCTATCTGGTTCCAGGTCTGTGAGCGTCCCTTCTACATTGTGCTTAAAGGGCCATCACAGTGTCACAGGAAACCGCCTGTCTCCCACTGTAGACAGAACTAGGTGTCCATGCTCTGACTTTTTATCTCCTAGAGACTCAACAGCCCCAGCAGCGTGTGGCTCTGCCCTGTCCATCATGAAACCAACCAAGGGCTAATGTGGGCCCCGGGGGGCACAGCTGAGAGGGAGGAGGGTGTGAACCCTGCTCTCATGGGAGACAGTCAGAGGGATGGTTGTCCTCTGTGAGTTAGAGACAGACATGGGAAGATCCTAAACAGGCTAGAAGAACCAGTTTGGTTTGCAGGGTGGCATCAGAGAACACTTTTTCTCAGGAAGTGGCATTCATAAAGAGTCTAGAAGCGAGCGTGGACTTTCAGTGGGTGAAAAGCTGCTGGTGTGTTTGGGGGTGGAGGGGAGAGCATGGGCAGGACCGAAATCCTCAGCCAGAGAGACCATGGAAGGCTGGTGGGGAAGTATGGGAGATAGAAAACCTCAGAGGGCCTGGAAGGTTCTGAATCCCAAGAGTACCTAGGCACTGAAGGATGGTTGGGGGCGGGGGGAGGGGGGGAGATGGAAGTTGGTGTTTCTAAACTCTCAAGGGCAGGGTCAGTGCCACGTGACAGCAGCATTAGGTAAATGTTTGCTGACCATCTGGAGGAAGATGTGTTAACATATGGAAAGGGTAGTCGGAGCTGCAGGAGTGCCAGTTCTCAATAGGAAAGTCCCTGTGTTTGTGGTTCACCATGGGGGCCAGGGGAAATCTCTGCAGCCATGCTGTGACTCTGCAGGACTCATCACCTGTCTGGACCAATAAACTCTTCCAGACAGGTAGGGTGGGCAGGGAGGTGACCCACTTCCCAAGATGAATAGATGCCACCCACCCACTCACAGGGCAGTTTGGACAGTCTAAGTATTTCCAAAAATATGTTAAGAGGGAACAAAACACCCATAGAAGGAGTTACAGAGACAAAGTTTGGAGCTGAGACGAAAGGATGGACCATCTAGAGACTGCCACACCCCGGGATCCATCCCATAATCAGCCTCCAAACACTAACACCATTGCATACGCCAGCAAGATTTTGCTGAAAGGACCCTGATATAGCTGTCTCTTGTGAGGCTATGCCAGTGCCTGGCAAACACAGAAGTGGATGCTCACAGTCAGCTATTGGATGGAACACAGGGCTCCCAATGGAGGAGCTAGAGAAAGTACCCAAGGAGCTGAAGGGGTCTGCAACCCTATAGGAGGAACAACAATATGAACTAACCAGTAACCCCAGACCTCGTATCTCTAGCTGCATATGTAGGAGAAGATGGCCTAGTCGGCCATCATTGGGAAGAGAGGCCCCTTGGTCTTGCAAACTTTATATGCCTCAGTACAGGGGAACGCCAGGGCCAAGAAGTGGGAGTGGGTGGGTAGGGGAGTGGGGGGGGTATGGGGGACTTTTGGGATAGCATTGGAAATGTAAATGAAGAAAATACCTAATTAAAAAAAAAAAAGACGCTTCAAAAGAGAATAGATATGACTCAGCAACTAGGAGGGCCAGCTGCTTTTTCAGAGGACCTGAGTTTGGTTCCTAGCACCCATTGGACAGCTAACACCGGTCCCTGCCTCTTGGATGACCCTTAGACACTTCACACACACACACATGTGCGTGCAGAATGTTTTGTAAAGCTAAAATTTAAAGTGTTTTTGGCAAACACACAAAAAAAGCATGTCCCAGACATGCTCTTCAGGGAGGGGACAGTGGAGACAGTGCAAACTTTGTCACGGTGCTTGTCCCCTCCCAGAGCAGTACTCAGTATGTGCCTACCACAGGCGAGGCAGGCACTCTACCACTTATTGCTTTATTTTTTTAGACAGGGCTTACTAAGTGGTCCAGACAGATCTTGAACTCTCAATCCTCCTGCCTCAGCTTTCCGAGTGCTAGAACTGCAGGTGCGAGCCACTAGCTAAGAGGCATCCCTTAAGCTTCTCCTGTATGCCCGTGCCCGAGGCAGATGCTAGAGACAGAGTAATAGATAAACAAAATGTACTTATTTCATGTGCGTGTATATAATACATGTGTACACAAAGCGCATTAATAATAATAAATAGGTAATTTAATAATTAATAGGTAATTCTAGTAATAATAGGTAACACTAGTCTTCTCATGTCATCCATAAGGAAATGGGCTCAGACAGCGTAGATAATGTACTCAAGGGTACACAGCTAAGAATGTCAATCCTAAGGTGGTATACACAGGGCACAGCATGTGACATCATGCAGCAGGCAAGCACGTAACTCCAAGGAGCATAGCCCCTTTAATAAACGGGACTTTGGCTGAAATGTGTGTCATAAAACGCACCGGCGTGTCACCACGAGGGTCACACTGTCCGAGAATTTAAGAAAGGGCTTACTAGAGCCACTCATCTTGGGTTTGGAGTTGCAGGAAAAGCACCCCAGAGGATGTGGCATCACCAGAAACCCTGAGGATGGGAAGTCTCAGCCAGGAAAAGAGCAGGGTCAGAGCCTCTGGGGAGGGTGAGAATGCAGCTTGGAGACTTGTGCGGCAGTTTCTTGGTGGCCTGGTACAGCCATGGGCAATAATAGGACAGCCTCGGCCAAGGACTCTAACAGCGCGTTCTCTCCTCCAGACCCTGTTGGCCAGGGCACTCTACGACAACCATGCTGATTGCTCCGACGAGCTTGCTTTCTCCAGAGGGGACATCCTGACCATCGTGGAACAAAATGTGCCAGAAAGTGAGGGCTGGTGGAGATGTCTGCTCCACGGGAGGCAAGGCCTGGCTCCAGCCAACCGCCTCCAAGTCCTCAGAGAGACCCCTGCAGACAGACCCTGTCCCCTGCTCCTGAGAGGCCCGGACACAGATCTCACCAGCTCTGGGGCGCCTTCCCAGGTGCAGGACTTCATCTCCCCGCCACCCCAGGGACCTGTGTATGAACCAATGAGGAGCTGGGTGGAGGGGCCACCACCAGCAACTGCCCAAGTCTATGAATTGCCTGAGTCACCTTCCAGTGCCAGGATCATCTGTGAAAAGACGCTGAGCTTCCCCAAGCAGGTGAGTGTTGTCTCTGGATGAAAGCATGGGTAAAGGGTACTGGGATACCCAGGGGCTTCAACACACTGCAGTCATCACCATTGCATCAGATCAAATGTACAAAGCAGGACCCCAGAGCCCTACTGAGCATGCCCAAGACCCAGTCCCACTTCATGCACACGCTTAGCATCCCCGTGACTGCCCAGCTCACCAAGACTGACCAACCTGTGCCATCAGTTGAAGGTGTGTGCAGGAGTTTGTTGGCTATTCACAGGATCCCATGTCACAGAGAGCGCTGGAGACAATGGGAACAAAGGATGGCTTAATTCACACCATGTTAAGGCCAAGGCATCACTTATAACGTTCAAGACTCGAATCTGCCTCCCCCAGACAATTAACTTCTAGAATTGTTACAGAAACATACAAGAGGGTCAAATAGAGATCAGAAGGGGGTTGGAAGTGACCACATTGGTGCTAGGGAAAACCCACAGGTCCCCAAGTGTTTGCATGGGAGAGTGTTGGGTACAGACATTTTGAAAGGTTTTTTTTTTCCCTCCATTTACGTATTTGGGATCTGAGCATGCCTGGGTCACTGCACATATGCGCAAACCGGAAGACACTCTCGGGTGTTGGTTCTCTCCTTCCTTCACGCGCAGGTCCCAGGGACAGGCACGGTGGCATGTGCTTTTCTCTGCTGATTCATTCCTACCCCATCCCCCCAAACTCTGTCCCAGAAAAATCATCTTTTGTCCCTGTCATCATGGTGAGCCACTACACAGGGATAAGAAATGTTTCTAGCCGGGCGTGGTGGCGCACGCCTTTAATCCCAGCACTTGGGAGGCAGAGGCAGGCGGATTTCTGAGTTCGAGGCCAGCCTGGTCTACAGAGTGAGTTCCAGGATAGTCACAGAGAAACCCTGTCTCGAAAAAGAAAACAAACAAACAAACAAAAAGAAATGTTTCTATGTAGTTGTTCTAAAAAGGAAGACAGAATCCTTTAATGAAGGATTAAACCTTGGTGTGTGTGTGTGTGTGTGTGCGCTCTTGTATGCAGATGAACACATGGACTGGAAAGACCTCGAAGAACCCACACAGGTAGTTCTCCTCAGGAAGTAGAATTGAGTAAGGAGAAAATTAAATAAGAGAGTGGCTGGGCATGGTGGCGCACACCTTTAATCCCAGCACTCGGGAGGCAGAGGAAGGCAGATCTCTGAGTTCAAGGCCAGCCTGGTCTACAAAGTGAGTTCCAGGACAGCTAGGGCTACACAAAGAAACCCTGTCTCGAAAATAATAATAAAAAAAAAGGCAGTAACAGGGACCTTTCTTTCCTTTCTTTTATTCTGTCCATGTCCCCAGCATCTCGACTGAGGCAGGTCCTCAATAAATATTTCACAAGCCGGGTGTGGAAATCCCAGCACTCGGGAGGCAGAGGCAGGCGGAGTTCTGAGTTCGAGGCCAGCCTGGTCTACAAAGTGAGTTCCAGGACAGCCAGAGCTACACAGAGAAACCCTGTCTCGAAAAACCACACACAAAAAAATAATAAAATAAAATAAAATAAATTTCACGAACAAATAGATCAGGAAGATGCTAGGTGCCTTGGGGGACACGTGGACACCTGTGAATTTTTTACAAGCAGAGGGAAGCTGGAGCTTGAAAAATGTGTGGTCACATTGTTGGGGCCTTAAGGAAGGAAGGAAGGAATTTAAAGGCAAAAGGAACCACTCACCCCACACCCCTGGTCTTCCTGGGGCTTTAAAAATACAGTGCAAGCAGCTTGGAGCTGGAGCTCGGTAGGTAGAGTGCTTACCTAGTATGCTTGGTCTATCCCAGTTACTGCATAAACCAGGCTGGGTGGGGTGCGGCTGTAACCCCAGCACTCAGGAGATAGAGGCAGGAGGATGAGGAGCTGGGGAGCAGCCTCAGCTATGTAGTGAGTTTGAGGCTAGCTTTTGCTACATGAAGATTTGTCTCACAAACACCAAACAAACAAACAAGACCCCACTGGCCTCAGTGTTCAGTGACAATAGGCCTCTTCTAACCCTGACACTCAAATAGTACATCTCGCTAGGCCATGAAGCCAATTGATGTCTTAGGAAACTCCACGTATATAGAAAGACAGACCGCTGCCTCTGATGTCTGTGTGGCAGGGTCCTGAAGCACTGCTCACAGCTTCCAATACTGCCTGGAAACAGTGTCCCTTCAAACATTTCAAATACTTCATATTTTCCAAGGCAAGACAGTTTCCAAGCACAGACAGTTGTCACACACAGGTGCTGGCTGCAGCCCCCAGACACTGCCACAAGGTGGGCCCTATTTGTCTTTTCTGGAACAAATTATCCCAGCACCCAACTGCTTGCTGTCTGAGCCACTGACTCAAGACAGGCTTTGGCGGTATTTCTTTAAGACCAAGTCATGAGGGGTGGAGACATGGCTTCTCAGGTAAAGAAAGGCTCCTACCAAAAAGAAGCCCAGTGGCCTGAGCTTGATGCCCAGAACCCACACTGTGACACTGTGATCAGAGGATAGATTCCACAGTTGTCCCCTAGCCCCACAGGAACACGGGGACACCCATGTGTGCACTTACTATAAATAACTGAAAGTGCAGAGAAGAAATCACGCCAGACCATTTTCGTTTGAATTGTCTTCCAAAACCACTGAAGGGGGCGGGGGGAGGCAAAGTTCCATCTCACTCTCAAAAGGAAAGCAGATGTGATGCCCGCTGATGCCAAGACCCCTGAGGACCCAGCACAGGGCCAGGCTCTACTGCTGAATAAACAAAGTGACTCAACCCAACAGTAGCCTGTTCACTGGGAACTGACGAGGGGAAACTGAGTTTCCCATCACAGCTTAATCCAGGAGGATGGGTACTGTGTGAGCATTGAGGTCTGTCTTGCTGAAGCGAAGCCTGTCAGAGTATGCATCCTTGGGGGGGGGGGGGAGCTGTGGTGAACAAGAGAAACCACAGTGGCTGGAAGGAAACTCGGGTCCTCTGTCTCCGAGCAGGTTCTCCCAGGGACCGCAGAAAACCCCTGGGGAATGTCCTTGCCTTTTCTTCTTCAGATTCCCTCCTTGTCTGTCCTAACTACATTCTGGTTTCCTCCTCCTCTCTTCCTCTTCCTCTCCTCCCTCTCCCCTTCCCCCTCCTCCCTCTCCTCTTCCCCCTCCTCCCTCTCCCCTCCCCCTCCCCCTCCTGCTTTCATTTTAAAAGGCTATTCTAATCCAAGGGCACCCCACACACACACACACACACACACTTTGATTTCAGAGGCAGCTACTATCAATCCAGGGCATTGCAAACTCTCCAGCACCTTCTGTCCCTTTCTTCATGTGCTAGGAGTGTATTGGACTGACCACACCCAAGGTCAGCTCCTAGCTGTACCTTTAGGAGATTCTAAATAGTTTCCTCTACCCCCCTCCCCAAAGACAAGAGCCGTACACCCCAGAAGAGTAGCCAGCAAATGGTTGTGAATGAAGACAAGCATGGATGCCTTCCCTGCTCAGACATCTGCCGTTTATCCCTGAGTTTGAGGCTGCCCAGAAAATGTGTTCCAATCAGGAGTGCCAGTCAGGAATACATAGAATTAGGCGAGTCCAAACCCAGCCCTTTGAGCTGTTTCTGCCACAGTTTGCACGTTCAAGCCACAGCTGGAGAAGGACATGTCTTGGGCTCCTTTGATACCAGTGCCAGACTCCTGAGGTTCAGAGTGGCCCAGCTTGAAAAGCCAAGGTGGCTGGAGTGTACCACTTTTTCTCAAGTGGTCATGGGAGTTTCATCTCTGTGCCAGAATCCGAAGTGTCCATCCAGGGGATGCCTCTGGGGACCTTTGGATTAGAGTAGCTCTCCTTTCTACACAAGGTGAAATGATTCCTAAGAGGTCAAACTGCCCGTCCCTGGTGAGCCCAGTGTGAACCCAGGGTGGGAACTAACCTCCAAGCCAGTCTGTGTCCACCTTACTCTGAAGGCAGACCTTTATCCTCGGTGTCTCTGTTCTCTGTGGCCTTTTTTATGTGACCCTGGCTAAAGATACTCTTTTTTTTTTAAGCATATATATTTGGTTATCTAGAAAAGTTTTTCCTCTTTTTTTTTTTTTTTAATCACATTTTATGTTTATGGAGGTCAGGGGACAAATTGTGGAAGTTTGTTCTCTCGCTTTACCCATGAGTCCTAAGAACTGACCTTAGGCCATCAAACTTGGCAGCAAGCACCTTTACCCACTGAGCCATCTCGCTGGCCCCAAAGCTATTCTTTCTATAGAGTTTTTGTCAATTTGTCTTCTCCAGACCCTGGAGGCACAGCTCAGCTACTAGTATCCACAAGGAGAAATCAAAACCAACGCCCAGAAGCTCCGCGCCTTCCTCCTGTAGCTTCCCCCAGGAAAACCGCTCTCCCGAGTCTTCTTTTACTTTCCATTCCAACTTCCTGTATTTAGTGTGGAAACCCCACTTAAACACGCATGCACACACAAAACCACACACAGAACACATTTCCATTCTGAGAAGGGACACTTTGGTATTTCAAGTGTAAGGGGACAGATTTCTTGCTGACAGCCTTTTGGAAGTGCCTCCTTCTGCCTCTGGAAACCCCAGCACTCAAGCCTGTTCCTTAACTGCTATCTGGAACTTAACATTTTCCCAAGAAACATGGGACAGTTTTGAAGTGGCACACACAGGAAAGTCCCTGAGTGGACTGTTCTCACAGTCACATGTGACACATAAGGTCATCCATTTGAAGTTCTGCGGCTCTGAGCAAGGAAGAGCTTGGGAAAGGTCTACAGAGGCAGGGACAGGGAAAGCTGGGTGTGGATTTAATTCAACATGTAGTCTAACCAACCATTGATGAGTTTGGTCCTGGGCCAATCAGCCTATGATACCAGGGACAGAACTAGGGTTTGATTTTTCTAATATGTAGGTGTGTGTGTGTGTGTGTGTGTGTGTGTGTGTGTGTAAATGAGAATGTGCCCATAGACATATAGAGGTCAGAGGTCAACATCAAGTTGTCTACCTTGTTTGGTTTTTGCTATTTTTTAAACATATTTTTTAAGATTTATTTATTTATTTAATGTATATGAGTACACTGTAGCTGTTTTCAGACACATCAGAGGAGGGCATCAGATTCCATTACAGATGGTTGTGAGCCACCATGTGGTTGCTGGGAATTGAACTCAGGACCTTTGGAAGAACAGTCGGTGCTCTTAACTGTTGAGCCATCTCTCCAGCCCCGGTTTTTGCTATTAAGGCCGCATTTAAGCAGAGCGTGGTGGGACGTGTCATTAATCCCAGCACTAAAGAGGCAGATGCAGGTGGATCTCTGTGGGATTGAGGCCATCCAGCCTGATCTCAGAGCAAGTTCCAGGCCAGCTGAGACTAGATGAGTGAGATCTGTCTCAAAAACAAACAGAAAACCCCTCCCCTACATTTATTTGAGGCACTCGCTTGCCACAGCAGTGCGTGAAGGGCGGAGCTTGCTTACTAGAATCAGTTCTCTCCTTCCACTGCGTGAGTTCTGGGATTGAGTGCAAATCATCAGGCTTCGTGGTGAGCGCCCTTACCCAGTTAGTGAGCCTTCTCACCAGCCCTACCTTGTTCTTTGAGACAAAGTCTCTCACTTGCTTAGAACTTGCCCTGGATGGCCAGAGACCCCCCCCACCTCCTCAGTTGCTAGGGTGACAAATAGGTGCAGCCATACCCAACAATGTTTGTGTGTTTGTTTGTTTGAGGAGGGTTTCTCTGTGTAGCCCTGGCTGTCCTGGAACTCACTCTGTAGACCAAACTCACAGAGAGCTCTGTGGCCTCAAACTCACAGAGATCCTCCTGCCTCTGCCTCCCAAGTGCTGAGATTAAAAATGTCTGCCACCATTGCCTGGCAAGCCCGGCTATTTTTTTTTTTTTTTGGTTTTTCGAGACAGGGTTTCTCTGTGTAGCCCTGGCTGTCCTGGAACTCACTTTGTAGACCAGGCTGGCCTCGAACTCAGAAATCCGCCTGCCTCTGCCTCCCGAGTGCTGGGATTAAAGGCGTGCGCCACCACGCCCGGCAAGCCCGGCTATTTTTACATGGGTTCTAGGGATTGAAACTAGGTGATTGAAAGGCAAATAGTTTACCGACTGAGCCATCTCCGCAGCCAGGGTTCAGAAGATTGCTGAACCCGGGTTCTAGAAGCATCGCACAAGCAGTTGCAAATGTGTAATTTGAAGGAAAGGTGGGATTTATTGGGTCAGCACAAGCTTGGGCTGCAAGGTCTATCCCTGGAAACCCCGAAGTGGAGACGGGCGGAACGTGAGGCTAGACCTTCTTGCCAAGCTTGTGAGGAGACGTGCCCGCCTCCATGCGTGTTACTCGGGTTTCCAGGTGAGAGTGGCTGTTTCCTTTTTAGGACAGTACTTTAGAAAGTCCAGCTCGTGGGAACCTTGCCCCTTGTGAATAAGCAAGCAGTTGCCATATAGAGAAAGTGGGTTGGTTTGACCCTGGGCAGCTGCAGTGTGTGCCTGGACAGATGCATACATATGGCCTCACAGCAGCTTTATCCACGCCCATGACAGAAGTGGAGAGGCGGCCAGGAGAGTTTTTATGCAGTACACAGTCCTGGGCTATGGGCCTTCATTCACCAAGTCATCCCGAGGCTGGGTCCTAGGGGTAGTGACAAATACAGGAACCCTGACCTGGTCCTCAGAAGCTGCTCCTCGGCCTGGATTATATCTGCTGCCCTAGTGCCATATTCAAATCCCGAACCCTCACCCCAGTGATCTGACTTGGCAAGTGCCCTACGCAATGTCTGGCTCCTTAGGACCTAGCTAGATGGTTCACCCTCATTTGGGCTCTCAGTAACTTTCCTCTCTTGTCTCACTCCTCAGCCTGTGGCCTTGGTATGACAAGTCCTATTTCCTTTTTCCTTTGTTCTGGAGTCCTGGCGACAAGTATTCATCAGCCTATTAAAACCAAACCAAACCACACAACCACACAACAGGGCTGGAAGTAGAGCTCTGTTGGCAGAGTGCCTGTCTAGCATACATGAAGACCTGGTTAAGCCCTGGGTTTGATCCCCAGCACCGTGTAAAGCTGAGTGCAGTGTGGTACACACCTGTATTCCTAGCCTTTGGGATGTAGAAACAAAAAGATAGGGATTTAAGGTCATTCTTGACTTCCTGGGTTGTTTGGGGCTGGCCCCTAATCATGAGACAAGTTTGTCTCTATTGCAGGCTCCCAGGGCCTCCTCTGCACCAGATTCACCAGGCATACACACCAGAAATGCATATTCTAAGCCACTTCTCAGTCAAATCTGACGTAGACACTGCAGCCCACCTTGTTAGGAAGGCACGCCCATCCCTGCGGGCTCCACCTGTAAGTGTTCCGAATTACCTAGACTCCGGCAGTGACTTCCAACTGCGACATAACGTTGTCGTTTATAAAGCTCATGCTTGAGAATTGTATAATCAAGCTTTTAAAGCTTGCAAACAAATCATATTTCACATACATCTGGGACTGTGTGTTGGGCTGCGTTCACAACATCCTCAGCCTGACAGCCTCAAGGGCGGACCCACCCACTAGTGCAGACAGACGCTCGGTGGCCATCTTTGCTGTCCGGAAGGTGACTTTGCCCATGATCTTGGGTGTCTTGACTCTGTTCTTTTTTCTCTCCAAGGCCCTCTCTGTGCTTCCCAGACCGACGAGGGCCTCGTTGCCGACACTTCCTTCCCAGGTGTATGACGTGCCTGTCCAGAGGCAGGTCTTCTCAACCCTTGAGGTGAGCTTCACTCTGCAAACCCTGCCCCAGCCTGAGGCTTGGTGCCATCTTTGGGTTCTCCACGCTGTTTGCCTTTGCGGCTTCCTTCATTCTGAAGGCTGGTTCCCTCAAGATAACTGCCGGTGTTTGTGTGGGTGATGGATGGGATGTATCTGTGCTTGTACCTCTCTACCCCACCCCCATACCTTCAGCTAAGACGATGCCTTTTAAAGCATCGAGTCCGTCGTCATAATGAAGCTCATTATTATGTACCGTCATTATATGGTGATCAGAAACCCTTAGGTTGGAGAAGCAGCACCATAGATAAAGTGCTTACAGGTGTATGG
Source organism: Mus caroli (assembly GCF_978045245.1). Classification (NCBI taxonomy): domain Eukaryota; kingdom Metazoa; phylum Chordata; class Mammalia; order Rodentia; family Muridae; genus Mus; species Mus caroli. Next base: position 7,050,541 of record NW_028227257.1, on the reverse strand, counting down.
AGACCTGAGTATAGATCTGCAGAACCCACACAAAACCAGACACAGTACTGAGGCTCTCCGCCCAGTGTTGCTATGGTGAAATGGGAGGTGGGGACAGGGGAATCTGCAGTAGGGCCAGGTAGCCAAAGAATCGAACAAGAAACCCTGCCTCAGACAAGGCAGAAGGTTGTGGTCCCAGCTTTACACATGGGTCCTGGTACATATACACTCATGCTTACACACCCACACCCATGAGAGAGAGAGAGAGAGAGAGAGAGAGAGAGAGAGAGAGAGAGAGAGAGAGAGAGAGAGAGAGAGAGAATGAGAATCATGACTACCAACCACAAAGCGTTCAGGGATTTGTGTCTTTTTTCTTTTCGGGACAGGGTTTCTCTGTGTAGCCCTGGCTGTCCTGGAACTCACTTTGTAGACCAGGCTGGCCTCAAACTCAGAAATCCGCCTGCCTCTGCCTCCCGAGCGCTGGGATTAAAGGTGTGCGCCACCATGCCTGGCGATTTGTGTCTTTCATTGTAGAAAACACTGAACTCATAGACGTTGTGTGGGAAACCCCCTTGGAAAGAGAAGTTAAAGTTGACCTACTGTGTGCTCTTTCCCTAGAGGCTGGAGAAGCAGCAGTTCTATGACATACCCACTAGCTCCCAGAAGGCTCTGCTCCACTCCTCCACCAGCCAGGCAAGTGTGAGTACCAACAGAGCAGGGATGGGGCACTAGGGGACTAAGCATCCTCTGAAAAAACCTTATTAGTTAGATGGATTGTCTTCTTTCTGCTGCTGTGGTGAAATACTGAGGTAAACAATTTATGGAGAGGAAAGGGTCGCTGTCTCAAGAGTTCACAATTGGTTGTCTGGTTGCTTTGGAAACCGTGGTGCGGGGTGGTACATCTCAGAGAGAGCACAGGATGGAAGAAGATGCTTGCTCTATGGAGAGTAGGGAGCAAAGAGAAGAGAGGAGAGGGTTGGAGTTCCAGCATCCCCTTAAGCTGATAGCCCTGATGGCTCAACTTCCTTCTACTAGGCCTTCTCTCCCAAAGGTTTCATTACCTTCTATCAGCGGCACAGGCTAAGGAACAAGCCCTCAACACCAAGGAACATTCCAAGTTCAAACTGTGGCACTTGGCCAGCACTCGGGTGCAGGGTCCCCATAACCAACTCTACTGCACTGGAAGTGAAACACCTCCTTGCCCTGGTACTCAGGGCTAGGGCATGGCTCTGTTGGTGAGCATTTATCTTGCAAGCATAAGGGCTTGGGTTTGTATCCCCTGTGCTCACATCTTTTTTAAAAGTGGAGCTGGCGAGTTGGCTAAGAGCATTGTGCTGGTCTTTGTGAGGTCCCAAGTTCCCAGCATCCACATGACTGCTCACAACCATCTGTAACTCCAGTCCAGGGGATCTGATGCTCTCTGCTAGCTTCCATCATTAACACACACACACACACACACACACACACACACACACACACACAGAAAGAGAGTGAGAAGGTGGGAGGGAGGGAGAAAGAGCACAGCATAAGCTATGTGGTGGTTTGGATATGTCATTTAACTTCCCCATGCCTGCATTTTTACTACAGATGTTCTGGACTATTTTGTAAGATAATTTGTGTAACACATAGAGGATTAGGGGGAATCGTCCGACTTTGATGCATTTCAACGATATCATGAGTGGTGTGTAGAAGTTTGTTAGATGCAAAAGAAAAGGTTCAAGGCCCAGTAGAAGGATTGGGACAAGTAGAGGCAACACGGGGTAGGGGGTACGGGGTACGGGGGGGGCGGTTCTGAACTGAGAGGAAGAAAAGCAACTTGGGAAAGTGGGTGGGTGGGTGGGATTAGTTCCTTTGCTGTGACAAAATGTCATGACCAAGGTAACCTATAAAATCCAGCAGTCCATTGGGGTGGTGGCTCCAGAGGGTTTGACCCCGGGATGGCATAACGAAGCCATGGCAGCAGGAACAGTTGAAAGCTTACATCTTAAGCCATAAGCAGGGGGGCGGAGAGCGCACAGGGGATGGTGGAAGAAAGCTTCCCCTGTGACCCATTTCCTCCAACAAGGCCAAGTCTACTCCTCCCAGACGGTCTGGCCAACTGGGAACCAAACATTCGGATATAGGAGTTCCTGGGGGTTATTCTCGTTCAAACCACCATGAGTGTGCAGACAGAGATGGGCGGCTGTGGAAGTGCAGAGAAAGGAGGTTTGACAGAGGGCGAAGCCAGACTGGGAGAGCCCTTGAGTGACAAGAGCAATGGGGGTGGGGAGGGCACACTGAAGAAACCTGAGCTAAACAGTGCACTCGGATGTCAAGGGTCTGTCGGATTCTCGTTTGATTGTTACTAACCTGGGACAACTTTGTGTGTGTGTGTGTTTTTCCTCCAGGGATGGGGTGTTACATTGGCACCAACAATGGCCTTCAGACAAGGTAGTGGCTATAAACCGTTATCTAGCCCTCAGAAGTCAGAACGGATTCATGACACTCCAGTGTTGCTGGAAAAGGCCGACGTCAGAAATGTGTCTATGACCGGCTTCACCAAAGACTCAGGTTCCAGAGCCACTCCAGGCTCCTCTGCTGTCCACACTGGAACTGTGGCCCTCTCCCCACAGCTGGGGAACACTGTGCAGAGAAAAAACAGCCTCCCAGAAGAACCTACCTATGCCTTCCCGACGTCCAGGGACCCACTGCCCTCTGATGCAGGTGGTAGCTACAAGGTCCCTTCCAGGTTTCTCATTCCCAGAGTGGAGCAACAGAACACCATGCCTAACATTTACGACACCCCTAAAGCCATGCAGGATGTGTCTCTGGCTGGAAAGGAGCTGGAGAGAGGCAAAGAGGCTCCAGAAAACTCCCCCTGGATCTCCAGACAGACAAATTTCCTGTCTCCTGACTCGGACCGATTATCTGTTGCCAGCTCAGACAGCAGGGCTAGTGTGGTGTCTTCCTGCTCCTCCATATCCATGGACTCCTCCTCTGGCTCCTCCTCAGAGGACTCCATCAAGGAGCTATGGATGGACGTGGACTTTGCAAAGGAGGCAGCAGTGTCTCTGCAACACAAAGTGGCCAGCTCGGCAGCGGGCCTGCTGCTCTTTGTAAGCAGGACTTGGAGGTTCAAAGACTCCTTGGAAACCAACATCCACAGAATCCGCAGGGCCGCTGACCACGTAGAGGAATCTGTAAGAGAATTTTTGGATTTTGCCCAAGGAGTTGGTGGGACCGCTTGCAATCTCACAGACAGCTACCTTCAGGCTAGAATTAGAGATCAGCTCCAGACAATCTCTAGCTCCTACCAGACACTGCTGGATGCCAAGGGAAGCTTGGACCGCTGCAATTGGTCCCTGGAAGTTCTTGTAACAGACAAAGCCCAAAACAGCCTGGATGACCTGGAGAGGTTTGTCGCCGCTGCACGAATAGTTCCAGAAGACATCAAGAGGTTTACCTCCATCGTCATCGCCAATGGGAAGCTCCTTTTTAAACAGAACTGTGAGAAAGGAGAGATGGACTTGAAGTGTGAGAGATGCATCCGGCCTCCCCAAAGAGAAACTGAGTCCTACCAAGAGAGCAGCCCCTTCGACAGACAACCGACAACTGAACACTCCTTTGAACTAGCAAAGAAAAACAGAGTGAATGTCTGTTGGCAGGTAAGTCAGGGTGACAAACAGCACACAGGGGACTTCATCTGTTAACTGAACTGGTCATCACTGAGGGAGATGCTAGCATTGTGTGCCTGTAGAAATGTGCACTTGCACATTCATGGGGAAGCCAGAGGATAAGCCTGGGTATTGTTCCTCAGTGTCTCTCGCTGGCCTGGAAGTGGCTGAGTAGGTTAGGCTGGCTGGACGGCAGTGCCTAGGGATCTGCCTCCCTCTGCGTCCCAGAACTGGAGAGACAGGCTTGTGCCGCCACACCCAACCTTTTTCCATGGGTGCCAGTGGTTGAGCCCAGATCCTTGTACTTGCAAAACACTTTACTGATTGAACTATCTCCTGGCTCTTTTTGAGTGTGTGGTGTACAGTGTCTGTCTCTGCCTTTCTCCATCTCCTTTATGATTTTTTGGGCTTTGTTTGTTTGGGAGACAGGGTCTCACTATGTGGCCCTGTCCTGGAACTCACAGAGATACACCTGTTTCCACCTCTGCCACCTCTGCCTCCTCTGAATCCCCCGCCCCCCCCCTCCTGCCTCCTGAAGCCTGCCTGGGTTTAGATGCATGTGTCCCCATGACAGTCACCACTCTTTTTACCCTTTATTTTGAGACAGGATCTCCCTAAGTTGCCCAGGCAAGCTTTGAACTTGGGTTCTTCCTGCCTTAGCCTCCTGTCCTAGTTAGGGTTTCTGTTGCTATGACGAAGCACCATGACCAAAAGCAAATTTCAGAGGAACGGGTTTATTCGGCTTACACTTCTTCATCATAGTCTATCACTGAAGGCAGCCAGGACAGGAACTCAAACAGGGCAGGAACCTGGAGGCAGGAGCTGATGCAGAGGCCATAAAGGAGTGCTACTAGCTGGCTTGCCCTGCATGGCTTGCTCAGCCTGCTGTCTTATAGAACCTAGTACCCAGAGGCGAGGCACCCACACACACTGGGCAGGGCCCTCCCACATCAATCACTAATTTAAAAACACCCTACAGGCTTGCCTACATCCTGACCTTATGAGGGCACTTTCTCAATTGGGGCTCCCTCCTCTCCAATGACTCTAGCTCATGTCAAGTTGACATAAAACCAGCCAGCACCCCTCCCAGGATGCTGGAGTCACAGGCCTGTGTTGCTGACCGCCAGATCTCTCCATGTTCCAGCTTGGAGTCGTAGTTTCTCAGAGTCAGAGGAGAACATGTATTCTTCTCTGGGCCAGACTGACCAGCCTGCAGCTCCAGGCACCCCGAGAAACATTGCTCTGGCTGGCTGCCTTTGGACTCTACAAGGAGACGCCTGAGTTCAGGCATCCTTAGACTGCTGAGGCCCAGCAAGTGACCATCCCAGCTCCTTCCAAGGTCCCTGCTGCTAGACAAACATCACCACACTCTAGAAAGTTGATGGTTGTTCATTTCTGTCCTGTCGGGCTATCCTGGCAGGCAGGACGCAGCCCTTGGCCACCAAAGCCAATAAATGAATCAGTAGGCAGAATCATGAACAAAATCTCACATTTAGGAGTAAACTTTTAAAGTGGGGCATGGTGGTCATGCCTGTAACCTCTGTACTCAGGAAGCTAAGGAAGGGGGTGGGGAGTTTCAGGCCAATCTAGGCTACACAGCAAGATCTTGAGGGGGCTTGGGGGGGGGCACAAAAATCACCAACCATAAAAGCAAAACAAAAAAAGTGAACTTGAGCAGCCATCGTAATTTGAAAGCTATTCAAATTAGTGATTGGAAGATTTGATTTTTTTTCAGAAGTCACCTAACCTACAAGAGAAAGGAAAGCCCACCATTGAAGGAAAGTCAAACGGAAACCCAGATTTCCATGGCATGGTAAGTCGGAGTGCTCCCCAGTGCTCTGATGAGTGTGATTCTGCCCTAGAGAGCTCTCCTTGGCTATGAAAATTCAGTGTAATAGCCTACTCCATGTTCAAGGCCTCCATCTGTCTTTTGCTTTCTTTAGTAGTGGAAGGAAACCTGGACACCCAGGGTAGAGCATCAGCTCCGGAGTATCAGGGGAAAAAATTTAGGTATTGTTTGGGGTTATCATGAGTAGCACCAACATGGCATTTAATGACACTGTCACATGTCCTGTGATAATTGTCTCTTCCCCTCTTTCCTTTCTTTGTATTTGGAATTGGATCTAAGGCTCTGTGCAAGACAGGCAAAGACCACTGAGCTACACCCTCACCTGGCGTCCCTTTCATGTCTCTGAGGATGAGCACAGTAAAGCACTTTGGCTCAGGGGTTAGGTATCTTCATGGTATCTGTGACACTTGATCCACGTCTTTTAAACCAAAGATGTTATCACTGTTTGTCTTTACTGGCTGTCTTCTGTTTGTGGCAGGAGGCAATTTTCCGTTTACCAACTTTAAATGTTTCCACTAAATTAAATAACGTGCCAACATTGAGTCCAGGGCTAGGGACATGGCTCCGTAGTAAGAGTGCTTGCTATGCATGCATGCGGACCTGAGTTCAAATCCCCAGCACCCATGTAAAAAAGCCAGGCATGGCTGGCCCCCATGTGCCTGTAACCCCAGCACTGGTGGGTGAGAGAGAGAGATTCTGGGAGCTCACTGGCCAACAAGCCAAGCCAAAACGGGGCCCTTCCAGTTCTCTGAGAGACCTTTCTCAAGGCAGTAAGACAGGGAAAGACTGGGGAAGAAACCTGACACCGTGTTTTGGCTTCTGAATGTATGTGCACAGCAATATCTGTACACCTACATACATGAACTATACATTACACACACACACACATACAAGCATAAACAGTGAGTCTATCTAAGACCCAAGTAAGAACCCAGACAACACTGAGAGGGTAAAGATGAAGGTTACAGAGCTGCCTAGCAACCAGGGTCCTGGAGAGAGCAAGACAGGATACAGATGTCCATTGACTTGGACAAGGTTATCTGCCTTCTCAGCAACAATTCTGGGCAAGAGCCCAAGTCTCTCAGCGCTCTGCTCTCTAAGCCCTTATCACTCAGCTTTGCTCCTCCTGCTGACAGCCACACTGTTTTGTCCCACATGAGGAATGCCGTGGCTTTCTTCAAGTCAGTTTCTGATCTCTTGGGTCTGGACAGAGGTGGAGAATCTGCATCCCCAGCAAGCCCAAGTCGATGGTGATGGGGCTGATCCAGGGCCCACATCTGCACAGTGCTATTTCATACTAACAAGGCTTCCCCACTGGCCCATGTGTGGGATGCACCATTTGGCTTCCCAGGGGCCCTCCCTGCCTGCTAACTGACTAAGGCTCACAGCAGCCCCTCATTAAGAGATGGTAGCTTCAGCCCTGATCCCTGACCCAGGTACATTTTTCATTTTCAAGCCAAGATGCTCATGATGCAATGTCTGTCTGTCTGTCTGTCTGTCTGTCTGACTGGTTCTACTCTTTGCCTGAAAACCGGGGCTCATCATATAGGTCAGGCCAGCCTTGAATGGGCACTCTTCCTTCTACCTCCAAAGAGTGGATTAAACATCTAGTTCCTCACCCCTAGCCTAGAACGCTTGAAAGTCAAAAATGTATCGTTATAGATGTGTTAGAATGTGATTCTTATGTCTTACAGAGCTGGATGAGTAAAATCGTACACACAACTGTGTTGCAATCTAAACACAAGAATACATACAGTTGCATATGGAACAGTACTTGGGAAACACTGAAATTTGAGCCTCATGTCTTCAATCCCAGCACGTGGGAGGAAGAGGCAGGCAAATCTCTGTGAGTTCCAGGACAGCCAGGGCTACACAGAGAAATCCTGTCTCACAAAACAAAACAAAACACAAGCAAACACTGACATTCAATTCAAGTGTCACAGCCAGCTCTGCAGTTCCTTAACAAATCTGCTCTTTCTTTTCTTTCTTTCTTTCTTTCTTTCTTTCTTTCTTTCTTTCTTTCTTTCTTTCTTTCTTTCTTTCTCTCTTTCTCTCTTTCTCTCTTTCTCTCTTTCTCTCTCTCTCTTTTTTTTTTTTTTTTCGAGACAGGGTTTCTCTGTATAGCCCTGGCTGCCCTGGAACTCACTCTGTAGACCAGGCTGGCCTCGAACTCAGAAATCTGCCTGCCTCTGCCTCCCGAGTGCTGGGATTAAAGATGTGCGCCACCACCGCTTGGCTTCTGCTTTTTCTTATAAGGGTTCTTGCAAATTGAACCAAGACAGGAATGGAAAGACAACCAACACCCCGCTGGTGGTTCTAGTCCTTACATGTTTTCTCCTTCCTCTTCCCTAGAGTCCTACCCCTCTTAGCTCTCCATCTCCCAGTGGGCAGAACACAGAGAGGAAGATCCACCTGTCTAAGCATAGCAGACTCTATTTCGGAGCACTCTTCAAAGCCATCAGTGTCTTTGCAAGCAGCCTCAGCCATGGCCAGCCCCCCGAGGTCTTCATCACTCAGAGCAAGCTCGTCATCACAGTTGGACAGAAGCTGGTGGACACGCTGTGCAGTGAGACCCAGGAGAAAGATGAACGCAATGAGATCCTCTGTGGCAGCAGTCACCTGTGCGGACTGCTCAAGGACCTGGCGCTGGCCACCAAAAGTGCAGTGATCCAGTACCCGAGCCCCAGTGCCCTGAGCCTCCTCCAGTCAGAGGTGGAGAGGCTAGAGCACCACTCTCGGAAATTCAGAGACACGTTGGAATGAAGCCTGCGGAGGTCCGCTCCCAGCCAGTTTCATACCCACCACTCTGTTCCGTGGAAAAGCCAATCAGAATGGCTGAAACAGTCGCGGGTGTCAGAGCTGGTGTTAGTAAGTGGCTAAGCCTCCGAAGGCCACGACTGACCACAAGGTCATGAAAGAGAGGCAGGCAACAAGTCAGGATCTTGAGATGCTGAACTCCCTGAGCTGAGGTGTTCAGCATCAACAGGGGCAGTGGCATTGTAGGAGCCACGTTTCGTGTCAGTCAAATGAGTGTGTGGCTTACAGTCACTCTACATTTGTTAGGCAGCACCTAACGTCAAGGTCAAGGGGCTGAAGAGACAGAAGCGTGTCACAGGCTCTGACCTCACAGAGGCACCATCTAATTGGGAAGACAGACAGAGAGACAGAGAACTATCCGTAGTCTGTTGGCTGCTAGTGAGAAAAGAAACTGGGGAAGAGCAAGAATGAAGGAGAAAAAAAAAACTACCCCCCCCCCGAAAGGACTGATTCTTGCTGTACTCATTAGGAAAGTGCAGGGATTGGGGTCACACACCTTTAAGTTTAGCACTCAGGAGGCAGAAGCGGAAAGACAGACAGACCTTCATGAGACCAGACTAGTCCACAGTAAGCTCCAAGCCAAAGACTATATAGTAAGAAACTATTTTTTTAAAGCCTCCTGAAGAGTAATGAGTTTGCCTTTTTTCAATCAGTTGTTTTAGATGAATACTGTGATGTTGTGTACAAACTGTGTATGCACAAACACGTGTGTGCGTGCATGCGTGTGCATGTGTTGCTAGAAATTTAATCTAGGGTTTCACAAATGCTAAGCATGTACTCTGCCACGAAGATTGATCCCTAGTCCCCCAAATGTATGCTGTTACTTCACCCCAAAGGTGACAAATATGTGCTCTGTAGGAGGTGATGGTTTTGTGCTCTGTTGAGTCCCCTACTAACTTATTTTGTGTTACAAATCCTGTATTGATCTGTTCCCCTGATCAGTTAGATTAGGTTTATATTTCACTAGTCTCAAATCTGTTATATTATTTATCTATAATCTTGGGTTTAAACATACTTGCAAGGTCCTGAGAGATGGCTCAGGAGGTAGAGGCACCTGACCCCAGTCCTGATTTCCTGAGTTCTATCCCAGGGACCCACGTGGTGGAAGGAGAGAAACGACTCCTGATAACTGTCTTCAGACATCCATGCACAAAATAAAACGAAACTGTAATTAAAAACTTAAAACATATGAGCAAGGTGGCAGCAATCCTTTCTCTGAAAGGGCCTCTGAGCCGTGTCACCTGAGTGCTGGTACCAAAGTGAAGTGTTTGTTAAAGACACCTCCACTTTGAATGCATCTGCAAGTTTGTATGTGTCTATCTGGACTGGAAAGCAAAACCATCATTGGTATGTTCCCGGAGTGGGTCAGGAAGATGTGGCATGCAGGTGACACCCACAGTTGGTCACAGCTGTGGAAGTGTTACCGAGCTCCTCATGCAAACCACTTCCTTTCTCTCTCCCCAAAGCTCTGCCTTTCACCTCTCGTTACTATGGTTACCTTAGGCTTCCCGCCACGGGAGGGCCCTGTCCCTCCTGAGCACAGGATACTTTGACTGAAGAAGAAAGCATTCCCAGGTTGTGTCTCCTGCAGAGGTGCCAAATCCAAATCCTGTCTTATCTGCATGTAGTGGGCACATGAAAATACTGGCTGGAGGGACTAGAACATATGTGAAAATACTGGCTGTAAGGACTGAAGAGATGGCTCCGTGGTTAAGAGCTTGTTACTCTCACAGAAGACCTCAGCCATTTGCAACTCTACTGGCTCCTTAGACAGCAAGCATGAGAGTGACACAATACATACATAAATGCATATGCACATACAAACATACATCCACACATATTCATACATGCAAACCCTCATACACTTTGAATAAACATAAATCCTTTTTAAAAATGTTGATGGAGGGGTCAGAGAGCACTTTCTGCTCTTCCAGAGGACCTAAGCTCAGATCTTAGCACCTTCATTAGGCAGCTCACAACTGCTTGCAACTACAGCTCCAGAAGACCCAATGTCTTCTAGGCTCTGAGGGCACCTGTGCACATATGATGCATACACACACACAACGTATTATGTATATAGATAAATAGATGGGGAGGAGAGAGAAAGAGTATGTGTGTGTGTTAGTCAGGGTTTGTATTCCTGCACAAAGAAGTATGTGTGTGTGTTAGGATTTGTATTCCTGCACAAACATCATGACCAAGAAGCAAGTTGGGGAGGAAAGGGTTTATTCAGCTTACACTTCCATACTGATGTTCATAACCAAAGGAAGTCAGGACTGGAACTCAAGGAAGTCAGGAGGCAGGAGCTGATGCAGAGGCCATGGAGGGATGTTACTTACTGGCTTGCTTCCCTTGGCTTGCTCAGCTTGCTTTCTTATAACCCAGAACTACCAGCCCAGGGATGGCACCACCCACAATGGCTGGGCCCTTTCCCCTTGATCACTAACTGAGAAAATGCCTTACAGCTGGATCTCATGGAGGCATTTCCTAAAGAGAGGCTCCTTTCTCAGTGATAATTCCAGCTTGTATCAAAACCAGCATATATATGTAGTTATTTTAAAGAAAGAGTTCCTCTGTGTAGCTCTGGCTGTCCTGGAACTCACTCTGTAGAACAGGCTCGCTCAGACTCACAGACTCACCTGCCTCTGCCACCTGAGCACTGGGATCAAACGTGTGGACCACCACTAAGGCCTAACCACATGTACATAAATAAATAATAAAAAATCTTAATGTTGAGTGTAGAGCTAGGTATAGTGGTATACATCTGTAATTCCAATACTTGGAAGGTAAGCAGGAAGATCAGAAGTTCAAAGCCAGCCTGGACTACATGGGACCCCCTCTCAGGAGAACAAAACAGAGGTGACAGAGGGGAGTGAATGGCAGTAGGGAGAAGGGGTGGAAAAGGGAGCAGTTGGGGACTCTGTCTCAAGCAAACAAACAAGAAGCCATCGCCCCTAGCAGCTGCCATCTCAAGACCCTAAAATGAGGACCCCTGTGAGGCTTAGATTCAGCCCCCTGTGGGGCTGGGGTGGATGGAGGTGGGTTGTCACATTCTGAACGGCAGGATCTCACCTGTTAGGATCCTGCTGGGACAGAAGCTGTGCCCACTCCATCTTAGCAATGCAGCAAAACGCTGGGCTCTTGAGACAACCTGGAGCCAACTGGCCATAGGGCCTCCAGTGGTGTCAAGGGACAGTTTCCAGGTCCACACTCAGGAGTCAACTCCTGTGGGGGCAAAGTGGCCTTGGATTATGACCAGCGGAGAGGGATTTCCTTTTGCTTAGACTACCTTAGATCAGGTGCCTGCCCCGACAGTGTGAATAACCTTTTCACAGACACACACTCAAATTAATACTACTCATTCACCCACACAAACTCACTCACAAATACATCTCCCCTACATGCCCTGCTATTCTCTCACATTCACACATTTCCTCCACTGCTTTATGTGTGTGTGGGCACGCGCGCACACACACACACACACACACACACACACACACACGCACACCAAAACATACTCAAATTCCAATAACCCTAACTGCTGGCCCTGTGTGGCAGTGTGATGCACCCAAGGATGATTCCTCCTGTCAGTTCTGGATGCAGAAATAAAGATTGGAGGTTCTGGGAGAAGAGACTATGTGGGTGGGTCTTAAGTAACCCTGTGACATAATTAGTCACAAGGGGAATTACAGTCACACTCAGACCTATGCCTCATTTCTTTTTGTTTTTTTTTTTTGTTTTTTTTTTGTTTTTGAGACAGGGTTTCTCTATGTAGCATTGACTGTCTTGGAACTCACTCTGTAGAGAGGGCTGGCCTTGAACTCAGAGATTCCTCCTGCCTCTGTCTCCCAAGTGCTGGGATTAAAGGTGTGTGACACCATCCAGGGGAAAGCAGATGGTTACACTGAATCACACTGTATGCGTAGTTTAGATGCAGAGAGCCATGCTTAGCCATTCTGAGAATGGTGAAAAGCCCTCCCAAGTCCAAGTTTCCATGTGCTGATCTAGAGCCAACCTTGGAGCTGGCTCTCCTAAGCCTGGCAACCAGGCACACTGCATAGACATACGTCTGCCCAGAAACAAGGATTGGCAGCATCAAAAGAAACTGGCACTCACTTCTACATTACTGATTGATCCATGTCATTTCAGCTGGATGTAGGGGTGAGCTCACACATAGGCTGGATACAACAGGTTTGTATCAGAGCCAAGAAGCTCTGAAGTTAGGAACGCCTTGCCTTTTACAATAGACCCTGAGCATAGCTGGTAGAGCTGTGTCTCTAATACACCATTATTTATCTGATTTTCAGCAGCTGGCGACTGGGAAGCAGAGGCAGGAGAATTGCTACAAGTTGAGGTATCTCTATTTCTATCTGTCTGCTGGGTGGTGGTGGTGACAGTGCACACCTTTAATCCCAGAGCTCTGGAGGCAGAGGCAGGTGTAGCTTTGTGAGTTTTAAGTCAGCCTGATCTAAAGAGCAAGTTCCAAGGCAGCCAGGGCTACACAAAGAAACCCTGCTTTGAATCCTCCCAAAAAGATTACACCTACATCTAGTTATATAGATATAGGCACATCTATCTGTAAATATATCTGTGGATTTGAGGTCAGCCTGGTATACATAGCAAGTTACAGGCCACCCAGGGCTATACAGTGATCCCCTGTCCAAAAAAAAAAAAAAAAAAAAAAAAAAACAATAGATGTCTATTGGTTGATAGATGGATGAATTTTTTTCTTTAGCAAAAATAAAATCTGTTCTGCAATCTCGAGGACGAAACTATCTTTTAAGGTTGTCAGCCGCAGCATCCTTGAGAAGATAATTCAGAACAAAATGCTACATGGTCTGCTCAGATATGCAGAAATGGAAGATACACATTGCAAGGTTGGAGAGGCAGCTAGGAGCAGGGATGGGATGTAGCTGGAAGCAGAGAATACCACAGGGAACCAAAGGGTCACTCAATGATAACAGTATCTATTTGCACTGGTTCTTTGGCTCTGCGCTGTTCTAATGCCTCATCAACTTGAGCCCCACCTTCCCCCAGTGACAGACAGCCTAGGAACCTGTGACCTGGGGCTGCTTTTCATAGTTTTACATTTCTTGAGTTCTGTTCAATCCAAGAACTGTCATCAAGAGACCCGGGTAAGTTGCTAGTGTGTGCTTAGCATGCACGAAGAAAGCCCAGCACCTCACAGATGGGGAGGGGGAGGATCGTCAGGTTTTCGAGGTCATTTTGAGGCCAGCCTGCACTATGTAAGACCTTACAACGCAAGCAAAGAAAGCCCTTGTTGACAAAGAGCATGAGAAACACTGCTCTTGGCTGCAGATGCTTCCTTCCCTTTTTGCAAAGATGGCAGTGAGCCCACCCAGACTCATTGCAGAAGATGATCTGAGGCTTTAGAATCAAATGTATTCTCTCAGCTTTTGGAGGCTTCTTGTTGAATATGTTTTTTTTTTCTAATAACCAACATTCTGTACCATTTCCTCCACTAGAAGAAAGAGGAAACGGTGGGTGGTGTTGACAGCAACCTGGCCTCGCTTATGTTCACTCCACAGAGAGGATGGAAGTGGTGATGACCCACTGAGCAGCTTCCAGTGTGACAAGCACTGGGTGTCATGTATCCGTTTTGCTGCAAATACATTTTTTTAAGAGAGGGTCTTGCTGTGTAGCCCAGGCTAGCTCCAAAAGCACCATCTTCCCATGTGCTAGGATTATAGGCACGTACCGCTCCCCAACAAATAATATTTATAATATTATTTGTTGGCCAGAGGGTGAGACAAGTCAGTGGATAAAGGTGCTTGCTGATCCACAGGATCCAAATAGTGGAAAGATAGAATCATCTCCTGTAAATTGCTCTCCAACCACCACACCTGAGCTGTAGTCTACGTACGTACATACATACTGGCAAACCATTCAAACACATAAAATGAAAATAAATTTAAAGACTTTTGAAGATTCTAATACATAGTTTTTGAGGCAGGAGAGATAGAAAGGAAAATTCTAAGGGACATAGGAAGCAAGGAAACTCTCACCTAGGTTAGTTTGAATTTTTCACAGAGAGAAGTGTATCATAATTGACCAAATCATTTTTGTTTGCAGATATATTTCTGTGGGTTCAAGGCCAGCCAGGGATACACAGTAAGCCCCTGTCTCAAGAAGAGTAGAAGGAGACAGAGGAGGGGAGGAAAGAGTAGAAGGAGGAAGAAGAGGAGGAAAAAGGAGGAAGGAGGAGGAGGAGAAGGAAAAGGGGGCCTAGAAACTGTATTCCTTTTTAAAAGAGATTCATTAAATAACTACATTAAGCCAGGCATGGTGGTACATCCCTTAAACCCCAGGACTCAAGAGGTAGAGGCAGCCATATTTCCAAGAGTTCTAGGGCCAGCCTGGTCTACATAGTGAGTTCCAGGTCAGACAAGGCTACATAGTAAGAGCATGTCTCAAACAAAAACACCAGGGCTGTTAAAACAATGTAAGAGCTGAGGCTCTGCCTCACTGGATATAGTGTCTGCCTATTACACACAAAGCCTTGGGGAGGGGCATAACTGGGTGTGGTGGTGCACACCTGTGATCCCAGCATTGAAGAGACAGAAGCAGGAGGATCAGAAGTTCAAGATCATCCTTGGCTACACAGGCAGTTCCACCTTTCAGCAAACCACCACCACTGCCAGACTATGTTTCCCTAAGGACAGAATACCTGTGAGCCTTTGGGGTTCTCTGAACCTGCACACTCCTCTCACCCCTAAACCGGGGCAACACAACCATGGCAGGAAACTAAGAGAGCCAGTTCCTAATTTTGTACTTAATTTTTGTTTGTTTGTTTTGAGACAGGGTTTCGCTGTATAGCCCTGGCTGTCCTGGAACTCACTCTGTAGACCAGGCTGGCCTCAGACTCAGAAATCCGCCTGCCTCTGCCTCCCAGGGGCTGGGATTAAAGGTGTGCGCCACTACCACCTGGCTTTAACCTTTGCTTGATCTCTGCATTTTGTGGCAAGTTGCATCCTTTGAGCTGTGAAATTTCAGAAGCCACAAAATCAGATGCAGAACTACTGTTAAGACACCTAAGTGTGACTCTCTCCCTTGAAAGAGCCATCGACAAGTTGAGGGTGTTTAGTGTCACAAAGCTAAAGGCACAGTAAAGTCACTTTTCTTAGGCCTGCAACCATCTAGGATCCCAGGAGCACTGGAGTCCCAGAGGACACAGCACTCCACTAAGTGAGGGTGAAAATGCAGAAAAGATGGTCATCTGAGACTTTAAGCAGTGTGGGCTTCAGAATGGCCACCTTGCAGGACTGGTGTAGACACAGAAATGAAGGAGGCCATACTTATCCCAGGACTGCTCACTTTATGCATACCATTTGCCTCTGTTGTTCCTCTGGGCCTACAGCTCATGTTAGTACCCCAAAGGCAGACTAGGGGGTCACTGAACCCCTTATTTGTTCTCTTCCCAATATGATCACCCTCCCCTTTCTCTGCCTGCACTAATCTCTGTAGCTGGCACAATGGGATGAATGGCTACGCTAAGCTTGTTGGAGACACTGTAGCCCTAGCTTCTGCCCAAAATACATCTGGATACAGTGTGGAGAGGGCTCAGTGGCTAAGAATGCTTGCTGTTCTTTGAGCAAGCACAGGATGGATTCCCAGAACCCCAGCAGCTCACAACCATATAGAACTCCAGTCCCAGGTAGATAGAACACCCTCTTCAGGCCTCGAGAGGCATCTGCAGTCAGGTAGTGCACACAAGCAGGCCCACCCACCACGTCTTTTTTTTTTTTTTTTGGGGGGGGGTGATTTTTCTTTTTTAATTTTATGTATTTGAGTACACTGTAGCTGTCTTCAAACACACCAGAAGAGGGCATCAGATATCATTATAGATGGTTGTGAGCCACCATGTGGTTGCTGGGAATGGAACTCAGAACCTCTGGAAGAGCAGTCAGTGCTCTTAACCACTGAGCCATCCCTCTAGCACCCACCACGCCTTTTCTTTTCTAAGTCTGGATTTAAAATACATGAGTGGTAGCTGAGAAGACAGGTTCCGTCCATCTCCTTCTTAGACTTACAGCACAGCTGGTCTGCAAAAAATGCCAGAGACGTAGACGTCGGGCCAACCCCGACACATGTTCTCCGGCCCTCCCTCAGGCCCAAGCTTACGGAACCACAGGGGAAAAAACAGGGACCGCCCACGACCGGAAGTGGACGCACTCCAAGGACGCTCTGGCATTTTTTGCGACGTCGCCCTGAAACCACGCCCAACAAGGTTTTCAAGGCAATTGGTGTGGACCAAGGCCTCGCGCGGCGACCCCGCCCCTTTTGCCGCGCGCTGTTTGTGTGCGTCATCAAGAAGCGCCGGAAGTAGGTAGAGTTTCGCCAGAGACCCCGGAAGCGACGGCTTTTCGTCTTTGCTAAGGCTTCTGGTTTTTGCTACGGTTTCTGACTTCGGCTTTGGGATGGGTTGCGACGGAGGCACCATTCCCAAGAGGCACGAGCTGGTGAAGGGGCCGAAGAAGGTCGAGAAGGTCAGTGGGGGCTGCGGGCCTCGGGATGAACGGTGGTCACCGGCGCTTGTGGACGCTTTACTGTTTGCAGGCACTGAACAGTACGGTTAGACTGGGATCCTCCCCACAAACGCTGTGTTGATTTGTAAACATTAACGTTGAACCGGACGGAGACTGGAGAGCTAGTTAGTGGCCTAGCCAGGACTGGGACGTATTTGTAGCTAGCGACGATCACGGTGATAGATGCTATTTATGGACTTTGTGTGTTTTTGTGAAAGGCTCTCACTATGTGGCCCTGGCTGGCTGGAACTCCCACCTCTGCCTGCTGAGCACTGGGATTAAAGGTGTTGGCCACCAACCCTTGGTATTTGAATAATACTTTCTTTTTTTTTTTTTAATGTTTTGTGTGTGGGTGTGTGTGTGTGTGTGTGTGGTATCCAAGGAGGCCAGAAGAAAGCATCGGACCCCCGGGAGCTAGAGCTATAGGTTTTTGTGAACCATTAATCTTGGCTCTTAGAACCAAACTCGGATCCTTTGGAAGAGCAGTACACAGGCTTAACCGCGGAGCCATCTCTCCAGCCTGAACTTTGTGTATTAAAGTCTCCCCAAACCATTCCGCTTTGTGAAGTCACACCCTTATTAAACTATATCAGCACTTAGCACTCTGCATTGATGGTTGATCCCAGCTGATGATCACGTGACTCCGCCTGGTGAACTCTGTGCACTGTTTTTCTTCCAGAACTAGCACAGTTTCTGCCACAATGAATATTTTTGAATAAATGCGTGGACATTCTGTAAATCTTACAAGACATTGAGCAAAGTGTGTAGTTAATGGTAGGGAAGTTGAATACCGGAAAGTCAGTTAACACCACTGAAGTGGCCTAGAGTCGTGAACCACTGTCCCCATCCATTTATGTGCATTTCAAAGCTAGTGTTGATGGTGACTGTTTAATAATAGAAGGCACAGAATGCCCCCGATACAGTTCCCAGCACTGGGAGGACCATGTTTCCTGATCCAACATTCAGAGAACTTTGGGATGGAAGGTGAATCCCATCCAGTGTTGTACTGCATAACTTCCTGCCACATCCCTAATAAACTCCATTGGGTCCTGTGTGAACAAACCTCTGCCTGTCTCTCTGCCCTCATCTTCTGTCCCTTCTTTAGCTCTTTCACTCTGTTCTAGACACCATAGACCTTGCCCCAGCGTCCTGAACATTCCTCATAGTGACATCATGACTTGGGGGAGGGGGCCACTTCAAGCAAGGTCTTGCTGTGAGGTAGCCCAGGCTTGCCCCAGCCCCCAGAGTGCTGGTTACAGTGTGTGCTGCTTGGCTCTTTCCCCTCATTTCTCCACCCAGCCATCACCACAGTCAGCTTCAGTCACTCTCTAGGCCCGCCCCCTCTGCTGCTTTCCTTTTTTTTTTTTTTCTATGATCCCTGCCTCTGTGGTTATCTACTATGTATCTCTCTCCCATGTGCTCTGGGATCCTTGCATGTCTTAGCTCTGCAGTCTGTAAGATGTTTCTGCACATTATAGACATCCACTGAGCATATGTTGAAAGTCTGAGAACAGAGTGCCCTCAGACCAGGCCAACATGTCACATTCAAGTGTGCATAAAGTATTCATCTTACTGTTGTTGTCTTGTGCCCTGGGCTGACATGGAGTAATGGAAGAGTTGGCAAAAAAACAGACAACCACCCCCAAACAAATAAAAACAAACAACAAACAAAAACCCCTGATCTTAGAAAGGTAACGAAAAGAAAGAATGATCAGGAAAAGTAGTTTTTGTTAACCCATTTGTCCAAGTACTTATAAAATGCTTGTTGTATATACAATTCTGGGCCCTAATGGCAAATTATCCTTTCTAGAGCTTCCATTTGAAATGCCTGTTATGAAGTAATCATATAGATATGGGGTAGGGATCTGCCCCTGTCTTGGCAACACAGCCCCTAAGTCCCATGGAAATAACACTTGTCCTAAGTGAGATGTACAGTGACTTTTTTTTTTTTTTTTTTAAATACAGTGTCACTATGTAGTCCTGGCTGGTCTGGAACTCTCTGTACATCAGGCTAGGCTCCAACCAATGGAGATCCATCTGCCTTTGCCTCAAATGCTGGGATTAGAGGCGTGCACAACTACATCCAGCTCATGGGGACTAGATAAGCTCCTGGTTGGGGACCAGTCACCAGAAAGACAAAATCATGATCAGAAGTTGACACTTGTTTTTCTATTTCTGCTCTTTCTTTCTCTCTTTCTTTCTTTCTTCATTTATTTATATATACATGAGTTTATGTGCACCGTGTGTATGCAGGAACCTGAATATATATAGAGTGCCCTGAAACTGGAATTGTGAGCTACCTAATATTGTGAGCTTCCTAGCATGATTATTGGTAGCCCAAACTGGATCCTCTTCTAGAACAGTGTGTGCTCTCAAACACTGAGCCGTTTCTCCAGCCCTGAAGTTTGGCACATTTAGACCCCCTCCATATTGCAGGAAGATGTTGTATCGGGTGTTGCTAGGGAGAAGTTATGTTATGTAAGATGTTAATTTACTATACAAGTATAGACATTAATGTTGGTACTAGAATTGAGATAGATCAGGTAGAGGACCTCTTGGTGTGTGCAGAGTTCACTCCCCGCCCTCCCTCCATTCTGTTTTCATAAAGCTTGCACACACGGTTTAAAGACGGATATGAACTTGCCTTGTGTGTGTTGGGTGTTGGTGGGTCTTTATTCAACATAATACTAATTTAAACCCTTTTAAAATGTATGTTATGTGCTGCGAATGTGAGGGTCGGAGGCTTTTGTAGGCTGGTTCTTTCCACTGTGGTTTCCAACGGTCAGATTGAACTTGGCTTGTTTTGTTTTGTCTTGGTTTGGTTTGGTTTTTCACTTCTGAGCCATCTCACCTGCTCTAATTTCTTAAAACTTTTTAAAGTCCCAAGTTCATATGCCACTATTCTATTTACTTATTATCAACTTACTTATTACGCTGGAGATTGAGCCTCATGTATGCTAGGCTGATGTCCTGCCCTGGAGCCACGTTCTCCACATCCCGGCCATTGACATGGTTGCTTTTATAATTTTTAAAATACATTAATTTATTTAGTTGGGAGGGTGTGTGGCAGACATGTGGAGGTCAGAGGATAGTTTGCAAGAAGTCAGTTCTCTCCTTCACCTTTTACCTAGGGACAAGCCCAGATCTTTTGTTGTTGTTGTTGTTCTTATTGTTTGGATTTTTTCGAGACAGGGTTTCTCTGTGTAGCCCTGGCTGTCCTGGAACTCACTTTGTAGACCAGGCTGGCCTCAAACTCAGAAATCTGCTTGCATCTGCCTCCCGAGTGCTGGGATTAAAGGTGTGAGCCACCAGGTCATTCAACCAGTGCCTGCTGGGTGATCACGGGTTCCATTGTTTTAGAAGCAGCATCTTGTTGGGTTACCTAGGCTGGCCTCAGACTTTATCCTTCTGCCCCAGACTCTCAAATACTGTGATTATGGTCACTACTGCTCCTGGATGTGGGTCATTATTCTGATTTTAAAATTAAACACCACAGTATGTGTATTAGTTACGTTTCTGCTGCCATGATAAAGCACCATGACCAAAGCAGCTTATGGAAAAGTTTATTTTGCCTTAGGCCTCTGGAGGGAGTGTCCATGGCTTAGGCCTCTGGAGGGAGGGAATGTCCATGGCTTAGGCCTCTGGAGGGAGTGTCCATGGCTTAGGCCTCTGGAGGGAGTGTCCATGGCTTAGGCCTCTGGAGGGAATGTCCATGGCTTAGGCCTCTGGAGGGAGGGAATGTCCATGGCTTAGGCCTCTGGAGGGAGGGAATGTCCATGGCTTAGGCCTCTGGAGGGAGTGTCCATGGCTTAGGCCTCTGGAGGGAGGGAATGTCCATGGCTTAGGCCTCTGGAGGGAGGGAATGTCCATGGCTTAGGCCTCTGGAGGGAGTGTCCATGGCTTAGGCCTCTGGAGGGAGGGAATGTCCATGGTTTAGGCATCTGGAGGGAGTGTCCATGGTTTAGGCCTCTGGAGGGAGTGAGTGTCCATGGTTTAGGCATCTGGAGGGAGTGTCCATGGCGGCAGGTGGCAGAGAGGCAGCTGACTGATCCATTTTCATCCCCAGGCAGGAGAAGTAGGGAGAGGTTATAAACCTCTAAGCCCCCCTCAGGCCCGTGCTTCCTCCCACAAGGCTCCACCTCCGAGGTTTCATAAACTCCACAAACACCACCCCTGGGGACCACGTGTTCACTTGGATGGGCAGAGATAGGTACATCTTACACGTGACCGGACTGGAGTGACTGTGTGTTCTCTTTCTTAGGTTGACAAAGACGCTGAGCTGGTAGCCCAATGGAACTACTGTACTCTAAGTCAGGAAATCCTGAGGCGCCCAATAGTTGCCTGTGAACTTGGCAGGTATGGACCCTTCGTGTAACCGAGATTCATTTGTTCTGTTGGTTTTGAAGAAAATACTGAAGTACTTGATTGATAGGAGCTGTCCTAAGCACACTAGTGGGGAAGGTGAGCTCATGTCTGGACATAGCCTGGACCTTCTTTCTCAGTTTGTTTTACACTCAGGAGCCAGTAGTAAATGCTGAGACGTAAGCCCAGAGCATAAAGCAGCCAGGGGTGCTGTCTAGAGCAGGGGGCAGTTGGGAGTGGAGCAGCCATGACCTGTGGGGGGGGGGGGGGGGCTGCTACTCAGTTCCAGCTGGTTTTTAGAGTGAAGAATGTGGGCCTAGTGGTTGTAAATCTTCTGATCTTTACTTTTTTAAGGACAGGGGGAGATAATGCTTGCATGTTGATTTTTCCAAGTCTTAAAGTCCGCCACCCTGGCTTTAAGCTGCTGCTTTGTGTGTTCGGGCAGCAGGTGAAGCAGTGCGGAATGTTTTTAGCAAAGGCAGGCAGCTTTGGGGTCACGGTCAGGTCTTCCCCTGTTTGGTCATCCAGAATCCTCACTGCAGTAGTAAACTAACGCTCCCTCTTGTAGACTGTATAACAAAGACGCGGTCATCGAGTTTCTGTTGGACAAATCTGCTGAGAAGGCCCTGGGGAAGGCGGCATCGCACATCAGAAGCATCAAGGTAGGACACCGGTGTGGCTGCGCTCCAGGCACCTCTCAGGGAAGTTGCTTTAATAGGATCCGTGTCTTAGTTAGGATATCATTGCTGTGAACAGACACCACAACCAAGGCAGCATTTAACTGGGGCTGGCTTACAGGTTCAGAGGTTCAGTCCATTATCATCAAGGTGGGAACATGGCAGCATCCAGGCAGGCATGGTGCAGGAGGAGCTGAGAGTTCTGCATCTTCATCCAAAATCAAACAAGAGAATACTGGCTTCCAGGCAGCTAGTACAGGGGTATTAAAGCCTATGCCCACAGTGTCATACTTACTCCAACAAGGCCACACCTACTGCAACAATGGCACACCTCCAAATAGTGCCACTCTCAGGCTAGGCGTATTTATACAATCTGTGTACATTAGGGACTGAACTCAGCACTGGCAAGATGGCTCAGTGGGTGAAGCACCTGTAACCGGAGTTCCCTGGGGCCCACGTGGTGCAAGGAAAGAAACGGCTCAGCAGCTTGTTTTCTGACCTCCGTGGAGCACTCCAGTGTATTTACTAAAGTCAACACAGAAAGCTCTGTTTTAAAAACAGTGTTCAGGGGCTGTGGCGATTGATTATTGGGTAAAAGGCTTGACAGACAAGCATGGGGACTTGAATTCAGATCTCCAGCACCGAGGTTTATTGTAAAGCTAGGTGTGTGTGCCTGCGATCTCAGCACTGAGGAGCTGGAGACGGCAGAGCCTCCGCGGCTCACTGGGCAGGCAGCCGTGCTGAAGCTCTGAGCTGAGGTTCACTTAGACTTTCTCAGTGAGGAAGCCGAAGAGAGGGAGAGGACACCTGAGCTGACTGCAGTGGCTCTGCCAGGAGCACGTGCTGGAGAGGTGGAGGCAGGAGGATCACACCGGACATTGACCTGGCCAGAGCCTCGGGCACATACACAGGAGCACATAGACATGCATACACCACCCACCCACACACACACACGTACACACATACATGTGATAAGATTCTGTGCTGAATGTTGGAGTGGTCTCCATGTTCGATTGGGTGAGCTTGCAGTTCTTTCCCTTCTTGTGCTGCTGAAATGATGGGCGTTCCACAGAAGTGAGCCGTCCTCCCAGGCCAGCGTGCTGTGCTGCTGACCTGTACAGTTCTGTGGTCAGGTCCCTGCGCTTATTTCACGTCAGCATTATTAATGCTTCCCCACAGAATGTGACAGAGCTCAGGCTTTCTGACAACCCCGCCTGGGAAGGAGATAAAGGGAACACCAAGGGTGACAAGCATGACGACCTCCAGCGAGCGCGGTTCATCTGCCCTGTGGTGGGCCTGGAGATGAACGGCCGGCACAGGTGAGGGTGACATGGCTGATGCGACCCCAGTCTCGCTTCATTTCTCTGTGTTGTCTTGGAGACGTAGTAGGGCCTTGTGGGAAATGGGACCGGGCATGGTGGGCTCTTTCCCTAGTGGCCATCTGTGCACTTAACTGCCTACCCTGCTTAGCTCACTCAGGAGAGTGGCCCTGCTCTGCCCTGTGCCCTGCTCTGCACGATGGTTGGGTACTGTGTGCACTCTGGTCATAATGCCAGCCGGCTCAAGCTGCTCTCCCTTGGTCCCTCTCCAGGTTTTGTTTCCTCCGATGCTGCGGTTGTGTGTTTTCTGAACGTGCCTTGAAGGAGATAAAAGCTGAAGTGTGTCACACGGTGAGTTTCCAACACACTCCCATGTGTTCCTTCTTGGAGCTGAGGGAGTCACTTTAACATCTTTCCTTCTATTTAAATCCTAAAGTTGTTCTGAAAGCAGTCAGTAGGTCCCCTCTTCTTCCATAGCGCTTCTCCGCTGCAGGTACATCCTCAAACACACTGAGGCCATCCCTGGTCACTCTCTTGAGGACCGAGTTCTTTCTACTCCAAACTGGCAGCCTGAAGGCCCTGCTCTCCTCAGCCTCACGTGCTCCTTCCTTGTCTCTGTTGGGGACCTTGTTACCATCTCATCTCATTTTCACAAATTTGTGGCATTTAGTGAGGTGTTTGCACAGAAGCCATGGCTAACTAAGTATTCAGTGAGTGCGAGTGTGCTTAGACCTGTCATGGGTGATGCCCTCTGCTGGTGGCTTTAGTGAGCAGTTGTCATGGCAGCTCCTGTCCTAGCCCTTACTGCTGGGATGTCCTGAAGGAAAAGATCCACTAGAGTTCTGCTCTTGTCGATGCCCCTTGCACTGGAGAGACCTGCACAGAAGTATTGATCACTGTAACCTGCTTAGAAAGGAGATCACAAGGGAGCGTCGACCTTTGCAGTGGGCAACAAAGGCATCTTGAAGCTTCTTGAAGTTTTGAGTTCAGAGCTGGAGGGCACAAGGCACTGGCAAAGGCTGGGCAAGAGCAGGGTGCAGCAGCAGAAGGGTCAGGGGACCCCAATTCCAGGAGCAGCTGGCATGGCCGGGTGAGGAGGCACAGACGTAGTTGTAGATAGTCATCTCACATTGAGGGCTGGGCTGACCACTTGGTGTTCGTGGATTTTAGTTTAGGGTGACAAAAAGCCAGCACGTAGTGGCTCCAGATGTTCTTCCCATTAAAGCACACCCTCCACTTGTAGCATCCATGAAGCTAGTGGATGATGATGTCAGTATGGGATGCTGACTAGTCTTCATAGCATGTGCAAATGTCATGTCAGGCTTTCGTTTTTAAGAGTGGTACCCTTGGGAGGTAACCTTGATGCAGTGGGGTTTGAATGAGTGCCGGAGAAGGCCCCGCCCTGCGTCGGGTGCTTCCTGCTTAGGCTTCAGCAGTGGGGCAGGCCCTGTTTCATCTGCAAACTGCAAGAGTCAGTGTCACCGAACACAGAACAGCCACGACGCGTGGGCAGGGAGCTTCTGGCCACTCATTTATCCCCTCCCATCTTAGGCTGCCTGACAGACACTGACTACTGTGACCTGGCAGTTTATAGAGAAGAGAAATTCACTTCACAGTTGGTGAGGCTGGGAAACCCTAGCAAGGTGCCAGTGACTGCAAGGGTGCATTAGTCCATGTCATAATGTGGAGGGCGTTAGCATGGGGTGGGCTGGTGATAGTGAGGGCAGGGAGTGACGTGTCACAAGCAAGCACAGATTCAAATGTTCATGAGCATCAGGTTTGCGCAATGCTCTTCCCGCTGCTCTTCCCGCTGAGACTCTCCTGTCTGTGGAGTGCCCCTCCCCACCTGTCTCAGCAGGACCTCTCCCCCACTGACCCTGCCAGATCTGTGTGCAGTGCCAGATGAATTATGGTTATGTTCCATGAGCAAGCACATGGGACTTGTCCTTTATACGGAATATACCTGTGACATTAATTAATTACTTCATGAGACTGTGTGACCCAAATGCCTGCCTGACACCAGGCTCTGCACACTGCTACACTGGGGACTGACTTTGCAGCCCAGGAACTTTAAGGAACACATCCCGGTGGTATGTCCATATAGCACCTCTCTGGACCCAGAGTCCAGTACGTGAAGTGAAGGAGTTACTATGACTCTTCAGAGCCCTTCCTTTTACATCCAAAAGTTCTAAACAGGGACTTTTTTAAGTTGGGAAATAAATAGTCCTATTGCTATCAGGAACCAGACTCTGACTTGCAGTGTGAAGTTTCTGAAGTTTGTTAGTAAGAGCACTGATAGAAGGTTGGCTTGCTGCTGGAACCATCCTCGGGTACTGGGTGCCCAGCACAAAGAAGTCTGGCTGGGCAGTTTCTTCCACCCATCTTTCCTTGATTTGATGAAAAGCAGAGAGAGCCTCTTTTGGGAAGTTTTATAGGTCAGGCCTGCAAACTATACCTGGAGCATTTCACATTTCATTGGTCACTTCAAGGAGCCTTTGAAAAGGAGTCAGGCTGGGGGTGTAGAGTGAAGTGGCAAGTGCTGGTCCTTTCTGCAGCAGCAGCTACTGCAGTGTAGAGATGGCACAGCATGCGTCCTCCTGTGCGTCCTGAGGAGGAAAGGGAGGTGAAGCCACAGGGGCTAGACCAAAAGATTGCCAGGTTCAGGCTCTTTTTGAAATTTATAAATCACTAATAGGACAGTGACATGAGGGATGGGTGGTGGTGGCTCACGCCTTTAATCCCACTAATCAGGAGGCAGAGGCAGGCTGATCTCAAAGCTGAGTTCAAAGCCAGCCTGGTGTTCTGTGGCGGGAAGGCAGCTTGGTCTCAGCTTGTCACCCTGGGTGCACTGAGATCTGTTCCTTGTCTCCACAAGAGGTTCTGACACACTCACACACAGTACACATGGCAATAAGATAATTCAGGCTCTCAGAGGCTTAAGCTGGCTCTGCTCACACTGTACTACACGGTGTGCACTTTGCCTCCAGAGAACAGCACCCATAGACGCACAAGTGCTGCGGTTTGGTTTTGCAGAAAATGAACTGTATTTCTGCTCTGTGCTCTGTGGCTTTTAATAAGAAACACATCGCCATGCGAGGGGGCAGGGGATATCTTAACATTTTCAGTGTATAGTAAGGAAAGTGTTGCCTAGGCAGAGATTACCTTAATCTTATATATTTTGCTTACAGTTGATTTGTGGTGTCTGCCTTTAGGGTCTCTTCTCTCTGCTCAGCTCTACCAGGCCCCTCAGTGCCTCACTGATGTGATCAGCTCTGTGTGTGGGAAGCTCCGTTGGCTAAGATGATGTGATCAGCTCTGTGTGTGGGACGCCTCCGTTGGCTGAGATGATGTGATCAGCTCTGTGTGTGGGACGCCTCCGTTGGCTAAGATGATGTGATCAGCTCTGTGTGTGGGACGCCTCCGTTGGCTGAGATGCTGAGATGTGGTCTTTACAGTGTGTTGGCTTCCTTTCTGGGTTCACTTAAAAAACAGCTGCAGGGCTGGAGAGGTGGCTTGGTGGCTAAGAGCACGGGCTGTTCTTGGAAAGGACCTGAGTTCAACCCTATGGTGTCTGGCAACCATTTGTAACTCCAGTTCCAGGAGTGCCAATACCTTCTGACTTACATGGGCATGTGATACACATATGTGGTACACATACATACATGCAGGCAAAAAACTCATACACATAAAATACTTGAACATGTCAGTCTTTATGCCACCAGGACATTGCTAGAGAAAGAGCGTCTATAGAAGTTTCCCAGAACAGCAGCAGCAACAGTCAGGGACATAGGAGGGAAGGGCCTGCACCTGAGGCCCAACATGGTCATGGCCTTTTATGTCTTCAGCCCGTACACCGGGGTGTTGGCCACTGGCCACACACCTAACTCGAAACACTCCGTAAAAGTCTAGAGTGATAGCCGGGCGTGGTGGCGCACGCCTTTAATCCCAGCACTCGGGAGGCAGAGGCAGGCGGATTTCTGAGTTCGAGGCCAGCCTGGTCTACAAAGTGAGTGCCAGGACAGCCAGGGCTACACAGAGAAACCCTGTCTCGAAAAACCAAAAAAAAAAAAAAAAAAAAAAGTCTAGAGTGGTCTCCTCCCCTCTTCACGCTCTTGTGTGCAGAAGTCCCTGTGGAAGGGGCACAGGCAGTGCAGTTGTGGCCCCCAGCATGGCAGGAAGAACAGCAGATGGCACGCCAAGACTACACAGAGTTGAGGCAGCATTCTTAAGAAGCTTGCGTCCTCTGTGGGGTTATTCATTCTACCCCTAAATGTTTTCCTGGAATTTTCGAGAACAAAGTTGTACTGCTCTTAGTCCATAGGGACAGCTCTAGAGAAGCATGGCTTCCTGTGGGTGGGGCTTTGCTAAGTATCGGTCCCCCTTACCCAGGATCTCCAGGCCCTCAGAACCAGACCTGCTGCTGGTGTGTCTGATGTGAACTGGATTGAGCAGGTGGAGAGATTCGGCAGCTGATAATGCGCTGGGCCTCCAGCTGTTGGCTTGGGCTCCCAGCCACAGCCTCCGGTGTTTTCCTCATAGTTCTCTCCCTGCCTGTGTAGTGGTGAAGTCTGGTGGCACATGTCTCTGCATCATTTTTTAAATCATTCACATCCAAGAATTTAAAAAGCAATGCTGACAAGCGCCTTAGTGGTGAGGTTGACTGTTGAAGTGGCTTTGCTGGGGAAACTGCCAGTGTGGCTCTGGAGGGACCTCAGCCTGCTGTAGGGCTCTGAGTCGGTGCCGCCTCTCTAGGCATACCCCCACCAGTGGGTCTGAGGAGGGCTCCAGCGTGGCAAAGAAAGCTGGCAGCTGGATGAGCCAAGGCAGGTCTCCCAGGCCATACACACAAGTGTCTTGGGCATCGTGGTCTGCAGAAAGAAGCAGAAATGTAACCGCCTATTTCCCCAGGCGTTCAATCCCAGTACAAGTAAGGCGTGCACACTTCCTCAGGTGTCAGCGGAGAGATGGGGGGGGAGTAAGGGGTGTCTCAGTTGGGGGATGGGGAGGGGGCACCTCACTGTGCACGAGAGCTCAAATTGAGTCTCGTTCTGAAGCTGTAATTGGTCTCCAGGGGTGGATTTGAATTTACACTGGAGGGAATTTTACCTTTGGGCTAGTATTTGGGGAACATTCTAAACAGCATGAGCCACTAAAGAGTGCTGCTGCACCAGGCAAGGGGGCCCGTGCCTATAAATCAACACTTGGGAGTCTGCTAAGGCAGGAGGATTGCCATGATTATGAGGACAGAGTTCGTATCCAGGCAGTCTGGGTCTAATGAGCCCTGGATTCTAATTCCTATTTTAATTAATTTATACTTACATCAAGTTTTACTCAGAAGAACTGATAGAGAGTTGATAACTTTCTAGACCACACCTTTCTGATGGACAGCCCACAGGCAAGGAGAAGCCTGAAAGGCCATGGAGTGGCCACTCACACCTCTAATTGCAGCACTTGGGTGAATGAGACAGGAGGATCATGAGTTTAAGGCCAGCCCGGCTACACAGCAAGACCCTATCTCAAAAGTAGAAGGAACGTGGTCTGTCCATGGACTCAGTAGATGGTAGGAAGAGGGTTTTGTTAGATGCTGTTGTAGCTCCCTGTTGAATTACAGTGTCTACCTTTAAAAAAAAAAGTTCTAACCAGACATGGAGGGATATGCCTTTAATCCCAGGAGGTAGAGACAGGAAGATCTCTGAACTCCAGGCTAGCCTGGTCTACATAGTGGAAGCCTGTCTCCTCCCTGTCCAAAAAAAAAAAAAAAAAAATCAACCCAGTGAGCTGAACACTTGTGGCTCTCTGACCTGGCACTGTCAGGACAGTGTGTTTACTCACCTTTGAGCTACCTTGGCCTCAGAATTGGCACCCTTCCCCCTCATTAACCTGTTTATTTTAGGTCAGTCTTTTAAATGGCTGGGAAATGGGGAACCTGGTGGCTCCCTGTGTACGTCCAGTTTACTGTCTTAGTACAGAGTCCATATCCAGGCACACCATTGAGTGGAATCTGTGTAGTAGCTGATGCTTAGGAAGCGCTTGTGGACAAATGGCAGCACCCAAGAGAGGTGCTGTGCTCTGCCACAGTCCTTCTGTAGCCAGCCTGTGTGGCCTGCGACTGGCACCCCAACGTGAGTGCACCCCTGCTTCTGTGTATTCTGCAGAGTATTGAGCACCTATTCACTCATTAGCATTGTGCAATAAAGTAATGGTCCCTCTGCAAACCTCAGGCAGCCATCTCTAAAGTGAGCTCGGGGATAGAGGGCTGGACTTTACCCTCCAAAGAACTCTGGAGTTTGCTGCACCCCAAGTGTTTGCCCCAGACAGGTTGGCCATCAGCCAGGTCCCTCTAGACCTTTCATAACTGGACTCAAACCTCTGGAACACCAGCGAGAGGTGAATTCGTGGTTCCTGGGGGAGGATCCACCAGAGAGCAGAAAGACTCGCCTGCAGCAAGGGCCGCCTGAGAGTTGAGTGGCCACCCGGTGCCCTGCATGAGCAGCACTTGCTGGTGCACATCCTTAGTCCTAGCACCCCACAGGCAGAGGCAGACTGCTCCCCGAGGCTTTACCTGAGCACCCCTTGCGACCATCTCCTGCCTCTGTTCTCCACTTCGTGGCCCGAATGTGTCCTTCCCATCCAGCATCTGGTGTGGCACCTGGAGCATCTGAGAGGAGAGAAATCCAGGGCACACTGGAGCGTACAGTAGCATATAGTTCCCAGCTGTTGTAGTGCAAGCTGTGCAGCCTGCCATTTCCCTTCCAGAGATGCAGTCACTGTGAGAAAGACCTGTGCAGTGGCCATCAGTGTATGGGCTGACCAGGGGCCATCCTGCCCTTCACTGCAGTCTTCGCTCTTTTCCTGCCTCTCAGAACTCACTGGATGTGTGTGACGTGCCCTCAGGACCATGCTGGGGCTCTGTGCTGCATTCCTGTCTGACAACCTGGTAGGTGATCTGGGAACAGGGCTTGCAGTGGGCCTGAGAGATCACAGAATGCTCCAAGACCATTCCTGCTGGGTCCCTGTCTGCAAAAGTGTTATTTATCAGCAGCCGTAGGTGGCCATGCTTGAAGCAGCATGCTGTGAGGGAACCAGTCAGCCTGTCCCAAGAGGATGATACAAACTCACCTAAAGGACCGCACCAACCAGAGTTCCCCCACAAGTGCGGGGGTCACCACAGACAACATCACTTTTCCTGTTTGGGGGGGGTTTGTTTTTCTGTTTTCTAGTCAAGACCTCACTCAGCTCAGGCTGTACTGTACAGCTGTCCTCCTGCCTCAGCTTCACAGGAACTGTGATTTATAGGATGAGCCCTTAGCAAAAATGCAGATTTTTCCAAACATTTATGCCCAGGATTTCCAAAAGAGTCTGTTGGAGGAGACACAGACGAGCCTAAAATATCCAGGTTGGATAGGAACATGACAAGACTGTCCCTCTGATGCCACATTCCTAAAACAAGAGGCTACCCCATATTCTTTGAGTGGAAGGCCTTGTGAGATGCAGGCCCTGTATGTAGCCACAGCAAGACATCTAAAAGAGTCAACACCCCCCCCCCCCGCCAGCTTCTTCCCTGCGTGTCGCCTACATGGTGAGTTATCCTACCTTTCAGTCGGTTCAGGGTCACCCAGTAGTGCTTCTCCGGGCTTTGGATGGCTTTGGACCACTGCAGCATGTCTTTTGCACGGGGGTCAGTTAGGACGAACTCTACAAACTTCCTCGTAAGTGCATAGTGCGCACTTCCAGAGGAAATTGTTAGATTGTGGGGTGGGCTTTGTTTGAAAATTGTATTTGGAGATGTGTAGCTGTTTTCATCGGGGCTGGGCTTTGGAGGGCCTTGGCCTGTCTTGGATTTGGAGTTTGCGGGTGGGGTCACCCCAGGCGTGATGTTTTTACCCTTCCACCTGGTTCTGATGTAGTAGATGATTTCTTTGTTGGTTTTGATGGGGAATTCCTGTCCACAGAGATTCATGACATAGTGCCATTGAAATGGGAAGTGGACCAGGTCCTTCATGCAGTCAATCTCTGCCTGCAGCCTCCTGAGGTTGTCATGAGCCACCTTCTGTGTCTTTGATGAAAGAAAGACATTTCCAAAACAGTCGAGGAAGGTTTGCATGGCACTCTTAAACTTCTTTGGGGCATTTTCATCAATGTGGATACAGTAGACATTCTGAGGTGCATAAATCGCTCTGAGAAGCCGCACAAACATGACTAGCTCCCTAGGAGCATGTATAACATAGGCCAATGAGAAGTTCCCCTCTTGTGCAGACAGGGGTCTGGTTATGAAGCGCAGCCCCTGGGCCATCCTGGAGCAGTTCCCAGGTGTGCGCAAATGAGCAGGTACTTCAGAGTTCTGAGGGGGTTTGCAGAATTGAGCGATTTGGGGGGCTGCCTTTTTCCCCTCAAATAAAGCCAAGCACAGTTCATCTGGATAGAAGCCACATTCCACCACAGCTGGGTTGGTGGGCTCAGCCTCAGCCTCAGCCTCCTCAGGACCTGGGTTTCTCAAGTAAAGAAAGATGAAGGCGCAAATCATGCCACATGCCACCAGCCCAGCCTTTGTGGTCCGGAGCTGGCTCATGCTTTGAGCTCTCAGTGTGTTGTCGCCACCATAGCTTGAAAGGTTTTCCTTTTAGTTTCCTAAAGGAACAACAAAACATTTAGAGTAGGGTAACTTCCTCCAGCCCCTGCTACCCCCAGCTCTGCTGAAGCACATTCACTGTATGTTCTTAAGGGAGTCACTTGGGCTGGGGATGCAGCACAGGGGTGCAGTGCCTGCCTGGCATGCATGAAACCCTGGGTCCCCATGTCTGTCAGCTCTGCACATGTGGGTAGAGACAGGAAGAGCAGAAGTTCAAGGTCATTGTTGGCTACACAGTGGTTTCTAAGGATCGATGGATGGGTGGATAGGTGGATGGTCAGATGGAAACGCGCCATTCGAGCAGAACTTGGTTTATTGTCTTCTTTCTGCCTTTTTTTTTTTGAGAGGCTTGTTATGTTGCCCAGGCTGACCTTGAACTTAAGGGTTTACACTTCCTCCTGTCTCCGGCGCCTAAGTCTGTGGACTGCAGGTGCAGTAGGCACATCTGGCTATGATTTGACCACTTTTAAATGTGTGTATACTCTGAAACTACCACCACATGAGGACAACTTTGCCCTACCTTTCCTTACACCCCTGGTGACTCGTCTGCCTTTCTACACCATTTGTGTGATTTCTATGTCCTGGATTGTTTTGCATGCTGTGTAATGTGACATAGTAGACTCAGACTGTGTCACAGACTCAGATTCTTGGTAGCGGTGGTTTTTCCTATTGAGTGATGCTCCATCTCATGGCCATGCACAATCTATTTGTTCAACTGTTGATGGACACTTGAGTCATTTTTGGTATCTCATTGTTACAAAGATGCTGTATTGTTACAGAGATGCTGTATTGTTACAGAGATGCTGTAATCATTGTGTGCAAGTCTTTGTGTAAACATGTTTTTGTCTGTCTCCAATGAGTGTGGGGTAGTGAAGTGGCGGTCTCCCATGTTGGGTGTATAGCTTCACAATGGGCTTCTCTGGGTCAGAAGTACAGCAGCAGGTAGGAGAGAGAGTTCCTTACACTCTGCACTAGTCACCACTCCATTCCCATGGTAACCATCCTAATTGGCTTGTGGGGGTGATTCCCTGTGGTGTCACTGTGTGTCCCTGATGACTCCATCTGCTGAGCACAGCTCATGAGCTGTGTATTCACGCTGCCTTTCTCTGTCACACTGAGTTGGAGTCTTTCCGTAAAGAAGTTGAATGACAAGTTGAGAGCAGTCTATGGTTACACAGCTAACCTGCTGACGTGAGCTGATGGAGCCGATGGGTTGCTTTAGGCATTAAAGTCGAGGTGTGTAATGATGTCTCTTGACACAGTGTGGTCAGCTGCCTAGAAGCGGAGTAGGAACTTGAGCAGGCGCCACTGCGGCAGACAGTTGCTGAGAGCACATTAGTGAGCCTGCTGCTGTATAGCTACCATCGTTGTCCTTCTGCACTGAGAGAGGAGAGCTGGCCGAGTGAGAGGTCAGGAGGTCTTGCTCTTTGTGACTCCTGGTTCTGTGGTGCCACAAGTCACATTGTCACGGCCAATGGGCGTGCAGGAGCTCTTTCCTTAAAGTGATGTGGCGGTTGGTAGAGCTCTGAGTCACTCTCAAGTCTCACAGCCTTGAGAGCTCTGCCTGTCTCAGATGGTTAAATACCACATTGATTTTCAGTGCAGTTTCTGATCACCTAATGTGAAATACAAAGCAGCTGCTGTTCCGGGCGCTGCTCACAGATTCAGTCAACACATGCCAATTGCCGAGAGCATCAAATCTTAGCGTCTCCTTTATTAAAGAATTTGTAGGGCTCATCATTTCAAGTCTGGTCCCCAAAATAAACAGCCCCACCCCCAGTAGAAGTCCCCCAGGGCGGAGGACCCTGGTTGACGAGACGCAGATCAAGCCTATCGAAACACCGAGGATTCTTGGGTGCTGTCACTTCAGGCTTTACTTATTTTTCAGCCTGCTTGGGTTTTTTGAGACAGAGCCTCAACAGTGTCGTCCTGACTGGCCTGGAACTCACTGTGTAGACCAGGCTGGCCTGGAACTCACAGAGCTGTATGCTGGGGTTAAGGGCTTGTGCTGCCACACCCAGCTGAAACTTGGGAATTTTGATCAAGGTACACAGTAAGTACTCGTGGCTTACACAGGCTTGGCACACCCTTCCAGGTGGTATAGGTTTTGCCAGGAAGAAGGCTCGGGGTCTGCTTGGTTCTCACACTAGCAGAGTGTGCCCTGTAAGCCTGCTGTAGCCATGCACCAGGGGCTGCTTTTTCAGACATCTATATAATTAAATGAAGACAATCCCAGGGGCAGCCCAGTGTCCTTCAGGGCACTCCCTGGCCTAAATGGTTTTCTGCCTTTTTTAAGTGGATGAGAGCAAGGTGTGTCTTTCTTATCACCTTCTCCTGGTCCTTAGCGCAGCTGATACTGCGGTCTGACTGTCACCCACTCAGACACCACTGCCCAGCCAGCTGCTACTTCAGCACAAGCCGCCACTGTTTGTATTTAGTGTGTTGTCACATGAACTATGGTATTGCTCCCTTTGAGAATTCTCTTCACTCGATCAGCAGTTTCCAGAGTTCCCTCAGGCTTTACCACAGCCCAGCTCACTGTGTATTCCTCACGCCGAGAGCCTGCTGTGGAACCTGAAGGCTGAGCACAAACCAGGGAGCCAGGCCAGCGGCTGCCACAGGACCTCCTGAGTGTCCCTTCCCCTGATCTTCTCACTGGGGTCATCACCAGCCTGCCACTTGGTAGGTTGCAGACCCTGTGTGTCACAGCTACTTTCTGAGCATGGTGACACAAGTCACTGTGGTCACAGTGAGGCAGGTTCTCATTTGTCCTCTTTGTCCTCCCTAGGCTCAGGACAGTGTCCACAGCACCATGAATGTCAGCTTTTATAAACCGCTAGATATATCATGTTAGTTGGGCTAATTTGAACCCACAAGCTGTCCATAAGATGGGCATCTCGTTCGCAGTGTGCTTATGCCTAGGCCTGTGTGCTGGCTCAGCTGTGTGTCTGCAGAGGTGGGCCCCTCTATGGAGTATCCACTCGGAGCAAGCACAGCTGCCAGATCATCTTCAGTAGCATCTTCAGAAGCAGGCTTCGGCAATGGCCTTAAGTAAGTCGGGGTTGAGACATGGTGGCTTTTTAACACCTGTGAAATGTCATCTGTCACATGCTTTGGAAATGGTCCACCTTGGTTTTCTTTGGCTTAAAGCCAAAAAACATAGGACTATTTTTGAGGGGAAAGTGGTGCCCACCTACCATAATCGCTAATACTGGGTCTGCTGTCACAGGCAGCTGTGCCTGTTGCTGTGTTTACAGTCACAGAAAGCTCTGTTTCCTTCAGAACGCACACCTGCTTGCCCTGATGCCCACCGTCCCCTCCCCATCCTGTTAGTGACACACTCACCAGGTGCAGGTCCCGTTCCTGGCAGGAACCTGGGCAGGTGCTGGCTTAGCCACCTCTCCTCTGACCGACTGATGCTTCCCTCACTGCGGCTCCTACTTCTTAGAGTTGCCTGGCAGGCTGGGCTGCTTCTGTGTCCCAGGGGACCTGTATTCTTGTTGATCCTGATGCGTTGTGGAAAAGACTGCTGTATTTGATCCTAAGAATCCTTCAAGGTTGTATGCCTGTCCCCAAAGAGGGATGGGGCATAAAACAAAGCCCTGAGAAGTGCTGATGACGTGTGTGCAGCCTGCAGCGTCTCCTTCCTCTTACTCTGAGCATCACACGCCAGGTGTGGTGGGCCTCGCAGGGCGGGGCTCAGCCCGCAGACTCTGAAAACCGCTGCTTCTGGTGGCCTTGTAGTTTCTAAGATCTTGGTCAGATTCCTAATGTGTCCTTCAAAGCCAGGCATGGTAGCACACGCCTTTAATCCCAGCATTCTGCACTGGAGAGAGAGAAACTGCGGCAGGCGTATCTCTGATTCCCAGTTAGCCTAGTGTTCTCTAGGCCAGCCAAGGCTCCACCCTAAAACCCTGTCTCAAAAACAAACAAACAAACAAAAGCAACAAAAGACTCCTTTTAGAACAGGAGGCCAATTTTTCTGACACTTCTGTCTTTAGGTTCACTCTGGATAGATCTGCTCTTGCACATTCATTCATTCATTCATTCACGAATTACTTTAGGGGAGGGCTCACGAGCCCCTGAGCATGAGAGGACGTCAGAGGACACTTTACAAAGGCCAATTCTCCTTCCATCATGAGGGTTCTAGGGATTATACTCAGAGCTCGGGACTCAGCAGCTAGTGCCCTTACCCGATGAACCATCTCACGGGCCTGACAGATGTGTTCCTCGCACGGTGCAGCTCGGTGGCAGCGCTCTGCTAGCATGCCTGGCTTCTGGGTTCCACAGCCTCAGCACAGAAAACAGAGGGAGAAGTGCAGCACTGAAGATTTGCCCCCTTTTATGTTTCTCACTTCCTGAGCTGGATGGCAGGATGAGTGGATGTGTCTTCACCTGCCAGCAGAGCAACCCTGAGGCCTGAGTGTGTTTTGTGGAGCAGCTATCACAGCTGCTATGAAGGAGGTCTTGGTAGAGTAGCTGACAGAGTCGCCGTGACCTTCAGGCCTGGTCCTCATCAGGCCCCAGATGGATAGAGCAAGCACAGCTGGTGTTTGGGGGGTCGGCCCCATCCTCCGAGGCTGTTTCTCTACAGCAGTTTACAAGAGCAACCAGGCATGGAGCGCAGGACTTCACAGCGGAGGGCAGCCTGGGCTACCAGTGAGGCCTTGCCTCAAGACTTAAGATCTTGCGTGTCACTTGGAATGCTGAGGCAAGAGAATTGTCAGGAGTTCCAGGCCAGCTTAAGTTAAGTATTTCTCAGCTAACCTGGGAAGGAGGGGAAATGTGTTCCTCACAAATGTGGCTCAGTCCCCATGAACCATCTCTGCATCAACCCTGCCCTTCCTCCCCATCACAGGACCTCTGTCCATGGCTGCCGGACGCGTCTCTCGCCTACATCCAAGGTGGGGTATGGAAGTTCTCCCAAGGCCAGAGCATGTGACATGTGACCTGGAGGAAACTGTCTTGAGGGACAGCCCTACTTAGTTTAGGTCTAACTAACCAATGTCATTGACTGTTAATGGGACTTTTGAGGTGTGTGGGGGGGTGCTTCTGGTTTTTTGTTTGTTTTTGCTTTGTGGTCGGGGTTTTGTTGTATAATCTATGTTGGCCCAAAACTCTATGTGTATGTAGCCTAGGCTGGCCATGAATTCACAGTAGTCCTGCCTCAGTCTCCTTATCGCTGGGATTATGGCTTAAGATAGTTCATTAAAGGACTGGAGAGATGGCTCAGTGGTCAAGAGCACTGGCTGATCTTCCAGAGGTCCTGAGTTCAATTCCCAGCAACCACATGGTGACTCACAACCATCTGTAATGGGGTCTAATATCCTCTTCTGGTGCATCTGAAGACAGCTACAGTGTACTCATACATTAAATAAGTAAATCTTTTTTTTTTAAAGATAGTTGAATTAAAAAAGAAAGACAAGCCAGGCGTGGTGGCGCACGCCTTTAATCCCAGCACTCGGGAGGCAGAGGCAGGCGGATTTCTGAGTTTGAGGCCAGCCTGGTCTACAAAGTGAGTTCCAGGACAGCCAGGACTACACGGAGAAACCCTGTCTCGAAAAACCAAAAAAAAAAAACAAAAAACAAAAAAGAAAGACAGGTTTGTTCCGTGTGTGTGCGTGCGTGTGTGTGTGTGTGTGTGTGTGTGTGTGTGCACCACTTGCATTCAAGTGCCCACAAGGTCAGATGTCGCAGACCCTCTGGGCCCCTTTGTCTGTGTGGAACGGGTCTCTAGTCGTGGGTGGACAAAGCGTAGGATGAATTGACAGACAGACGCACACAGGAGAGGTCGTGTGGAATCTGAATGTATTTTTTGAATCGAGCATCAGACTTTTTATGTAGAAGACAATAAGAAAGTTGGGAGACATTCGCAAGGTACAAATGAGGTAACCAAAATCTTACATAAAACAGAGGAATGTAAACACAAAAAGTCTAACGGGAACCACCTGGGATAAAATTTATTGATAACAACTGGGATCAACAAGGGCTCTATCTAAGATTCACTAATCTTAGAAGCTTTGCGCCCTTGCCATAGTTCCTATTTTAGTTTATTGTATAGTCCACCTTTTTCTTAGGCCATTGTAAATACGTGTGTGTGGGTGTAACTCAGCTATAGTCTTAGAAGCCAGGTGTGAGGTCTTTACTCTTTTAGGGCAAGGGCTTTCACACCCAAGTCATGGCTCTAACTAGGGAGTTAACTATCTCATGAATAATGTAATACTCTAAAACCACAGCCCAATCTACTTCCTAAACCATTGTAAATTCCTGTATATGGGAACTACTTGGCTTTTATTGATAGTGTAATACCAGAGGCTATTCTAAATGTCACTGTCTAGCTCAAGGACGTTTTAGGACTGTTAGAACACTGGCAAAAGGCTTTAGCTATGTCAGAATTCAATCTTAAAAGGCATTTATAATAAAGAGAACACGTGGATCCATCCACTAGACTAACTCGAGAATGGAAAATTTAGAGAGCACCAGACTCCAGGAGGAGAGCTTCCTTAAAACTCTTTTTGCCTCATGAGCAGCTTTTAGACATCCCTGCCTAACAGGCTAACTAGACCGGAGTACTGTGACAGTCAGAAGCGAGGTCAGATCCCCTGGAATTACAGTTAGAGGTGGTGAGCCACTGGATGGGGCCTCTAGCAAGAGCAGTAAGCACCCTTAACCACTGAGCCATCTCTCCAGCTCAAATTCCTAACAGTTTAGCTGTCTGACATTTCAGTGCTGGGTGTGTGTGTGTCCAGAGTCAGGCCACAGCCAGGGCTGTTCCCAAAGGAGGCTGTTGCCAGCACCATAAAGGAAAGAGCAGGTGCGGAGAGGCAGGGAAGGTCACCCTGAGGTCCCAGGAGGACAGCCACTAGTGTGAGGCCAAGTCTGCTCTACACAGAGAGTTCAAGGCTACAGAGTTGCTTAGTGAGACCCAGGTTCAAGAGAGAAACACTCAGTAGGCTTTAAGGTTCTGCCTCTTTCCAGGTCTGGGCTCTTTCCCCACAACCACCTGAATGTACAGAGAATGGTCGGTGGGCAGCATCCTGACCCCTGGAGGTGGTGGTCGCTCCTTGGTGGACTCTTAGGTCAGGGGTGCCAACCCTGCCTGTGCCGGGCTGGCTGGGTTTCCTCACCTTGACACAACCCTAGAGTTACCTGAGAGGAAGGCACCTCAGGTGAGATGGTGCCTGTGTGGGCCTGGCCTGTAGGAAGCTGGTGAGGCATTTTCTTGTCGGGTGATTGATAGGGAAGCTCCAGCTCCCTGCTGGCTGGCCATGCCGCTCCTGGGTGGTTTAAGAAAGCAGGCTGAGCAAGCAGGGAGCAGTGTTTCTCCGTGATCCCTGCTTCAGTTCCTGCCTCCTGGCTCCGGCCTTGACTCACCTCAGTGGTGAGTGCGGCCGGAGGGTGGTGAGTGGAAAGAAGCCCTTTCCTCACAAGCCGTTGTGGCCATGTTGTTTATCACCTCAGTTAAGATATGCTGTGCTAGGAACTTCATCCCCACAAATTTCTCCCTCACAGTCTTGTCTTGTGTGACATGGTTTTGTGTCAAGCTTTTCAATTATAAAATCCACTGGTGACTTCTCCACTGGTGTTAAAACTAAGAAGCAGGGAGGTCTGGTGCCTCTGGAGAGAAACTGCAGCTGAGGTCCCAGCAGGGAGATGGCTGTGCACTAAGGGTCCCGCCTCCTGCACCCTTCACTGTCCTCAGGAGGGTTAGTTACGCCAGCGTGTGCCTCTGAGCCCCTGGGGCCTTCCTTCCCACCTCACTCAGTTCCAGAAAAGTCCCTTTTCATCCTCTCTCCAAGGAAGATCCCTCCCTCCTTCACTGAGGGGGTCTCTACCCAAGTGTGCCTGGTCCCAGACTTCCCAGGGGCCACCTGCTTAGAGGCTGTTCCTCCCCATCTCCCTGCCTCATGGTGGCTGAGATAGCCCTCTACCTCAGTGGGAACCTCCCTTCCTTCATGTCATTTCTCTGGAGGCCGCCAAGCTCAGGGCTCGCAAATACCTTCAGTCAGCAACACTCCTCAGGGCAGCCCTGAGAAAAGAGCAAACCACTCGTCAGGCATGCACGCTGACCTCTGACCTGTGTGCCCAGAGGTGCCAGAGACCTTGGGCCCTCTTAAAAGAGAGGGTCCTGTTTATCAGCTTTCTTACGGAGGATGGCAGTTATACCTCCTCCCAGGTGTGACAGCCAGAATCATCTGCAGACTGTGTGGAGTCCCTGGGGAACAGAGCAGCCACCTTTGAGGGTCTCTTCTCTGGAGTTACACCACCCTTACAGCCAAGGAGGCTGCCCTGGAGGTAGGAACAGAAGCCTCAGTTCCGTGTAGGAGTCTTGCTCTCCAACATTGTCTCTCTTCCTGCAGAGACTGTAGCATTGAGAACGTGGATAACGTGAAGAAGGTCCCAGGCTATCAGTGCCTAGGACCTCATTCTCAGAGGGGAAGGGACTTAGTGGTGTGGTGGCAGGTGGCCTCTCTGAGGTGGGGGCTTGCTTGCTTACAATTCTGTGAATATGGGCATGTGTGCAGCTGGCAGAGCTGAGCATGAACTGACAAGTGTCTGTCCCTGCCTCTAGGACACCGCTGGGACACCTTGGACATGGCTCAGTCTTGTTCTGCTAAGGTGTGTCTAGGGTCACCCTAAGAAATGGAAGTTAGCAGACACTTGTTCTTTCAGCTAGGGCTGCGGCCAGCAGGAGGTGTGCTGTTGGTACCCAGCAGTACGGTATGGGGATAGGGAGGATGGGCAGGCTCACAGAGTAACCATTGGCCCCCGGCCACACAACACAGCCTCCTCAGATGGTTCCACTGCTTAGAGTCTTTGCTCAGGCCTGGTTAGTCAGAGATTACAGACTTCCAAAAGGAAAACAGGTGTCCAGCTTGGACCAGTGTGTACAAAGTCTGATACATGAGCCACCCTGTTGGAACCCTCCAGAGTCGGGCTGCCAGGCTGTTTCTCTGGGCACATGGACCTGAGAGCAGCTGATCCAAGATGGAGGCAAAACTGACAGGAGCCTAGCAAGGGCTGGAGGCCAATGGAGAGTGAACGGTGGGACCATGGGTGCCTGCCTCCTCTGGTGACTGACTCTCCTTTTGGTTTTCAGTGTGGGGCCGCCTTCCAGGAGGAGGACATCATCGTGCTCAATGGCACCAAGGAGGATGTGGAGGTGCTGAAGAAGAGGATGGAGGAGAGGAGGCTGAGGGCCAAGCTGGAAAAGGTAGTGTCCCAGGCCTGCTGCAAACTATCCTGCAACCTCAGCAGATGCTGCCCAGCCTAGGGGGCCTGGCCTCTAGAAACAGATTTGGGGCTTGGCTGCGTTGGTCTTCATCGACAGATAAGTAGGTGGTCGGTGGCTCAAGGCATGATGATGTAGGGAAGATTTTAAAAGGATGGGTCAAGCACTTGCGCACAGTGTCGCAGAATGAGCTCTCAGGAAAAGCAGTCATGGAGGTGAAAGAGCACAGGTGGGCTGGGCTTGTAGCTCAGCAGTAGAGTGTGAGGCCCTAGGTTCTGTCACCAGTGCAGAAAAAGAAAGGAGTCATAGTGCATTTTCATAACTTGTAAAGGTGAGAGCAGAAGTCAGTGTCACCTCAGCAGGTCTGAGGTCATGCTCAGCCCCCTCCCCCTGCAGTGTAGTCCAGTAGGCATGGAGGGCATACAAAGCAGTGGACCTCATTGCGGCTCCAATTGTTTTGTTGTTGTTGTTATAGAGAAAGTTAGGCTAAAGGAAAACTTGAGACTACTGTTTGTTTTTACTAAGGTAGAAATCCAGATGTGGCACACCTGTAATCCTGTCCTCCTAAGGTAGAGTTAGGAGAGTTGGAGGCCAGTTTGGAGAGCCAAGGGCTAAGTGTGGCTTAGTGGTAGAGCACCTGCATCTCATGTGCAGAGTCATGAGTTTGATCCCAGCACTGAAACAAAGAAAACCCTCAGGGCAATGCTGGAAGTGTTAGAAAAGTAGGTGTGGTGAGGACACACTGACCAGAAACAGCTGGCATTAAATCCGCCTACATCTGCCAGTGTGGTCTGAAGGTAGAAGGCTGTAGTGACAGGAGAGGCTTCAGAGCTTTGCTTGTGCCTTTTCGTCATAGATGAAAGAACAGAAAGAATCACATCACCCGTGGGTGACGGTGGTTCCATGGTTGTGAGGCTTAAAAAGCTGATGCCCACACAAGGGACCCATCTCTCAGAAGCAAACCCATCCTCATCTCCTCCTCTATCAGCTTGGAAAATAGTGCATGGAGCTTCAAACATCTGTCTGTGTGTGCATGTATATGTGGGAATAGTGGAGCTGCAAACATCTGTGTGTGCATGTTAATTCCAAATTAGTTTTCTAAAATTCACTTACCATCATAAAAGCATAGAAAACTTGAAGTGTCTTTGGCAAGAGACAGCAGCCAAGGGGATCTGATTGGTTTTTGCTGTTCTTGGTCAGTTTTTTAAAAATGTAAGGAGAGGCATAGTGTGCTAAAAGCATCAGGAGCCTTGTCAGCCTAGGAGTGGCTTCCCAAGTGGCTGTCCTATCAAAGGCCTCCTGCCAAGTCCTGCAGAGCCCAGTGGGATTGGATCCCCTCTGCAGCCTCTTCAACAGGGCCTCTGTGAACGCGCTTAGATACTGCTACCAAGATACAAAATATTTCCCAAATATCCTCACCTGCTGTCAGGGCTTGTGTCTCTGCGCACACCTCCAGCTTCAAACAGCCCAGCCGTCAATGAGGGGAGAGAACTAAGCATTTGTCTCGGTTGTTTTGTGTGACTGGGGGTGTGGACACTGAGTGTGTGCACACAAGATGTCAGGTGTCCTCCTCTGTCCCTCTCTGCTGTTACCTTGAGACAGGGTCTCTCAGTAAGCCTGAAGAACACCATTTCGGCATGACTAGTTAACCAGCAAACTCTCCGGATCCTAGACTCTCTACCTGTGAGCTCTGGGGTACAGACATGCGCAGTCATGCCCAGATTTCTGCAGTGGGTGCTTCTGCACCAAGACATCTCTGTAGTCTGTGGGGTTTTTGCTTTGTAGTAACAGCCTTCAAAGATTTGCGTGTGTGCATTTCATGTGTAAATGAACTGTTTCTTACCATTTTTTTCCCAAATGCTTTAAGTCAAATTGCATGAATGTCACACATCAAAGTCCACCACCAAGAAAGATCTTTTGTTCAGTGTAAGAGATGAGGGCCAAGCCGGGCGTGGTGGCGCACGCCTTTAATCCCAGCACTTGGGAGGCAGAGGCAGGCGGATTTCTGAGTTCGAGGCCAGCCTGGTCTACAAAGTGAGTTCCAGGACAGCCAGGGCTACACAGAGAAACCCTGTCTCGAAAAACCAAAAAAAAAAAAAAAAAAAAAAAAAAAAGAGATGAGGGCCTTCCAAAATTCATTATTTTGTTTTATATGTTAGAGACAGGGTCTCATGAAGTCCAGGCTGGCCTCGAACTTACTGGTCTTAAACTCCTGATTCTCTTGTCTCTGCCTCCCCTGTGCTGAGACAGCAGGTGTGCTGTCTCTCTGGTACAGTTTTGGGGTTCTTATGGAAATGGTATTTTAAAGTAAGTTGTGGCCTGCCTTTCTGATCATCTGTGGGGTTAACTGTAATTTCAGAATGATCAGCCTTCTGGGGGATGAACGCTAACGTTCCTCAGTGAAAGCCTCCTCACAGCTGAGCCAGCATCAGAGGCTGACAGCTCTGGGGCTGAGTGGATGAGGCTCCGTGTGTGTTCTCGTGTGTGTGGGTTGTTATTGTCCCACTGCTCTTTTGTGTATGACAGTCACTGGAGATAGTGAGTGGCCTTTTATGTTTGTACTGCGCTTTTGGGGATCATCAGTGCCTCCTTAACACTGGATGGCTGCCCCATCACAGAGCAACTCTGTATGAGTCTGTGTGGACTCAGCCTTCTGTGAGGCATGGCTGCTAGACTGGAGACAGGTTGTCCTCGGAGAATGTGTCTGGCCATCAGAGGGACCCTGGGCCCTAGGCAGGCCCACTGACCCTGTGGTCAGTTACTTCTCTGTCTGTGTTCGAGAACCCCGTGACCAGCGGTGGCCTCCGGAGGCCGAGCTTAGTTTGGCTCCCAGTTCCACAGGGTCCATCGTGGCCAAGAGGTGTGGCCGCAAGAGTAGGAAGCTGCAAGAGAACTCCATCCACACAGGAAGCAGAGTGGACTGGGACTGGGGTGAGGTTGTACACCCAGTAGTGCACCACCACCTGCTGAAGGTTCCCTAAACTCCCAAACGGCACCACACGTTTGGGATCAAGTGTTCAAATAACCGAGCTGGGCGACTCTCCCAGTCAACCACCACACCCTCCAAAGGTTTCTTTCTTCTTACAGAAAACAAAGAAACCCAAGACAGCAGCCGAGTGTGCGTCAAAGCCGGGTACCTCACAAGGTATGACCTCAGGAACCTGGGTGCGGGTTGTCCACGGATACCAGGCCCTTGCTCTGCTTTGGCTCAAGGTTTGTTTTGCTGATTCTGTCTTCTCCAGATTCTGCAGGGCCATCAAAAGTGAAGTCTGGCAAGCCTGAGGAGGTGGACCCTGAGCCTAGAGAGAAGAAAAGTACCCTGGCTCCCAGGGGCGCAGGTGGGTCTTACTGAGCCAGCAGAGAACTGAGAAGGGATGAGAAAACTTAGGCTCTCCCGATCATTCATCCGTGGCGCCCGTGTCCTTTGAATTAAAGAGTAGCCAAAGGTTCTGGGCACAAAGCCCATATCTTACTGTTGTGCAAGCTTATGGTGCCATACCACAGCAGCACACAGAGCTACCCTCAGTGCTTCACAGTATGGAGGGCTTAGGCACTGCAGTCACACTGTGTGGAGGCCTTGGACACTGTAGACGCACCGTGTGGAGGCCTTGGACACTGTAGACACACTGTGTGGAGGAGGGCTTAAGCACTTCAGTGCCTTCCTATTCTCCCCTTTGGGTTCTTTCTCTCTACTTGCCTCTTTTTTCTTTTTTCTGAGACAGGGTTTCTCTGTGTAGCCCTGGCTGTCCTGGAACTCATTTTGTAGACCAGGCTGGCCTCGAACTCAGAAATCC
Organism: Mus caroli; assembly: GCF_978045245.1. Lineage (NCBI taxonomy): Eukaryota > Metazoa > Chordata > Mammalia > Rodentia > Muridae > Mus > Mus caroli. The sequence goes on along the minus strand of NW_028227257.1, from coordinate 7,005,684 downwards.
GCCTGCCTCTGCCTCCCGAGTGCTGGGATTAAAGGTGTGCACCACCACGCCCGGCCCAACTTGGCTCTTTTGCCAAGTGGCCAAACTGCTCTTGAAACTCAATGTCTTTACTTCAAAGGAAGCATCGTTTACATCAGCCCCGTGGCAGAGGTGACACGGCCATGAGCACCAGGCCAGTCTGGGCCACATGCTTGAGTTCAGACTAGCTTAGTCACATGGTGAGTTTCTGTCTCAAAAAGAAAACAAAGGACAGGAGAGCTGGCTTAGCAGTTCAGAGCCAATAGTGCTCCTGTGAAAACCTGAGCTCTGCTCCTAGCACCCATATCTGGCAGCTCACTGCTTGTACCTCCACCTCCAAGAGACCTGACAGCCTCTTCAGGCCTCACCAGGCACACACATACACATACACGTACATATAAAGAAAAAACAAAAAAGGAAAATAAATATTTATACCATGTCTGGGGACACAGGCCTCTCATCCCAGCTACTCAGGAGCTGAGGCAGGAAGATCAAAAGTTTGGGGTCAGCCTAGGCAACTTACTAAACTCCTCTATCAGAATAACCCATAGAAGGGGCCTGGCGCAGTAGCTCAGTCAGTAGAGGGCTACTTACTCTACTTACTCTTGCTTAGCATGTGTGAGATCCTGGGTGCAGTGCCAGCACTGTAAGAAGTATGTAAAGTCCAAGTTCTTTTACGAGAAGAGACACACAGATGAGAGATGAGAGAGGGAGAGAGAGATTGTATTATGTCCAGCATAAATAGTGGCCAGTGGCTCCCATTCTGGCTTCAATCAGCATAGTAAGCTGGCCAGAAGAGGCCACTGGGACTTCTGGGCTCTTTGTCCTGGTTCAATACCAACCTGAGCGGACCAGGCCCTCAGCCTGAGTGCTGAGAAGCTGGGGACAGTCTGGTGCTGGCATACAGTGTTCAGCAAGGCCTTATGAGGTTGGGGCTCTGACTGGCTTTCAGGAGACACTAATAAGAGTCTGTGCTTCAAGCCAGGCATGGTAGCATGTGGCTATTTAGGAGGCACAGTTAGGAAAAGTCAGACTGGTCTACATACTAAGTTCTAGGCCAGCCAAGACTACATAGTGAGGCCCTGACTCAAATAATATATTGTAGGCAGGAAATATAGCTCAGTGGTTAGAACACTAGCACATATGCATAAAGCCTGGGTGCAGTATAAAGCAGTGTGATGGCAGCTTCTGTAATCCCAGCACTGGGGAGGTGACGGCCACAAGACCTGAAATCAAGGCCAGCCCCGGCTGCAGAGAGTTCAGGGCTGGGCTGGGCTGAATGTGTCTCTGCCCCTTCAGCTGCTTTCCAAATAGCAGCAAGACATTGGGAGCTTAGCCAATGGCATGCATGACTTGGTCCCTTTAAAACTTAGTCATTTGGAATGATCTTCAGCCCCAGCCTCACCGCTGTTGGCTTTGTTTTCTAGCTACTAATGGGAGTGCGTCTGGGAAAGTTGGCAAGCCCCCGTGTGGGGCCCTGAAGAGGTCCATTGCAGACAGCGAGGAGTCTGAAACCTACAAGTCTATCTTCACCAGCCACAGCTCTGCCAAGCGCTCCAAGGAGGAGTCTGCGCACTGGGTCACCCACACATCCTACTGCTTCTGAAGCGGGACCGGGCCCTCACCCTGGGTTTCCCGTGGCCTTTTGTGCCACACTTGCTTGGTGTGGCACCGTGCTATAAAGCTGTCCTCTGCAGTCCTCGGCCAGCGTGGTCACTTGCTGTGAGATCTTGAGGGCCCTGGGAGTGAGAAGTGGTGTGTGACCTCCCTAGTAGTGGGTCCACAGGCCATACCTCTCACCTAGCCTGGTGACTGCTGCTTCTATTAGGTAACAAAAGACTCCAGCTCTCAGTGTACACTCAGCTCATAGTGGTCAAGGAGGGAGTGGCCCCGAGCTTAGGGACAGACTTCCAACAGTCTTAGACCTTGCTCCTCACAGGGTTCTTCTTGTCTGATCAAAGACTGCAGAGAGGACGCACGCCTGACTGCCTGGTGCACACTAACATCCTTTTCTCTGTCTTCCTTCTCTCTCCCTCCGCTATCTTGGTAAGAGAATGGCAGCCATCCAGGTGCCGGTGGCAGGCAGGAATGACTCCTTTTCCATCCCCAGTTAAAGTTGGAACCTCTGTGACACTTCATGTGGTGTGGTAGATCTGCCTCTGGGCTGGGCAGACGGCTCACTCAGTGGAGAAAGCACTCGCCATGGACACTGGAGCACCAGAGTTTAGATCCTCAGAACGTTTATAAAAGCCCAGTGAGGGCAATAGCTGCCTGTGATCCCAGCTCCTGTAAGGCAGGGCTCCCTCGGCAAGGCACTGAGTTCAGGGTTCGAGGAGAACCTGCCTCAGGCACTAGCTGGGGTGCAGTTGAGAGATTCCCAGAGTCAGCCTCTGGCCTCCACACATGCCCACAAACTTGCAAACACTTAAAGTCCCTGTTCCCAAACCAAACATGGTGGCATGTTTAATCCACGCAGTCAGAAGACTGAGGCAGGAAGATCGCCAAGATGTCAGAGCTGGCAAGGTTACATAGCAAGCCCTCACCTCAGGAAACAACCCCAGAAAAGCCCCTGCTCCTGCTGCCCTCTGGTTTGCTGCTTGCAGGCGATGAGGCTTGGCTTCAAATACACTTGCGTTTATTCTGGGACAGTGCTGGGAGCATGGTGGGAGTGTGCAGCAGGGTGGGAGTGAGCATGGTCCAAGGGACCCTGGGCGCGTGACCTTTGCACTTAGAAAAATGAAATAAAGGCAGTGGAGACATTGGGGAGTGGTTTTGCTTTTGAAGCATGGCCTCACTATATGCATGGCTGGCCTCGAACTCACGATCTTCCTGTCTAACCTCCCAGAGGCTCCCAGGGTAGATAGAGTGCCTACCTAGCATGCACAGAGCCCTGGGTTCTGTCCACGGCATTACATATGCCAGGTGTGACAGGCACCTGTCACTCCAGCATTTGGGAGATGGAGGCGATGGATCAGAAGTTCAAGGCCCGTGCTGGAAGAGTTGGCTCAGAGGTTCTTCAGAGGTCCTGAGTTTGATTCCCAGCAACCGCATGGTGCCTCACAGCCATCTGTAACGGGCACCTTCTCCTGGTGTGTCTGAAGACAGCGACAGTGTGCCCATATACATAAAATATATCCGCTTTAAAAAAAAAAGAACTTCAAGGCCATCCTTGGCTACATAGAAGTGTTAGGCAAGCTTCGGATACGATAGACCCTGTCTTTAAAAAAAAATGAAACTTTATTGTCCAAAACAAAGCTAATTAACTCTTATTTCTCTGAGCTATTTTTAATACAGTGAAAACTACTCTAGAGGTATTTTTTGATGTTGTTAAATTCTCATAACGGTTACTTTACTTTGGTAGTTTTAATCAAAAGAGAACTTTATTGAGGATGAAAACAGTGTAAAACTCAAAGCTGCTCTGTCATTGAATTAGCACAACACCATTTCTCTTATCCTATTTTTACAAAGAAAACTTAGCCCTTGTAAGCCATATTTTACTAATTACAACCTTTAAATGTTTGCTTTTTTTTAAGATTTATTTTTATTTTTTTTTTTTTGGTTTTTCGAGACAGGGTTTTTCTGTGTAGCCTGGCTGTCCTGGAACTCACTCTGTAGACCAGGCTGGCCTCAAACTCACAGATCCACCTGCCTCTGCCTCCCGAGTGCTGGGATTAAAGGCGTGCGCCACCACCGCCCGGCACTTATTTCATTTATATGAGTACACTGTAGCTGTCTTGAGACACACCAAAAGAGGGCATCGGGTCCCATTTCAGATGGTTGTGAGCCACCATGTGCTTGCTGGGAATCGAACTCAGGACCTCTGGAAGAACATTCGGTGCTCTTGACCTCTGAGCCATTTCCAGCCCCTTGATGATTAAAAAAAAAAAAAAAAAAAAAAAAAAACACTTTCACATCTCTCAACCTTAAAACTTCGATATCAGGCTGGCAAAACGGCTCACCAGATGGCTACCGATTGCCAGATCTGACTTCAAAAGCAGCACCTACAGACATGGATACCTAGCCCAGCAATACCTTCACCACGGGAATTTTCACGATCTTGCTCAGGGCCTGCCAAGAATAGCCCTCCAAACAGACTGCACTGCACCCCTGGCCACAGCCATAAGCACCAGGGCTACCTGCTTCTCTAGTGAGCGTCTGTAGCTGTCTAGATGTCAGGGCTCGTTTCTAATCCAGCAGGAGGGCCTGTGCCAGCATCTGGTAGGAGGCCCACAGAAACCAATGCTCTGCCCTAGGGGAACGCCCTGCTGCTCACTGGCCCCTAGACACAGGAGTCTGTAGAAGCCACGCCAAGCTCAGAGTGCAACACATTTGGAGGCAATGTGAGTGTAGCAGAAAGTCATTCCTCAGGTCATTTCTCAACAAGATCCCTCCAGTGAGGTACGAGGGACAAGCGTGGGCCTTGATGCTGCATGAGTAGTGCATCTGTCTGTGGTGGGTGTGTATGTTGTATGTGCACAGGTGCATATGTGAGCATGTGGAGACCAGAAGTCAACCTTGAGTATTATTCCTGAGACACTGTGCATCTTGTGTTTTGAGATGGTCTCACTGGCCCAGACCCCAACAAGTACTTCGCCTGGGTAGCCAGCAAGTGCACGTTCAGGCTGTCCCTGCCTCCCCAGCTCTGTGACTGCAAGTGCCCACCACAACTAGCTTTTTAATGCATGTGCTGGGGACTAAACTCAGGTCCGTACGTATGCTTGCATTCAGACACTTAACTCCTGAGCCATCTCCCTGGCTCCTTGGGTGACAGTCCCCACGACTAATGCATGTGCTGGGGACTAAACTCAGGTCCGTACGTATGCTTGCATTCAGACACTTAACTCCTGAGCCATCTCCCTGGCTCCTTGGGTGACAGTCCCCACGACCCTTAGATGGTAGTGTAGGCCAAAGGAAAGAAATCCATGAGCCCTTAGTGAGTGGCCTGTGGCTGGTAACCTTGTACCTCTATGGGACACCTTGTACCTGCATCTTACCACTGTCTGGATCAAATAAGTGAAACCAGAAACAGACGATGGCCTCTCCTTAGAGGGTGCCAAGCTCAGAACATTCCAGCAAGGAAACAGCATCCTCTTTTCTCGTCCCTAGAAGTCCTATGGGCAGGCTACTCACGGTGAGTGAGCCTCAGGCTTCTTAAGCTAAAGGCATCACAATGCCTGGAGCTGTTGGCTCAGGGCCCTCTGTGACATCACGAGCCCCCAACACTAGCCCATCAGTCTCTCCAGCACCACGGCAGGCAGCCCCACCATGTGTAGTTCCCTGGGCCAGCTCTGCTCACCATGCGGACGCTGAGATGGTTCCTGCTCTTATCTCTGTGCGTCTCTTGTGCCTGTGCCTTCATGTTTTCTTCGCTGAGGGAGAAAACCAAAGAAAGCCCAGGGAAGGTGCCTTGCGGAGGACACTTCCGGATTAGACAGAATCTTCCAGAGAATGCCCAAGGCTGGCTTGGGAACAAATGGCTCTGGCTTTTTGTTGCCATTATGATATATGTGATGCTGAAGTTTCGAGGAGATGGTGAGAATAAGGTAAGGATGTCCTTGGTCATACCACAACCATTCATTCGCCCTCAGAAACCCAGGTTCGGTTCCTACAAGTAGGACCACTAGTGTCTGACCTTGAACTTTGGCCAGAAAGCCCTATGATGATAGCTAGGTGAAGTTGCTTCCTCAGAGGATGAGATGGTTTGAGATGGGTTCCTAAACAGCTCATGATTTTCCTGTGAAGTAAGCTTTGTTTATTTTCCCCGACTTGAGAGTAGACTCTGGAGCTCACGGTGTGTTCTGTGGTGTCAGACCTGCTCACAGGGCCAGGCTCACACACTCCAGGTGAGGTGAGCTCTTTATTTCCCTTGCTTTTGACTCACTGAAAATTTCTGAGCCAAAGGAAGTTTCATCTGGAGTAAGGTTTGAGGCCTCTACTCAAGAGTCACTATGGATGTTCCCCCACAGTGACTTGGAGCTCTTCAGGGATTGGAGGGACAGAGGTTCAGTCTAAGACAAACCCAGCATTTCAAGACACGGTGGCCAGGGTCTAGGAGACGCCTCGGTTGGAAAAATGCAACCTTGAGGACTCAAGTTCTATCCACAGCACCCAGATCAAAGTCAGGCCTGGCGGTACCTGCCTGACCTGGAGAGCTGGGGAGGGAGGCTTAGGAGGACCTTGTTAGACAGCCAGTCTAGCAGAGTTCTGGAGTCCCGGCTTCAGTGAGAGACCTTACCTCAGGAAATCTGGTGACGTGGTGAGGAGGACAACCAGTATCTGTCAACCTCCACACACACTTTCTGGCTAGAGCAGGGCGGCCAAGCTGCCTGTAAAGAAAGGCTCAGGTGGGAATCGTTTTCAGCTCTACAGGCCATAGAGTCTCTGTGGCAGCTACTTCCTCCCTCTCTGTCATTTGAGCCTGAGAACAGGCCCAGCTAATAACGGAGCTTGGCTGTGTGCCAATAAAACTTTATTTACAAAATCAAGCCGCAGGCCAGTTTGGTCACAGTTAAAACCAACAACATCCAGACTATGTTTGTTATTGTGTCCCCTCTTGGCTGAGTCTAACTTTTGGAACTGCGTTAGGAACGAGTGAGGCCACTGGAGTACTTCACCCGGAATCTCTCTCTTGACAGGAGCAGCATCCTCCTGGCCTCCGAGGCTGCCAGCTTCGCTCTCCACCAAAGAAAGCTCAAAATATGTCCCCCAACAAAGACTTCACTTTCAATACTTTAACCCAGCTCGAGATGGAATTGGTGAAATTTGTGTCCAAGGTGCGGAACCTTAAGGTCTCCATGGCAACTAACAGTAACTCCAGGCTGCAGGTTCCAGATAGCCCCACGAACCTGTACAATAATGTCACAATATATGAGATATGGGGGGAGGAGGACTCTGAGTGAAGGGGTTTATAGTAAAGTATAAGAGAAGACAAGTCTAGTAATGACAGACAGTATCCGAACTAATAAAGACTATTCTGAAGAAGAAAGAGTCCCCCCACGTGAGCTCTTTCTCCCCTCCACCACTCCTCTTGTTTGTTTGTTTGTTTTTAACTGGAGTTTCAAATGCAGCCTTGCAAAGTCCCAGCAGCCTTGGAAGGCATTACTGTCTTTCCCTTGCCCAAGTCCTCCACAGGCATGCAGAGATCACTGATCTGAGCACAGGTCGCTGGTCCTGGGGATCTGCCAGGCTCCAGAATGTGGAGGCAGGCGCTGACATTTTCCTGGACACTCTTGGTTTCTATATATTATCATATCAGATTCGAATGACTAATTTCATCCCAAAGTCAAACATCATGGGTTTAAAATGACAGTGACTCCGTCAAGAGAGGTAATTCTGGAACCTTCTGCTTCTCACTACAACCGGGAAAATCTTTATTCATTCCATCCTACAGGCCTCCTGCAGCATTACAAACTTCTTTTTTTCTAGTAAACTAGCAATTACATGTGGACTTTTAGAGCACAGAAACAACGGGTTTTATCTGTTCCAGTCTGTGGTTCCAGAATTGGAGACAGACAGTGCACAGAGACTCAATAGGGAGGAGGGGAGGAGATATCTTCTACGGCTTTGGGTTTAAGATACTGATGAACTAAACAAGGACTCTCGAGTTAGTCTTTTTAAATGTATTTTTAAAATATTTATTTATTATATGTAAGTACCCTGTAGCTGTCTTCAGATACTCCAGAAGAGGGCATCAGATTTCGTTATGGATGGTTGTGAGCCACCATGTTGTTGCTGGGATTTGAACTCAGGATCTTTGGAAGAGCAATTGGAGATCTTAACTGCTGAGCCATCTCACCACCCCCCTTAAATGTATTTTTATGTATGTGCACATGCCTGCCATTTGTATGCACACCACAGGCATGTCAGTGTCTTCCGAGGGCAGAAGAGGGCCCTAGAGGGCGCTGCATTTACAGGTGGGTGTGAGTCCTTTTACCAGCTGAGAAGGGTTGGCTTACAGTAGTGTCAGAATGGGAACCCGAGAGAAGCTGATGGCACGAGTTATTTTCACAACATACAAAGGATCCAGATGGGCAAGGTAATAATGGTATTGAGAGAGCTACCGGTAGTTTCAGTGTTTCAATATGGGCATATTTCAGATGTAGTTTCAATGTTTCAATATGGGCATATTTCAGATGTTCACCACACCTGTAACTGCCAAGGTAGACAGTTCACTGGCTGCACCTGGCCCACTGTCTGGGTTTGTGCTGCTTTGCAAGCTATTCATTGTTTTTATATTGTCAAGTGGGTTTTTAAAAAAAAATCAAACTCACTCCCATTTGATGTGAAAACGACAGATGAGGGTCTAAATCCTCCCAGAGCTCGGCCACGCTGGCTAACTTAAACATCACTGGTGGCTGCTTTGATGCCACTGGGGCAGACGGAATGACTACATCAGAGTGGGACACTTCGCAGATTTGACTGGTCTGACCCAGGAGAAACTTGCTACCCTCTAGTCTGTTCTCCACCAATGGAAATGACACACCCCACCTGCAGCCTTTCCCATGAGTGTTATGAAATGCCCCGGTGGCCCTTGGGAAGAAAATTGAAATGTGAGACATTTGTGGCAGGTGGGGGACAGCCTCTAGGACCCAAGTAACAGAAAGTGGGCCTCTCACCACTCAACACAGGAGGCGGATCCACCACAGGCCCTGGAAGAAAGAATGAAGCCTTGAGTGACAGCTGATGCTGGCACCTGACACAGCCTTGGGAGATGCGTAGTAGGACTCTTCTGGCCAGTGGGTAGCCTATGCCCTCAGAGGGACTGTGTTGTTTTAAGTCGTGAAGTTTCTGGTCATTTTCTTAGGTAGCGATAGAAAACAAGTCCAATGTGTGGTGCATGCAAAGTGGGTTAAAGCGTTGCTTCTGTCTGCTGCTGCTGACACACTCAACCTTGCCTTTCTCCTGGCCTCTGGTCCCAAGCCACAGGAACGAGGCCAAAGAAATCAACAGCAGAGGGCCTTGAGAGACTGTTCCTGGAGTCAAGATCGCACACCTCACCCAAAGGAGCCCTTGACCCGCAGCAGCCTGCGCCTTATTCTGAAAAATGACAGATCCCGGAGCCGGGTGTGCAGCTCGAGCATCTGCCTTGTGTGTGCGTGATGCTAGGTTAGATCCCTGTGCTGCATAAACTGGGGTGTGGTGGTTCATGCCTGAGGAGACAAGAGGATCAGAGCCTCATCCATATAGGAAGGTCAAGGCCAGCCTAGGATATTATGAGCTCCCAGCTTAAAAAGAAAGGAAGAAAGAAAGGAAAGAAAGAAAGAAAGAAAGAAAGAAAGAAAGAAAGAAAGAAAGAAAGAAAGAAAGAAAGAAAGAAAGAAAGAAAGAAAGAGAAAAAAGGAAAGAAGGAAAACTTAAATTAGCAGAAAGTTACCAAGAGGCAAGCCCCCCACCCCCAACGCCCTTCATTTATCCTGTAGGTGACTTAAAGCACAGCAGCAGACCAGAAAATTGACATTAACCCAATGTTGGTAGAACCCTGTGTTCTTTTGTACCAATAATCTGTGGCACCATCTCCCAGGCCACATCCACGGCCACTTCCACTCCTACCTTGCTGCTGTAGCCTATGAGGCCAGTCTCCTCCTGGCTAAGCTGGCCCAGCTCATCCCTATCCAGCTGACATCTGATGTCTCCCAGCTGACATCAATAGCCCTGTTGCCATTCTGGTCTCCCGTGTCAGCAGCAGCCCCAGCGAGGCCTTCCAGGAGTTAGCAGGAAGGAGCCCTTCCATACCTCAGCATTGGCACGCTCTCTCCCCTGTGTGCAACCAGGTATCTCACTAGACTTCCTGCCCTCTTATTCCGTCTACAAGCAATGTGGAGAGGCTGGGGCTTGTAGCCAGAAGTGTGTCTTGGATCCTCAAACAGTCCATAGCCCCCAGCTCCCGAACCCCGAGGGAACCCAAAGGGACCAGGGATTGTCTGTGGGTGGGCTGGGATGTCTGACCACCAGGAGAGCTGAGTGCCTAAGATGTAACTCCACCCCTTTTCCCTGCCTTGCAGTAAGGGAGGGGCACCTAGTTTGGGAAGAAGGTGGTCAATGCTACGCCGGAGAGAAGCTGCCATAAGTCCCACGGGTGTGTACGTGTACAGTGGCCTTCCTCTGGCAGTATTTCCATTCCATTTTGGACTCAGACTTCTACCTGGCTCTGCAGACTGTGGGGTCATCAGAGATGTTACCAAGGCTCCAATAGCCAAAGCTTTGGGGAAAGTCCCCAACCCCAGGAAACACACCTTTCCCCTCTCCCCCCTCCCCCTCCCCTCCCCCTCCCTCTCCTTCTCCCCTCCTCCTCCCTCTCCCTCCCCTTCTCTCTGTCCCCCTCTCTCCCCCTCCCCCTCCCTCCTTCCCCCTCCCTCCTCCCTTCTCTCTCCTCCCCTCCCCCCCTCTCCCTTTCTCCTCCCCTCCCCCCGCCACTCTCTCCCTCTCCCTCCTCCTCTCTTCTCCCCACTACTTCCCAGGATAGCCCTAAGGACAGCCAGTCTCTACAGTCTGTTTTTCGTCCTGTGCCTTTTGCTCTGATCCGTGTGCCTGCCTTCTCACAGGAAGGCAAGTGTGCCTGCAGTTTCTCTTTCCTCACAGCCTTCCTAAGAACACATCTTGGTTTTCCCTCCGGCTTCAAGACAGACCATGTATGTACAGGTGCCTCTGAATGTCCCACCACACCCATCTATAGGGAATCTCAGGGAGTTTCCAATCATTTGTAACCACAAACACCTCATACGTGTCCGGGTTGGTTGAGTGTGAACCGCCAGGCAGCCTCTTGAGAGAGGGAACTCTGACAGGCATTTCCACATTACCTCTAGAGGTAGTGTGCCTGTCTGCACTCTCACCAGGAATATATGAACACTTGTCTAATCAAGCATGGGGTCGCATGTCTGAAGACAGATTTGCTCGACAGGGCAAAGTCCCTTTAGAGCCAGTGCATGAAGCATGAAGATCCTTATATGGCCACTAGGTGGCAGACAAAGCCCATTGGAACAAGAACGCAGTTTCCAAAGCCTGAGCTGGGATACTTGGGGGGGGGGGGGGGGCTTTCACTTACAATCTTGTCATATGCAAAGTGAAGCTCACTGTCAGTTAACATAGAAGCCGGCATTGAACAGTGTAGACCTCTTGGCTTTATTTTGTTTTGAGACAAGGCCTGAAACAGGCTGGACTAGAACTCACTTTGTAGTTCAGATGACCCCTGGACCTGTGTGTGATCCTCCTGCCTCAGACTCCTGAATGGTAGAACCAGGTGTGGGTCACTACACCTGGCTTGCACCTTTGTTGGAGATAGAAGATCTCAAGCTGGCTATGTAGCTGAGGATGGCCTTGAACTCTGAATCTCCTGCCTCTGCCTAAACAAGAGCAGGGGTTACAGGCATACCGCGGGCCAAAGCAGGGGTTACAGGCATACCGCGGGCCAGGCATTCTTATTACAGGCATACCGCAGGCCAGGCTTCCATAGTTTATTAACAACCTGTATTTGCTCATGGGCTCAACAGATATACTGCTGTTTTAGATGATGTGTACAAGACAGAAGAGAAGACAACACCTACGGAAGGCTGGCATTCCGCTGGTGGGAAAGTAAGAGAGGCCGTAAGCAAATACGGAAGGGCTAAGCAGTCACTCTGAGGTGAGGTCCCTGGTGCAGCTGCCTGGGGTTAAAAGAGAGAAAATCCAAGCTGGGCATGGTGGTGCACGCCTTTAATCCCAGCACTCGGGAGGCAGAGGCAGGCAGATTTCTGAGTTCGAGGCCAACCTGGTCTACAGAGTGAGTTCCAGGACAGCCAGGGCTATACAGAGAAACCCTGTCTCGGAAAAAAAAAAAAAAAAAAAAAAAAAAAAGAGAGAGAGAGAGAGAGAGAGAGAAAATCTGCAAGAAGCTGAGTGTATAGAACTTGCCTGGCAGTCCTCAGACTCTGGACTCAGTACACACACACACACACACACATACATGAATTCTCAGCTGACAGTGTAGCTCGGTGGTAGAATTCTTGCCTAACACGTTTGAGGTCCTGGGTTCCAGCCCCATCAAAACCAACAAAAAATTAGTTTAAAATTTAAGTTAAGGGCTGGAGAGACTGCACAGCCCAGCGTTTAAGAGACTGGCCGCTCTTCCAGAGGTCCTGAGTTCAATTCCCAGCAACCACCTGAGGGCTCACAACCATCTGCAATGGGATCTGATGGCTTTTCTGGTGCATCTGAGGTTAGCGACTGTGTACTCGTGTACATAAAATAAATAAATCTTTTTTTAAATTAAATTAAAAAAAAAAAGCCAGTGTCATGTGTCTGAATGTTTGCAACTGTCTCTGAGCCCACCCCTGCTTCACCTGGCCCAGGCTGGCTCCTTGATGTCCTTTGTCCCATTGCAGTGAATAACTGCTCCCGGCCCCACCCCCACCCCCACTCCCACCCCCACCCCCGCAACAGTAAGCTAGATAGCTGCGGACTCTGGGCTCCTTATCCACAGACAGGAACTGTGATCCTATCTGCTCCTTTCTCCAGCTTTTCTGGAATGGTTGACCTGGAAATAAAGACACAAGTGTCATATTCCAAGAGATCAACTCACTTCTGTCCCCAGACCCCACAGAGGAAGCATGAGCAGAAAGGAATGGTGACTGGGACTGAGCCCTTGGGACTTAAATTCTCTGGGGTGTCACGGGCCAAGTGAAAACTGGGGAGACTTACCTTCTGAGGGGCAGGGAGTGTGGAGGAGCAGATGGGTCGGACAGAGCCTGGAGACCAGGCCTCTGCTGCTGCAAACAGGAGACTAAGCTCCCTGGCAGGACCTGATACACCAATCGGGCTCAGGGCTGGTGGCTTTGAAGCATCTGAATGCCCCATTTCTTCCTACAAGATCACCTAAGCACCCTGACAATGCCCGCTCCCTTACTCTCAGGGGCTCTGAACTCTGATGAGGGACTCCCCAGCAAAGTTCACACCGGGGGAGGAGCCAGCCTGTGTGGAGCACATCAGGCTGGGCTTACAAATCAAGGCAATGGGAGAGGCATTGGGTCTGCAGAAAGCTTTGAACTCCAGGAGGCCTGGGACAGGGTTCCTGCTTGGACCCTCTCAACCCCCAAGCCACTTCAGGTGATCTTGTCACTCCAGAGTCACCTTCTCTCACGGGTCCTCCCATTTCCCAATCAGACAGTCCTTCGCCTATTTGTTGTTCAAGAAGCTTTCAAGTTCTGTGGAACATGCCTGCAGCTCAGCCCTGGGGCAGACGGTGCAGGAGCAGCATGAGGGAGCCGGGGCTACAAAGCAAGAGCACCCCAGTGTGTAAGCTGAGGAAACCTGTGGAGAGGACAAAGGCAGGGTGCAGGGTACATGCAGCCTGCTGCAGACAGGATGGGGGTGGGGGGCTGAGGCTGCTGCTGAGGGTACAACCACAGGGTTGGAGTAAGAAACCCCAGTGACTGTTGCTAGGACCAGAAAACAACCTGGCCGCCTTGGAAGGCAGCGTGGAGAGTCCTCAGCAAGTTAAAAACAGAGAGCTGATCAGAAAGTGCCACACAGAATCTCTCGTGTTTATCTTCAAGGACCCCTGAGAACCTTGGAGGCCAGGAAGATAGAAGGGACCCTTAGCCATTTAAGGAGGGGAGGCAGATGCCAGCACTGGAAGGTAAAGGCAGGTGGACTCAAAAACAAAACAAAACAGAAAATGACTTTTTGAGGCAGAGTTTTTCTAGTCTGAGGCTAACCTGGTCTACAGAGCAAGTTTTAGGGGAGCCAGGGCTATACAGAGAAATCCTGTCTTGAAAAGAAAACCAAACAAACAAAAACCCACAGAGATCGTCCTGCCTCTGCTTCCTAAGGGCCTGTACCACCAAGCTTGTCCTATTCCTCTGTCTGTCTGTCTGTCTGTCTGTCTGTCTTTCTCTGTGTCTCATGGGTGCCTATGCTCCTGAAGAAGCCAGAAGAGGTTGTTGAATCCCTGGAGTAGATTTACATGCGTTGGGTTGTGAGCCCCCTGATGCGGGGATGAAGCCTCCAGTCCTGTTTTTATGATTGAAAACAGACAGATCTGGGGCTGGAGAGAAGGCTCAGTGGTCAAGAGCACTGGGTGATCTTCCTAGAGGTCCTGAGTTCAAATCCCAGCAACCACATGGTGGCTCACAACCATCTCTAATGGGATCCAAAGCCCTCTTCTGGTGGTGTGTCTGAAGAGAGCAACAGTGTAATCACACACATAAAATAAAAAACAAACAAACAAACAGACAAACCTGATGGTGGGGTCTCTCCCTGCCTAGAAGGGGTGACTCAGGGCTGCTCTGGCCCCACCTCCACGGTACCTGTGTGGCTTGGCCTGGAAGACACTGTAGTACCCTCCCGCCTGCCCCACTCCCCCTTAGCATTTCTGTTTTCTTGACTCCCTGTTCTCCTTCACGGATGGTCTGTTAGGTGAGATACCATCTTCCTGAAAAAAAAAACCTTGTGTGCTTCGACCCCTTGGTGGCCCCTCCCCCCTCTTCCCAGCCACTGACTACTTCCTGTCTGTCCGTCCTTCCTCCTGACATTTCACACACAGGGACTCTAAAGCTTGTGGCCCTTTCTGTCTCAGCATGTTGGTGTGGAGAAAGGGTCCCATTCTTCTCAATGGTGGATAATACTCCACTGTATGATAAATTATATTTTAGTTTCCCATCTGTCCCCTGATGGTCATTTGGGTCTTTTGGCAAGCACCCTGTGTAGCCCAAGCTAGCTTCAAACTCATGGCCGTGTAAACCCCGCCTGCTGAACTCCAGAACTGCAGACATCTGCATCCTGTTCAGCTGCCGAACTCACAGGTTCGATGAATCACCTCCACAGTGGTCATGTGATTACGCCGGGCTTTTTCCTTGTCTAAGCCTCACTCCCCGCTCACTGTGCAGTAGGCTCCCTCCGTGCAGGCACTGAGAACCCTGCCTGATTCCTGCATGTTCCAGTGTAGACTCCCTGTAGCTCCCGCTCTTCCAACTCAGGCCTCTGAGAGGCCCTGGCGTGGCCCGGCTCCCTCCACTCTGAGAGGCAGACCCGCAGCTCTGTCCTCCTCTGCTTGGGTAAGGGGGGAGGCATCTCGGCCAGGCTGTGCTGTGTGGCACTGGCATGTGGGAGAGGTCGCTGAGAGAAGCCATGGTCATCCTGAGACCCATTCAGGAGCCCCACTCAGTCCACTGAGCCCCAGTGCACAGCCCATGATCACGTAAGAAAGCTGGACCCCGAGGCTCAGCTCCTTTACTCCATTTGACTTTACTTTTATATTTTGGAAAGCATTTGCTAGGTAGAGCCATCCCCATTGGCAGGGGGAATGGTTCTCACATACACACACATCTCAACCCCAGGATGCCAACATTTCTGATACTCGGGTCTCTTATATAAAATGATTTAATGTTTTACCGAGAACCGACATACAGTCTCCATACACTTTTTGAAACTGGGTCTCTTATAGCCCAGGCTACCCTTGAACTCACTATGTAGCTGAGGATGACCTTGAACTTCTGACTCCCCTCTGCCTCTGCCTCCAGAGTACAGGGACTACAGGCTTGTACCACCACATGCCGTGCTAAGCAAGCACTCTCAGCTGAGCCACATTCCCAGCCCCTGAAGGTTCTAGGGTGTTCTCTGCCTTTCTCACCGTGTCTGGCAGTGCTTGGTGTCCCGTGGAACATAGCTACCAGTCTCTTCTTTAATGGCTACAAG